>NC_050446.1:26355344-27555344 GCF_903995425.1 Onychomys torridus | reverse complement strand
ATTTTTATGTTTGTTCATTACATTTGTTATTACAATGTATCACAATCCTTTAGCTATTGCCTCTGTGTGCATTTGCATATGCATGCATAGGTCTATGTGAGTGTAGTTCTGTGTGCACAGGTCTGTGTGGGTGTCGTTCTGTGCGTGCTGGTATACTTACACATGTGTACACGCATGTAGAGGCCAGAAGTCAACTTCAGATGGTGTTCCTTACATGCTATTCCCCTTGTTTTTTTTTTTTTTATCTATTTATTTGTGTGTGCATGTGTGCACACACAGAGATTGATGCTGAGTGTCTTGCTTTACTGTTCTCCACCTTTGTTCTTGAAGCAGGGTCTCTCAGTGAACCCAGAGCTTGCCATTTATCAGGTTGGCTGACGAGTGAGCCCCTGAGCTCCATCTGTCCCCATTCCTACCATACTGGGATTACAGATGCAAGCCACTATGCCCTGCCTCTTCTTGTGTCTTCTGGGGAACACAGCTCAGAGCATCATACCTGCACAGCCAGCACTGTCGAAGCTGCTCCCCACCCCATCCCTTCCCTGGTTGGTGTAAGATTTTACTTTCACCACTGGCTTGGAACATTGTGATTGCTATGTACCTTGTCCCAGTGAGATTTCTGTCTCTTGTGCTCTGAAGTCTTTCCACTTATGATATCTGCAGCATTATAGTTTTCACATATTTTAGCCAATGTCTTTTCAAATCCATTTTTGATGTGCTCTCCTGACCCTTTAGTGACATGAAGTTTTCCCACAACTCTCTGAATCTGTTCGCTGTTTTAATTGCTTTTGCATCTGGGCTTTACTTCAGATAATTTCTATTTTATGCCTTCAGGCTCATATATCTTGTGCCTGGTAATGTCCAATATGGCATTAATGTGACCCACGGTATTTATACCTTAAGTTTGTGTTTCTGTGTCTAGAAGTTTGAATTCCATCCTTTTCATCTCTCACTTTTCCAGCAATCTTTTCCCTGCCATTTTTATGACATAAAATATAGTTGTAACTGCATTAATGCCTTTTTGACAAATTCACAACTTGTTCAGTTTGGGGGTCAGTTTTGCTTGATTGATTTTTCTCTTCCTGCTTCATTTCATGTCTGGTAATTTCTTATCCATTATCAGAAATTCTAATTTTACTTTGTTGGGTGCTGAATATTGGGTTTAGAATTTCAATGTTCACCTGGTGAGATGTTCCCTTGACCAAAGCAAAGTGCCTTTCTTCATGCCTCTGATTCGTTTTGCTTTAGAGTCTATTTTGTAGACATTAGAATAGTGATGCCTGTTGGTTTTCTGGCCCCATTTTCCTTGAATTCTTTTTCCCCTCTTTCATTCTAGGATTATGTTTACTGTTGAAGATGAGGTATGTTACTTTTAGACAAGCAAACTATGGATCCCATTTTCTAATGTAAGCAGCCTTCTTGTGTCTGCTGACTATCAAATGAAGCCATTAATACCTAGAGTTAGGATCAACAGCTGTCTACTAACTGCTACCATTTTGCGGATTTTTGTGGTTTGTTTTCTCAGTTCTACTTTGCATAGCTCCTGTCTTGCCACAATTTCTTTTTCCCTCATGGCCTCTTGGTGGTGTTCATCCTTCTCTTCAGTCCCAAGTATTCCTTCCAGTCTTCCAGGGAGGGCTGGTCTCACAGTCATAAATTCTTTTAGCTTGTTTTCTTTTTAACATGGAAAGCTTTCTTTCTCCTTTAATTATGATGGATAGTTTTGTCTGCGATGCAGCTCTGGCACCTCTGTTCTTTCAGGAGTCACATTGCTCCAGGCTCTTCTGGCATTAGAACTTCCATTGAGAAATACTTGTAATTCTGATGGAACAGCCTTTCGTTTAGACTTGGGCCTTCTTTCTTGCAAAACCCTTTCTTTGTTGTGTGTATTTACTGTTTTAACCAATCCAGGATGGGGAGTTGCCTTTGTGCTCCTGTCTCTTCAGTGGTCTGGGCGTCACTTGTACTTAGATGGACAGCTTAGAATTGGAAATTTTTATTCCAGGATTTTATTGAAAATGTACTCTCAGCCTTTGACCTGGATTTCTCCTTCCTTTATACCCATAATTTATAGATTGATCTTTTTATGGTAGTCCAGAGTTTCTACATACCCTATAATGAGTTGTTGGACGTTTATCGCTTTCTTTGTTTGAATGATCTGATTCCTCTACCTTGTCATCAAGCCCTGATATTCTGTCCTCTACATGGTCCATCCTGTTGGTGAGGCTTTCCAATGAACTTTTTATTAGACTTACTGAAACTTTCATTTCTGGCTTCATTTATATTTAGTTTTTTTTTTTTTCACTATTTCCATCTGCCTCTTTATCACATTTCATTTTTATACCCTGAATTGTCCTCTTGGGCTTTAGCTTAATTTTGTCCTCTTTAAATTCATTCAAGTATTTATTCATGCCTTCTTTGAATATCCTGCACTACTGAGCACATTTATGATTGTTCTTTTTAAATTCTGTGTCTTGAGTTTCACCGAAGCTATTCTCACTGGGAACAATTATGGAGTTTGGTCTTTGAAAGAGACACACTGTCTTGGTTTCTCATATTGCTTATGTTCTTCAGATGAGAACTAGACATCTGGATTAGGTTGTGCTCTACACTGATACAGATTTTTAGCTTATCAGGCCAGCATTCCAAGGCAGAGCATTGGGCTGCGCCATATGGAGGAGTCTTAAGTTGATGGCCCTGATGGATCCTGGTCTCTTATCAGCTGTGTGGGTCCCCAGCCAGAAGGTCTTAGGAGTGATAATGATTTGGGGGATTCTAATTAGATGAGCAGAGGAGGTCAGTTCTCTTTTGAGAGTATTCTGTAGGGACTGGGTGCCTTGAGCAGGTCTCAGGACTGAAGGGGCAGAGCCAAGAGTAAAGCTTGCTCTAATCCTTTTTGAGGATAGCATTTCATGGGCTGGTACAGCCTGGGGAGCCTGCCTAGTGGTCCTTGTGAGTGCAGAAGGATTGTGGGACAGCTTAGGGAGGAGAAAGGAGGGGGCCCTACACAAAGTGAAGTTAGCATAAGGCCTTGATGAAGTTGGGCACTGTCTTGAGCAGCCTGGGGAGGAAGAAGTAGAGGGTCTCCACACTCAGCAGCATTATAGGTGCAGGTCCAGGGAAAGGGAAGTGAGATGTTGGAGTGTTGGATATTATGAGCCTTTAAATAAATATTCTTGGTCATTAATCTGAGATGAGGTGAAGTTTCTTGGAAATAATTAAGACCTGCTAGGTCTTACTTTCAAGTAGACCTTTTGTAAGGTAAGACTAAAGTAGAATTTAGTCTGGGGCTCATTTTCCCCTACTATTGAGATAATCCCATCATGAATACCCCATGATCCATTGATGATGAGGTCAAGCTGGTGGCAAAACACTCTTCTCAGACCTCCAACACTTTCAGATGATTTTCTTCCTTCAACCTTTTAGTTGTATTTTATGTCCTGTTCTGAAGCTGTAACAAAACACCTAAACCCAAATAATTTATTAAAACTAGTTTATTTGTTTTACAATTGTGAAGACTGGGAAGTTCAGGAACATGGAAGTGGCATTTGCCTGGTTTCTAGTGAGGGCATTCTTGCTGCATTATAATATGGCAGGAGGCATCACATGATGAGACAAGGCACATGTGTGAGGTTAGACCCCACTTCCACTTTCTATAAAGCCAAGAATGTCAATATAGGGGTATGACATCAGCCAACTCCAAGTACCTCTGAGACTCCTCATGTACCATCAGTATATGGATTTGGGGATGAAGATGATAAGGCATGACTTCTTAGAGGATACACTCTAGTGACAAGCAGATTCCCTTACATGCTTCTGTACATTGGCTGATACTTAGCTAAATACTTGAGAAAAATTCTCTTCAGATCTCGACTTTTCTCATTGCATAGCTATTGTGTACCCAACACATTGGCATCCTCACCGCCAGTCGCATTTTTTCAAATTTGGAAGTTTCCAGGCTCTTTGGAGTTACTGTTTCCTAGCTCACATTTGGAAATCCTTTCTAAAAATAAACTTGTTTCCTCTCAAATATCACTGGCCATTAACTGGAGCTTAATATCTCCCCCAAGTCATTCAATAGTCAAGGGAAGAAACCAGGTCTTAAACAGGACAAGAGATAAAATGACACCCACGCAATTGCTTAGTGGAAGAAGTAAAGCAAATTCATCTTTTCTCTCACTATGACCCATGCCATGACCTTGCCTATATTTCATTCTTTTAAACGACCTTCAAACTACCAATTAGAAAGGACAGTTTCCATACTCTTATAAGATATACTCAATCAAATGATAATGCCTTTGCACTTGAATGCATAAAAAAAAAAGCAGCCTCTGGTTCAATTTAATTATCCATGAAAAAAATACTCAATCTCTTTATGGATATTTTAGGGAGAAAATTACATTTTTTCACTAAAATTAAATAACTTTGTAGTTCATCTGGAAAGGAAAATGTTTTTTTCATGTCAGTGATGGAATCTTGATATTTGCCTAGGGTCATCTCCTTTCGTAAACTTTGCTATATTTATGAGGAGCAGGAAGACAAGTCAGTTGCCATAGAAAGTGTTCCACTGGACATGATCCTTAATCCACTGAGCATGATGGACACAACAGGCTGAGGCCTTCAGGATTTCCAAGTACCTGTGAAATGTTTGAAGATGTGTAAAAACAAAAGACTAATTTGTGTCCAAACATAAAAAAAATAAAAATAACATGTTTTGAAGCAGCATCTTCCTACATAGCACAGACCAGTCTGGAATTCCATTTATAGCCAAGGCTGACCTTGAACTTATGATTTTCCTTCCTGGCATTTCTGAGTCTTGGGATCCCAGGCCTATGCTATTATTCTCAACCTTAATGGTTTTTTATTTCTGAAAGTACAATGTGGGAGCCTGTAACTTCAAGTTAGCACTTCCATTTTTATATTTTTTGATTATTTAAGTATGGGTTGTCAGCTCATTTCATATAGTTGACATGATGTGATAGAAATGTTCACAAGCACACCTGCATGGTACCACTCTAAATGTCCCATGTTGTTACTGAAATCCTGGGGACATGTCTTGAGTGGTCTAAGTGGCCTTTATTTAAGAACAGTGATGAACTCCAATGAACAGATGTTTCCTTATGATTTTTCTTTCCTTTATTTCCTCTAATGTTATTTTTGGAATTCTTGGCTGTTTTATACTTTTGTTTGCTAAATTGTCATTGTCTTCAGGACATTCTGCAATCAGACCAGAAAATTGCCCATTCTGATGGCAGCAGGCCTGCCACTCTGTCATCTTCTATAGAAGACTTTCAACAAATCAGAAATCACTTTCTGTAATGTTATGGCACTTGTGCGCCCCAAATTTTCTAAATAAAATGTATCTTCTTACAACACACTTTCATCAGAAGGATGGTGAGTTTGGTTACTAAGACTCCATCATTACTCTTGGATCTTACAAGATAAGGATATCTACACTGATATAGAAAAAGTAAAGGATAACCCAGTTGGGATGATGTTTTCCTTTATTCAGGGTTGTATATATGTACACAAAACACCTGTTACAACTTGCAGCCCCTCAAGCTGTCTTCTATACCCATCATGTTCTTTGATAAGATACATGAGTCTATACCTTTTGACTCCTGTTTCTATAATCATCCCCTTCTGACATTCTACTACCTCTTTAAAATTTGTATTGATATCACCTCTCCCTTTTACAAAGTTTCAAGAAAACCAATAACATCCCAGTGTCAGACACAGTGATGTAATGAAAAATGTCTGCTCTTTGTTTCTGATACAAGGCTTCCAAAATCCTCAGTTTCTTAAGTGATAAGGATGCTAAGAGCATCCTTGTATTAATATTTAAGTCTTTGACAATGAGTCCTGACATAGGGCTCCTTAATCCCTTGTAATTTCCTAGGGGTTGTGAAGACCCCTTCTGTTGCATTGAGGCAATCTTGGGTAGGCTTGCAAATAGTTTAAGGATGGTAGCTGGTTGCTATAAAGATAAGCTTAACCGACTTCCTGCAACAGGGGAGAAAGATTGACTGTTGAACTGATATCTGGCATGTTTACATGATGAAGACTTGATAAATATTCTTAACATAGAAAGCTCAAAGAGCTTCTAGCTTCATGAAAATTCTCATGTGTTGGGAAGATAACACATTATAACTCCTTAAGAAGAAAATTCCTATGCTCTCCTCCATTCTGCTCACCCCCGTATCCCTCTTCATCTAGCTGTTCCTTTAATTCCCTTGTTATAGCCTTTCTCACAACCTGGAAACATAAGCAAATCTTTGCCTGCATTTGTGAGTCATTATAGCAAATTATCAAATCTGAGCATGGGTGATAAGAGCCTTCAGTCTGTAGTCAAGTTAGACAAAAATGAGGAGCATCTTGGGAACCCATGATTTGCAACTGACATCTGAAATGGCAGAAGTTTCCTGAAGTTTTATTCTCTGGAGTCTGAACTAACTGCAGTTAGCTTGTGTCATAACTGAATTACAGAACATAAGTGTTGACTGAAGAGTTAGAGGATTGGTTGGTTTGGGGCATCCCTGCCATCCTATATATATTTGCTGTCTGAAATATCATAAGAGTAAGGAAAATTAGTCTATCTTCCCTATTCAGACTTCTTCTGGCTGCACAGGATCAAGTCTCATCTTGCCTTCTATTCAGACAATGGAGCTCCTTCCTTCAATGGGTCAGAAGAGATGGTTCTCACCATTGTGGTTTGAATGAAAATGGCCCCCATAGACTCACTGGGAATAGCATTAATGGAGGTGTGGCCTTGTTGGAAGAAGTGTGTCACTAAGGCTGGGCTGAGGGATTTCAGAATCCCTCAAGCTTGGCCCAGTGTTTTACTTTCTCTTCCTGCTGCCTGTTCTTCCAAATATAGCATGGCACCATGATGATGATGGACTAAAACTCTGAAGCTGTAAGCCAGCCCCAATGAAATGCTTTCTTTTATAAGAATGGCCGTAGTCATGGTGTCTCTCCACAGCAATAGAAACCCTAACAAAGACACTCACCATGTGGTTCAGTTTTCCTGTGCAACCTGGTGGCCCATTGGATAATTAGCGTGTTTAACATTTTCTGATGAATCAAGGCATATAAGCACTTTTGTTTCCATTGAGTTCACAAAGTAGAAATGTAAGATTAACTATGACTTTTACATACTTCCTACTGGAACCTTTATAATAAGCCTTCTAAGCCTCTATATACACAGATGGCCAAGTAGATGAGAAGAGACCAGACTTAGTGAGAAGTTCTCAGTGGCTCTGTAGGTGGTACTAGGCATTGACTAAGGAGAAATCTGCAAAAGGACTCCTCATACAATGCCACTCATACAGCTATCTCTGCTTTCTCCAGCTTTCCCAGTAAATACAGCCACAGACAGCTCTTATTACTCACGAGGAAAGGTAAACACTCTGTGGGCCTTTGAGAGGGTGTAATGGAGAGCCCAGCTCCAAACCACTCAATTCAGGAACATGGGTGATGGGAGATGAAATCCTGTTGTAGAGTCTACTTTTTTTTGTTTGTTTGATTGTTTGTTTTTTGTTTTTTGTTTTTTTCTGTTTTGTCTTTTGAGACAAGGTTCTTCTGCATAGCCCTGGCTGTCTTGGAACTTGCTCTGTAGAACAAGCTAGCCTCAAACTCAGAGATCCACCTACTCTGCCTCTGAGTGCTGGGATTAAAGGCATGAGCCACCACTGCCCAGCAAATCTACTCTTTTTAAAGACAAACTGTCATTAGTCTTTGTGACCATTGCTAGGCATTTTAAGGCAAGCAAGGAAACATTTTTAAGAGGAAAGAGTAAGCCAAACCTATGAGATTAAAAACTGCCTTGTGAAGACTTAAGCAAGTCCCCACCTCTCCCTTTTATATGGTTTAGGGAAAACAATTGACACCTCAGTATCAGACCCAATGGCATAAAAAAAAATAAATTAATTAATTAAAAAAAAAAACCTCTGCTCTTGGTTTCCAACATGGGGCTTCTAAAACCCCCAGTTTCTTAAATGATAAGGATGCTAAGAGCATCCTTTGCATTAACATTAAATCTTTGAAAATGAGTCCTGATACAGGGCTTCTTAGCCCCTTGTAATTTCATAGGAGTCAAGAAGAACTGTAGTTGATCTGAAATTTAGTCCACTGAGTCCTATATTGCTCCTGCATTAATTTAGCTGAATTCAACTCCTCAATGCAGCACACTTAACCAGTACTCTTGCTATGTTCCCTTTTACCTCGGTTACTAAGCTAGCTCATAGACTATACTATCAAGAATCATAACCACAGTTGGAACGATGCAACACAACCAGAAGCAGCGGTTTTAAGCACTGCTCTAAAGCGCTTCCTGAGTGGTTTCCCCACACAGAAGTGTCAGAGGAGCCTCTGGAAGAACTTCTTCCTGCCACTGTGCCCCATGCAATTTACACCCCCTTCTGCCGCCTCCCTTCTCTGCACTTGACTCCTGAGCACATCTTTGTCACTATAAAATACACTTAATTATCACATTGTCTTGTCACTAATTGCTGTTTGAGATCATTTTGTTTCCCCAACACAGTTTTATACTTCTGGTGAACAAAGAGTATTGAAACTCTTTGGCATACCATAACCACTAAAATAAGCCTAAATACCTAATAACTACACAGCTATGTAACCAACAGTTAATTGACTCTTAGGTTTAAGCTTCACATCAAAGATAAAGCAAAATTCCACTATGTCTGATCCCCCCTCCACACACACATGCACACAAATTAGACATTGCCTCAGAGGTACTACAAAATATTAGATTATTTATTACAGTCTTGATTTTTTCTTCTTCTTCTTCTAAAAGGCATTTGAGTTAATGTGGTTTGGGTGTTAGAACCTAATCCTCATTGTGAGGTACTGAGGGGATGAAAACTTGATCCACCAACGGTGTGTAGAGATGTGGTGCGCTTCCAGGAGTACATAAGGATTAAGTGAAGTCATTGCAACTGAGCCCTCGTGTCTGAATACCAGTGGTTCTATGAGATAGAGAGAGCAAACAGAAAGCATCCCTGTGTGCGCCCTGTGTCTTTCCACACATGGCTGAGTTTGAATGGGATCCACGTGGCTCTACGAGTTCACTGTGATGAGTAGATTGGTCACACTGGTGGGACAAACCTATGAGGTAGGATCTAATCGGAAGTCTGTAGTTCACAGGGAACACACTCTCAGAAGATTGCTCTAGTGTGACCCTCTTGGAGCCACAATAGAAAGGACTGTTATAAAAGGAGCAAGACCATCCCTTTCCTTTCTGTCTTCCTTGGTGCAGGCTCTACTATCCACCATCTAACACGAGGTCCCTGGCAGAGCCAGACCCTGCTTCTACTTGTACTACTGTGAGATAAATATAAGCCTCTTCTCCTAAACAGTTAGCTGTCTCAAGTAGTGCACTACAGTAACACAAAACGAATCGACACACTCGTAACTATGTGAGGCTCAGTACATCTCGGGTCTCTACTAGCAGAAGACCATCACCACATGTGGGTCTTTAAACCTTCAGAACTGTACTCTACTTAAAACTCTTAACCTTATAATCTTCCAGAATTTTATATAATAACACAAAAGACACTAATGGAGACTCTGATCAGAAAAGTTCAGAAGTTGGTGATATAGAAGAATTTGAAGCAGAAGTGGACTTTCTCTTGGAGCCCTAAACTACATCACTTGAGTCCTAAACTACATCACTTACATTAAGAAGGGTAGACCCATGCGGCAGGCCTATTGGAAAGAATTCAATTTGGGGCAGATAGAAGACTAAAAATATAAAGAACAAGACCCATGTCAAAGGCCTTCCAAGGGAGAGGCTCCGTGGCTACTGATAAAACAAACCCTCAGTGTCTGTCCATCACAATCTTCAAAGCGCATGACATTGCCCAGAGCAGCCTGGAGGTCACTCTGCCCTGAGATTAGAGACAAGATCATGGAATTGCAGGCTGACGACCCCAGCTGCTGAGTGAAGCCATCGGGCTCACCTTTCTTCAGTTGACTATCCCTTTGTGAGTGTGGAGCCTCCCCTTCCTATCTGGTTGCCATCACTGACAACTCCATTTTTCTTTTCAGACATCCTTTCTCAGTCTGCCCATTAGGATGAGCACATTCCGTTTCAGAATGAGCAGGAAGACTGCATTCACCACAAACAACAGCAAGTGGGCAAGTTAATGCATCCTAAAGACACCCAAAAAGGTAGGCAGCAGAAGGCATAGGTACCTTCTTACAGACAGCAGTGTTCCCTTCCATCAGTTGTAGAGGGAAATCTGGGAAATAGCTTAAAGTTTGCACTAAAATGGAAGAGAGTGTCAGTAAGTCAGCTTTGGACCAACAACAATGAGATTTTTCTTACAGGTCTTTTTCTCCAGACAGCCTGATAGCCACTTCAAAGTCCTCTCTCTGGTCAGATTCAGTGAAGTTCTTTTTTCTTCCTGTCTCTGATTGCACCGCAGCTTTGGGAAGGGCAGCGAAGTAAGCTGAAATGAAATTGCCAAAGTTATGGTTCTCAAGTAAATGAGATTTTCTCTAATGCTTACCAACTGTCACCAGGTCAGATGGATTTTTCTGCTTGAAGTCCCCCAGTGCATTAATTTCTCTGCTGTCTTATGGTATCCCTGAGAAAGCAACCTTGGCCACCATCAAAGCATAAGACGAAAATGCAGAGTGTAAGTGGAGCACAAAAGGACAGTGAGAAATGAGAAGCAGAGAGAGCGGTGGAGAAAGCTTTCCAGACAAGGCTGTTGTTGGCTTGGTTTTCACATCACAGGGCATTTCACACACCACTGTACCCAGAGCTCCCAGCAAACAGCAGGATACAATGAGTCTGGATCAGCTGACCTGGATTCCTAAAAGGCATGTTGTTATTTTCGTTGGTTTCTCTCAGTGCAGCACATTGGTTTTTCACATCCTTTTTCAAGCAACATAACCACTATACAAAAAGCAGCGGAAAGTTGCGCTGCACTGGCTGAGGGAGGGGCCTCAGCAACAAGGCCTCATCCTCCCCCAGGAGCAGCCTGTGTGGGCCTCCGAGGGGCTGTCAACTTGGAGGTGACACAGGACTGCTTTGGACTATCCCAGTGAACTGGCATGTGTTACACAGGAGTTTCACTTCTCGGATGCAAATAGTTGTGACCTCTCTCTGATATATGCACGTTCAGTGAAGTCTCCTCATTCTCTCTAGTTTCTTGGGCAAATATATATATATATATATTATTTACAATAAATGCCGCCAGTTTTATCACCTCCCATCAAGGTGTTTTCCTCTTCCTTCATTCAAGGGATAGCTCAGCAGATCTATATTGAATAGTTCTTCCATCCAAGGCCCTACCTAGATTGAAACACACACACACACACACACACAGACGGACGGTTCAAAGAACAAATTTAATTTTAAATGTATATGTGATAACAGTAGCAGCAGCAGCAACGACATGGTGTACTAAGTGCCCGATGCTGCTCAAATCACTCTGCATACATCTTATCATTCACTCATGTAAACTAGGAGAGACATGGCCATCACTTATGATTTGCAGATGAGGATACAGGCACAGAGACATCAAACAGTGCACACAGTTCTCTGTCCAGCAAGCAGCAGAGCTGGGCTTTGGATGTGAAGAGCCCAGCCCTCTAACCTGCACTCCATCTGTGCTTGCTTTAGAATCCACCTGTCTCCTCCTCTGTGATGCCAAAGAGAAGTGTCTGCTTGAAGACCTTTCACGTTCTGCATCATTTCTGAACTTCATAAAGGCTGAAGATAAATGTGCGTAAGAAATGCAGCTGGCTGTGCCTTTCCCTCCCACGTTGTCCACCAGTTACCTCCAGCTCTTTGTCAAGTATAGTATGACATCAGTATCATCAACTAAACAAATGCTTTCTAGGGTAAACCTTTTTTCCATCATTGAGAAAGCTGAAGATTTAGGAAACTCATTAATTTACTTTAGTGAATCTGTGATGGGTTCTTTTAATTTTTTGCTATTTTATTTGTCGAGCGTTTTCCTTTATGTATGCTAGTGTAGTGTGTGTGTGCCTGATGTCCACAGAGGCCAGAAGATAGTGCTGAGTCCTCTGAAACTGGAGTTATAGACAGCTATGAGCCGCCACGTGGGTGAGATTTGCCAGAGCTCATAACCGCTGAACTACTCTTCAGACCTCCCCCTCCCCTCATGGATTCTGACCCACACCAATCTCTGTACCGAGGCCTTTCCCTTAATATTTCCCAGGAATGGAAAAATTGGCTAAGATTTTGAGGTGGCCAAATTTGCTAATTCCTCTAATTTACATTATTAATACCACCTGTCCCTTTCTTCCCCTTTCTTCTCTGCCCCTGCTGCGTCCCCATGTAATCCTTCTGCTGTATCCCCATTTTACAAAGCATAGCTTTTTCCTTATGGACCATCTGTCATCTACACCCTGAAGTGTGGAAAGGGGCAGATGTTCCCTCCCTAGTCCACGGGTCATAGAAACAATATGGGGCAAGTTTTGGGGGCTCAGCCACTCTGAGTCCTGTGGTTTTCACCTGCTTCATGCTGAACCCAGAGCTCTTGCTTGCTTGGAGCTATCCAAACATTTGTATCTCCTCTACTCAGCAGCGTGCATCACAGAGCTTTGGTTGCCTGGCAGAAGCTAATGGGACATGGGAAGGTGGGACGAGGACAGATGAGCTAGTTTGGAAAATGGGCAAGAGTGGCGGGTCTGTCTCTGTTTGAGATGGTTTGCATCTCCATTTCCTACCAAGGCATCAAACAACACATGCGAGATCGGAATGCAGAGTGAGGAGCTGTCACTGGAGCAAGGACTCTGCCATGCTGGAGACTCCATACCCACAGGCATGCAGGCACATGCTCTAGGGAGGACCTATGCTTGTGCAGGGGCTGTCCTGCTACTGCATGGGGAGCTAATTGCAGCACCAGCCCCACCTCTAAGTTATTGCATACATGCATTGCCGGATCTGTGGCAGGCCTGGCTATAGCCTACTGTGCTGACAGACAGAATCCTTCCTATTACACATGTAGACATAAGAAGATCTCAGGCTGCCAGATGTCACTGTGTCACTGAGTATCCTGTCTGGGCTGAGTTCAGTAGAGTGTCAGGTTAAGAAACTAGCACTTTTTGAAAGTCTTTTGTTCTCTCTCTCTCTCTCTCTCTCTCTCTCTCTCTCTCTCTCTCTGTGTGTGTGTGTGTGTGTGTGTGTGTGTGTGTGTGTGTGTGTTGCACGTGGACTCTAGAGTGAATATCATTCCTCAGAGATGTTGTCCGTCATTTTTTGGGAACCAGGATCTCTCACTAGTGTGGAACTTGACAAGCAGGCCATGTGAGTTGTGCATCAAGTCTTTCATCTATGTCTCTCCAGTGCTAAGATTACAAACATTCATTATTAAGCCTGGATTTAAAACATTTCTTTACAAGTATTCTAGAGATCACACTCAGTTTTTCATATCTGCAAAGCAAGTGCTTTACAAAGTCAGACATCTTTCCAGCTCCTCTTGTTCTGGATGTTCTAAGCAGAAAGCCTCCTGTTGTAGATATTCTACAAGCTCCTTAGTAACACAGAGTTTTCACATACATTTAAAGAAAACACCCATTAAACCTCCCTTGAGGAACCTTAGTGAGTTTCGTTAAGCAACCCGAACCCTTTTGCAATGTAGTGGCACACACCTTTAAGCCCAGCACTTGGGAGGCAGAGGAAGATGGATCTCTGAGAGTTCAGGGCCAGCCTGATCTACAGAGCAAGTTCTAGGACAGCCAGGGCTACACAAAGACACCCTGTCTTAAAACCCAGCAGCATCTCCAGGTTCATCGTCTCATCTCCACTGTGCATCCTGACAGTTGGATTTATGTGGACCATGGCCAACTTTGTTCTCTGCCTACCAGTTTTGTATTACTCAGAGACACCAGCAGAAGGCCAGAAAATACACACACACACACACACACACACACACACACACACAGAGAGAGAGAGAGAGAGAGAGAGAGAGAGAGAGAGAGAGAGAGAGAGAGAGAGATCTTTTCTTCCTGGCTCCATTATCCCTACCCACACCTCTGAAGGAGTCCCTTCAATTTAACTCTACTCTATGAGTTTTCTAGGTGCTCCATTTGTCCCCCATGGGGACCCCACATGACACAGCATCCCAGGCATAGTAATGTATACAAAAAGGATGGAAAGGGACTGATCTTAAGAATCAGAGCAGGGAGCTGTAGCCAAGAGTGCTCAGAGGCCTGCTCTCATGGAGTCTCATGGCTATGTGTCAGAGATGTTCATTAGCCTTTATCCTAAAGCCTCTGCTAATGTCACTGGAGTTGATGTTTGGGGCTTTTCTAGTGATTTCTTTAGAATTCATGGTCTTGACTAAAGGTGTTTGCTGTCTCTGAATTGTAGAACACAGTGTAGACATTGCTTAGTTGTGTGATAACAGAAGGTCCTTCATGTTTTGCTGAGAATCCCCACGAAATATTCTTAGGAGGGAAAGCACAAGATTTGAGCTACAGGAAGCAGTTTCCACCTTTCAGTGTGGGTACTTTTTGGGTGCTCCTTGACCAAACTGTCTAAGGGTAGATGGCCCTGAACTGACTCCTGTAGTGGGTAACTGTTCCAGTTTTCACCTGGAAGTACTACCCCCAGTGAGGCTTCTGGTAACTGTCATGCCTACCTATGACCTGCCCTGAGGCGGGGCCAAGACAGGAGCCCTTGAGACCTGAGATCTAGATATGCTGGCTCTCTTGGTTCCTGGTGGTCCTGAATGTTGGATGGTAGACCCAGTGGAGTTCTCCAGAGAACCCAGCTGGACTGTGCCTTGCTTCTCCCGGATCCTGCTATCCTTTTACTTGTAAGAATCCCTCCAAATAAAGCTCCCTTTTAACTTTGTGGAGTTGCCTTAATAAATCCCCCCAATAGACTGCTCTCCCTGAATAAACTGTGGGTACTACTCCTCACTTTCTCTTTCCCCTAAACAGCCACTCACTTAGGCTGGGAGTATGAGCCAAAAGAGAATTGTTTCAGTCAGTCTGTTCCATACACACTTTCAAACTCAGACCTCCACACTGCCTGAGAAAAAAGCCAAGTGGCAGAGAAGGCAGATCTTAACACAAATTATAGTATGTTTATTGTAACAATACATTGCTCACAGGCTGATGGCTTTAAAGAGACACTTGAACTCCCCAGGGAGTACTAGATGAGAGCTTTTGGAGGTGGGCTGAGCCATACCCCTTCCCAGTCCTGGTTTCTCTTGTCAATCTGAATCATGGAGAGTGGGAAAGAATCATTTCGTGTCTTCCCTTGCAGAGTGGAGTGCTGGTGAACTTTCTGCCAGTGATACGTAAGCAGATCTCTCTTGGTGGTTTCTGAAAGTGCTTTTGATTTTTGTGACTTTCGACGGGGGAGGGATGGGAATCTCGGTCAGCATCAGCCCCCATTCCTTTCATCCTGACTTGAACAGAGAGGAGCTAGCTGGAGCAGCAACATCTTCTACGGAGGAGGCAATAACTGTTAGGACAAGAGGGATGGACAAGATTGTGTCCAAGATGGCATTAATAAGCAGTTAAAGGGATGATAGCAATGGTTTTATCTCCGGAGTTCTGGTTACATTAGCTGCTATTTAAAATAATATTTATTGAGTAATCTGCTCTTCTAGTAAAATGTGTTCTTACTTTACACACCTGGATCGCAGAATAACCACAGCCATCTACCCATCTCATTTTCTTGATTAGAATCGCAGGGTTTTTTTGAAGATAATAGCATGTCTCATATAATAAGCTGCGTTGTTTTTTTCCAGAACGACCTTCATATGTCTCTGCACAGAAACTATTGTTCCTATCCCAGCAGACACACATGTGACAGGAGAGTCATAAGTCTACCTCCATTCCTGTTTAGCTTAGGGACCATGGTCATTATTGCAGTTCTGACAAACCCTTTCCCTCTTTAAGCCCCACTGTTTCTGTGATCCTCAGCTGGGGAAACCTCAGCAATAGAGAAACCCAGCTCTTCCCTTCTCCCTGCTCCCCCCTACAAACCGGTTTCCTACTAAGACATAGTTGCAGACCTCCAATGGTTCCTCAGCTCTGCTCCAAATCTAACTTTCTCTAACCCACTCCATACCCACACTTCTCAGATTCCCCCACTTAACCCGTCTTACCTTACCCCTACAGTCTACTTGAGTTACTGTGGCTCCCTCAGCAGCTGCCTATTCTGTCTTCTACCCTCCAAAAACTAAAACACAATCATGGCTGTAGCCAAAGGCATATCCATTCAAGCTCTCCCTACTCAATATGCTTTATGGACCAGCCGCACCTAGGAAAATACTAGAAATGAAGACTCTCAGAGACCATCTGACAAGCACAGACTCAGAATTTATCTGGTCACAAGTCCTGGCAGTGGTATAGAGTGAGGGCCACATGTGTCATGTATTTATTTATTCATTTGCTTTTGTTTTTGTTTGTTGAAATGCTGCAGATCCAACACTGGGCAAATGCTGTAGTATTGAGCCGTGTGTGTGTGTGTGTGTGTGTGTGTGTGTGTGTGTGTGTAAGTACACACTAAAGATTATTACTCTTGACATTCCTTCTTAAGAATCTCATGCCTCCTCATTCTCTTGAGTCATAATTTTTCCCCATTGACACAATAGTTCAGTCCTTAAGTAAATACTGTCTAGTACTTCCTCTCTGAGAAAACCCAAACACTCCAAGGTTTGTACCTCTGTCCAATGAGTACTTTCCTACTTCTCCTAAGTTCACAAGACTCTTCCGTGTACACATCCCTTTCTTCTTTCCTTTCCACTCCTAATCCACTCAAAATCATTCATCATCTCCACGTAGGTGATTACAAGTTTCAGAACAACTTACCCCAGCATCTGCTACCTTCACATCCAGAATATTTTCTGCTGACGGCTACTGAGAGCCCCAGAAAAGCAAGAAGGTCACTCTGATATTCTCCCTTTCTTCTCACCTGAAGTGAGTTATAAGACCTCTATTAACACCTTCCTTCTGGTGACACAGGGACACAAAGAACAGATCCACCTGTCCAGTTTCCCTCCAGTGTGTCACCATTGCATCAGCCTCTCTTTGCACTGACCACTCTTCTTTCTTCATGACCATCCACACTTTATTAAGCCTAGCACAAAAGTGGCCTTCCTTTGTTCTTTGAGTCTTTATTTCTAAAGGCGCTTGTGTTATGTAAACTTCCATACGCGTGATTTCTGTATCATTTATGTTTCCACTTCTGTTACCATAATTCCTTGCATAACAACTTCAGGTTCTCTCCTTTGCAACAAAACCCAAGGCTTGCTTTTCTGATTTTCTCTAGGTCCCTCACCGCCCAGCCCTCTCCCTTGGTATAAGGTCATTATGGACATTTTCCTTTCTCATCCACAGTGTCATTTACTTCTCACATTACTTTGCCATTCATTATCGGGCTTTCCACAGTTTAAAACAGAGTTTCTTCCCTGCCTTGTCTCTAGATGGTCTCATCCCATTGCATAGCTTTAAATGCCACTCACTCTCATGCTGGTATTTCCCAAATATATCTCCAGGCCATGAATTCCTCTCTGGAACATTCACCTTCTTATGTGGCATTTGTATGTAAAAATCTTGGATGGCTCTCAAAGTAGTTATGTTTAAAACTGAAATCTCATTTTTACAACTTTTTCTGGAGATGTTTCCCACCCCACCTCACCCCAAGTCTACTCCAGCTCAGTGGATGGAAAGGTCACCTACCCAGAGGCCTAAATCAGGGACTTAGGAGTCATTCTTAACCTTCTTCCTCAGTCCCTCCAGTATATTCCAGTGTAGACTGTTTCTCCTGCCTCCCAGGCAGATCCCACACTGTGTGGATCTCATCACACCAGCTGAGCCTGTTTCTACACCTGACTTCCCTTCATATTGCTGGAAAACACTGAGTCTCTTCCCAACCTGGGAACACGCTGTGTCTTCCTGGCTCTTTCTAATGTTGTAGGAACTGACTAAAATGTGTCCTTCTCAGGGAGCCTTTGACTGTCACATTTGAACCTCCCCCAACCCCATCCCTTCTCCTCCCCCACAGCAATTTGCTTTTGATTTTGTGCATCTCCTATTCACACACTTACTCACCACTGCCTACCTGCTAGACTAGAAGCCTCAGAAGTGCAAAGGTGGCCCCCACTTTATTCCTGAGAACTACAAGTCTATAATCTCCCAGAAAACTACTGAGTCGGCAAATGATAGATGTGTTCATCCATAAAACTCTCTCCACCCTGCCAACCAAAAGAAGGCTGTTTCTTTCACATTAACAATGATTTGAGGATGATGAATATAAACACTTAGCAAGAACTGAAAACCGGGATGGATGAACATGGGAAGAACACCTTAAAACTGCAAGAAAGAGTACATTTCTCAGGCGGTAGAAGATTGTCGTAATCTTTGGAGGAGGTAGTTTTCTTGATTTGGAAGAGTTATTCAAAGGACCCTTTACTCTCATGAAAAGCAAGTTCCTCCCATGGTTCCTTTGGGCAAACTCTGAAGCCCCCTTTGACCTAAACAAACCTCTTGGCCTGGGTGCTGACTCTTCTAGGAACTCTAAGCTATTGAGCCTAATGAGAGACTTGTCCTAATAGACACCGGAGCTCTCTCCATTTTATGGCTTAGAAAGCCTGGGTTTTATCAGGCAGGAAACATCCTGCACTTTGTAATTGCTTTGTTTTTTGGAAGGTCTGGATATATTCTTTTCTTACAAAAGTGGCTGACCTTCCTGAAGCCTTGAGAATGTGTAAGTCAAGAGCAAAAGAAAACATTATAAAGGCCTTAAAAGCCAGGCACTGGGCCAAGCACTTCCTGTGCCCTGCCTCCGTTTCTCTTTTGCCCTTCCTGCCTAAGGTGAATACTATGTCTGTCAGTGGTTTACATTTGAAAAAACAAAAAACAAGCTGTAAGTAGTAAGGGTACTTTCAACTAGCCACAGAGCTCCTCAGCAGGTGAGCCTGAATTTGAACTGGATTCTAGGTGGTGTTCAGAAGTGTGTGTTAACTAGGCAGCCTATATAGTAATGAGTGACCTTCAAGTCTTGTGGAAAGAGGCATTGGAAAGATAAATTCAACAGGAATGGACAGGACATACCTCATTTGAGCCATTCTTGAAGACTGGATACATTGTTGGCTAGCATGTTGAGTTATCCTGTTGGGACAAGGAAGAAAAACAATACACCTTATGAGCAATATTTTTGCCACATGAAGGAGGTACTTGCGCTATTTACCAATTTGAGAACAGGTTTCTTTAGGTATAGGAAATAATGTTTGGAGAGGTGAGTATTAAAACTGCAATTCTTCCCTAGGCCTTGGCTCAGAGGGATAGATATGCCCAAAGAAGCTGGATGGCTGGCCTGGCCTCTGCCCCTGTGGTCAGGCAGAGGGCCCAGAAAGGAGAGTCTGAGCTTGAAAGCTAAGAATATAGCCAACTAAACACACTGTTAAATTATACTTTCATATTAGGGGTAGTGTCCAAATTCAGGGAAGGAATGATAAAGCACAAAGCAACCCTGACCCCAGCCCACAAGGCAGTTTGGTGGTAGTGCCATGGCCTTAGAGAGTCAGAGACAAAGAACTCTTTATAAAAATTGGTAGGGGGTGGTGTGGCTGTATGATCAGGAGCAAAGACTGCCAGGGACCTTTCAGGAGCTGAGAGAGAGCACCCTGTTGGACAGAAGGTAGCTTGGAGACATCTTACTTTCTTGTCCCCACCTTCCATATAACCAGAATTTAACCTTTCTCATTCATAATCCATTAACATCCATGCATCACATTATTACTTGTGGGTTGGTGGGATGCGCTTGTGTTTAAGGTAATACTCACAAGGCTTTTAACTAGCATTTTGTGTTAGTGTTTTAGATCTTTTGAATACTGTGACAGAGAAAAAGAGAACCCATTGCCCCTCATACTTGCAAAGGCCCTTACACTTTAAAAGCTTGGGTATAAACATCTCAAGGACTCAGTGCTGCCCAAGCCCATGTTTGCTCTGCAGTTCTCTTGTCTGGCTCCTTCCTCCAAGTTGAAACATTTCCTCCTGGGAAGAGGAGGAAGGTGAGGTACACAAGTCTCAGAAAACTGAGAAAGCTACAATACTCAAGAGCCACTCCCCACGGGTCTATAAAAAGAGGAGGGGAGACTGCTCCTGATGCAGTTGCCTACAAGTTGGGCAGGGAACTCAGATATGCAGCTTTAGTGAGTTGTCACCACTCTGGAGGGGACCTTTCAATGACACATCTACCTGCCTTGAAGTCACTGGTGTTCTTGTAAGTAACCTCTCATCAATGCTGCTATAAGTAACCCCAATAAAGTCACTGACTGACCAAGCTGGCCTTGAGTGGAATCATTTCTTTGGTCTGCCGTGATTCCATATTTGGGGTCAGTAATGTTTGTTCATGTATCTCCCCAGGAAAAGTGACAGAATTCCTTTCCTCCTGCCTCTGATTTACTGGGTTGACTTCATTCTTAATCAAACTTCACGTAGCAAATAAAGTCCTTCTAGTCCTAAGAGGAATAAGCATATCCAAGACACACTTAATAGCCTCAAAGACAGAAATCAGAGGATCATCTCACTAGATGCAGAAAGATCTTTTGACAAAAATCTGCATCTTTCATGATAGACAAGAAATAGAGGGAACCTATTTCAACATTAAAAAAAAAAAAAGCTGTTCATAACCAATCTACAGCCAACATCTTCCTAAATGGAGAAATACTGGAAGCATTTCTGCTAAATCAGGAATAAGAAAAGCATTTCTTCTCTCCTCAGTCCTATGTAATATTGAAGCCTTAACCATGGCATTCAGATGATAGAAGCACATGAAAGATTCAAACAGAAAAAGAAGTCCAAGTATCTGTATTTGAAGATGATGCAAGTCTACACATAAGAGACTTTATAAACTTCCAAAAACACCTCTGAGAGTTTATATGGCATTCTGTAAATAGCAGGATACAAAAATAGCACACAGAAGTCAGTAGTTTTCTTGCATGCCAATAACAAACATAAGTCATAAAGAAATTAGAGAAACAAGCCTGTTCAGAATATCAAGAAGGAGGAGGAGGTGGGGGAGGAAGAGGGGAAGAAGAAGAAGAAGAAGAAGAAGAAGAAGAAGAAGAAGAAGAAGAAGAAGAAGAAGAAGAAGAAGAAGAAAGAAGAAGAAGAAAAGAAGAAGAAGAAAGAAAGAAAGAAAGAAAGAAAGAAAGAAAGAAAGAAAGAAAGAAAGAAAGAATCAAAGAAATCTTGGAATAAATTTAAACAAGAAAACAATCTTAAAATTTAAAATACTGAAGAAAAATAACTGAAGGAGACACTAGGAGATGGAAGACCCACCAAGCTCATAAATTGGTAGACACAACATGGCAAAAACATCCATCCTACTGAAATCAGTCTGTACATTCAATATAATCTGACTGAAGAAATCCGTGTGGAAGCACCACAGAAAGCTAAACACAGAGCTATCATGTGATTCAGATCCATCCACCACTCTGACACCCAAAGGACTTTATATCCGACTACAGAGATATTTGCTCAGCCGTGTTTATGGCTGCTCTATTCATAAAAACTATAAATAGAATCAGCTAGATGACCACCAAATGGACTGATGAGGGAAAAAATGTAGTGCACATGCCCAGTGGATTTTATTCATTTGTAAGGGAAAAATGAAATTTTGAAAATTGAAGGTATATGGATAGAACTGGAAAAAAAAATTAAACCAAATGAGGTAACCCAGGCTCAGAAACACAAACACTACATAGTCTTTTTTATAGGTGGACCCATTAGATTTGTGTGCTTTATTCAACATCCCTTGTAGATAGCCTGGGAACTAGAAAAAGGTGATTGAGGGGATGCCTCAAGGAATGGGTAGCAGCAGATATCAGTGACGGGAAACAGGAAAAAAATATGGAGGAAGTGTAAGCAGAACAGGGTGAGGGAGATGGAAGAGGTGGGCATGGAGGAAGGATTAACTAACATGACAGGCATGTGAAAAACCCACAGGAAAACCCACTGCTTGGTGAGCCAACCGAAAAAATACTTAGTCATAAGATAATAACCTGCAAGGTTAAATAATGCTACACCCAACATCCATGGCTTATTAAACAAGTATCTCACTACCAGATGTGAGATAACTCCTCGTGAGCTGTTGGTCAGGAAAGCCCCACAGGCTCCAACTAATATATAATTTCTCACAATTCCTCTTGGTTGTCCACAGAACTAGATGACAAGCCCCTATTACTGAAGACACCATGCATCATGGGACAAAATACAGAGAAGCAAATTGGAACTAAGCTGGTAGCTGCTCCCTGCTGGTTAGGTTTCACAGTGCTGGAAAGTGCAGTGCAGTCCACTTAGGTCAGGAGGGATCCCCTCCTACTCAGCTGAGAACTCCATGAACTGCAAAACTAACCTGTGAGGCAATATGTGCTCACCTGTGTGATACTAGGATGACTATTGCAGGGGATAATGATCAGTGCTCTCTGATAGGTTTTGAGGCCCATTCCACAAGAGGGAATTTATGTCTGATACAAATTAAACCTAATTAAAAACTCTGGCTGAAGGGGTTATATGCAAAAGAGGGAACTTAATATTACTGGTTACCAGAATTGATATAAGGCCAAACTGCCTTCTAAATACTTAATGTTCATACCCATAGGCAAAGGAATACTATTCTCAGTCTTAATCAGAGAAATTTCTCTTTGCAAGGAATGATGGTGAGTGCAGAGATTCTAGGTGCTAAGAATAAGAGATGGCCCAGAGCTCAGCCAGCCCTGAATAAAGCATTAGTACCACCCCATCTAAGACTCAGTAATAATGCAGAAGAGAAGGTGGAAAGAATGTAAGAGCTGGAAGATAAGGAGAAGGATTATGAAATACCATCTTCTCCACATGACACACCCAATAAAAGCATTATCTCATAGGTGTAGTGGCTACATACATTAGGTCTGAACAAGACTGGGCATGTCAGCGGTTAATCAGAGATTAGGGAGAGGCCATCATTACCTTCCCGTCCTTGATGAACTATGAGCTACTGATGGACTCCAGGGGATGCTCAGATATTCTCTTCAGTTGTGTACCCACTGATGAACCCACCAAGTTCCAATGATAGTTTCCTAGTCACAGTCACATAGACAGCCCTAGTTAAACTCAGTGAGTCATACATACACAAAGATACAAATGAGGGAGAAGTTCTTGTAGGAAGGAGCGTGGGTAAGAGGAAGATAACACAGGTGAGGGTAACAAATCAGAATGCACTATCTATATGTATGAACTGTCAAAAAACAAAGAGTTTGTGTGTGTGTGTGTGTGTGTGTGTGTGTGTGTGTGTGTGTGTAGTTTCTGAAAAGTATACAAATGACTCTGAAAACCAAGACCTTAGGATATAGAACCCAGACAATGCCTTTCATCACCAAAGATAAAAAAGAGCTCTTCACATTAGGAGAAGAGATACAAAGGACAAAGTCATTCCTAAGAAATCACCTAAATTCAGACTTACCCTCTAATTGGTTTCTACAAGTTAAACTTCTGTGTAGAGTATTCCATTTTAGAACTGTCATGAGCATTCTGAGACAACAGTATCCATTTTTACTTTACCAGGGGTAATTTGAAATCGTATGCCTATGATCAAACATACAGCAGCCTTACATGTAATACCTACAGTGGCTAAACACAGAGGAAAAGATCTGAAGATACAAGTAGAACTCTAACAGGTTTTAAAACTGGGTTCAACTGAACCTCTGCCAAGGAACCTCTGGATCAATGGCTCTTTTGTTAGAGATACATGTCTGTAATCAGGGCAGACTTCATAAGCTATCTGGTATCAAGTATGTAACTGTCCTCATTTTCAATTTTTTAAGAATAGGAGAGGACAAACAGATAATAAGGAAGAACACACAAACAGAAACAGGAATGAAGGAAGAGTTTTAGAATATACTGTACTTGGCAGCTTTTATTTAAAAGTACCCAGACACAGCTTATGACAGTAACTTACACTGAACATTGTACATAAGGCGTGCAATGGCCAGGGATCTCTTTCTGGCACATGATGATAGCATCATAGGAGCGTAGTGCCTGGTTTTCAGCTTTTGCAGTCATCATCTTTCATTTACAATCCAGCTCCTCATCCCAGACCATCTTCATATCGCTCTGGGTTCCTCTCCTCTCAGCTCTTTCAACTGGTGAGACATCTAACATGTTTCTAAATAAGAGCAAACCATCTAGATAAAGAGTGTGTAGGGGACTGGATCAGAGATGGGAAGAGAAAGAGAGAGAGAGAGGGAGAGTTTATTTTATATGTTTATCTTTCAGCCAGTCCCTCAGGGGACCAGTCGATTTGACAAGAAACCACCTTTGCAACTTAAACACCAGGCATCATCCGTGCCATCATTTTCTGGGTGCTGCTCATCCTTCAACTGCGAGAGCTGGCACACTACCTCACTTGGTTCTGAAAATACACTAATAAACACCATGCCTTGTGGATCTGTTTTAATCACCCCATGCCTTGAAATGGCTGTTTACCAATTTTGTATAATATAATTAAATGCCCCAACACTATATTTAAGAAACGTTAAAGATGGCTTACTCTGTTGAGGGCTGGGAAGTTCCAGATCTGGAATGTCTGCAATCCCTGGTGGTGTAAAAAAAGGATTCCCCAAGAGACCATAAGCTTGAATGGGAACTAGAGAATGTGGTCTTCCTAGTAAATATTATGATCCATGAAGAAAACAAAAGGCACAAGCTCAGAGGCATGGAAGTGGGTTCAACACTCTCCACCTTGGGGAATCCAAAACCTGAGTTTGGCATTAGATTTCAGAAGCTGTTGTTTAAGATAGTTTACAGAAAAGGAAAGAGAGATGTGGAAGTATTCATTTCTTTCATTTTCTAGACTGGAATTCCTGTTCTACTGTTTGGTGTCTTCTCATCCTCTCTACCACCAGGCAGAAATAGCTTCCTCATTTCAGGGGACAAGTACCAACCCTAGAACACCTCTGTCTCTGTCTCTGAAGCAGCCTTCCTTTTAGAGCCTAGTAGCCGACTCCCTGCCATTTGCACATAGGGAGCTGCAGTCTGGGATGGCTGCTCTTAGCTTCTGGGGTCTCAGATCAGCAGTACAGGAAAGAGTAGAATGAGCAGACAAAAGAACATGGCTACTGTAGATTAATACACTGTTCTGTGAAAGACCACACGAACAAAAGTTCTACAGATTATCTTGTGCCAGACAATAACATAGCACTGGGCCGGGACTTTGAGGAGATCCAGTTATCCACCTCAGGTGAAAGGAAACTAGTTTTGAACCTTTTTCCGGATGCAACTGGAAGGGCATGCGCACAAGCTCGTGCCTGTATGTAGGTGGCCGTGTTGGTATACTCCAGTAAATATCGTGCATCCAGCACAGCTGCTGTGATTAAAGCTGATGCTTGTGGGAGTTTATGGTCATCCCCAGTAATCTGCCACAATCAACCCCGTTTTTTCAATGGTAAGGGTTGCTGTTTTAAACACACAAACCAGTGTAGGGAGCACAAGGGAAGGGCAGCCTGAGTGTATACTCTCTTCAAAGCTTATCCACAGAATCTTTAAGATCATAGTAAAGATGAAAAGCAAGTTTACCTTCAGCTCCTTCTCTCTGCTTTTCATAGTTTGCTAGGTGAAAAACTCCTGGAATTAACTATTGATTCACACAAAGCACAGATACCATGGCTAGAAACAAGAGCTTTCAGATTCTTTGATTGTAATGTCCAAAGTATCCAAAAGCTCCCTAGGCTGAAGCAGAGAATGCTGAGTGGATAAAAGGGCTAGGAATATAGAATGTAAATATAGAGTGAGGACAGTGTCAACCACTAACCAAAATTTGCTAGGAAGTAGTAACTGTGGTCATTGTGGACTAGGCTGGGTAAAGCTTAACCTTGACTGCCAATGTCCTAAAGATGGTATTTAAGCTGAACCACTTGGGTACTGGGAATGCTACACGTATTCCAAAACCACTTTTCCTTAGGAGATAACAAGGGAGGTCGAGGCTTGCCCTGGGTCATGTCTATACTCAGACATCCAGAAAAGCATCAGTTCCTAGGACAAGACTAAGATTAGAGGACAGCTTTCAAGGAACTAATACTGTGAGAAGATAATCATATAAACAAATGATTATTAAAAGAAATAATTATAAGATGGACCAGGAGAGCTGGGCTGTTATTATTTTCATCATAAGTTCAGCTGCCTGAACAGGTTTAGCCTAAAATCCTATGAACAAGTTCCACAGAGAGAAAACACCCAATCTATATCAAAGGCCCACACAACTAAGAAGCAACCAATTTATCCCACAAAGTATTTTCTGAGATGTTGGGAATGCCGCCACAGAGATATGGAATAAAGGAATGAGCAAAAGCCCCAAACAAAAGGTTGGCTTTCCTCCCCTCAGATTCTTTGATGGGAAAGATCACAACTCTAACCAATCCTCAAGGATTTTTACTGATGCTATTGGAGGCTCCCTGAGATGAGCCTTGCCCACTGTTATAGGACCAGCTTGGGCACTTGCTTGCAGCATCAAGTTTACATCCATTGTTCCCTTTGGTGTAGACTTGGATTGCTCAGGAGATTGCCTGGGAACCTCTACAAGGCATCGATATCTTTAACCACACCAGAGTGGGAACTTTTCTACCCATAGATCTTAGGGAATTTTATTTTACAACATTATTTTCTGTATGTTCATTGGTTTCTAAAGCAGAAAAACTACTAAAGCTTTTTTAAAAAATAATTTTCTCATACAATACCATAATCGCCCCATAGAACATGTGCTGTTATGCAGTATTACACATTATTCTGCACCCCTTACAAAGATCCTAACTGTTGCTAGGCCTGTAAAAATAAATAGTAACTAGATTAGCCTGATCTTCGGACCACAGGAAATGGCTAAGCATTACACCTGGAGATTGGTGCTTTTTTTTTTTTTTTAACAAATGTATCCTTCATTACATTTCTTCACAGAGATGCTAAATGTTCTTTAGCCTGAAGCTAATGGCTGGGTGCCTCCACTCCATCTCCCCTCAGCAGCTGTGGCCATCACCTAAATGAATACATGAATTGAATTAATGTGCAATGAGTGTTCACCATGTCCAGAACTACATTAAGATGTGGATTGATGACTCTGGGGAATAAGTTCATATTTTCTTTGAATCCCCAAATCTTTTCTGAGGAATAGATAAAACACAAATCCCTTCTCCATTGTGAACCAGAAAAGTACATGCTCACAAGAATGTTTTACTTTGAGTCTGAGGTCTCCTTTTGTTTACAAACTGGCATAGATGTAGTTGAAATCCAGGGAGTTCATAAAAGTTCCATCAAAAAATAAAACCCGGAAGTGAGGCTTTTGCCAGCCATTTCCTGCAGAGTGTACAACAACCCTTGTTGAGAGTCATGGAAAAGGCAATCAGAAGACTCATAGAAGGCATATTTCCATGGGGCTCCTGAAAGAAGGTTGAAATAGAAGGAGTCTTTGCAGATGCTTTGGTGTGGCCAAAGACACATCCAGGAAAAGTTGAGTATCCCAGGACTATGTTAGGGGGAAGTCATTATCAACCTAGGACCTTATGGGAAAGGACATTCTGTGGAGAGAGAAGGAAGAGTGGAAGGGAGGAATGGGACAAAGTCAATCACCCCAGAAGCATACAGCCACGCTAGAGCACTCTAGGTGTCAAAGCAGAGGAAGTGGGAAAGGCATGCTGTGCCTTCTTGGTTCTGCCTCTTGATCTGCATTACCTCACCTCCTTCAAATGCAACCAGAAACCAGGTGAAGATGCCTCCATGCAACGGTGCCTATAGAAGACTGGATGGAGGAGAAGAGAGAAGGGCCTGGGGGAAGCTAACAAGTTAATGGCTCATGCAGTTACCACCTACATCAAGATAAAAATTCTAACCTCTGCTTCTCTGTCTTTTCTTGGCTAATATAGCATTTCCCATGATGTATTCCAGATGGCGGCTTTGTGAGGCAGCCCCAAGGGGCAAATTTCCTATGTTCAAATTCACTTAAGAAACACTGAACGAGCACGTTAAATAGGTCTCATTACTCCAGGAATTTTCAGAGCTGTACTATATTTACAGTACTTTTTTCTTGCCAACAATAGTTCCTGAAAGCTGTGATGAATCAAGCGCTAGGTCAAGCACTAAGGATGTGGAGTAAGTGGGGCAGACACCTCACTCACAGTAGGTACAAAGAAATGGAGGACAGGTTACAAGCAGAAAACAAAAGCCAATTGCTGTACAAAGTGTTGCGATGTGGCTCTCAGAATGTAAAGTGTGCAGCGTGTCTCAGCACAAGTTATTTGGCTTTGCAGAGCTTTCATTCTGGACAACTGTTAGGGTGTAAGAGATGCCTTAAAACAAAACAAAAACCTGTTTCCCCGGATAGGGGGTGTGTATTTTGATGTGAAATTTACATAATTAAACACTACGGTTCTTAGTTTGGGGTGATACCTTCCCCTCTGCTAGCCCTGGAGGGTTGATCAGAGTACATCTGATATTCATGGAGAATGGACAATAGGGAGGTAACACGTGAAAGAAGATGTGATATGTTAGTTGTCAAAGCCATATGCACTGCCGTAAATATTTCATCTTCCTCCCGGTAACCCCGTGATCTGAGTAAAATACTGGGGTCTCTATTTGATAAATCAGGAAATTGAAGTTCATGGATATTAAAAGGCTCAATGTCTCATGGTTATTAAATTGTATGGTGAAGATTTGACAGATTTTTTATTAGAAAATTCAGACCCTTCTTACTTTACTGCCTGTTACCCACTCTGTCATGCTTTGCTATTTCTTAAATTATCAGAGTTTAGAGCACCAGTTCATAGTTTAGTCATTACAAAACTATATAGTGCTATTTGTATTCCAAAACACAGAACCTTCTAGAATTTCTCTGTGGTGGTAATATAGGCTACACAATTAAACACTGACCCAGCTTCTGTGACGATGATGTATGAAGTTTTTTATTTCTTTCCACTTGTAATGTTTGACTTGTGGTTCTGTAAAATTAATGTCCATTGATTTCTCAGAAAACTGTGTTTTCCTCTCACAGAGGGCTTGGTTTTAGGAGAACCAAACAGTACATCATTATCGATTATGATTGCCGTTCCCGAAAGCTGCTGTGAATGTGAATAGTCTTCTAAATGGGTATTCAGACAAAACACTTTATTTCATTCATTTCCAAAAAGTAGCTTGTCTCCTAGCAAACTGCAGCATAGTTTACCTTAGAAATATCAACATATTTTTTCATCCAAAAAAAAAAAAAAGTCAAACAATAAAATCATTATATCAAACATTAGCTTTTATACTCAGAGAAAAATGCATTGCTCCAGCTTGGTAGGAGACCCAAGAAGAATGCTTTCTCTGGGGCTGAAGAGTATACATTAGTGCTTTTCCAAGTTTGTGCAGTTTAAAGTGGCAGTGGGAATGTGGGTAAGGCAAAGAGAGAAACTGAGCTATTGACAGGCACAGACATATCTTGGAAATCATCATTCCCAGTGTCATGTGCACTTATTTCTAACTTTGGTTATGCATGAAAGAACCAAGCAACTTCATGTAATTGCCATTCTCTAAGGGTTCCAGAGGGAAATTACTAATCACAATTATTTACTGAAATACAAATGGGAAACTCAAGTAACCTCGGGGTTGCATTGAAACAGCTCCAGACTTGGGTTACAACTTCAAAATTAATGGGAATGAGCAGGGGGCGAGGCTATTGAGTGTATTGAACAGCCTCGCCGTAATTAAAGACCCACATGCAGCCAAATGAGATTATCCCCCACTCAGAGAGAGAGAGGGCTTACCCATTCGCACAAATTTCAGAACCCCAGGTGGCTGCAAGTCCTTGCCACACAATTCTATGCCTTTACAAAGCAGGCTCTCTTCCGTGTTGTTGATGCAATGATTGTCGTGGCAGTCATTTTAATTACTTTTTAATCTTTAATAATCATGTTATCAAATGATTTATTTAAACACCATTCTATGCCTGGCATGAGGCTTCAGGCTGCACACACAGAAGGTACGTGTGAGCAATCAACTCTAATAAGCATAGAGAGCTTAACTCTATGAGCTCCCAACAAACATAACTTGCGAGTCAATCAAGTCCCTCAGAGCCAGATGTTAGATTCATAGAAGATGGTTATAATAAGATGAAATAAGGCTTGCAATAGAATAACAAACCCAGATAGAGCCCTAACTGACACAATTTTTCTACCAGGTTCTCCAAGTGAACATATGAACACACGGCTTGAACCTGTAGGTGGACTGAGACCACTGTAATCATCTGTCTGCTTCATTCTAACTGGGTTGGATGACTATGATGTATCCTTCCCCAGAGGTGATCTTCCCACAAGGGAATAGGGACTTTACTATGCAGCTTCCAACAAATAGTGCTTTGGCCTCTAGCCCTTAAGATGGAGATACCAGATGGGTCCTATGGGTACAAGGAATGCAAATAACTGAGGTAATAGAGCAATACCGTAGAAATAAAAAATGTAAGCTGTTTTCCCTCAAAATAGCTGATAAAATTATCTATGGTAGAAGGTATGATTTATGCTGTTTGTTTTTTGGATTTTAGTCTTGCTTCTTGCTTAGAGTCAGTATTTTGGTTTAGGGAGTTTATTGGTTTCTCTTTTCTTCAGTTTTATCTGAATAATTTCTTTCAATTCCATCTGTTGTTGGTGATAGTAGAACAGACATCCAGGTCCCTCGAGGGGAACCAGAGGGATTACGTTAGGACCCAGGTTGGTGCAGCATCTGTTTGCCTGGCCATGGCCAAAGTTATACTTTGCCTTTGCTATCTGTGCTCTAAAAGGGCCGCAGCAGCAGCATGATAAAAGGAGACGCATCCTCACTGCACTTTTCCATCTGACATTGGAAGGCGCGACAGCTGTGAGAAGGTAGACATCGGAGAAGCTGAGTCACTTAAGGAATTCATTGTCCAGGTCTAGCGAAACTGACAGGCCCATCGTACCTACCATGTGAGAAGGACGGTCCTGTTGGTGAAAGAGCCCAAGACTAGTGGCCCACAAAGAAGTCACTGTTCTTCAGCTAAGCTGATATCCAATAAGCACCTGAAAATAATGGACAATGTTCAAGTTGCTCAAGGACTCAGCAACATCTTCTGATGACATGGGTTTCAACTTCATTTCTGTATCGCGCTTTTATTTATACCAGATCAAACTGGTATTTTCAGAATTCTCTGTGTGTGATATCAACTAGATTTGCATTTCCAGTTTCCCATTAACAAGTATCAGTGTCAACTGGATGGTCCCAGTACAACTCAATCAGATTATAGATAAAGATCTAAATACCCATACTACTGGAAGAATGAAGAAAAAAAATCTTTTTTTTTTGATCTGACAAAAATATTTGTATTCTCAGCATCAAACATAATGTTTCTAGAGAAGCAGACAGACGTAATATCAGTCCAAGTAGACTGTTAAAAATTCAGCCAGAATATTTTTTTGCTGCTGAGGAGAAAAAATGACCTTAACTCCCACCCAACTCAGTTAGCTGCCCACATGGACACGAGGCAGCTCCTGACGTTTGTTCCTGTCCAGTCACCTCCAGGGTGGTGTCCACAGCCACCTCCTTAGACAGTAATGTCTAGAGCATCTCATTTCTCCCCAGGTCTTCTGCAGGGCCCCAAACGAAGCATTAAAGTGTGTACAGATGATGCTGCCAGCCGAGGAGGGGAAGAAACCGAAGCTCTCCCACAGTGCTACGCCACTGCTCTTCTTCCTTTTACTGTTTGTCAATTCATTTTTGTAACTCAGTGTGCCGCTCCTGTTCTAAAGCAAACCCATCATAACTGTGCAGGATGGAAAAATACACAGGAAATTACTTCAGAAAAGGAAAGTCAGATTGTCTGTACTTTATGGATCTTTTCAGTCCCCGATAGTGGAATTTTGAATGAATGTCTTTTTGTTTCTTGAAATGATTTCATCTGTTATGTTTGTAATTCTTTATCATCAATTAATCTAAGACCCAAGAGCATGAATTATCCCAGCAATAAGTCAAAGAAAAACACTGGTTACAGACTTTTGAACTTTGACCTTAAGAGGTAGTTACTCTTCGACATGATTCATTTTTCTTTTTCTCTCCAGAGGTCTAATCCTTCAACCCTTCCCAGACAACCTATAATTCTGCTCCTTTGCCCTCTCTGGAATTACCTGAGCGCTGTCTGCCTTTGGCGAAGAGTTACTGCCCTGTGGCGGAAGCAGCGACGGTCAGCTCAAACAAAGCTGCAGGTCCGTCTGGTCTGCCTGGGGATAGAGGATTCCTCAATAACTTCAGCACCGCCCCCTCAATAGTGAGTGGTTTAGTAACTGATGACAGGAAAAGTACTACCCCACACAGCAAGGAGGCTTTTTCCTTACTGCAAAGAATGTGCTGAGTTCTATGTATAACGGCCATAGCTAATGGCAGGGAAGAACAAACATGACCACTCACGTGATACACGAACAAGCCAGCACACAGCAGCCAGGTCTCCTGGAATTTGGAGGTGTGTAGCACTACTCTTGAAAGGCACACTGTTCGGTTCTCCTGCCAAATCTTTCCTTCGCCTGCCTTGTGGATGTGTAACACAGACCCGGGAGGCTCATTGTCTATCATGAGGTCTGTTCATCACTGGCCACCTAGAGTCTCTGAAAAGATCCCTAAAATGATTGGGTTTGATCTTAGGCCAGGCTAGCATCCATAAATGTTGTGGGCTACAGATTGACACAGAGTGCCCATATCAGCTCTCTCTTACCTGAGACATGGCTACCTGAGGCTCCATTACTAGGTCTTGTGTATTCACAGGTTAGAACTTAGATGCACGTCTGCTTGGATAAAGAGCAAGGGCACAGAGGTCAGCACATGTGTGTCAGATAATGACCTCCATTCGTTCCATTGTCACTAGGCTTAATTAAGATTAACTGCTTAGTGTTTTCCATCTACTAGCTCCATGTTTACATTCTAAGAATAAACTGCCACAGACGTGACCCTACATTTGTAGACAAAACCATTAATGTGTGTCTAGACAGTCGTCCTCTTAACCAATTTTTTTTAGTTTCAAGTAGACAAAAAAATTAGAAAAAGATATATACCAGAAGCATGAGGCAGTGATATGGGATAGCTAGGAGACTTCTTAAGACCAACCTCAATTTTGTAGCCCACATCATAATGAGCATGACTCAAATTATAGAGAACTGGATGTTCTTCTACTCCACAGCATCTCATTTCAGTTCTGTGTCCGCAACTAAAGCTATGTAGAGAGGAGCACCTGGACACAGACACACCTAGAAGAGAATGATCTCTTGTCTCCAGGAGTGCATGGCTGCTCTAAGGTTCACAAAACCATCAGAGAACCTCTTTGCTGGTTCCTTGACTCACATCTGCCTTTTCAGGGCCTTACATTCCCCCTCGAGCTGTACCAAGTGAAGAGTTACTCTTTAGATAGCTTCATGATCTCCCTGTCCCACTTACATCCTGCTTCTCCCAAGTTCTACAAACTTCTCAAGGTCATTTAGCATTTCTTTCTTCCTCTCAAATTGGATTCATGCATAAATAAAATGATATAATTTACACATGCATGCCTAAGCTAGCTGCCTCATTTTGGGACCTTTCTTTGAGGTAAAACCCATTCTGTTTTGACAAGGAATTCTTTCATAGCATTATGCCAGTATATATACACCCATACTGTACACAGAAAGAAAGATACTGGTTTACAGAATACCAGCCCATTGCCTCATTAATTGCTATCCTTGTTTAGAGCTGCTCGTGTGGGTGTAAAGGTCATAACGTAGCCTGGCTTCCTTAAATAAGTTTCTGCCTCATTTTTCTTCCTTTATTCTAACTTTGGTTCTTTTTTTTCCACCCTTCAGTTTGATTGTTAATCATTTGTCCTTGTTTTTGACCAAACTTAGATTAAATTTCTTAATAAAAATCTCTTGAATATTAGATCAGCATTTCTTATGCAGTCAAAGTCATGGCCATTTGCATCATGCTCAGGATTTGTCCTATCCTCAAGAGCATCTCATCTCGAGACTAAGCTAGAGACAGTGCTTTTGTTGACCTTGATATTTGAGTGCAGGCTTCCCCAGAAGCCCAAAACTTTCTAGTCTCATCATCATGATTAGCCCCCTTCTTTATTTTCCTTTTGTCCACCCTTCCATCTATTCACTGATAGGACAACTTTCCTTCAAAAATGAAAATCAATCTGCCCAAACTCAGAATTATAGTTTATTTCTTTGGTTGATTTCCTTGGTTAGTGTAGTGATTTGAATGAGAATGGTGCTCATAGATCTACTGGAATATCTGAATTCTCAATTACCAGTTGATGGAACTGTTTGGGAAGGATCAGAAGGCAGGGCCTTGTGGGAGGAAGTGTGTCACTGGGATTTCAAAAAGCCCTCACCTTCCCCATCCATCTCTCTGCTTCATGCTTGTGGATCTGCATGTAAATTCTCAGCTACTGCTCCATTACCATGCCTGCCTGCCTGCTGCTGTGCTCCCTGCCATGGTGGTCATAGGTTCACCTTCTAAAATTGTAAGCTCCAGTAAACTCCTTCTTCTGAAAACTGCCCTTGTCACAGTGTATTATCACAACAATAGCTATCTATTGACCATTCACTTCTCATTCTAAGAGTAGAGGGTCATTTTTAACATCTGTCTTGACCCTTCTCTGTCTACTAGAACCAGTGGTCTCCAGTGACTTGGTAAGAGCCAGACAGCATTGGCTGTGCACACATTTCTCTTAATTCAAGTTAATCCTGCACTAGTTCCCCGAGGTTTCAAGACAAACATTCCCATCTTTAGCTAAGCAAATGAATCTTTGGAAGCTTTGTACAGAAAAGAGCTGGCATTTACTGAGCACCTCTCATATATCTGTCATTATGCCACATTAACTCACTTAATTATTGCAAACAGCCTTATGAATTATGTACAGTTACATCTACTTTGAAAACAGAAAGTCGACCACCTCCCAGGTAAAGTTAGTATGCACAAACCATGCAGCTGCTAAAGAGTATCAGTGATATTAGTGCCCAGGTCCACCTGACTACAAAATAGCTGTTTTGTCTATCATAGACTATATCACTGTTCCTCTACCCAAACTCTACTTCTTTAAGACATAGAATAAGACTTTCCGATCTATTCTCTCTCTAAGCCAGAACCATAATAAATTCACATTCTTTGTTAATGGCCCACCATATATTTTTCCCAGACAAGCCAGGGCAAGCAAGTCATCTCATGAGTGTGCATGCTGAAGAGACATTTTTTGAAAATCACTTATTGCCTTTAATTCTTAAGGCTCATTTACATCTCTACCCAAATCATCTTTACACTTTAATATCACTACTAACTAGCCCCTACATGTAGTGAAAACATATTAGCTTGTTCTTGAGCGCTGTGGGCTTTGGGTATGCATAGCATGTTTGCGTTCACAATCCAGCTATCAGCGACCAGAAAACAGAAGCATTTTAAACATCTGAGGTTTATTCATGATTAAGAATTGAATCTAAATCTATAGAAAATAAATCTGTAAATCTATAGTTCCAGCCACTCTCTCCTAGTTCTTAAGCATATATGTCTGCCCATTGCCATCATTTACTGTTCCTTTAAAGAATTTCTTGAGTTTTCCTCTTCCTTTTAAAAGTGTTTATATTATATTTTAGTTACCTATTGTGTTTCTCTGTGCATGTGCAGATGTGGTTCTCTCCTTCCACCATACATGTGGAACCAGGGATTGAACTCAGATCATATGACTTGGCAGCAAGCACTTTTGCCTGTTAGGCCATCTCAGTGCCCTAGTTTTACCTTTTTCTGTTCATTCCCATAAACCTGGTCCATGGATGTTGGTTCTTTTTGCTGCTACAAAACCTTGCTAAATGCATTCTCCCTGCCTCCAATTCATTTGCCATACTTTAATAGCCAAGCAAATCTTTTGGAAATACTGCTTTCATCTTTTCACTCCCTTCTACCAGCATTTCCAGTGAGCTTTGCCTATTTCATCCAATCTAAAACCTCTCCTTCCAGCTCTTGAGTACTCTGAGATTCCATCCTCATCCCCATGCATCTCCTGCCCCTGCACAACACCATCCAGTCAGGTCTCTTCTCTGCATCCCAGTGAGCCTGTGCTATGTATATCAGATCCAGTGTTCTTTCTGTTGTCCTTTGACTGCCTTGGACAGGAGCCTCTGCATGTGCTGCAGACACTGGCTAACAGGAAGTGTATACAGTGGGATGAACTGCTGATGAGGAGCCAGGACCTAAAGACCAAACCAGCATCAGTGGCTAACAAAAGCCCAAGGAAAGCAGTGCAATGCACAAGAACTGAGATTCAGCAATGAACACGGATGGCAGGAGGTGCGGAAAGACTCATGGAAAGGTCTTAAACCAGTGCTACCCTTCCAGGGAAACAAGCCTGAGCCCATTTCTGGGACTTTAGGAAGATATCAGAGATATCCAAAGTTGATGAAATCTCTGAAGAGGTTTCTGTTCTTGTCAAAAGAGTACAGTCTTACACATTCAGAAGCAATCCTAACTTTCCCCATGGACAAAGTCACTCAAGGGTCAAAGATCAGAATGTGACATAATCAGGTACATAGAGTACTGCAGCCTAGAAACTTCCTGAGTTGGTTCTGCAGCTTTCAAGAGGACCAAAGGAGGTACTAACTGTTCCTGCCACCACAGGCACATTGATCAAGCCCATCATGCATGCAACTTCAGAAACTGTTTCTACACCAAAGAGAGCGTCTTTGCTTATGTGGCCATGTTAGAGGCTGAGGGTGGTTCCTCTAGCTAGTTTAGAACCACGTTTTTTTCTTCTTTCCTTTCTGAAACTCAAGATCCTTTTACTCAATTGTAAGAGGACAAATATTAGGGGCATATTTAGCAATATTTTCAACTACCAAAAAATAAAATAAAAAGTTTTAACACAACAATGGGTTTTAGTCACCAACACATGATATTACCAAGCAACACTATACCTAAGGGGACCCTACACATATTCAAGTTTGTGTAGTTCCTCTGACATCATCCATTCTGTATGTAATTAGCATGCACACACACACACACACACACACACACACACACACACACACACACCTACAAACATTCAGAGAGAGAGAGAGAGAGAGAGAGAGAGAGAGAGAGAGAGAGAGAGACTCCCCTCAGGAGCATCACTGAAAAATCAGCCTGAGAAATTCAGTCACAAGCTGATTTTCAATGCGATGCTCCTGAGGGGTGTGTGTATGTTTGAGTGTTTTACCTGAATGTATATATGTGTACCAAGTATGCGCTTCATGCCCACAGAGGTCAGAAGAAAACATTAAATCCCCATGAACTAGAGTTACAGTCTGTTGTGAGCTGTTCTGTGGGTGCCTGGAATCAAATCCAGGTCCTCTGCAAGAGCAGCAAGTGCTCTTAACCACTGAGCCATCTCTCCAACTCTTAATCTCTTCATTTAGTAAAAGGGTGTCTCTACCGTGTTGTCCTCCATGATGAGGGAATTACAGGACATGAAACACAAAAGCCCTGTTCTCTTGGATCTTACATTTCGGTAGGAATTTGTGCTCAATAAGCAAAAAAGTTTCTTTTAAGTTATTAAAGATAATAAGAATGGAGGAAAGTGTGATTGTAAATAGGTTAGGCAAGCTCCCAGGTGAAATGCTACTTGTTGAGTGTCATAAATTTATTTAAGATAGTGAACCACTTTATCATCCAGCTTTAGACAAAACGTTAAGTTGCTTGAAACTTGCTTGTACCCACTCACTTTTGGTCTGGTTAAAACTGTCTTTCCACATGTGGTGAGTTGGGACATAGCCTGTTTAGTCTCCATTCTACTGGTCTAGCCCAGCATCCCCGATAGCTGCCTGCAGGAATAAGAGTTCATGGCTGACAAAAGAGCCACACAAATAAGCATCCCTTCCACATACATTTTAAGTTCTTCAATCCACATCCTCTGAAGGAAAGCCTAGAATATAACAACCCTTGGACTTAAAAACAAAACAAAACATTATTCTCAGGGTTTTGTTGTTGTTGTTGTTGTTGTTGTTGTTGTTGTTGTTTTGCCTTTCTCTCTCCCTTTCTTGTGAATTGAGTTCTTCCATGCGCCTTTAGAGTTTCAGTCAGCCCCCTGTCAGTACCCCTAACATCTCTGGAGCTGCAAGCAAGACATTTCTTCCATTTTATGCATTTATGTGGTATATGCAAGTGTGTAGTGTGTGTGTGTGTGTGTGTGTGTGTGTGTGTGTGTGTGTGTGTGTGTGTTCATACCTGTGTGCATGCACAAGGGGGCCAGAGGAGGATGCAAAGTGGTGTGTTATATTTGCTTGTGCTGTGAAACATATGTTTAATGATGCAAGGATGTGTTATATTCTTTTATGTTGCATTTGTTTAACTCTGAAGCTGTGTTACTTTGCCTGTCTTGAACACCTGATGGTCTCATAAAGAGCTGAAAAGCCAATAGTGAGGCAGGAGAAAGGATAGGTGGGGCTGGCAGGCAGAAATAATAAATAGGAGGAGAAATCTGGAAGGAAAAGAAGAGCAAGAGGGATCAAAGAGTAGGACACTGGGGGCCAGCCACAGAGCCAGCCATGGAGTAAGAAAGAAAGATATACAGAAGTAAGAAAAGGAAAAAGCACAGAGGCAAAAGGTAGACAAGCTAATTTAGGTTAAGAAAAGCTGACAAGAAACAAGCCAAGCTAAGGCTGGGCATTTATACTTAAGAATAAGCTTCTGTGTGTAACTTATTTGGGAGTTGGGTGGCGGGGCCCCCAAAAGAGTCAAAGAGCCAAATAGTCAAAAACAACCAATATATCCTCCATCTGCCTAATTCCCTTGACACAGGGTCTCTCATTGAAACTGAAGCTAGCTGGTTTTTGGATAGGCTAACAACCAGCCCTAACAACCTGACCTTCCTGTCTCTGACTGCCCCCCCCCCCCAACAGGACCAAGGTTCCAGGTGTCCTTGGATTTTTACACAGGGATCTAAATTCAGACTCTTGGGCTTTTATGGCAGTTCTGAGCCATGTCCCTAGCCCACTGAGCCATCTCCTAGCCCAATGAGCCATCTCCTAGCCCACTGAGCCATCTCCTAGCCCAATGAGCCATCTCCTAGCCTATGTTTAATATATTTTTTATCTAAACGTTCTCATTGTTTATCAGGTGACACACCCCACCTCCCACTTCTAAAGAGAGATAATCTCTCAAGAGAGACCTCAAGTGCAAATTAGAAAAAGTCACAGTGATGTGAAGGAAATAGGGAAGGAAGAATATATAATTGTGGGGAAAGCATGTCAGCAAAAAGGACAGCAGCTGTTGAGCCCATGTTGGGGGTCTTTACCTGCCACACAGGGACATCACTGGGACATGGGGCACTTCCCTTGAGTCAGAGAAGAAGAGATGTGTGGGAGATGAAGCCAGAAAGGGTTTGTAGGACACTCAAGTCACTTTCAAGACTGACTTTTTTTTTTTCCAGAGCTGAGGACTGAACCCAGGGCCTTGCACTGGCTACACAAGCGCTCTACCACTGAGCTATATCCCCAACCCCTTCAAGACTGACTTTTATTCGAGAGGGAAAGTCCATGAATTGACTTGAGAATTAGAATGGTTTGACTTAAGTTGTTAAAAGTTCTTGAAACCCTAGGTATTGAAGTAACCTTGGGAGGAAGCTAAGACCAAGAACCAGCACACTACTGCAGGCAAAGAGGACTGAGGAGGAGAGGCTGGGTTCCAGACAGATCTTGAAGGGAGTCTTGTTGGTATCATTGGTGCCAGGTATAAGGGAGGGTGTTTGTGATGCCAAGATTCTTGGTTGGGACAATCAGCAGAATGGAATTATGAAAAATGAATGTGTCAAAGGCTACATGTAAAAGATTTCTGATGGGAGAAGTAATTTCAGACAGAGTCATCTGGAGTTTGAGATGTCTGTTAGATGTCACCTGGCAGTATCTAGTAGGACTTTTTTACATGTGAACTAGGCATTGTGGGGAAAGATCTAGAAACAACCTCTTATATTAACAACTAATTTTGTGCAAAGGCACCAAGAGAAATAAAATCATTTTCCATACATACATATCTTTGGAGAAAAACATCTACAACTTTGAGTCATATCCCATAAATATCCATATTAATCTGAGATAGAACATGTTTAATGTAAAAATTTTTAAATCTTTCAAGGGAAACATGAGAGAATCTACGTCACCATACCAGAGACCATTGCCGTCACTTCAGAGGACTTCTTCATATTGTTTCCCGTCAGTTCTACCTCAGTAGCAAGGCAATTACTGCTCATAGTGCAGCTTTCCAGCTCAGGGGAGTGACACATGTTACAGCACGGACTTCTTTCTTTAAGCTTGGGAATTCTGAGTCAGTAAAATGTTGAATATTTATCTATAATGTCAAATGTACCAGTAATTTATTCCATTTTTGCTGAATAGTATGTCCTTTTATGAATACACCACAAATATTTTATAATTTTTGATGCACATTTGGATGGATTTGTTTGATAAAAAAATCTTCTATGAATATTTTTGTATATACCTATTTTGGAATATGTTTTTATATTTCTTGGGTAAATTTGCTGTCCAAGGGCAGATGTATGTTTAATTTATAAACTATTGTCATAATCTCTTACTGTGGTTTTTCCATCCTAATGTCTGTGCAGGATTGTGCAAGAGTACTAAGTGTTCCACATCCTTCCCAAAAACTGACGTTCTAAGTTATATATTTATTTTATTTTTGTAACTGACCATGGTAATTTATAATGTATAATATGGTATGTCGATATAGCTATATACTGCTTTAATAAAACACCATGATCAAGGCAACATATGGAAGGGAGAGTTTATTTGGGCTAATGGCTCCATAGGGATAGGAGTCCATCACCATCACCACTGGGAAGTGTGGCAGTGAGGAGTCATGGTGGATGTGGTTGCAGGTTAAAAGGTCACATCTTAAACTACAATCCAGAATCAGAGAAAGAACTGCAAATGGCATATGGCTTTAAAACCTTGAAGTCCACCCCTAGTGACATATTTCCTTCAATAAGGCACACCTCCTAAACATACCCAAACATGCCACCAACTGGGGACCAAGTATTTAAACATCTGAGTCTATGGGGACTTTCTCGTTCAAATGACCATAACACAATGGCATTGTATCAAATGAATAAATTTATTCATTATTTTGGTGTGTGTGTAGGTTAAGAATCTTAAAATTTTGTTCAAGATAATTTTAACTATGGTTCTGTGTAGTGCAATAAGTTTACCTGTCCTGCCTAATAGAGAGTTTATACCCTTTCCCATGCCTCTTCTTCTAATGTTTTTAGCTGTAGCCACTCTGAGTTTGAAGTAGTATTTCCTGGATGCTATTGTATTCCTTTTCAGATAACTAATGGTGTTGAGAACATTTTTAAGGGTTTACTGTTCATTCTTGTGCTTTTTATGAAGGTTTTGCACTTTCTAAAATGTGGATTGTCATTTTATTATGTCACTCTAAAGCAGTCTGTACAGGTTCAATACCAGTACACTGTACAACATCAGACATATTGCAAATCAGGTATATTACAAATGCTTTCCAACATTTTGAGACTAAACTTACTATTCATTCATTCTGAAACTAACTTTATTATTAAAGAAGAAAACTTAGAGATTTTGGTGAAGTTACTACCAATTCTTTTCCTATGGTGCTTTTCGCTTCTTTGTTTTGTTTTAATGCAACAATGTGAGTGATACCATATCAAAAACATTTCACTAATAGAGAGAAGCCAGACTTCCCCCAAAAAAAGACATCACATAGTATAACAGGATTCAATTCATACAAATTTTGAAATAGAGAAAACTAAAGATGGTGTTAGAAAATCAGAGGAGTAGTTAGTTCTATACTGAAATGGAATTGACTAGAAATTACATGAGAAGATTCTGTCTTACGTTCTGGATATGTGGCTTACTTCAAGGTGGCATAAACATTCTTCTGTTTTTCCTTTTGCTAAAACTTCACAGGAATGCTTCATGGTAAAAGTCATGGAGGGGTAAGGAACAGAGAGAACATACCTCAACATAATGAAGCATGCATACAACAAATCTATAGTCAACAGCTTCTCAGATGGGCAAAACTCAAAACATTCTCACTAATATCAGGAGCAAAACAGAGGTGCCCATTTTCTCCACTTCTCTTTGATATAGCTCTTGAAGACTTAGGTAGAACAGTAAGTCAAAAGACAGAAATGAAAAGGATACAAATAGAAAAATAAATTAGAGTATTCCTTTGTGCAGATGACATGGTCATATATATGAGACCCTAACCATTCCAGCTTAAAAACTCTTTAAGCTGATAAACCCTTTCAACATCTTCAGAAAATGATGCTGAGGAAGCTCTATTTCAACAAACATTAGATTTAAACTTGATCTTATCTCTCACCCTGTACTAAACTCAACTCTAAATGGATTAAGGACTTCAACATAAGACCTGATACCGAAAGTGCTAAAGCTATGGTTCTCAACCTGTGGGTCATAACCCCTTTGGCAAACCTCAGTCTCTAAAACATATTTATATTACAATTCATAACAGTAGCAGAATTATAGTTACAGAGTAGCAATGGAAATAATTTTATGGTTGGGGGTCACCACAACATGAGGAACTGTATTAAAGGGTCACAGTTTTGAGAAGGTTGAGAACCACTGCTCTAAATAATACTGGCAGTCCAGAGAATAAGACCTACAGTCAAAAAATGGGAATCTCATACAACTTAAAAGCTTCTATACAGCAAAGGGATTTTTCCAGCCCTTCATGAGGCAGCCTACACACAGAACACACACACAAAAAAATCACTGCTAACTATTCATCCAACAGGGGACTCACGTCTAAATACAAAGAACTCAAAACACTAAACATTAAGTAAATAAATGATCAGAGCTAGAGAGTTGGCTCAGCAGTCAAGAGTACTGGCTGCTCTTCCAGTGGACCCGGTTTCAATTTCCAGTGCCCACATAGTAGCTCACAACTGTCTATAACTCTAGTTCCAGAGGATCTGACACCACCACACCAATGCACATAAAGTAAAGTTAAGTAAATTTTTAAGAGAAAGAAAATAAATGGTCAATTTAAAAATGAGCTATGGAACTGAGCAGAAAAAAATCAAAATAAATGCAAATGGCTTGAAAACACCTTAAAAAGTGCTCAACATACTTAGCAGATTTAAGCTTCTTTACAGTTTCATATCACTCCAGTCAGAATGGCTGTCGTCAAGAGTACAAATACATTTGTATTTGCAGGTAAATAGATGGAACTGGAAATACTGGTGTCGATGTGGCAAAGGGAGAACTCCCGTACGCTGTTGGTGGACGTGCAAACTAGTGCCACCGCTTTGGAAATCAATGTGGACATTTCTCAAAAAAGTAGAAAGAAAGGAAAAAATAACTGCCCTGTGACCCAGCTATTCCCCTGGGTTGGGAGCAGGAAGACAGGGAAATCAGGGGTGGTGGGGAGGACTCATCTGAAGGAAATGTATATGAAAAAGCTATAGAAGCCTACCATCCCACATGCCAATTAAAAAATATAGTTGGAAAGATGATAGAATACACATTATTTGAAAGAATAGGGGAATTATAAGGTACTAAATGATTAATCGGAGATGGGAATAACACAGTAGGAAATGGAAGGATGTAATGGATAAGTCAATATGTGTCTGAAAAGCTTTTGGAAATCCACTAGTTATTAAGAAAATTTTGAAATATATTTTATAAAAAAAGAGTTTGAAGACAGGTACTCTACATGGGTGAACAATGACACTCACAGGAGAAGTGAATTATTAAATGAAAAGTCCAGTGCTGAACGTGGGATGCTTCAGTATGAGCTATTGATCAAGGTGGCCACAGAGACCTGTAAAACAACACAGGCTCTTTGCCATTGCCCTTGGTTACTCACCATCACTGCGTGGTAACACTCAATTGCTGATGGCACCACACACTTTGGCAACAAGGAATAGAGAAATCGATGTCACACCTACCAGGAAACTTTCACTCTGCTGGCTAGCTTTTATAGTGCTATGCAAGCTACTGGGGAGAAAAGACATAATGGCCTTGCCCAGCACTGGATCCTGAATGCTACAATACTGGCCTGCCAGACAAGATGGGTCCAATAGTGGTATAACTACTCCAGGGCAACCAAATGCTTTCAGATTGGAGTTGAGGCCTGCTCCACATGAGGGAATTTCAGACTTGGTACTATAAGCCTGCTTAAATTCCATGGCTTGGATATCATAGGTCCTAGAGTAGAACTTGCTGTTGTTATTTTGTCAAATTCTCACCTAAATATCTTTATTTTAAACCTGTAGATGTAGGCTGATACCAACCTTGATCACAGAAGCGTCTTTCTTCTTTGGTTATCAGAGTCAATGCAAAGACTCATAATTGGTCAAGAGAATTAATGGCTATAAGTGCTCAGTCCTAAATGGAATATCTTTATCAACTCCCCCAAGTCACACACACACACACACACCAAATCCCAGGCAACATTGCAGAAGAGAAGGCAGAAAGAATGTGAGAACTGGAAGATGTGGAAGAGAGCAGCAAAATACTGTCATCTTATTGCATTGTATACATATGTGGATTCTCAAGGAATAAATAAGTAAATGATAAATAAAAATAGTAAAATTCCACAAACTATTCACTTAATAGCTACAAGTATTTGCTGTTGTTGGGTTTTTTAGAATTATTTATTTTATTTCTATTAGTGGTTTCCCTACATGTATGAATGTGCAGCACATGCATGCCTGATGCCTGGGGAGGTGAGAAGAAGATATCAGAGTCTCTGGAACTAGAGTTATGGATGGTTGTAAGTTACCATGGGAACTAAACCCATGTCCTCTGTAAGAGCAACAAGTGTTCTTAAATGCTGAGACATCTCTACAGACATGTCCTAATGTTTTGTTTTGTTTGGGGGGGGGGTTGCTTTTGTTTTTGTTTTGTTTTGTTTTTTCGAGATAGGGTTTCTGTGTGTAGCTTTGTGCCTTTCCTGGAACTCACTTGGTAGCCCAGGCTAGCCTTGAAGTCACAGAGATCGGCCTGGCTCTGCCTCCCGAGTGCTGAGATTAAAGGCATGTGCCACCACCACCCGGCATCCTAATGTTTTCACAAATGAGAACTAATCTTGATTTCAACTGTGCAAGTGACCATTATTGGGTTCATCTTCTGCATGAGCAGATTAGCTCCCTGTTCTCAGTGCTGGGACAGGGTCTCTTCAGAGCAACCAAATCAGTACAGGAGCTAAGTGCCCCCCCCCAATCTCTACTTGGCAGGCACTTGCTCTTAAACCTTTTGATGATACCAGGAGGGAATGGGGAGTCATAAAGAGGTAGAACTAGTTGTTAGAGATATGTCAAGGATGAGTTGTTTAGTCCAGTATTTCAGCTGTTTCTACTGGGCCCAAGGTGAAAACAGCCTTTCTGGAGAGTTGTGCATGCTGTAGGACAACCCCAAGTTTGAATGTTCCCACATCAGTTTTCTACAGGAAATTATGCTTGTCAAAAAATTGACTCAATGATTTCATGAGCTGATTTAAATTTGAGTTCCTTCTTTTTTCATAGAGAATTAATGCAGACTGAAATTTAATGTATTTTCCAGCTGGTAGAATAGTATTGAGTCCAGGCTTTCTCCATCCTTCACCATGACCCAGTTCAGTCCAAGGGACAGGCTCTAATTCTAAGTAAGCAAGTTTATTTTATAGATTGGATCTTTATAAAAATCAACCATTTAGTAGAAGTCTCTGGGCTTTGAAATCTTTAAAGTTCTCAAAAGTTTGATTTACATTAAGTAATCCCAAATAACTTTGAGTTTTTAATAGCATTCTGAAGTGTTTTCCATCTCCTACTTTGAGTAGTCAGATTAACCACAGTCACCTTTTGATGTATCCCTTCTCCTTTCGAACAGCCTTGGGGGTTCTTCTTGTTCTTCTAGAAACCTAGCCCAGCAGTGCATGAATATATGTAAATTAAGAACATATATAATAAAAATAAATAGTAGTCTAGTACTGTTGACTAATCAATCGTATATTTCAAAACAAGCTGTGGAGAATACTTCTAGTATTCTTTTTTATTTAATATTATTAATTCATAGAAAATAGTGGTAAATGTTTAAAGTGAAAAATGCCCAAACACTGTCTCTGTGTCTTTGGCAGATAAGGTTTATTGAGGTGGTTCAATGAAGCACTGAGGGTAGAGAACTCAGACTGTTCTAGACTCGTGGTCACCTCATTTGGAATCCTGCCTCACAATGTACAATTCTTCAAAGTGCTGAGCCCTACTTATTGGAGTGTAATACAAGAATACTAAAATTATATATGTTATAAAGTTACTGTGAATATTCAAATCTATAAAGGTTTCTTCCTATATGACTGACACATAGGAACTAGCGAGTCCCATCTTTATTATATACAAAGGATATCAGCTCTTCCTTTAAAAATGGACAAAACCATCAGAGGTTAATATAGTTCATTATTAGTGGACATTCTTCTTGTAAAAGGTGGAGAAAGTATGGTGTAGTACTTGGTATCAGAAGATCTTTTTCTGATCATTTTCTCAGCATTGCCACTAACACTAGGAATCACCTGCTCCCCTGCCCCCACCAGGCCTCAGTGTTCAACTGCTATCATCTCACCGCTTTCTGCCTAGTTTTATGCTCTAGAGAAATGCAAAAGAGAAAAGTTTGCTTTCAAGCATAGCTACATCATTGGTGTGGTGGCCCATGAGTACAAATCACTGAGCTTGGCGGTGAGGGCTAAAGAATCAGGAGTTACAGACCAGTCTCAACTGTATTCCAAGTTTGAGGCTGGGCTGGGTGAGACCTTGTCTTAAAAACAAAACAACAACAACAACAACAACAACAACAAAACATATGTTTTGGGCTATATCCACTAATGATAATAATTAGGTTCTTTGACCTATTGTACGTCATAGTATTTCATGCCTAAAGAAAAATGTGCATCAGTTTTCCAAACAGCTGGAATTACATTAATCTCTTATAGCAGTTAGTAGGCCATATTAATTACTTCTATTAAAGTCCCAGTTTTTAGGCTCTCCAACAGTTTGTGTAATATCTGAATAACTTTTCTGTCATTTAGGAAAATCAATTGTGAGTATATTTATCCACTTAACAATCATCACTAGAATAGTTTGTTTATTCTAAATGTCTTCTTGTTATTCAATACCTCTAGATTTATAAAATCATGAAATAAGCATGAAAGTACTAAAAATATGCACTTTCATATTAAACCAAGCAAAATGTAATTAAGGAAGTAAATCTATAATAGAAAAAAAGGCATAATCATATATGCTTTGTAACAGCCAAGAAAATGGCTTTTGGATTATCTGTTAATTAGGAGGTATTTTGTTCCTGTTTCCTTCTCTTCTACACATTCATTTACTTGCTCCATAATTACAGAGAACCTGCTAAATGCACAGGAAAATGACCCTGAATTAAGGAAAAGCATGGAAAACCAATGATGTCGAATGGTTATTGAAGGGCATTGACCTGAGGCCTCCTCCCAGAGGTGTGCTTTGATCTTCCAGTAGAGGTGCAAAAAGTCCAAAAGAGAGACAGGTCAACACTGCCCACACTTCAGCTTTGTGTTATGCCTAGAAGTAGATTTTCAGATAAATCTTTTATATATCTGCGTGTCACCCCCCACCCTTCACCCAGCGGCCCCCCCCACACACACACACACTTTGGTGTTGTCTTAATCTCCAAATCCAGAGGTCACTGTGAAACAATTCCAATACCAGGTTTCTTTGAAAATGACTTTCATGTAAAAATGCTTCAGAGTCATTAAAGTTAATCAGCCTCTATCATTATTTGGATCTAGCAACAGGGTAAGGAGGAAATTAAATTGTTCTTCATTCTTTTATAGAGAGCCTCACTCAGCCTTCTCCCTCCCCACTATATATAGAAATGGAACGCAGCAATGCCACCCCCTCCTTCTCCCCAAAAATGTAAAACACAAATACAGAATGTTCTAGAACTTTCCAAGTCAGAGAGGAATCTCAATGAGATTTGTATTTCTCCTGGAGGTATACCATAAGATTCAGGAAAGCAGGTTAATGAAAGCGTAAGCCTCTAGCAAATGAGATGTGACTTACTTGTGTATGCAACAGGAGCCCTCAAAGGCTTCATGGGTCTATTTGCCCAGATATTTATGTCAGTGCTCAGCCAACCATCTATATTCAGCTTTAATAAGGATACCCAAATCCAGAATTGTTTTCCTGTTTCAAACTTTTCAGGGATTGCATACGTGTGAAATGGAAACCTTGTGTTTTACTGACTCCAGGGTGCTCAGCTTGAGTTATATGAATAAAATATGATTCTGATCATAAAAATGTAATAAAAGCTTGTACTTTGAAGTCTGAACCTAAACAAGCTCGCTCTCTGGTCTTGGGGGCAGCTTGAGCTGTATGCTCAGCAGCTCAGCAGGCTTCCTCTGCAGCAAGCCCAGGCTTCATGGAGCGCACACATCCTCCTAACCCTTGACCAGAGCAGCACCACACACAGGCAGAATCATTTCTACAGTGGGTGCCCTGGTGGCTTCCGGGGCTCTGTCATTCTCAGCCTTCCAGAAACTTCACTCCCTCTCTCTCACAGGAAAGAGCTTGTCACTGGCAGGTGTCTGCTTAGGCTGTACAGACACTGTTTACAGCTGAGGGTTCTTCACTTTGTCTCTCAAAAAATAAAAAATCTTGCAGAACAGAACACAGTGGCTTTTTGGGCAGATCATTCTTGAAGGGAAGATAGGAAGGGCTGTTAAATGTTCCAGACAACTGGACAAGGGGACCAAGCAAGAAGACACTCAAGGAAAACACAAAGGCTGAACACCTGTGCTCCTGGCATATCCTGCCAATGGACATGTGCCCCACATAGCAGTGGGTGGCAATAGCTATGCCCTAAACTGATCACCACCAGGATTCCTCAGACAGGATTCCAATTTCCAGAGAGGCTCTCCGATGGCTATGTTCCTACATAGGCATGAAAGCACCATTTCAACCCACATCCCCGCATGAAATACACTGTGTTTACTGGAGAGACTCTGCCTCAACATTCCTCTCTCATTATCATACAGCACAAAAAGAAAACAGAGCTAACTGCCTGTGGAGAAAGTGATTTCAGTGAAGGAAAGTGAGGCCAAAAATTAATAAATAAGCAGATAACCAAACCCAAGTACTAGGTAATTAATAGCACGTTTCTGCTATGCCTTTCAGAAGAAAGAAAATACTTGCTGGCAAAGCAGCATTCAAGTGGTTTGTAAGGTGAATTTGGGGCAGTCATATAAAAAAAAAATGCTAACTTGCTGTGAAAAAACTTAAGGACTAAGATCCAAAATGTAAAAGTCCGAGCAAACAGCCAACTGCTACAGAGATATGACAGTAACAAAACAGCAAGCCATAATCCCACTCAAATACTGATCAGTGCTGTTTTGTTTAGAGTATCTATTTAGCAGAGGAGGGAAAGGTGACTAACACACCACCACGGCTGCCTGAAATTAGTGGGGCTTCTGAAGCGCATGCCCGAGACCTGTGGCATCCCTTTCACACAGTCTTTCTTGGGGCTTCTGAAACGCATGCCTGAGACCTATGGCGTGCGTCCCTCTTACACAATCTTTCCTCGGGTCTGCAGCTCTGTTGGGGAAATGTGTTTGGGAGGTTTGGCCAGAAGCTTGAAGGGTTTAAAGAGATCAAATCCCTCAGCAAGGTGAGAGCAACTGTTCTTCAGAAGCAGCGCCGCCAAAGGTCTATGCTCATCTGAGATGGTTTCTTCACCTTACTTCTCCCCTGGAGGCATGCCAGTCTAATTTCAATGTTTGTCTGATACACGGGAGACACTGGCACTGTTGATTACAATTCTCTCTTTCTCTTAAGCCAGAGTCAGGTACCCCTGGCCTTCATACCCTGCCTATGTCCTGTTCTGATTTCTTCTGCAGCAGAATGACACTGATCTATGTGGCTGACGCCCAGAAAAAAATCCTTCTGTGCTAAAAGGGAAATACTAAAAATGTTCTTTTAAGTATTTAAACGAACAAACAAACAAAAAACATAGACCCGCAGAGCAGGAAAACTGAGACACTTGTGTCACAGGAGTGACCCTTTGTGCTGTTGGAGGGGCAAGAGTTGAGGGGATGCCAGATTTCTGAAGGAGGGCTGAAGCACCAGGAGTGATGGAATTAGTATTGCTTGCAAGCATATTTCTTAGGGCTGACCACTCTGGATGGATAGCTGTTTAGGGAGCAATAGTAAACAGTGAGGAGGAGTGGATGGAAGAATCTCAGGCTGATGGTTGGCTAACTCGATACATTAATTCTTCTTCCCATTATATTGGTTGATTCTGGATGAATGTACAAAATAAGTGACTCACAGATTACAGAGTTGTGAAAAGTTCAGATTTCATACTAACCGTATGGGAGATAGATGTATCTATGGCTAACCTCAATGAAAGCCTACTTGAAAGCTTCTGATGCTGGCAGAGCAGGAGAGAAATCATGCCTGGTACTGACAACCTAGCCAGCGACCCATGACTAGCAAGTCATGTCAGAGAAGAGCTGTCTACTTCCGCTTTTCTAATTATCCTGCTTTCAAAATACCCTTATACCCACAGGTAAGTTTGGCTCTCTCGCCCTTTATCCGGGATCTTCTTTTCACAATAGACGAGACTACTACAGAACAAAGCTGGTGCAATGCAGAGAACAACTGATTTGGGAGTACCCATCCCCATTGATTCATCCATGCAGAGAACAATTGACTTGGGAGTGCCCATCCCCATTGATGCATCTATAACACAAACCTTATACCTCCCAAGGCTCAGGGGACAGAACAGAAGGGAGGCCAGGAAGACTGCAAGAACCAGAGGACCAGGAAGTCTACTGAGAGACTGAGTCCTCTAGATGTGAAAGGGAAACCACACCCATAAAATCTACACTGTGTGGCTGCCTAAACAAGACCTGAACAATGACAACACCATTTGATATGCCGTGGTGGATGGAGAAAATCCAGTGGGACCCCATTCCTAAATGAAGAGCTATAGGCAATTAATAACTGCTGAGAGAGAGAGAGAGAGAGAGAGAGAGAGAGAGAGAGAGAGACAGACAGACACAGACACAGACACAGACACAGACACAGACACAGACACAGACTCAGACACAGACACAGACACAGACACAGACACAGAGACACAGAGAATGAAAATGAATTAGTTTCCCCCAGGGAGGAGCTCCCTAAATGGTTGTCCAGTCAGGATTGGATAATAAGTGGTCAGTCCTAAAAATTATGCATGCAAGCAATACTAAACTAAACAGACGCAGCAGGTTGCATTTATATATTTATTTACGTATGTAACAATAGTAGTAAAAGAATAAGCAGTCATGAATTACTTTTATTGTTTGAGATTATCATTACAACATTTCTCCATTCCTTTCCCCCTTCCAAACCTTCCCATATACCCCTCATCACTTCCTTTAAATTCAGAGATCATGAATTTGGAAGGGACTAGAGGGAGAGAGAAATTATATAATTATATTTTAATTAAAAAAGAAAAACTTCTTTGCCTCTTAAGCACTCCTTCTCTCCATCTTGAATCCTTTGGAGTTTTCTGTATTATTTTTATTTGATTACCTCCTCTTTTTTACCTTAAAAAAGCCTTCTACATTATTCTCTCCTTTCTTTCTTTCTTTCTTTCTTTCTTTCTTTCTTTCTTTCTTTCTTTCTTTTTCTTGCTCTTTTCCCTTTCTCTCCCATTTCTCCTCTTATCATCCTCTCTTATCACTAACGTGTCTTTTGTATTTGGAAGCATTTTGTGTGAGTCACTGTGGTTTGCTGATTGAGAGCCACATGTAAAGAAATAAATACAGAACGTAAAGGAGGCATGTGAAAAATAAGCCTTTGTCTCATCTCAAAATTACCCCTTGCATCATCAAAGGCACCCCATTCTCAGCCTTCCCAAATCAGCAAGCCAGACTTCTTTCTGTAAATTATCTGATTTTGCCATCTAGCCATCTAGCCAAGGTCATGAGGCCAGCCACTGGGCTGCTCACTCCACCCCATCTTCTCTGCAGTATCTGCCACATTGCACCAATTTCCCAGATTTTCCGAGCCTTGGCCAAACTTGAGGACAGTCAAAGCCCCTCCAGTGAAAGCAGTCCATGCTATAAAGCTCAGTCAGCCGACCTGTGAAGGTACGGCTGTGACTAGCACCAAGATCTCCAGGTATGGCAGGGAAGGGTGGCTGGTCCACAGCACGGACGGACAACTCTGTGCACCTTGCCAGCTGGGCCCCCTGGCCTAGGGCAGGTTCCCTGTCTACCCCTTGCTGTGTTCTGCTTCCCTGGCTCTCAGGTCAAGGGCTCTGGCTGGGTTGGCCAATGGGAGACACTGGCTAGAAGGAGGCAGAAGCAGAGAGCTCCTTTCTTTCCTTCATGCTTTGGACTATTTCTCCCCCACGCTGCTGCTTTCGACAGGACTAGGGTCTGGAAAAAAGGCTGTCTCTGGTTATGAGACGATTCCCTGAACTGAGTCCCCTCTGTGCTAAATGTTCAGTAGTTTCCATGTGCCTGGGGAACATGTAGGATATATCTAAGAAGCAGCCACCCTCATAAAAGGGGGCAGCCCAACTTTCCCAACATCCTCACCCTACACAGCACACAGGTATAGTTATCGCCTGCATATCTGCAATCATCCCCTGCACATCTGTAGTCATCGCTGCACATCTGTGCAGTCCCTTCTCCCACCTCAGTTAAACTCCTGATGTCATAGGAACCACAGGCCCAACTTTCTTCTACTAGAGGAAATCCGAAGGCAGGGTGTGGATCAAGCAGCCTGAATTCAAAGCACTGCAGAATGGGAGCACACCCAGCACCCAGGGTCTGTGCCAACTGCAGCCAGGTCATGGGAGGCTGAGCAGAGCAGCCAATGAGCATTTTCCCTGAGCTCCCAGGATAGGTGTGGAGGACTCACAAATCCTCATGAATGAGCATCTGAGGTGGAATTTGAAAGGGTATATATTTTAGTTTCCTTTGGAGATGACCTATGTCTTTTACTGATTTCCCAGAAGAAACACAAGTAAAAAACTGGTGAAGAGAAAAGGAGCTTCATCAGAACTAAGAACTTCTGTGAAGTAAAGGACACAATTAGCAACAGAGAGGAACCCAACCTATAGAATGGGAGAAAGATTTTTGCCATTATAATATCTGTTAAGAAGTTGATATCAAGAAAATACAACTAATGCCTATCATTCAAAATGAGGGGAAAAAACCAACAGAGAAATCAAATAGATATTTCTCGTATAAATAGCCATGAAGTCATTGAGAAAAAAATGTTTAACATCATGAAAATTAGGAAAACACAAGTCAAAACCACAGTGAGATGTAACTCACACCTATAGGATATATATTATTAAAATTTTTGAAAAAATAACAAATGTTCCCAAGGATGTGGAGAAGCATATACATTGTTGGTAGGGAAGTCAAAGAGTGTGATCAATATCATAGTCTGATAGTTTCTCAAAACATTGAAAGTGGAATTACCACATAATCTAGCAATTCCACTTCTGGGTATATTCTCAAAGGAAGCAAGATCTCAAGAGATATTTTAAACCCATATTCACAATAGCATTATTCAAAGTAGCTGGAGGTAGACCACTCAAGTGTCCCTGATGTCACTGAATAGATTGACAAAATGCAATATGTCATACAATGGAATATTATTGCACCTTAAAAAGGAAGGGTAGCTTGATAAAGGATGTAGTGGATGAGACTTACTGACGTTGTGCTCAGTAAATTAGCCAGATACAAGAAGACAAACACTGTAGACTTCCATTTTCATGAGTTTCCAGGCAAAGCCACACTCAAAGTCCAGAGGAGGAGGCAAATGAATAGTTGTTTAAGAGGACAGAGTTTCAGCTGTGTGAGATGAAGGCACGCAGCATAGTTTTGTGGATGCATACAACATGGTTAGACTCCACACTTAAGAATTGTTAAGATACTAAATTTGTTGTAAACACATATCTTTCAAACTAAAAAATGTTTAAAAACAAAAACACAGTGCCAGTAAGACTTCTCAATAGGTAAAGGCACCTGTCAACAAGCTGGATGTTCCATCCCTGGGACCCACATGGTAGAGAAAACCAAATCCCATGTTGTCTCAGACCTTCATACATGTCCATACATACACTCACATGAACACACACTCACATGCACACACACTTATTGATGAAATTATTAAGGCCATTCCACATAGTTAAAAGGGAGGTTTATTTTGTGGGGTAGCTTACAAATGAAGGGATAGGTTGCAAGGTCTGGGAAAGGTATGGCACAGTCCAGCAGTGTTCTCTGGAGAACTCTGCTCAGTCTACCTCCAATGTCCAGGGTCCTGGAACCAAGAGAAGCCTCTTTTCTTGATCCTGGTTCTTCAGCGTCCTCTCCCAGCCCTGAAGCCTCAATGGGGGTTGGAACTGCCAGGCCAAGGCTGGAATGGCTACCCACTACACACACTCACATGCATACATACTCACATGCATACACATGAATAAATAAAATTAAATGTTTTTTTTAAATATAAAGTCTACTGTAGGAAACAACTTAGATGCCCCAAACCGAAGAAAGGATGAAAAAAATGTGGTACATTTACACAATGGAGTATTACTCAGCTGTTAAAAACAATAACATTGGAAAAATTGCAGGCAAATGAATGAAACTAGAAAAAAAAATCATCCTCAGTGAGGTAACCCCAACCCAGAAAGACAAACGTGGTATATATTCACTCATAAGTAGATATTAGCTATAAAGTAAAGGATAACCATATTACAATCCACATACCCAAAGAGGTTAGGTAACAAGAAGGGCCCAAAGAGGGACGGGGACATATGGATTTCCATAGGAAGGGGAAATAGAAGAGGTCTTTTGGGTAGAATGGGGGCCAGTAGGGATGGAAACATAAGAGATTGGGGGGAGGGTTTTTGGAGGGGAGACTAATGAAAGAGACATCTTGATGGGGGAAACCTGGTGCAAGGGAAACTCCCATGAATCTACAGGCATGACCCCATCTAAGACTCCTATCAATAGTGCATAAGTAGCCTGAACTGGCCATCTCCTATGATCAGATTGGTATCTATCCCAATTGTCATCAGAGAGCCTTCATCCAGTAACTAATGGAGATCCACAGCCAAGCACTGGGCCAAGCTTGGGAAATCCTGTTGAAGAGAGGAAGGGAGGAATGTACAAGCTAGAGGAGATCAATGTCATCACAAGAGAACCCACAGAAACAGCAAATCTGGGCTCATAGGAGCTCCCAGACTCTGAAGCAACAGCTAAGGGAGCCTGCATGGGATTGACCAAGAGCCTCTACACATATGACAGTTGTGTAGCTTGATCTACTTTCAGGACTCCCAACAGTGGGAGCAGGGCCTGTCCCTAATGCTTTGGCCGGCTTCCAGGAACCTATTCCTCATACTGGCTTGCCTTGTCTCGCCTTAATACAAGGTGAGGAGCTTAGTCAGTCCTATCTCAACTTGATAACGCCATGCTTTGTTGACACCCATGGGAGGCCTTCCCTTTCTGAACAGAAACAGAGGAGGAGTGGATTGGGGTGGCAGTGGGGGATGGAGGAGGGGATGGGAGGAGAGGAGGGAGGGGAAACTGCAATTGGGATCTAAAATAAATAAATAAATTTAATTAATAATAAAAAATTAAATATACATTCTACTGTATGTACACTTGAGGATATATATAATAGCCCAAAAGAATAAATTAAGGACACCTGGATTGGGGGTCACATTATATACTTTCATTTTCACAGCTAAATTAATTCATTGAATGGAGGCTTAGTTGGGCCAGAATTTCTTTGATGATGCCTTTGAAGATGTGATTGGAAATAGTGACCTGACTTTGGGTTTTAGTGAACAGACATTATACATGGCACTTCGTCTTATTGCTGTGGAGCCAAAGCCAGTACCTTCTGGTTAAAAAAAAATAGAACAAAGGCTGGAGAAATGGCTCAGCAGTTAAGAGCAATTGCTGCTCTTCCAGAGGACCTGGGTTCAATTCCCAGCACCCACATGGCAGCTCACAATGCTCTGTAACTCCAGTTCCAAGAGATGCAGCATTGCTGTGGATATCACTCTGTATTCTGTGAATGTGTTGCTAATTGGTTAATAAATAAAATGCTGATTGGCCAGTAGCCAGGCAGGAAGTACAGGTGGGACAAGCAGAGAAGAGAATTCTGGGAACAGGAAGGCTGAGTCAGGAGATGCTGCCACCAGGAGAAGCAAGATGTAAAGATACCGGTAATCCACAAGCCAAGTGGCAAGGTATAGATGTATAGAAATGGGTTAATTTAAGATATAAGAACTAGATAGCAAGAAGCCTGCCATGGCCATACAGTTTATAAGTAATGTAAGTCTCTGTGTGTTTACTTGGGTCCAAGAAGCTGCAGGACTGGTGGGTGAGAGAGATTTATCCTGACCATGGGCCAGGTAGGACACAGGAGAAAACTCCAGCTACACAGCATGCTCTTCTGGCCTGTGTGGGCACCACATGCAAATATGTACAAGATATACATGCAGGTAAAGCATCCAGACACATAAAATAATAATAAATAAGTAAATAAATGAATAAATGATTAAAAAACAAAATAAAAGGCAATTTGATATGATAAAAGGAACACCAAATATGAGTTTGGGGCCAGGTGACTCAACCGGTAGAGGCACTAGTACCCAGGGTGCCCAGGCCTCATAACCTGAGTTTAATTGCCAGATCCAAAAGGCAGAAGAAGTAAAACTTGACCCTGTGATCTGTTCTCTGACCTCCATCCCACACATTCACTGTGGCATGAACATGCCTGTGCCTGCTCTTTCTGTCTCTCTCTTCTCTTCTCTCTCTGTCTGTCTGTTTTTCAATAATAATAAGTAATTGAATTTTTTTTTTTTTGTATTTTGAAGTTGACTTTATTTGGGAGAATGGTGTAAATTTTCCTAGATAAGCAATATAACCTTTTGTGGTTTTAAATTATGTGGGATATTATGAATGGAAAAAAATTAACTGGTTAGTTATAAATTAAGAGGGGAGTATGCTTAGTTTTTTTTATGGTTGTGAATTTGTTTATTTATTCTTTAATCTGGGGTTGTTCATTTTAAAGGCAAATGTGCCCATGGACAGTGTTCTAATTCTGTCATGCATATTTTAGTGTTGGTGGTGGATAAAGTAACAAAATATATTTGATACTAACTGTATAAAATTTAATATGAATCTCCCCAGCTTCTATTCCAAATGCCTATTCAAAATGTATGGAAAATCACAGAGTTGTACAGATTTGGGTCTGGTTAATTTTCATATGTGATGATTTTTTATTCACAAGTTATTATAATGAAGTTTATATAATTTTAAAAAGAAAACTATCTGAAACTATCTAAATTATTAGCTTTTGGGCATATAGTATGAGGCGAGTAATTGAATTTTTAAGTTGGGAAGTCTGCTTATGAATTATCATAGATAGAATTTGCAACCTTTTGAAAATCAAAAACATTCTCTAAACCTTGAGTCCTTTGTCTGTAAAAATGAGGTAGATAATGCCTATTCCTCTACTTTGTGATGCCTTTCACAAGACTCCACCTGAACATGTATGCAGATATACTTTATGGGCTATCAATGTGATCCCCAAACAGTGCTAATGTAAGTCCCACTTAGAATTCTTGTCCTCCTGAAATGATTTTTATGTTATTTTTCCAAGTCAACTTGTTATTTATTCATTCTGTCAACTCAAGCAATTTAGTACACAATGAAGAATACATGAACAATTAATAGCAGCCTTGTGCAAGCCTTTATCTTTCCATCTTTATTGATGTGCAAGCACACCTCTCCATATTGTAATTAGCAGCTGCCTACCTCCCTGTTTTCCTCCTTATCTGTCTCACATCATACACCATCCTCAAGCATCAACATGCCTTGTAAAATAGCCATGTTACTGCAAAGTATCAACATGATACAGTTTACAACACTATTCTTGAATAGGCTCTGGTCTTAAAATACCATGCAAAGACCAGAAGGATTAGAGGAGAATTTGTGTGCTAGACATATCCTTATCCAAAAGTACCAGGTATTATCTGATGGAATTGGGAACCCAGGTAGCATTAACCTCCTTGGCTAAGAAAATTCTGAACTAATAAATAAGGAAGCAGTAATGAAGGTGGTGAATGATGGTCCTACAGCAGAGAGACCTACCAGCTGCCAAGTTATTAACCAAGAAGCAAAGGTAGATTTGTCACAAATGAAGGGGCCAACAGCTGAGCAGAAAACAGAGAGCCAGTCTGAAAATGGTATATGTATTCTGTGGAGTTTCACAAAGGTTCCTAGTGATATCTGAGCTTGCTTTACCCAGCAGGGCTGCATTAGAGGGTTGCTTGACCACGTGCATAATTACCCAGTGTTTAAAAGGGTCTGCACTTGGCTGTGTTAGGGGGAAGTCCTCTGCTCCACCCCTTGGCATTTCTATAAAAAGCCCTTTAAAAAATACAGAAAGGGCTGGTGGATAATGATCCAGACCCTCCCAAGGCTATCCTGTGTTTCTGTGTGTCTCTCTCCCCTCTATATTTCTATCTAATCCCTTATCCCTCACTCCTCAAGATTACCCTGGGGAGAAAAAAGTGGGAGCTGGTCCCCCACAGTATTCAGCAAGAGAGTCCATTAAATCTTCAGTTTGAGTTTTTGACTTGGCCACCAACTGTTGCCATTGACTTATTATTGGATAGAATGTGTCTCTTCTGTCAATCTTCTATCTGTGTCAGCTTTCTGTTTACACCAAGTTGGACTTGGCAAAACAGCTTGAGGGAGGAAAGATTTATTTCCCTTATGGTTTAATAGGGCTAAGTCCCTGATCACGTGGCCCCATGCACTTGGGAAGACTATCATGGCAGCAGCAGCAGGTGAAGGAGGGTTCTCACTTTAGGCCAGAAAGATAGCAGAGAAAAAATAACTCTAAGAGATGAGAGACAAGATTACACCACAAGTGACCTTGTTTACCCTACTAGATCCCATGTCTAAAGTTACCAGAACCTCCCAAAAAAATCCTCAACATCTGGGTAATAATCAAGACTCATCAACATGAGTCTAGGAGAGGGGGTGGGTGGGTATTCTGTACCCAGATCCTAATATCTAAATCAAATAACTCATAGAGATGCTGGCAAAATTTATGAGTTTTCCTAGTTAGCTTCAGTTGTCAACCTGATACAATCCAGAGTTATAGAAAGGAGTCTCAGTTGAGGGGTTGTCCGTATCTGATTGGCTTGGGGCCATGTCTGTGAGGAATTATATTGATTATTAATGATATGAGGGGGTTCAGACCACAGTGGGCAGTGCAATCCCTGGATAAGTGGTCTTAGCTGAACATGAGTCAGGGAGCAAACAAGTAAGCATCATTCCTCATGGTCCCTTCTTCAGTTCCCACTGGAGTTCCTGCCCTGGCTACCCTCATGATGGACTGTGACAGCAAGTGTAAGCTGACCTGAACACCTGCCTCCCCAAGTTGATTTTGGTCAGAGCGTTTTGTCACAGCAATAGAAAGAAAACTAGAACATGAGGTCATATACATAAAATACTTACCAAGTGCTCAAAATTTATGATTCTAACATAAGAGGCAGAGGCAGGAGGATGACAAGCTTGAGGCTTGTCTGGGCTATATGAGATCCTGTCTCGAGAACAAAAAGAGAGGAAAAAAGGAACAGAAAAGCAAAGAAAGGAGAACAGAGGGGAGCGGAGGAAAAGGGGGCAAGACAAGGTAAAGAACTATGGATAGAAAATAGAGTTTGGCATTATGGCATCATTCTACTTCTTAACCACATACAATGTAGAGATTCAATGAGGTCTTTACAAACTGTCCACTGCTTACCAATCCTCTGAGATTGGATGGACAAGCTCACACAATGCACTGCCAGTTGATCAAGCTGACAAGACGTGATGTGTTCTATAAAAACACTGCTTAAATTACATCCAAAGAGTAGGAGACAGTATTGAAGCCATACCTCCTGCTCAGAGCCCATGCTGTCCCCCACTGCAGAAGAAAGGATGTTTGGCTGCCAGTGTCTGATCACTCAGCGTTTGTAACAGCATCCCTGATAGCTCTGCTCAGAAACCATGAGTCTCAGAATCTGTCAGTGTAAACTTCATCTTTCATTAGGTATACAGCTATTGACAAAGGAAAGTACCAAAGTCCACTCTAGATATTACCAATTCCTGATGAATGGCAAACATTTCCAAAGTTGCTCATAAGAAGCAAGCTTAGCCACTCGTGAAAGCCATCTCTGTGGTCTGAGGAAGGCAAATGGTATAAAAGCAGCGTGAGACTCAGAGTTCACTACTCAACATACCATGACCCACAGCCTTAGCACCCTTGTGCATCCTCTCATTGCTGACACAGGAACAGCCTTTGGATCTCTGCTCTGGTTGACATAAAGGACAACTACCTACAGATAAAAGCAAAACAAAAGCACATTGGCAATGATACAGGGAAAGAGGCTTACCCAAAACCTCTTTTTTCCCCCTAACCAGTGTCTTCACAAGGAAGTATTTTCTATGGCTGCCTTTATGGAAGCCTAAAAAGTGGACTGACCTAGTCACCTTTATTGGAGATGAGAGAATAGGTCCCGAGTCAGGGTCAGCCAGCTCTGACATCCTGGGAATATTTTACTTCTCCATGTGGGCAAAATATACCCATGTTAACTTAAATCTGCGTCATGAGATGGCCAATTTTATTTCTACATTTTCCTATAGTCACATTAAACTTCAGCTAAATGTGTTTACTAAAATGAATTTTCACTGTATTGTTCATTTCTTACGTTTTCTGTAATGTCTTAAAATGTTTCTCTGGATGGAGAGAAACTGCTTCTCCTGGAGCTGGCCCATTCTTGAAGACAGTGAAGGGCCCAGCCTGGTGAGACTTTCACATGTACAAAAGTAGCCAAGTGCCATGACTCCTTCCCATGGCATGTACACCTCAGGGGTCTGGGGTCTCCATAATCCTTCCAAACCAGAGAAGCCTGACAAGTAGGGAGTTGGAACCTATGCCTGTAGGATCTGTGAATATGACTATTTCCCTGCACTGACCTTGTGTTTCTTCTTGTGGCTAACCTGACTGACCATCTCACCAAAGAAGACAGGATGCAGAATGTTCCCCAAGGGCAGGGGAGAAATGGCTACATTAGAATGAACTAATGGAAAGGATTTTTTAAATTTCATATATATATACTATATATAATATATCATACATATGCATTACACTTATTTTCTTTGTGAGTATGTGAATGCATATATGCTCTCATCCCCTGGTGTGTGTTCTTGGGACCCTGTGGAATGCAGAGAACAACTTGGAATCAGCTCTTTCCTCCCACCCCGTGCATTCTGGGAACTGAATTCTGGATGTCAGGTTTGGTAGCAGATGCCTTTACCCACTAAGCTATCTCATTGGTCCTCAGTCTAATTTCTTATAATGAAACTAAGAGACGTGATGGACTTATTAGCTGTAACCTCGGCATTATTCTACACTTTGGTTTTTTTGTTCTTTGTTTCTAAGATAACTTATTCTGAAGCTCAAATCCAATAATTCATTATCAGTTCCTTAAGGTTGTTTACTTTATTTTGCTTAGCAAATAAATGTCTATCCATTATAGCTATGAGACTATTTCCTTCTTTGTGTGAGTTATATATATTTAAAAAAAAAAAGCCATTAGGATGCAAAGAATATCCTACCAATCTTAACAGACCCAAATTTATGTATCTGTTTATTCATTCCTTCATTTATTCATTTGTTTGTTTCTATATGTAAACATGCTTTATTTTTTATTCTTTTCTTATTCTTTGAGGTTTGTTTGTTTTTTAAGTTGACAAAAAGTGTCTATCAGGGGTGAGGAAAAACACACATGCAGCAGACACACAAAGAAAAAGACCTACAAAGTCTCTTCTTGGGGCCTGGAGTTTTTAAATCTCTGAAGTTTTTCCCGCCTTAAATTAGGCTTGATCAGTTTGAAGAAAGCTAAGATGGTTGATTGTGTGTTGTCCCTAGCAGCCTTAAACTTGTAAAGCCAGTCCATCAACAGGGGGCCTGCTGGTGGGAGACAGAAGCCTATAAGGCCTTAGTTTAAAGTTGCCAGGCTTTTGTCCATGTCAGGAGCCTGAGGATAGCAGTGAGGTTAGACAACAACCCTCCCCCCCCCCCCCATCCTCCCCACCCCCGCGTGGCCATTACCGGCTCTGACTCCCTTCAGCCTTCCTCCAGTACCAATGCATATCCCTCCCAACTTCGTGTCTTTTTTTAAGTACCCACTGAGTCCAATTAGTGTGCACGACTGTGGGGCCAACCCCTGTGTTCAGTTGGTCTCCTCCCTCTCCAAACCCCGCCCTCCTCAGAAAGACTGCCTAAAGTCCAGGCTTCTCCCGTAGCTCAGGATTGCACCTTCAGGGTATTTAAGCTCAGGTCCCTAGACCTGCCATTTCTCCCCCCACCCCCACTTCTGGGGGTGGGGGCTGGAAAGGTCACCCGGGAGCACTTGGCTCATTGAACCTGGTCCTTTTAATTCAGCTTGATCTGGCTTTTTGTATCAGCAGAGAAACCCACTGGGGGGGGGGGGGGGATTCAAACATACTTATCACCCTGAAATGTGGGTAACCTGCCAGTGCCCATACCCTGAAAGAACAATTCTGGCTCCCTCAGCAGCTAGTAATTGCCAATAAGTCCCCAGTAAGGGCTGGAGCCTTAGGAGCTCTTCTCTCAGCTATACTAGAATTTTGGCTAGGTTTTTTTTTTTTTTTTTTTTTTTTTTTTTTTTTTGTTTGTTTTTTTTTTTGTTTTTTTTTTTTTTTTTTTTTTTTTTGTGCAGTAACTGCAATTGCTGTGAATCCATGAATGAAAATAGCCATGCCATGTCTAAAGACAGCCCTCCTCCTCATCCTGGTTTTAGTCTTTCCTGTCTCCTCTTCTGAAAGAGTCCGCAGTTTTGACTAGTTCCATAAATTTGATCAGTTACAAGTTTCTGGATTGACGGCTAGCAATCCCAAATTTAATTCACAAATCTATTTTCATGTTTCATAAACTTATCAATATGTCTGAAATATTTTCTGCAAACTCTGATTTTCAGATTCAACAGTTCCAATATTTTAATTGGTGTTTCATTTTTAACTGTGTCCTGGCTTTCTAATCATCTTAGCTGCTTTCTCTGGACATGGGTCAGACCCATTATCTTTCCTAAAGTCTAAGTTGTAGTGCTTATGCACTGACCATCTCTTTTGTTGTGTAGCAGTTTGCTCAGAAGTTAAAATCTACCATCTTATAGAGAATTTCATTAAGAAACTAGATGTTTACATGGAGGTAAATCAACCAAGGGGTTATAAGGGAAGATGAAACATTTCCATCCTGTAAGTAGACCAGTTAAGTTCAGGAAGAAAACAACTCACTAGCTTCAGGAAGTCACTGAAACTGACAAAATTCACTAGGCTCATCCTTCCTTAAGTATATATGAGCAGTAAGAACTACTAATAGACACTCTCAGACAGACTGAGCTGCCTAGAAAGTTCTCAAACAAGCAGAACAGCCTGAAAGAATCAGAGACCTGCTGAATTTCCTGAAAGAGGCTCAGAGAAGCTGAACTACCTGGAAAGAACACTCTGTAATTTGTTGGTCTGCCTGCAGATTATGTGTTATGCTCCAGGTTCCCAGATTTCATAAACTAACACCCATGCTGGGATGGGCTTTTGACAATGCCTTTGAGTCATTTCTGCTCCTGTGAGTAACCCCTCACTCATATTCCTGTAACTTCTATAAAGCTCATCAGTTTAGCATGTTGGACTTTGGTGGTATCCATATTTTGATCTGTTGTTGGTTCCCTATTTGAAGTAAGTCATGGAAGAGTGTCAGGCAGCACCTTCCCATACACAGCCTATCATGGCCTCATTGGCATTGTCAAGGAAGATGGCCATCACTGGTCTGCCTGGTCTGGATCAGGGCTCACTTCTCACAAATGGTATGAAAAACACTACTTCTATTTGCCCAATTAAGGCCTATCTGTCTCATCTTTAGAACACATGTAATATAATCTTATGTGAGCTTTCTAACACAAATACATAGCAATGATTCCTACAGTTTCTGATTCTGTTTGCACACTTGAAAACTTTGGTGTTTACTCCTACCTCCAAAACAATTGCAATACTGAATGAGCCTGGCAATGATTCCCTCATGACCTCAGGGTGAGCCTTGATCATCCAGAGATGTATGCATGTAATTCTTAGTTTATATATCACAGCAATTATCTGATTTCTTATCCTTAGTAACACAGTTCCCAAAGTCTGAAATCAGCTATCTTCAAAATATTTCAGCATGAAATCTAGTCTATGACTTTTCAAAAACCCAATTCCTATGTAATGACACCTAGCTGATAATCAGCATCAAGGGAATACCATACACAGAACCAACCTGCTAAGTGGGTTCTTACTCTTTCATATTTCCAAATGGCCCACAAGATAAGTACTATCACTGTTCCAACTTTAACAACTTGTCTGTCTCCCAGGTGGAAGAGTGTTGATGTGAATGCGGACATGCCTGTCTCCTGACATTTACATTCCTCCCACCTCATTGCCCTTTTCAGCTTAGCTTCCTGCAGTGTTGCATTAGACACCCAGAATTGGGGAAAACAGCATTAATCCTCATTACTCCATGTTAAAACAAAAGCACCAAAGTCCATTTTTAAGTTAGATTTATACTGATCTTGGGTTGAGAACACTCTCAAATTATCTGCTGCTGTATAATCAGTGACTGGTGACCAATGTCTAACTGTAAATAGGAATGATTATAAAAGCAGTTGGGAAAAGTACTTGACACAAAGGAAACCATAGCAAGAATTTTGTTTTGTTTCTGCTTTGCTGCTATGGACACATGTGATCCTCTAGTACTGAAGATGCTGCTAGTAGATCAACATGTAGGCAGCAGTATAGGGTGGTTTCATTTGTTACTTTATCTTGTTCTATGATCTTGTATTCTTAAGGAAGGGGACAATGGGGTTAGCATCCAGTCACTTATTTAAGGTTAATAATGTGAATTGTGCTTTACCTTTCAAGGGCCATGATAAATGGCAGATACTCTCTACAGAAATCTCAGAAAAGCCCTACTTAAATTTTTGGAGAAAATGTTAATGTTCGAGGGATTGCTGAAAACATCATGCTAATACATATAAACTACATTCAAGATTGGAAGCTTTTCACTTAATAGGTAAGATGAATTAGGGCCATCATGAATGAATTTCTCTAAGAGTTCAAAAACACACAAGAGACTGGGGCTGTAGCTCAGAGGTAGGGATTTTGGCTAGCACATGCAAAGCCCTGGGTCCAATCACCAGCTCCACAAAAATAAAACAGGCACCAATGAAAGCAAGTTTTCAGCTTAGTTGGAAGTGAACTGCAAAAGGAAACCTGGTCATGAAGAAGTGCTGGACACCAGTGACTGGCATGAGTTTCATTCCAGAAGTATTTTTATCCTTAACATCATTAGCCCCATGATTGAACCAAGTTCAGGCACTTGAAAATTAATTATGTATCTATTCAGAAATGGAGATAAGCCTATACACACAGGCCAAGGAAAGGCTTGTTGATGGAGCCTGTTAATGCAAAACATCTGAGGACATGGAATACTTGACACCAGAAAGAGTCGTTTGGCAAGAGGGAACCTTAACTGAGAAAATTCTCCCACCAGATTGGCCTGTGGTGCATTTTCCTGATTGATGATTGATATGGGAGAGCCCAGTCCACTGTGGGCAGTGTCATCCCTGGGTGGGTGGCCCTGAGTGTTGTAAGAAAGCAAACCAAGCAAGCCACAAGGACAAACTAGTAAGGAGTATTTCTCCGTGTCTTCATCAGCTCCTGCCTCTAGGTTCCTGCCTTGGTTTCCTGCCCTGATTTCCCAACATGGTGGACTGTGATATGGAACTGTAAGCTGAAACAAACCTCTTTCTCTTCAAATTGCTATTGGTTGTGGTCGTTATGGCTGTTATTATTTCTAACCAATTCCTAGCCACATGAGCACACATGTGCTGTCCAGCAGTCAGGCAAAATGCTTAGTCTCTCCAGGGCCCTATGTCCTACATAATCTGCATGCAGTGTGGTCACATAATCTATGCACATGCATAGATAAGCCCATATACGCATGTGTGAGGTGACCTATAAAAGCAGGCTCCACCTACTCTCCCTGCTCTCTTCCACACCTTTCAGTAGGCCTATCCACATTCACCCCCTTCCCTTCCCTAATAAAACTATTATAGTGGGATCTGTTGTACCTTGTGTTTTCTCACGCCCGGTAAATAATGCCTACAAATAAATAACATTGGTGCTGTGACCAAGCAGGCCCTCCTGCACCCTGCACTGGGATCCTGAACCAAAGTTGGTTCATCTATAACTACCCACCTTCCATCTGCCCAGTCGCCAAATGGCTTCACAAAACACCAGCTACTTTGATTGGTGAGTTTTCCCTTAACCAGTGGGTATAAACAGTTCTCTGGACCTGTGGGAACTGGTTAGTTGACTGTCCCTCCACCCCTGTGTACCTTGTGGCATGGGGACATCAAACGCAGACCACCTTCCAGCCAATGTCCTAGGCTTGACCATAAACAATTGAAGGTTCCCAGGTTCCAAACCAACAACAGTTATCTCCCACGGGGATATTACAGTATTAGGGCAAGCCGTTTCCTTCCTCGTGGACACTGGGACCACTTACTTGATCCTGAGGGAGTTTTGGGGACCCACCTCTTCTTCTCATCTCCCTATTGTTGGGGTAGAGGGACAGCCTTATCTACCTCATCAGACCCCACCAGTTAATTGTATTTTCAGGGGTATCCCTCTCACCTAGATATTTTTAGTCATGCCAACCTGCCCTGTGCTCCTAATGGAAAGAGCTTCTTTTGCCAAGATAGGAGCTTCTATTTCATTTGCTGCCTCCATTCACCTGATCCCAGACTCACCAGCAGCTCCTCTCCTCCTCCTGCTAGCCACCCAGCACACCAGCTCTAACATATCATTTCCCTTGCCAGCCTCTCAAGTGGACCCCCAAGTCTGGGACACCCAGAACCCTTCTGTTGCCAGGCATCATTCCCCCAATGCATCCATTTACAGGACCCTACCAAGCACATTACCCAAGTTCAGGACCCTCTCTCACTCCAGAGTCTTAGAGGATAAACCATTTGTCTCTAATCTTCTAAGAAAAAAAAAACTACTTTGCCTAACCTCTTCTCCTTTTAACACCCCTATACTTGCAGTTAGTAAGTCTAATGGAACCTACCACCTGGTTCAAGACCTCTGGCTCATTAATTCTGCAGTGGTCCCCTCTATCCTGTGGTCCACTATCTTTATACACTCCTTTCCACTGTTCCTTCAGTTACCTCTCATTTCTCAGTTCTGGATCTCAAGGATGATTTCTTCTCTATTCTTCTCAGCCCTCAGTATCAAAATATCTTTTCTGGGCTCGAGAGATGGCTCAGAGATTAAGATCACTGACTGTTCTTCCAGAGGTCCTGAGTTCAATTCCCAGCAACCACATGGTGGCTCCCAACCATCTGTAATGAGATCTGGTGCCCTCCTCTGTATACATAATAAATAAATGAATCTTTTTTTAAAAAAGCTTTGCTTTCACCTGGTCTGACCCTGACACTCACCTATCTACACAGCTGACCTGGACTGTCTTGCCACAGGGATTCAGAGACATCTCACACCTATTTGGTCAGGCCCTAGCCTCTGATCTGCTCTCTATGCCTGGCTCTAAACTAATACAGTACGTAGATGACATTCTACTCTGCAGCCCATCATTATGAATTAGCCAAATTAACACTCTGCTCTCCTAAATTTCTTGTCCAGCCAGGGTTATAGAGTCTTGCCTTCCAAGGTCCAGCTGTCCACTCCACAGGTCACCTATTTGGGTCTAACCATTACCCCAACCCACAAGGCTATTAATGTAGACAGAAAGCATCTAATCCAGTCTCTTGCAGTCCCCTCTACTAAACAGGAGATTCTATTTCTTATGGGAATAGCTGGCTTCTTACGGTCCTGGGCTCCATCTTTTTCTCTTCTTGCCTGCTCCTTATATGAGGCAGCTCTTGGCTCCCCATATGAACCATACCTTCACCCCATTACCAAACCCTTCGAGAAGCTCCAGGCTGCAGCACTTCATTTCCAGACTTAGCATGCCCCTTCTCCCTCTATGTAACAGAAAGAGAAGGTCCTAGCTGGGACCCTCCTTTGTGCCTGTAGCATACATGTTAAAAAAAAACAAAAAAACAAAAACAAAACAAAACTAGACCTCACCATGCAGGGATGGGCACCTTGTGTTCATTCTTGTGTAGCTGCTGAGCTCCTTATTCCTGAATCAAAGAAACTAACCTTTGGGTCACCCACCACTACCTTCTACCACAGTCTGTCCCATCTCTTAACTTAAAGAGGCTGACAAACTTTACCTCCCTCTCCAAGGGGTACTAGTAGAAGGTGCCACACTCACTTTCCAAACCTGCCTACCCTCCATATCTCAAGTCTCCTCCCTCAACCTAATACTAAAACTATCCCCCATCTCATTCTTGAACTGAAACCCTACATGAACTATTGCCCCATCCTTCACACATACAGGAGGCCACTTAAACCTGGTACACAGGTGGCAGCTCCTTTTTACATGAAGGGATCCATAAAGCAGGCTATGCCATAGTGTCAGTTACTGGGGTGGGTAAGCACAGGCACTACCAGCCCACACAACTAACCAACAAGCTGAGCTAATAGCTCTCACCCCCATGCCTTCCACTGGGCACAAGGACAACACCTAAATGTTTATACTCCAAATATGCTTTTTACATCCTCCTGTCCCGTACTGCTATCTGGAAAGAGCTCAGGCTTCTCACAGTGAAAGGAGGATCCATATCTAACTCAGGCCAAGTAATGGCCATGCTAAAAGCCTCCTATCTCCCCAAAGCTATAAGAATTATTCGCTGCCAGTCTCATTAGACCAACAGCTCCATCATGTCTAAGAGAAATAACCGGCTGGCCAGGCAGCTAGCCCTCCAGGGCCCAGACTCACTCCACCCACCACAGGGATCCATACAGTCCAACCCACATCCTCACAGTCAGTCCCTGACACTGAACAAATTCTGTCATATCTATATCAGCTTTTCCACCCTAATAGTCAGGCTCTGTCTCAGTTTGTCAAGGCCCACCTACAGCCTACCGCTGAGGACTTACAGTTCTTAAAAAACTATTGCTGCCTCTTGTAAAATTTGTCAAAAGTCAGATCCCAATTTCAAATATCAGAACCAACCTTTTCCCACCCACCGAGCTAGGGGCTCCCTTCTGGGGACTGACTGGCAACTTGATTTTACCCACATGCCCACTGTCAGGCAGATTAAATATCTTCTGGTGTTCGTGGATTCTTTCTCGAGCTGGGTGGAAGCTTTCCCGGTTTCTAGAAAATGGGCTCAGACAGTCTCTGACCTCCTTCTCTGGGAAATTATCCCCAATTTTGGATCCTTGCCTCCCTCCAGTCTGATAATGGCCTGGAGTTCACCCCACCCCCCTGACTTCTCAAACCCTATCTGAAGCTCGTAACATTCCTTGGCATTTCCGTATCCCTTACCATTCTCAGTCCTCAGGGAAGGTGGAACATACCAACTGCTCTTTAAAAACTATTTCTATTAAGATGTCACAGAACTTCATCTTGGCTGGGTAAAATTATTGCTGCTGGCTCTTTTAGGCTCTGGGCTCTTCTCAATTACGTCATTTGAACTTATGTATGGGAGGCCGGTTCTAACCCTTGACCTTCTATCCAAACCTCCACCCCTCCCTGAAAACCTATCCTTCCCTTACTCTATCATCTCCCTCACGCATTCCATTCTCACCTATGGAATTCTGCTGACCATGCCCTACCCCAGCCATGTGGCAAACCCTGCCCACCCCCAATCAGCATTTCGAAACAGGTCCTCCTTCCCCCTACCCCAGGCCAGCACCCCTCACCCATTTCCTCTAAATGGCAGGGACCCTTCAAGGTAATTCTTGTAACCCCATAGCTGCTGCGCTTGAGGGCTTCCCTCACTGGATTCCTCTATCTCATCTAAAGTCTTTTACCCCACCCCCAGCCACGGGGAATTCCTCCTCATACACAGTAACACAAACAGGGCCCTGCTCTCTGAAGTTCTAGAGGTCACTGGGATCAACCGCCTTGTCTCCAATTCCAGAAGAATGAGGTTTCATCCCACAACTGTACTCAATCCTACTGGATTGGGAACCCCATATGTTTTTCTTCCTGATCCCCTCTCTGAGTTCTCCTGTCTCTACTGATCACATTCTGCTTCATCAGTTTCCCTCTGCGTCTCTAATAACATATTCAAATGTCTAATTAACTACTCAGCTGACTGTTACAGACCACTGTCAGTCATAGAGTAGGAAGCACAAGGACCAACAAATACACCCAGGAGGTGAGAAACAGTAACACTCCAGAGGAATTCACACCCCCAGACTCAAAAGGGTCTGGACTCTGCAAAAACAGACTTTAATATAACAGTTTATTACTCTTAAATGCCCTCAGCAGTCAATCACCTGTGTCTCCTAGATGCTGAAATGATACCATGATAATGAAAGGAAACAGGTGTCTTAAAGTTTGTCTCAGGTGAAGATAGGAAGCCTAATTGATAATAATAGAAAAAAAGAAATCACGTTCCAGATCTCTCTCTCTCTCTCTCTCTCTCTCTCTCTCTCTCTCTCTCTCTCTCTCTCTCTTTTTCTCTCTTACTCTATGACTCTATAACTTTAACACAAACAATAAAATTCTAATAGCAGAGTACTAAACACTATAATAGCATATCTACCAGCTCAGGATTTTGAATTCCCTTTGGTTGTTTCTTAAAACTTGTCTCCTTCATAAACTTAAAAATTCTAAGCTCCAGAGAGTCAGCTTGGATGCCCTCGGACAGGTCAGATCCACTTCAGATAAGTATCATTCAAGCTTTCCTGGTCCCGGGATGCCCCCTCATCCTGGGACCAGTCGGGGACCCCCATCATCTCATCATTGTACCAGGATCTGAGTTTTTGTTTTGTTTTGTTTTCGTTTTGATTTGATTTTAATAAACTTCATCTTCTGCTTCACCTTGTCGGGTCCAAGCTGTCAGATCCAAACAGCACTGGATGGTTCCACAGGGCTCAGGACAGCAGCAGAGACAATCAGCTACCTCAGGAGGACTGGCTACCTTGAAAAAAGTCCCCTACCCACCCCCAAAAATTAACTGACACCCACCGAGTCAACTGGAAGTATTTTTGGAGACACAGCGCCCATTCCCTTTCACCTGCCACCCCTAACCCCTTACTTTTTATAGTAACGAAACGAGTGGAATGTTATTTCCAGCCACTTCCTAGCCATATGACCGCACATGCGCTGTCCAGCAGTCAGGCAAAATTCTTAGTCACTCCAGGGCCTTCCATCCTACATAATCTGTGTGCAGTGTGGTCACATAATCTGCACACAGCATGATCATGTAATCTATGCCCATGCATGAAGTAGCTACATAAGCCCAAATACGCATGCGTGTGTTGACCTATAAAAGCAGGCTCCACCCACTCCCGCTCTCTTCCACACCTTTCTTTTTGCAGGCCTATTCACATCCACCCCCCTTCCCCTTCCCTAATAAAACTCTTATAGAGGGTTCTGTTGTACCTTGTGTTTTTCTCAAGCCCAGAAATAATGCCGACAAATAAATAATCACAATAGAAAAGTAGTTGACAAAGGGTGTATTTTCTTGCAGCAACTGTACCCTTCAGCTCCCAGATCAGTGCCTAGAATTTTAACTTCTCACTCTTTATCGGTAAAATGACTGCACCAATGAAGGGATTGGTTAATTAATCGATTTATTAGCTGGGGGTATCAGAATATTTGTTTACTCTAAATAATGGCATAGAAGTGGGACAGTACTGATGTAATGGCTCCCAATTGTCAGCAAGATTTGGGTCCATGGTCTCAAGTATGTATACAGATGTACACACTATATTCAAGATAAAATGGAAAAAAATTAATAGAAATTTAAGCTAAAACGAGAAAACAGTCTCAACAGAAAGGGAAAAGAATGGAACAGGTAATTCAAAAGAAAGGGGAAATAGTAAGAAAATGTCTTCCTCCATGGTTTAAAAAATAAGATCAAAACAGGAAAAACTGCCAGGTTTTTATTTATTTATTTATGCATTTACCTATCTATCTATTGATTTATTAGTTATTAACTTTTTATTGATTCTTTGTAGATTTCATATCAGGCATCCAAATTCCATTCATTTCCCCATCCCTTTGTATCCACCCTCTGCCCTTGCAACATCCTCACATGCCAAAATAAAATTCAGAAGGAAAAAGATCTTGTCGAGGAAGCTGTAGTGTGACACAGTGAGTCACACAGTACGCCGTCTAGTCCATACGTCTTTACTTGCAAGTGCTCATTGCAATTAGCTCACTCAACTTCAGACAAAAGCCTTTTCCAGAATCCTAGCAAGCTGGGAAGGGGATTCCCTGTCCCTGAACACATTGCCTCCTGTGAAGGATTCTGTGAGCCAAGAAGATGGCTGAGTTGTTGTTTCAGCATCTGTGGTAATTTCAGCCCCCAGTCCTGACTGTGTCCTGCTGGTCTTAGAAATGGAAGATGCCTGAGAGAAAAGCTTCAGCAGAGACATCAGACTGTGTTGGTGGGAACCACGCTACCTCCAAACTTAAACCCTCACCCATCCCATTGTTAGATTCCAAACTCACTGCCCCTTTTGAGTTAGCATTCTCCCAGGGTGTAGAGCAGACTCAGGACCTGCAGCTACAGTTGGCTGCACAGTCAAGCATGTACTTTCTCAAAGCTGGTCACTCCAGAACAAGGGTTCTAAGACTTCCTCCTGGTTTCATTCTCCCGGTCATGCCAGTGAAGTAGTGCTTCATGTCATCTAAGCGTCCCATTCTTAAAAATCGAAAAGTGTCACAGTCCTGCATGATATTCCCCCACCCCTGTCTCTCTTTCCTTCCTCTTTCTTCCTCTTTCCTCCCTCCCTCTCTCTCCCTCTCTTATGTAAAAGCAAATGGTGTTACCAAAGAGAAACTGAGGCACTTCCCAGGAGAAATAATTTTCCTGACATCAATTGTCAATAAGTTATCAGAACAAAATAATAAAAATCCAGTTGTGTGCCAGGCGGGCACAGGAATTTTCCTTAACACATTGCTGGGTGACTTTCAGAGGCTCCTCTAAGGTCTGCAAACTTACTATCACTATACAAAAGCCCAGCTTCAGCCTTGGGGTTTCTTCTGCAGTCCTCACACTAAGATTTCTCATCAAGCATGTCACCCCAAGAAAAGCACAAAGGTACAATGCAGTCTCTGGACCTTGTCCAAGTGGATTAGAGGATGGACTGTCGGTCAGACAGATGCAGGGAAACCCTTCTTATTCAATTGTGCTCCCCAAAGACACTAGCACATGCTTGTTTGCACTTACCACACCCCACTTACCTGAAAATCATGCACATTGTTTGAGAAATGGGTGTGTAACTTCAGAATGAGGACAGATTTCATCAGCAATGGATGATTTGCCCCAAGCTTCCAAGATACAGCAGCTCAATGGTGATTCTCATGAAGGCACATGTCAGACTGGAGGGCATTCCAGGAAAGGATTACAAGACCAAACCACCCCAGCAACACTAATTTCACTCCCGAACTGTCTCCAATTTCCTGTTTCTTTAAAAATCCCTAAATAAGTAAACCTGTTCTTGACAGACAATGTGGAGAAAGGGTTCATGGATAAAAGATCATCGTAATTTTGTGAACATGTGAATAGAACTAATATTTCTATCTTTTTTAACTATTTCTAGAGTTCTTCCATAGGTATCTGTACTATTCATAAAAAGTAAGCACATAGAAAATGAACAGTTACCGTAATTTTACTGTTGCTGTATATTTTGCTTAAAAGAAGAAGGAGGAGGAGGAGGAGGAGGAGGAGGAGGAGGAGGAGGAGGAGGAGGAGAAAAGAAATCTGGATTTTTCTAAATGCAGATCGGATGCAATTGTTGTTAGCAAGTTTATTTCCGACTCAATTTCTTTCTTCATTGTTGACTCTATTTCTTTAGAATTTCCAGATTTCTTTTGGTTTTGGTGGGCAGGGCTCTCTCCTTGGTCCTCTTTAACAGAACTTGGATATATTAGTGGAATAAAGACAAATTAGATACAATGTGTTGTGACAGAAATACCTTCTGTGTGTCTGTGTATTACTCCTTTGTGGAGAAATGCCTTAAGTATGGCGAAACTAGGTACCCATGCCTTGTAAACAGCTGTATCTGAGAGGGCTTACATGCAAAACTAACATAGCTCCTACTCTTTTGCCTGGAAAAAGTTTTATTTATTCATTATCTCTTCAGATGTTCCAAAAAATAATCAGCTGAAGCATCAGAGTCCTATGTGGAAGAGATGTCCTACATTTGGGAGATTCTGAAGGTGGGTTCCTCAACTTTATGCCTCCTCCAGAATATACTATTCTTCCATATACTTGATTTTTGAAGAAGACTGTACACCAATGAGCCTGCCAGGTTGGGTAGCTATAAAATATATCTCCAGGTAAATCACTTAAATGCCCCCAGATACACCATGAGCCTGCATGTGATACAATTTCCATATTCAGATGAAATTATTCACATATACCTCTATAGTGCTGAACATGAGGCATAAAGAGGACAGGATAGTTCCTCTTCCCACCCCGTCCTTATCTGAGTGCTTATCACATAGTTAATAAGTATTACATATCTGTGGGGTGACTCACTGACTCATTTGATCACATGGATTGTTTGATGCAATGATGAACAAAGCTATCACTGGGAGGGATTGGGTTTGTGGTTGGTTGTTTTTTTAAGGATCTGTGTTATAGACAGGGATTAGCCAATACCCAACACTTCTCACTCTTCTGCCTTGACCCGGCTTCCCCTCCTTCCTTTTACAGGTATTGCTCCGTAATTAGCACCAAGCCCCTTAAGTCTGTTTCAGCAATTGTTCTGCGTGGATCCACCTCAGTGATGGCTGGGGAAGAAAATAAATGAATGCAAGGCAAAGCAGATTTCAGGGGAAAGCAACTGAATGGTCTCTGATCGAGTGTCACATTTTCCAGAAAGAGCTGAAAATGCAGCAGACCTGTCTCCAGATGTGTCACTTCAGCCATTCATACACCTGTGTGGTCCTGCATTTCCCTTTTGTTGCTGTGTTGTTGTTGTTGTTGTTGTTTTTTTTTCTAGAATACCTCTTCCCAGGTGTTTGCTCACTGGCTCCCAATACTAGAGGACAAACTTCCCAAAGCATAGACTTTGGCTTTGATTTACTCTGTGGCCCACATTTGCAAGTACTGTTTAGATTGTGGAAAGCCTTCAATACATAGTCATTGAATGAATCCATCATTACTACTAGATATATTATCTTGGGCACCTAAAGCGAGAACACAGAAGCCGGGTTCTGTATACTAAGAGTTTATATTAAATGTTAAGAAAAAAGTTTGGACGCACCAAATAGTCTCAGATGTTAACTAAGTTTAGTGGTTATGAAAATAAGCCTTTGTGCAATCACAGAAAAAAAATACTAATTCATAAACCTGAGCGAATAGTAATTTGAGGGAGACCTGAGGTCACCTCTCATCTTTCTCTCCTAATGCTTTGTTGGTCTGGTTTCCAAATAGCCTTTCTTTGTTTGGTTTTGGTTTGTTTTTATTTTTAGAGAAAACTTCAAAGCTGTTTGTTTCATAGAAATCTCTTTCTCTCCAACAGCAGAGAGAGAAGGCTGGCAGCCAGGAAGAAAGAGAGATGACAGCATGGCAGCTGGCCCAGCCTGCTCGTTAGTACACTTTAAAGCCTACCAAGATGCAGATGGCTTTCAGGCTTTGGACCCACCGCACCACCAAAGGGTTTTAGAACAGGAGAGCCCTTCCCCTCCTCGCTCACTAGCGTTTTGACTCCATCCCATCACAGTCCACACACACCCACACCCCCTACACCCCCCACACACCCACATCCCACTATCCCTCACCCCATCCCCTGACACCTCACATTTCTTCTCCTTCCTCTTTTACTCTTCCCTGTTATTCACAAAGCAAAGCCTCAGAGTGTGGAAGTCTATTGGCCTCCCCCTTCAGCCTGTGTGGCACTGCTGTTAAAACTTCTACCTTTACACACGTTATACACCAGCCCTTAAAATGTTACTGCCTTTGCTTTTGAACACTTGGGTGTCTTTTAAAAAAATTCAGAGGTCAAAACTAGACTTATTGTACATTTATACACTTTCCATTTCCTGTGTGAATCCTGTTTCATTTCTCTCTGCTTGAAGTTTACTTTATTTATTTTTTCCCTCTCTGTGTTGATTTTTTCAGTTGACACACACTAATCATAAATATCTATAGGGTAATTATAATATCTTAGTATAAGCAAGAATCAGGTCAGGGCAATTGTCATTCCACCACCTCAATCATTTATCCTTTTATTCTGTCTGGGACATCTAAAATCCTCTCTTCTATAACAGGTCCCCAGGCCTTAGCATGACTAATGCCACATTAAAGGCACCATTCTGACCTCAGAACCCAGCACTTAAGCCCCAACACCTGCTAAAAATGTGAATAAAGACCCAGTCCATCAGAGACCTAGTCCATCAGAGACCTAGTCCATCAGAGACCTAGTCCATCAGAGACCTAGTCCATTTTCCAGGAAAGTCCCTAAATGCACTAACCTTTTGGCTTCTGTAGTTCTGCTTCTTGCTAACTGAAGTGTAACAACCAAGATGTGGTTCTTGTGCATAAAAGACAAAGGGCTCTAAGGTTTGGGGCTGTGTGATTCGGGCAAGTTCCCCATTCAGCCACGGGCTGACAATAAAGACTTTCTTTTCAGCTCACAAGTGTCTATGTGGTGGTCTCTGGTGGGCCTACCTTGCAACACTCTTAGGTATTTTGAAATATGCAGTACTTGTTGTCAACTATAGTTAATTGTTGTGCCTGAGAACTTTGGAAGTTATTACTCCTTCCTGGCTGCAACCCTAGACCCATCAACCATCATTTGTTTATCTTTCCTTCCTCTTACTCTTCCAATCCCTTGGCAACCACTATTCCATTCTTGACTTCTACAATAACAACATTTTTAGACTAAATATCCATAATTTCTGTGGTAATGAAGGCTTAGTCCTAGCAAGTGGTGCTAGTCTAATCTTATCAATGGATTAATCTGTTTAATTATTACAGAATGGGTGGTCGGGGGGTGGGTTCTACCTAGAGAAAGTAGGTCATTGGGACTGTGCATCTGTAGGATTTATTTTATTCCCAACCCTTTCACCATACCTCTGTCCACTGTGGGTAAGCTGTTATGCTTACCATGGGCTTCCTGCCATAATGTCTGTCTCATGGTGAGTCAGAAAAACAGAGCTGTGCTAGCATGGATTGACACCTCTGAAACCCTGAGCCAAAAGGGACCTCTCTTCTTTAAAGTTATTCTGCTTGGGTATTTTGTCACAGTGACAGAAAGCTGACAGACACAGCTTCTTTTAGCTTGTCTTAGGGTACAGTTTTGCTCTCAACAAGTTTCCCCACCTCTAATTTATCAGAAAATATCTATATTAAATCTTCATTTTAACTTTTATATATTTATTTTACATAATCACATAGTAGCATTGAAACAGTGACTTCATAAGCTGCTTTCCCCTCAGCTTATATGGCATCACACAATATGACTGTCCTTTAGGCTATACATTAATTGTGAACTGTCCCCCATGGACTCATGTGTTTGAACATTTGGCCCTTGGTTAATAATGTTGTTTGGGGAAGTTACAGTCCTTTGGGACATGGACCTAAAGATAAGAAGTAATCTACCAGGAACTGGCCTTTGGAAGTGCAACCTGCCTGGATTTCAGTCCACCAAGTTGAACAAACCATACTGCAAGATCCTGCTTCCATGGCCTGAGCCACCTTGAACTCCATTGCTGCTTCTCCACTAGTGTGAAGTGACAATAAACATGGGCCACATAAACCTCTGTGTTGCAAGGTCCTCTATACTTTCCATATGCAAAATGTTTTACACACACACACACACACACACACACACAAAAAAAAAAAAAAAAAAAAACCAAGTAAACAGTTTCTCATGTCATTTTGTTATTTGGGGGGTTGTATTTTTTTAATTTTTTGGTAGAGTGTCATGTCATCATTCTCTGTGTTGTGTAACACTTTGACTGCTTTCACACTTCTCTTTTCATGAGCCATTGGTGGTCAGTGGCTGCTGAAAGAGGGAGAACTAGTTTCCTCCAGAGGCAACTTCCTATACAGGATGTCCAATGTCAAGTAGTTAGCTCTGGACACAGGTGTTGTGGAATATTATTTTAACTAGCCAAAGTTGTGTTACTTTTGTTTATGCTGTGGAATATTGCTTTGACTGTGTAATAGTGTGTTACTTTTGTTTATGCTGCATTTGCTTAATGATGTAAGGATGTGTGTTTAAGTATGTAAAGATATGCTGCATATGTTTCACCTTGCCTGCCTAAGGTACCTGATAATAAAGGGCTGAATGGCCAATAGCTAGGCAAAGAAAGGATAGGCGGGGCTAGTGGGCAGAGAGAATAAATGGGAGGAGAAATCTAGGCTCAAAAAGAAAAGAAGAATGAGAAGAACAAGAGAAGGAGGGACACACCCAGGGCCAGAATCCAGGTAGCCACAAGCCAGTCAGACATAGAGAAGCAGTGAAAGTAAGATACACAGAAGTAAGAAAGATCAAAAAGCCCACAGCAAAGGTAGATAAACAGAAACAGGTTAATTTAAGTTGAAAGAGCTAGCTAAAAATGTGCTAAGCTAGGCCTAGCATTCAAAACTAATAGTAAGTCTCCTTATCTTTATTTGGGAATTTGTTGGTGTCCCAAAAAGAAAAAGCCTGGTATGCACAGTTACATACAAGCAATGCTAAATAGACTCAGTAGGTTGTATTTACACATGTGCACATATATGTATATACAGATAACAATAACTGAAAAAAGAGATCATGAATTCCGGAGGAGCAAAGAAGTTTGAGTGAGGAGAAAGGGGATGGTAGTGATATAGATACAGTGCTTATGTTTGAACTTGTTAATAAATAATACTATTTTTAAAAAGATTGTCTATGCATTCTTGGCTCTCAGGACATTGATGATGATATTCCAGAGTATAATTTTCTGCTTAGGGAACCACCGAGTTCCCTCAGTATTTAAACTAAAGCTTTTCATCAACTTTGAGAAATTTAGCATAACTTCTTCAATTTTTTTTCTACCACATTTCCTCTCCTGTTGGACTCAAATATTAAATTAGATGACTTGAGATTTCCTTTTGTTCATTTTTTTCATGAATATTGGTTATTTGAGTTCTATAGATGCTGATTTTTTAAAAATTTATCTGCCTTCAGTTTCACTAAACCTCTATCCTGCCATCTCCAATCTGCTATTAAGTGAAGTTTTCACTTCAGTTAATACACTTTTCAGTTCAAGAGTTTTAAATTTTCTGTGGTGCAGAAGGAGAGATAGAAGATCCAGAAAATGGAAGAAGAGGTGCCTAGCAAAGAACAAGAGATTCGGGTTGAGTAAATCTGCAATGGAAGGGAAGAGGATGGGCTGGCGGGTGCAGATGAAGACCAACTTTCAGATTCTACAGTAGGGTCATTTCAGAACTCTGCTCCATAACAGTTGACTTTTATTGGAAATTAGAAGCATGTTTTCAACTGAACATATATATGGAGGCAGAGGTGGTAATGAATTTTAATTTTCAAAGCTGGAAATTTCTGTATAAGAGAAATGATTAGGAACTCTTTGGTATTCTTTTTATTATTATTGTTATTATTATTATTATTATTATTAAGAGATTTTCTATTTCTTTTATATATCAACCATGGATTCCCCTGGCCTCACTCCTCCTACCCCCCAGTCTGCCCCCCCACAATCCAACCCCCATTCCCACCTTCTCCAAGGCAAGGTCTCCCCTGGGGAGTCAGCAGAGCCTGGTACATTCAGTTGAGGCAGGTTCAATGCCCTCCTCCCTGCACCAAGGCTGAGCAAAGTGTCCCAGCAAAGGCATTAGGTTCCAAAAAGCCACCTCATGCACTAAGGACAGGTCCCGGTCTCACTGCCTGGGGACCACCTAAACGGTTCAAGCTAAATAACTGTCTTGCCTATCCAGAGGGCCTAGTCCAGTACCATGGGGACTCCTCACTATTGGTTCACAGTTCATGCATTTCCACTAGTTTGGCTAGTTGTCTCTGTACTTTTTCTAATCATGGTCTCAATATCTCTTGCTCATATGATCCCTCCTCTCTCTCATCGATTGGACTCCTGGAGCTACACCTGGGGCTTGGCCATGAATCTCTGCATTTGCTTCCATCAGTCACTGGATGAGGGTTCTATCATGACAGCTAGGGTGTTCGGCCATCAGATCATTTGGTATTCTTATATAAGCCTGTTTTCAAGACTTCCTCATTTTGTTGCATGACATGAATGGAAGCTTTGCTAGACTAGTGAGGGTGGCAAAGCATGTGAGTGAACCTGATACTCATAACTGATGAAAACAAATAGATGAGGAAATTGAAGACACAAAGGAACCTACCACTGAGAAAGGGGTGAAACCACGAAAGAGAAGGTCATGATCAGTTTGATGGCTTGTGGCAGTGAAGGCTGGCACATCAATGAGCCTGGCATAGAGTTGAGATCCATCAGAGGGTATGAGTCAAAAACTGAGAATATGGTGATGGGCTAATTCAGTACTTGCTGCTCTGGAAGACAGAGTTCAGTTCCCTGCACCTACATTAGGTGGCTCCCAACTATACCTGTAACTCCAGCTTCAGGGGATCAAGTGCCCTCTTCTAGACTCCACAGACACCTGTATTCATGTGTGTTCTCACATATATACACACACACTTAAAGTCTTTTTGTAACTAGCAAGTTTCAACTTGGCAAATTTTCTAGTGAAGAAAACTTTATGCTAGAAATATGAGAGGTTATTTGTGGTTGAGATCATACATCTAACCAGAATAGGGCCATCAAACAGATTATATGGCTCAGGGAGGACCTGATGCCCATGAACCAAAAGGCAAACTGAATTCAGAAAAAGGGCTTTAGAAGGAATAATGAAACTAAAAAATTTCCAACCAGCAGGCAGAATAAAGGCAGGTGATGACAGATCCCTGAAAAGAGAGTGGGACTTTTGAAAAATTCTGAAATAAATAGGAATGAAACATGATAGAGCAGATCTTGAAGGTCTCTTAGAAGGTGAGAATTCAGCGCTGGAGTTATGGACCTGAATATTTAGTTCCTCCCACCTCAAATCTTTCTGGCAGGAAAATGATTTGTGAAAGCTCCCTGCAATTCTTCTGAAGGTCTGTGACACAGACATGGGTAGGTGGGTGACAAAATCCACCTCACTGGCAATATCTAATCTACCAAAATACTTTTTTTGTGGAAATCATGTCATATATCTATCCAGCTTAGGAGTTCACCAACAAACCCTAACCCTGGCTAACACAATAACCTTCAAAACACATAGGTAGAGATATTTGTTCCAAGTAAACATAGAAATTAATCTTAGAGAAAGGGCTTTAGAAGGAAAGATGAAACTAAAAAATTTCCAACCAGCAGGCAGAAGAAAGGCAAGAGATGATGGATCCCTGAAAAGAGAGTGAGTCTTTTGGAAAATACTGAAATAAATAAGGACAAACTTAACTTTATTGCCAGTTAGGATGAAATGAGTTTGCTCATGAACAAAACAGGACCATGAATACAGAGGCCCCTTTGAGTAGAATTACTGCATGTAAATGCAGCTTACAAATATGGTGGATAGACTGCCTGTATGCTTCCCGATTGGACCACATGGAGTGATATGGAAAAGGGATGTGATCGTTGGACTTAAACTCAATTTACCAGCTCATCTCAAGAAAGCTCCCAAGTCTTCTTCATGCGAACAAACCACACAAGTAAACTGTAGCATTACTTGGCAACTCCCTTCATTATGCAAATGTCATAAGATAACCAACTATACACATGCATCAAAGATGACCTTCTAAAGTTGAAGGCAGTCACACCTGTAATGTTAGGTGTCCTGCCTGTGGACCTTTTGACAAGTATGTGTTTTGATGCCTACATTTGTTTAGGATATAAAGGTCATTAAAATCTTGTTTCGTGCTCTCAGTAACAGGTACTGAGGAAAGATGTGTTGAGTGAGTTGATGTGGGTGGCAAAGGATGACAGACAACCACTTGAGTCTGGCAAGGAAGCTGACACTATAGCTCTTTGGATCTGGAATCCATGACACAATTATTGTTCATATTTTCCATTTGTTTCTCATAAAAAAGAAGAGTTAATAAAATGCCACAAATAATAAAATGGCTAGGTTCACTCTTTAAACTGAGCTTGGGACAGCACTGTCCTGAAGAAGTGTCCTTTAAAAACTTTCAGGATAGAGAAAATGAAAATAATTCATTGACTCACAACAATGTGCTAGGGACTCAACTAGATCAGAAGGCTGGTCAAGTTCTAAACACTGGGGCATTGGCTGGTGGTCTCTGTGACACTAACCTGTGTACACCCTATCTTGACACCAACAATCACTTTACAGCATCAAGGAAACAACTCTGCATTTGGCACCAGCTACACCACTTCTGGAACTGCTGTTTCAAATGGCTGTGAAAATACTAGCAGCATTCCCTGGGCACATTAATAGAAAACAACAAATAAAAGTAACAAAGAGAATCTCAGTTCAAGGAAAATGGGGAATTGGTCTATGAATGTACACTTTAAAAGGAAAAGGTGCATTGTAATATATTCCATTTGTAGAAATCATTGCAGCAGAAATCTTAATGGGAAATATGCCAACTGTTTTACCTCTTAAAATGGCATACTAATCTGCCCAGGGAGTCGCAGTGGTAGACTCCTTCCTGTGCCCTATCATAGTCTGCTGATCCTTCCTCTTCCTCTGTGACCCTTTGCAACTATAGCACTTCATAGATTCCCTTTGTGAATTGTTGCTGGATCCTAAAGTCTCCGTGGGGGTGGGGGTGGGTGGGTGGGTAAGAAGGTACGATGTCAACAACACAGACACTGGGAGTCAGTTGACTGGCAAATAGCAGACTCATTTATTCAATAATGGGGAAGGCCTTGTATATCCTCCTCCTGGCACCCAAGCTATGTCCCAATCTGGTGGCATTTCATGGTCATTTCTCATTGGCTGGGCATGATCAGGAACTCTAACAGCAGTCAGGAACTCTGAAAGCACCAATTGCTAGGCCCTCAGGCAAACTTCAGGTTGGCTCATAAGGAATGCCTTGGCAACTGGTTTGAGCCAATTCCTCTATACTATAGGCCTGTCTTACTACAGTGAATGGTAAGATATTTTTCATGTGACTACGATTTTTCTCATCATAGTAAAGATTTATAAAGGATGTGCTTGCTATCTTTGCATCCTCTCCCCACCCTGTACCCCACCCCTTATTCTCTGTGTCTCCCATTTCTTCTGTCAGCCTCTCTAAGTTGTTCTGTAATTTCTTCATTGTGTATTCTCTCAAGGGCATATCTCTCCTCTTATTGATGGCACATCCTCATGCTCAGCCTGAGTTCTTGTGCTCATTCATAGCCTTAGATCTTTATTCAGCAAAGGGGAAATCATTCCACACAGAAGGAGAAATAAGAATGGGCTTGGAAGTGGGTGGAATTGACTGCAGCAAACTTTTATTCCCCAGCACATTACTCTGAGAAGCAGAACTCTATGAGGAGATGGAGGTTTGCCTTAGAACAACTCCATTTACCCAGGAAGGGAAAAGAATGTAAGGCTTGGGGACTGGAAGAGTCAGGGCCATATCTTCTCTTCAGGGCTGGAACACAGAGTGAAGGAAAGAACCCTTTCCATAGAGTGTGAAGCCAAGACTACACATTCTTTCGACCCACTGATCTTTCCAGGTACACTAGGGAGGCCTGGGAAAAATGTATGTGTTTAAGACCCAAAACAGATGATAAACTTGAGAGTGCAACTGCAGGAACAGTTAGAATAACTTCAAATGAGCAAAACCATAAAAGGTTAACAACTCTTCTTATGGGCTTGCAAGGTAGTTCAGTAAGCAAAGGTGCTTTGCTGTCACATCTGAGGACCAAAGTTTGATTTCCAGGACTCACGTGGTGGAAGGAGGGAACTGATTTCTGAAAGTTATCTTCTGACCTCCACCTGCTAGCTCTCTCTCTCTCTCTCTCTCTCTCTCTCTCTCTCTCTCTCTTCCCCCTCACCTATATACAAACAAACAAATTATTAAAATATTTTAAAATATTTTGTCTTAATGAGGAGGAAGAGGCAGAATAGAAAGCCGTAGGGAACAAGTTCCCACAGAACAGTGCTGACTGCAAGAGAAGATTCAAAACTAACTAGACTCATTAGGTGATCCTTGATGTCCAGGTCCTCTCCCTTCAGGAACATTGCATGGCCATGCTCTTCACAGTGGGAGCCTGTTCTACATGGTGCTGAGGCATGCCAGTTCCCCTAGAGTCACCTCTAAGTGTAATGGACTAGCCAGAGGTGACTCACTCTCCTCACTGCCCATAGAAAACATTGCTCAAATGCTTCTCATTTCCCAGCTTTGGTAGGAAGGAACAAACAGCATTTATCAGTTACAGTTCTGGTTTATTGCGATGATCAAAGTTAATAAATTGTGCATCTTAACTACCATGATGGGTTACTTAAATCATTACAGTCCAGGAGTAGGTTTTAAGGAATTTTTAACTCTTAGAGATTTATTTTGTTTTCAATTCTGTGTATATGTATGTGTGTCTCAGTGTGGGTATGTGTATGTGTGTGCCAGTGCCCATGGAGGCCAGAAGAAAGCATAAGATTCCCTGAAGGCAAAGTTACAGGTCTTTATGAGCTGCTCAATGTAGGTGCTAGGAGCAAAAAACCTGGTCCTCTGCAAGAGAAGCATACGCTCCTTGCTGCCAAACCATCTCTCCAGCCCTGGAGTTGAGATTTTAAATTCTCCTTGACCTTGGCATGTGGAAACCTAACTCATCATTCTCCAAATTCTTTTCTGCCAATGAAGAACCAGCATGTTGTACTTTGCCACATAATGTAAATCTGTTAGGCATAACCAACATGGGCTAAGTTCTAAGCCTTAATCATGTTGTTTTTGAGGACCCCTATCTCTACACTAGCCAAAACAAAACCAGCACTGGGATTGGTGAAATGTACTGGAGATGAACATTGAACAAGATTGGTCAGAAATTTCCATCTTGGAGTACTGTTTGCAAAGCACTCCTGTATACTCATAGACTCATAGTCTGAATACCATGACCTTCAGGGAATTTGAGAGGAAGCCCTGTAGCCAGCCCTTGGCCTAATTCAGCTGAGTCCCAGAGCTGACGTTATTTATGGAAACATAAGCCGTTTGGTTGGATGAATGCCCAGGGGCCTTGGCATTGTAGGTACTTAAATCAAATGATCCAGAAAACTGATATTATGTGAGACCTCCACTTGACTACTATCACTCCCTGCCCCACTGGCAAACATCAAGGTCAGGGAGAACTCTCCTGCCTTGTAAAGGAGAGCAGAGCCAGGACCCAAGGGTGCCCACCCAGGCATACCACATGGCCAGTGACATAGAGACCTTATAATGTCGCAGCAAGGAACAGAAAGAAGCCACCACATTCAGATGATATGAGGATTGCTGATTAGGTAATTTGTGGCAAAAACTAGGTAGGCTTCTCACATCTAGGCTGTCTCCTAGGGCTCTGCTCTAAGACTTCCTAAAGCATACTTGCATTTTTAATCAGACTCTGGTTTTTGCTATTTCTATCATTTCACTAAACAGCTTTACCCCTGTGGGTTCGTTTTAAAAATCTAGCCATCTTGCAATCTCAAGCATTACTCAGAAACTTACCCTCGGGAAGGATAAATCTTACATGAATGGTAAAGAAATGCAACTTTGCCACCTAAAAAAGTCATGATAAAGAAAAAAAGAGATAATTGAATATTGACCAAATAAAAACTATCTTGTTTACTCCTTACTTTAATATTCTTTCTTCAAGCAAATTCAAGCAGCTTAGCCTCTGCTGCATAGACTGATCATTCAGCAAGGTCAGCAAGAAATTAGAAATGCAACATTAGGATATCTGGAACGTAATTTTTTTGAAACCAGATCCACATCTGTCTGCTGGTTCAGTGAGGATGCTTGGAAAGACCAATCAATGAATGGTTCATCAATTATCACAGCAGCTAAAAACGTCAGAGTTACAGCTCAAAGGCACTCAGGGTGGACTTCACTTCCCTGTGACTTAATTAGATGTTATTCATATAAAAAATATCGCACATTCCAATTCCTACCCCAGCCATGGTCACTTGGGTCAGAGCCTCCTGCTCTGCTCTGTCTCTAGGTGTTGATTGGAAAACTAAGAACGGTTAATGGGAAAAGAAATTCTTCCATAGACATAATTCCCCTTCCTAGGACACAGGGACAAAGAGTGTCTCCCACCAGAACTTGCCTTCAATGTTCCAAGACACAGAGGTGAGAGCTGGAACGCTATCCTCATGTTTATTGAAATTCAAATGCTGTCGGGAAAAAAAAAATTGGTGCTGGGGAGGGTTGGATTTTGGAAATGAGAGGAGACCACAAGAGAAAAGTATCCCTGTATTGCTACATTTAGCTTTAGAAAGATCTTCAAAGGGATATTCTCACACACTATTGGGGGTACCAGCTAATTGCAGTCATCACCCTACTCCTCCATCTGTGGCCACTGCTAAGGGAAATGTCCTGCCTCAAGTCCATGCAAGGAAACGTGAATGACCCAAGCTCACATGCCTGTGAGCCATGCTGCTCTGCTCTATGTGACCAGAATTCCTTGGGTCCAGAGAAGCCAAGATCAAGGCTGCATGGGGGCCTATGTAAAGCTCAGACATGCAGATGCTCAAATATAAGAAAGCATGGAGCAAATTGTGTAATCGGCAGAAACACAGAGAGGTCATAAGATGAAGATCCAACTGTCACTAGACAGCAACAGTTATTGGCAATTTACAACTCTGGGTATCCAAAAGTGTAGACAATGTCAAGAAGCCAGTTCTTAGGAGGAAGAAAATGAGAAGACACCAAAAGGAGGTATAATTGGAGAGTCATAAATGAAGATACTTTGTTAGGCTGAGCCCCCAAGCACTCTGCTTTATTAAAGTCCCTGAATCCCTACTTGGTTATCTCAGCAAGACCCAGTTAGACTCATTTCTTCAGGACTGCTTTCTACACAACTTCTTGGCTAACACACATTCTATCTTTTTTTAACTGTGACCTTAGTTTTCTTTCTGTTGCTCTGATAAAGCACTGACCAAAAGCAACTTGGAGATAAAGGGGTTTATTTCACCTTACAGTTTATCATAAAGGGGAAGCCAGGGCAAGAACTCAAGGCAGGAACCTGGAGGCAGGAACTAAAGCAGAGGCCATGAAAGAACACTGTTTACTGGCTTATTCTCTAGGCTCACACTTGGCTATCTTCTCTATATCTCCCAGGACCACCTTCCCAGGAGTGGTACCACCTACCATAATCTGGGCCTGCCCACAACAATCATCAATCAAAGACATGCTCCTATTAACTTGCCTACAGGCGATCTGATAAAGGCATTTTCTCAATTGAATTTCCATCTTAGATGACTCTAGCTTATGTCAAATTGACCAAACCTAACCAACACAGCCATATACAAATCTAAGCTGCAAATAAGTGAGGCTGATGTTTCCTGGTGGGTATGTTACAGTCTCCTCATGTGACAAACGCCAAGGACAATGTAGGAACACTTGGGATGGATTCACTTTTAATTCTCAAGTGCAATAGAATTGGTACCCATCAGCATCTTGAGATGCAGGTAAAAGGAGGATAATTAAACCCAGCTTTTCAAATAAGCATCCTTGTAAAGGTTACAAAACACTGCAGTGTTGCCAAAGTTGGTGAAATCAATTTCCATTTTGCTGCAGTGTTTGTCATGCAGAGATTGCTGAAACCAACAAAATGAAAAGCATTAATAATTGGTATTAATAGCTTGTATAAATTAATTTGCTTATTTGCCTAAAAGAAAAACAGTCAAACAATTCATCAAATAGAAGCTATGTACACCAGATAATAAAAATCAGGTACTTCCTAACATTTTTTGGGGGGAAAAAAAGAGAGAGAGAGAGAGGCATTGGAAATTAAAGAAATCTCAGCAGATACAAACCAAATGAAAGCCCTTTTGTTAGGAAAACAAAGCTGATTTGGTGGTATGCAGAAGGGGCATTTTGTGACTTTCACAATGTGGAGAATATAAAGCATAGTACAGAAAACTATTGACTTAAAATTGTTCCTATTTGTTTATTGTATATTCTATCAAGTAATTAAGAAACGTCACTGATTGGTCCTCCTGCAATGCCATAGAAACAGATGAGGAATAAATAATAAACTTAAGTTGGAAAGCACGTGGTGGTGAGGCTAAGCCCCTTGTGGAAAGTATTTCACTGATTCTACTCCATGGGCATTTACTGCAGAGTTCACCTGCTGTTAGTCCTACTACAGAGGGCACTGGTGGGGGAGGTGGGAGGTGGGAGATGCCGAGCATTAAAGATTCTCTGCTTTTCATTTATAATCATATCCTGTGCTTGCCCACGCTGTGCTCAGTTCTCCAACACTAAATTATGAGGCCTGAGGACTGTTCTTCCTCCCTTCTGCCTGTTCATTTTTGTGCTATTATTAGAGTCTGGAGTCTTTTTTTTTTTTTTTTTTTTTATCATGTTGCTGTGATAAAAAAGCAACTTAAGGGGAAAAGGGTCTATTTGAGTTCACAGTTCAAAGTCCAGTCCATCGTGGTGAGGAAGTCAAGGCAGGGGTGTGCAAGCCCAGCGGCTGGTCACATGACAGCCACACACAGGGAGCAGAGAAGAGTGAATGCATGCTGCTGCTCATTAGTTCCCTCTCTCTTTTTGTCAAGGAATGATGGTGCCCACCATGGGCGAGTCTTCCCACACTAAAATAATCAATATAATCCTTCATAGGTATGCCCAGAGGCCCATCTCCTGGGTGACTCTATCTTCATTTTCTTCTCTTGGTGAAGATAAAAGAAGGACATCCTTGCAGGTATGTTCAGACACCTAACAAAGATGCATTCCCAGTTCATTGATGAATCCTGGTCTGAATTTATTAGTTAGATTAAGGATACGTACACAACACTCAGAAGCCACTCTCTGACTCAGTACCGATTCCATACTAGACTTGAAAGAGTGTTAATTGTCTACTTAATGAATAACGCTATCACAGTGAGTTTCTAGCCACTCCCAACAAAGCATGAGTACATCAGAAGACAATCACTCAGCCTTAGAGATTTACCATCCAAAGGCAGGATTGGAGCTGTGTGGGGACAAAATGGAGAGTGGGGAAGGAGAACTTGGTGCTCCAGTGGGAAGGCACATGAAGCCACTTCCAGGGCCATCTTATAAGTTATTCCCATTGACTGAGCAACACAGCAGCATCCCCATATCTTCCATTCAAGAGAACTTTAAGCAATAAACGACACTCTCACCAATGGGTGCCCACTCTGTGCCTGGTGTTGAGGAAGGGATGACAGTCGTTCAAACAGTGACTGCTTGTAAATTCTTGGACCAATGCTGCAACAACTCAAGATCCTTGTTTTGTCGACCTTGAACCTTAGATTCAGATTTCAAGAGCAGGCATCAGGACGCCCTCCGCCTGTGCTGTTTCCCTATACAGCTATACCAGTCTCTTACGACACTTCCCCCTCAAGGCATTGCAGGCTTCTCTGAGCTGAAGAAATAAATGCTCATTGGGATTCTGCATGTGCGTCCTGGGAACCGCATCCTGCATTCCTGTGCTGTCCTTGCATTGTTAGTGCAAACGCTTATCCACAGCTGACAAGCGACATCAAACTACCATAGGTAATTGCATTTCCAGAGCCGGAGATAACGAAACGGGAAAGGCTTGGCCTTGTCCCTTGCCTCCTTGCTCAGAAAGCAGATAGCAGAATTGTGATTGCCCTCCCCAACAGTCAGGCAAGAAAGTTAGGTCTCCAACTATTTGATTCTTCCCCTACCTCCTCACTGGTGAATTCTACAGTTTAAAACATGCTCCTTTACTTTATGATCTTATTTAAGCTTGAATTGTATTTCCACTTAGACTCGCTTTTCACTTCAAAGCTTCGCATTGAAAAGAATACACAGACATTGTGTGGAATCATCCCACCAATCTATTGCATCACTCAAACAACTGCAGGCTGCCCCTGGGTGAAGGTGAAACATTGTTGCAGATATGACAAACATCTTTCTTGCCTTTCTTCAAATGCCTTGGATTTTAAAACCCAGGTCCGTATAAAAGTACAGGCTCCAAAATGGCTAAGAAAACGTCTTTTCAAAGCGGTGGTGGACATTTGGACTTATGGTTGTGAAAAAAGACCCACTGAACGAATGTGGCTTTACCGAAATTGGGAAAAAGACTGTGTTGTTCCTATCGTGTGCCTCTTCACTTAGTTATAGCTTCATTTTCTTCTGTCTAGGATGAAAAAGGACATCCTTGAGCGTGTGTCCAGACAGCTGACAAGGATGCATTCCCAGTCCATTAAGGAATCCTGGTCTGAATTCATCAGTTAAATTAAGGAAGCATACATAACGTTCAGGACTCACTCTGACTATGTATTGACTTCATACTAGATTTAGAAATATGTAGAGAGGACAAATGGGAACTTCCCAGAAGTCAAAGGACATACAGGAAAGGAAAGAAGAAAGCAATCTAGAAGACATGCCTTCCTGTGGATAACAGGGAGCCATTGGGGGTCCTGCTCACTGGTTGAAAATTAACACCAACTAGTCAACAAAAATAGGAAGAAAAAGAACTTAAAGGAAGCCTTGCTTTTAAAGGGCAGCCCCCCACATTTTCTGTCACCCTTCACCTCAGTATGATGGATGGAGCCCACTGTTCTGGAGTACGCTTCTGATTCATTGACTGAGTGTGCATTCAGTAAGGACCCAGGACATGCTGTATATCGAGGAGTGTCTTATGCACTCCTGTGCTTTTGCAGGACATTCGAAGCAGTGTGGCCTACACAAAATGTGATCCTGCACTCCAGACTACTGGCATAGGAAAGTCCTCTGATAGAATAATAATTTGGGAAGTGCTATATACACCCTCCACCCCCTGTGCATTGATCAAGGAGTGCTCCAACGGAATTGCACTCTGCAGCGAGTGCCTCTGTCCACTCTCCTTTTCGCTGTGTGCTTAGGCAAATCTGTATGGCTTCCTTCCATAGGCTCTGCTCTCCATCTCTAGCTTCATAGCATCGCCTTAGTCATCTTGACACCTGCCTCTCCACAGAACCTTTCACTGTGGGGACCAGCAGAAGATGTTTCTGGCTGCCCACCCAGATCTATTTCTTCATGCTTCCTTTCTGGTTTTCTGATTGGTTCAGGTGTCTTCCTTCCACCATGCACCACATACTCTTGAGGGGTCACTGGTGGCCCTTTGGCTGCAGTAACCTGATGGTGACTACTTCCTGCCCGTTTGTGTTTTCCTGGGACCTGAATGTAGAGACTCCCTCTTCTTGAAATTCTTCCAGCAGGTTGCAGGACACTGAGTGGACAGGATGTCATATCTGTGGCATCTACTTACCAAAAGCCATGAAGGACATGAGAGAAAAAAGGAGTTGGCCCTACTGGATCAAGCCCATCTTGAAACTTAGGTTTCTTCTGGACTTCCTGATATCTGAATCAAGAAATTCATTTGGGCCAACTTGATTGAAGTTCTTCTAACTTGTCATTGAAATCATCCAATGGATACAGCCACTTAAATACAAAGACTGCACTCCTGTCTGGGAACCTTCTGAAACCTTATTGGAATCCATCTCCTGGAAATGCTTGCCACATTTTGCCCAGCTTCCTTGAAAAGCATTTACAGTGGATCTGTTTTTTAATCTGCATTCAGCCTCTGGACACGGGTTTACCTTCACATTTGCTTCATACTGCTTCTCGCCATCCCATGCCTACCAAGGCCCACAGCTCATGGCTAGAGTTATCATCATCTACTTTCCAGAAGGGGCCCCACACTGCCTCTGTAGTGTTATCCCTCCTCCCAGAGCTCTCTGGACCAGTGTCAACACAGTAGCCCTACCTTGCTGGTGTCTGCCAGGTTCTTCCAAACCTCTTAGCTGGGTTTCAGGATTCACTGATTTTCATGAACTACAAAGATCTCTTGTGGAAGTTTAAGTGGTCTATGATGTCTTTTGTGCTGGAATTGCACAGCCTATGCAGAGATCCTGTTTCTCTCTGCTCAAACCGTGCTTGTCTCATCCTTTGTGTCCTCCTCGGCTTCCAGCCTTGGCAAGCATCTCCTGGACCACAAGCCAGATGAGGAAGAAGAGGGCAGAGAAGAGAGTTATAGAGATGAAGAGTGAATGGGAAGAGTGGTAGAGATCCTGAACTGTGTCAGATGGGCGATCACAGGACTGAATCTAGACATACCCAAACTACTGCAGCCACTTGTGTTCTGGCTTCTTTAACCATGCCCATACATCTGTGGTTCCTCCTCTTCTAGCATGATGTGTACCCTGACAGCCAGAACAGTCAACAACAAAAAACAAGAAGAAAATGCCCAGGATCCAAAGGCAGTAATATGTTTCTGTTTGCTAATAATCTACAAGTAACAAACATTTGGTTTAAGTATGAACTCACTTCATACATGTGAAATACATCTTTCCAGTTCCACGACACAGCTTACCTCCCAAGGCCATGCTAATCCACAGTGCTCAGTTTCTGCTCTGTGCTGTGGGGGCGTCCTCCCTCCCCTTTCTTATGAACTGTGTTTTACCCAGGGACTGAAGGATGGAAAGCACACCTCATGGAACACAGTGCAGGAATTTCTGATTGCTAGCCTCACTCAGATTTGAATTTAAAGAGTTCAGACAATGTTGGGATGGGAGGATGTTTGCCAAACACCATCCCCTTTTTTTTCTTCAAAAATCTTACTGATGGGTTGGAGTTCAACCTTTATTCTAGAACGCAGAGCTGTTTAACATGGAATTTGACAGCTTCTTTCTTTAAACACCCCTCATATTTATAGCTTACCCCATGATTCTTTTGTAACAGCAAATCTACACATTCCCCTTTCTTCCTGGCTCATTAATCCAGTTGTCACCCAACATTTTGAAACCAAAATATTACCTAATTCCCTTAATCACTAAAGACAAATCAATCTGAAGTCTTGGATACCTGATCATTCCAAAGCTTTATGAAATGGAAAAAAAATCCATGTGATAGACTCCAGTGACCCGATTTACTTTTTGAATTCTAGTTTTCAAAGTACATTGGAAGAGACCACAGAGTCAGTGCATAGAAGGCTGGGCTGGTGGGGTGGCTCATTGGTTAAACCTGATGACGTGAGTTCAAAGGAACAAAGGTTAGAGGAAGAACCACTCCTGCTGCCCTCTGACTGCCACACATGCTGTCGAATGTGCACACACGCATGCATACACACGCATGCATACACACGCACACACACAGAGAGAGAGATTTTCTAGACACCAGAAACAAAATCAGAAAAAAATCACAGTCTACTAATGATTATAATTTTACCAGACAATATATCAATTGCATAGTCAAAAAAAAAAAAAATTCTGGGCAGAGGAAGAAACTAGAGAATACAGAGACACTAGAGATGCTATTTAAATGTCCCAAAGGAAGCCATGTAGAAGTAGAAGCTACAAAATCACAAATAGTTCAAGGTGCTGAGTGAAAAGAGGGTGAATCTCTATCAGCATCAAAAATGATGCTTCCAGGGGTGTCCAAGGTTAGGACAGATGTGGTGATATATTGTGTACCCTAATAAAATTTGCCTGAAGAGCAGAGAACAGAACAAGCCACTAGATTAAACACAGAGGCCAGCCAGTGGTGGCACACACCTTTAATCCTAGTACAGGGAAGCACACACACCTTTAATCCCAGGAAGTGATGGCTGGGTGGAGAAAGGAATATAAGGTGTGAGGAGACAGGAACGAAAGGCTTTTGGGCAGAAGCCTCCCTTTCAGCTAGAGGCTTTTTCAGCTGGAGCCTTTCGGGTGAGGACTCAGAAGATTTCAGTCAGAGGATTCATGGAGTTGGCGAGGTGAGACGTGGCAGTGGCTTGCTCCTTTGTCTCTCTCATCTTTTAACATTTACCCCAATATCTGGCTCTGAGTTTTTTTGGTTTTGGTTTTGGTTTTGGTTTTGGTTTTTTTTTAAATTAAGACCATTTAGGAATTCGTGTTACAGACATATAGGAGATAATGTACTTCCCGACTCCTTGTTCTATGGGGAACTGAAAAGTCTTACTTCAGATGAGACACTCCCAAAGCATCAGGGAGAAGAGACCAGCACTGCCTGTGTCTGCTATGAGTCCATAACCAGCATCAGAACAGCTCAATGGAACAACAAATCAAAACAGAGAGGACAGACTCACCAATGCAGAAGTCAAAGATGTATCCAGCAAACCACTTCCCAGACTCAGCCTCCACCATTCACACCATGGGCCCTGCAGAAACACAGCTTTCTCTTGGATCAGTCTTCCTATAGGGTAGGGATCAGAAAGCTTTTCCTGTACAGGAGTCTTGCCAAGAACCGCACTCTCTCTTCTGCACCCAGCCGTCCTGGATTGAAGGCAGATGCGAGCATGCGGAAAGGAAACTGTGTTCCAATAAAACTTTATCAACAAAATCTAGGTGGTGGAATGGATTGGACCTATAAGCCATGTGACCCTGTGTCACCCTTGATGAGCCCAAGCAAGGACAGTGTTACTCCTAAGTTCTAACAAAGCAGCTCATTCTAACGGCCCATGTTTAGTTAGAGGGGGGAAGTTCATTTTTAACACATATAAGACCAGAAGTGGGAGGGAAAGAAATCAGGATCCTAGAAACAGCAAAGAGATGTTCACTTGACATTCTGAAACTGTGCTATAGAAGGGAGGGAGGGGGAAACGAGACCAAACATTTCATTTCATACTAGAGTTCTTCTGCTGGACTTGACATTCAGAGAAGAGCAGGTGACTGGGCTGGGGGAAAGAACTCTTGTGATTTCCCTGGTAGGCTGCCACTGAGGACATGATATAGTGACATCCATCCCTCTTGGTCAGGGAGGGTCCCTGACCTTCTCAATGCACTTTTTGTATTTAGCCTCCCCAAGGAATCTCTTCCCTCACTCCCCACCCCAAGGAAAAACAACAAAAACTAAGCCACTTTGACATAAAATTTTATTCTTTCAGACAGCATATATCACACACGATGCCTAGAAACACAACTTTAGTGACAGCAATCGGTAAATGTGCTTCATCAGAGGCTTTCACATTGTCAAGAGACACAGAACATGCATCACACTATATAACTCAAAAGTTTTCCACCTCACCCCCAACCGCCTCATAGTTGGCAAGCAGATTCATCAATTTCAACTGGAAATTTCCCTCCTACAGCTGCCCTTTCCATTGACAAGGTGATAAGTGGGTACATTGTTTGGATCTTGACTGTTACAAGGTTGAAGTTTTGGTCCTCAGCCTGTTGGGGCCATTAAGGAGGGTGGTTGAGCTTTTAGGGAGTGGAGACTAGAGGGAGGATTTGGGGCATTGGGAACATAACTTTGAAGGGTACAGTAAAAGCCTATGTGCACACTTTCTCTCCATCCCCATTTCTTCCTCTCTTTCCTTCCTTCCCCCTTTTAAAAAGAACATTTTATTCATTTTTTTGGTATATGGGTGTTTTGCCTACATATATGTCTGTGTACCACATGTATGCAGCACTCATAGAGGCCAGAAGAGGGCACTGGATCCCCCTGGGACTGAAGTTATCAGTTACGAACTGCAATGTGAGTGCTGGGAATCAAACCTGTGTCCTTTAGGGGATCAATTAGTGCCCTTCACTGCTAAGCCATCTCTCTAGCCCATACTTCCTCCTTCCCAAGTCTCCATTAGGAGTGAGTTCCTATTCACTCTCTAACACAAGCCCCCAAATAGTATGTACTGCAATCTCCAAACAAACCATTCATCTTTATAAATGGATCATCTCAGGTTCTTGTTCCAATAATGCAAAGTTAACACAGTAGAGAAACTGCTGTGGGTCGAAGGATTAAATTTCACAGAGATGCTCTGAGCTAATCACAGAAGCCAGAGAGTCTGATCCAGCAGCCTCTGAGGGAGCCCATGGGGTCAAAAAGTCCTTCCAGATGGAAGTCTGGTCAGGCTGGGGTTTATCAAGCTACTGTTACCATCAACAATACTGATGGATCTTCTAACAGAAGTAACAGAATGTAGCACCCCTAGACCAGGACACGGCAAGTTATGTAGTCCTCTTGGCTCCTACCAAGTCCTCATGCTCAGTGCTGTGACCTCATGCAGGAGCAGTTCAGCAAAGCAAACCTTTGCCTTCTACTTTGGGGTCCAATGTATCCTCTTTATCAAGTGCAAGATGGGCCTTCGCTCCAAAGTTTACCGGTCCACTGTCTCTGCCTCGTGCCTTACAGTGCTGGTCTCAGCCCGTCCTAGGAACAGTAACATCACAGCAAGGGAAGCATGATGAGCCAAGCCAGCACCGGGAGGTAGGGTGTGGGAACACTGCTGCCAGATGTCCTCTGAGCATGCATCACAGCGAAGACTGCGTTTGTGTGGTTGGTAGGCAACTCTACATTGCAGATCATTCCTTCGCAGCAAGACCTGCACTCCTGTACAAGGACGGAAAGGGATGAGAGTGACGAGCAGGAAAGGAGGAAGGAACAGAAAAAGACAGAGAGACAGATGCCTGAGTTGCTAGTCCAGCTTGTCCACTGCCTGGGCCTGTGGGTACCTTCCCCTGTGATGGGCTGAGCAAAGACCATCCTGAGGGGCTTCGTCCTAACTCTTGAGGTTTCTGTGTCAAACCCAAGCATAAGTGAGGTGAAGAACGGGAGCTAAATTAGACTACCTGAGTTGCCAAATCTTGACAGGTTTATTAGAAAACTGTGAAACAAAAGTAAAAGTTAGGAACTTTCTGGAACTGTCATTGGCTTTCTTTCTCAGAATTGCTTGTTAGCTAATAATAGTGGCTTGCTATTGTCTGTGACTTTACCCAAGTCCCATTATTACTGCAGTGACAGTTTAAAAAAAAAAAGTCCTTAAGAAGCAAGCTCTGGTCGCACTAGCAATGCATGCCGGGTCGAAGCCATGGCCTCATGAACTAGCCACTTATACAGGCTTCCAGGCTGATGAGGAAGCAGAAAGGCAGCAACACCCAGCATAGCCATCATTGGCTGTCCAGCCAGCTGCCCATCAGATCCATCCAGGAGACAGTTTTGATTCTGCTTTTCAAATCATGCTATGTAGCCCAGGCTGGCTTCACACTCACAATCCTCCTGACTGCTTCCAGAACACTGGGATTACAGGTGTGAGCCCGGGTGCCCAGCCTGGGGCACTTTCTTGATGCCCTGCACTTCCACGTGAAGTTCCATTTCAATCAGTCTCATCAGGACACCTTGCCCTTGCTGTTCACATGCCCCTTGTGTGACCAGAGCCAACAGCCACGGATAAGTCAGGGTCACTGACTTACACACTAGATCACACTCTAAAATCTCATGAAACGTGTATGTTTCAGCCACTTTTTCCTCCAAAATTTTAGGATCTCTGCATATAAGAGTACATTCTTGTTTGAGATGATGGAATGAGATGTTCAAGGATCAATTGATTCACTGTGCATCTAGAATTTATCTTATTTATCTAATTCTCTTAGACTCTTTCTCCTCTGAGCAGAGATGGAGAGTGAGGCAGTTTCAGTGGCAAAAGTCATCCCTGTTTTCTCCTTTCTACCATCTAGTTACCCTGGGAAGGGGGTGCGCTGATATTTAGCCAGGACCAGAGCGTGTCATCTAGACTGCAGTGTGCCTTACTCTCTGGAGGGTGGGTTGTTCTTTAGCTTCTAGAGCAGGCTTCGAACTATTCATGAAAGCTCTGAAGCCCAGAGTCTAGCCCAGGTTCTGGGACATTATCATTCATTCTTAGGAACATGTCCTTTGGAAGACAGGTTATCTTCAAATGTCTGCTCTGCTCATTGGCACTGTGATGCATCCATTTGTCAGAGTACAAACAAATCCAACACAGTGCTTCTCCTTCCTGGTTCTCCCACGGTGCATAACTTACCACCATCACCCTGAAACCCGGGGAAGCGACCACATACACACACACACACACACACACACACACACACTCTTTACCGTGTGTTCCGAGTCCCGGCTGTGACGGCAGCCAACAAAATGACATTCGTTTTTAGAGGCACACTTTTTAGTGATGGATGTACTTCTTCCGCGGCTGCTGAAGTGGTGAACTGTCAAACAATACTGTGTGTCTAGGAAAATTTAACAACAAAAAAGCAATCTTATTTTCCATATTGCAAAAGAGACCTCTAGACCATCATGCCATAAATGGCTGAAATTCGGGATAATCTTTAGGCTTCCAGGTGAGAAATTTAATAGCAGTAAATGCTAGAGCTTGTAGGTAATATTTCTGCAAAGATATCAGCTTCTGAAGTACACATGTGTTTGGAAAATGAATATAAATGGGTATCCAATTCCTTTGGTATTAGCTGAAGCTGAGAAAAAATGTGCACAGTTTTCATCAGTCCTCAGGTCTGCACACCAAATATCAAGTATTTATGACCCTAATCTGGCCCTTCTTCCTCTGAAGCATGCCTTCTAGAACTCTAAATTAAGACAGAAACTGTGAGCATGAAAACAACACCTCTGAAGAGTTGGAGCCTCACTCAACATTTGTTTCTTACAGGCTAAGTGGCAAGTGGCAAATGGGTCTCTAGCTACACAGCGGGTCGCCTCCTTCCTCATCTTGCTTACTCATAGTCTACGCTTTCTAACATGTTTGACTCTTCCTCATCAATGTATTCCACTTTTCCTCTCCCCTTCACTTCCTGTTCCCCACTCATGCCTGCTCTGTATAGTTAGCTCATTTCTTCATCCTCTTTTTATATATATAAAGATTTATTTATTTATTATGCTTACAGAGTTTGCCTGCAGACCAGAAGAGGGCACCAGACCTCATTATGGATGGTTGTGAGCCACCATGTGGTTGCTGGGAATTGAACTCAGGACCTTTGGAAGAGCAGCCAGTGCTCTTAACTGCTGAGCCATCTCTCCAGCCCCATCCTCTTTTTCTTTAAAGGTTTATTTATTTATTATGTATACAGAAGAGGGCACCAGATCTCATTACAGATGGTTGTGAGCCACCATGTGGGTGCTGGGAATTGAACTCAGGACCTCTGGAAGAGCAGTCGGTGCTCTTAACCTCTAACCCATCTCTCCAGCCCGTAGCTCATTTCTATATCATTATCCTGACTGCTTTAAACACCTACTTTATGACAGCATTGTTCTAAGAAAGTGGTTCATAGGACATCATAGGATATTCTGTTCTGGTTCTGTGTTTCCTCAGTTGCTACCAAAGACCATGGAAATCATTGTTATTTAGTCATCATGAATCACAATAGCAACTGACTGGGGGGAAATGGACCAGGACTGAGAGACAGAGTTCTCAGAACTGTCACAAGTAAGTCCTGTTAGCACTTTTGAGATCATTGTAGGGGTTTTTGTTTTGTTTTGTTTTTGTTTTTTGAGACAGGATTTCTCTGTGTAGCTTTGGAGCCTGTCCTGGAACTCACTCTGTAGCCCAGGCTGGCCTCGACCTCACAGAAATCCACCTGCCTCTGCCTCCCAAGTGCGGGGTTAAAGGCAGGCACCACCATCTTGCCCGCTGCCATACAGGTAGGAGGGTTACACAGGGGTAAGGTAGGATTAACCAAGGCAGGTTTCGAGGGTTTGTGCTCTTAATAAGTACACTTGGCTGCTACCAAGGATACTCAGCATTAAGCTAGACAAAAGTAGCTGACTTTTGGAGTCTGAAAGAAAGGGAGCCATTAGATGTTTTGGAGAAGGCATTTAAATATATGCTCTAAACTCAGAAGAATTGGAAACCAGTGACTGCTTGTGTTTATCCAGAGCATTGCACGCATCACACACGAAAGAATCCTCTAACAAGTCAGCACAAAAGCTGGTGCCAATAAAACAAGAAGCACCCATGTTGTCGTGCTGTGTTCCAGAGACAGACCACAAGTGGAGCTTTATGGAGATAGAGGAAATCTGAGATGACAAAGAACAACAGATCCAGGCCTGCTGGTCATCGATGAATGGTTGACTAGACTTCCCCAAATAACAGCAAAGGGAAAAGTCAAAAATGACACCTCAGTTATAACTCCAGATGGTTAATGTCTTTGAGGCTTGAATAACAGATGGTCAAAAATGAGCTCTCATGCTGTGCTGGGATGTGAGGTCATTCCTTGCTGGTTCCTGTAAGAGTTGGCTTCTCAGGTGGGCTTGGCAGAGCCAACCAGGCTGCCATTGCTATTGTAGACACTGATAGGGATGAGAGATTAAGATCGCCTGTTTTGTTTATCTGTAGTTCAGAAAAGATGTTATTAGGGCTGGAAAGATGGCTCAGCCCTTGTTGCTCTTTGGGAGGAGCTGGGTTAGTTCCCAGTACCCATGTAGAAACTAACAAGCATCCATAACTCCAACTGCAGGGGCTCCAATGCCTTCTTCTGGTCTCCTTGGACACCAGGCTGCATGTGGAGCACAGACATACATAGAAGCAAAATACTCACACACATAAAATAAATTAATCTTTAAAAGGTATTTAAATAAACAAAAGAGGTGATATTCTAAAACTTGAAGCAGATAAAAGGTTTTGGTTGATAAACAACAAATTGGAACATTGTGCACATAGTAATCACAGACTTTGAAGGTACCATCAAAGAATAGCTTGATCCATAAAGGGAAGGCCAATAAGCAAGTAAACTTTAAAGCTATTCTAACCCTTCCATTTGATGTTAAGGAGAAATTGAAAGCAAATTGTTAAAGATATCGAACATCTGAAATAAATTAGGAGAGATAGCTATCAACCAACCTTAAAACTAAAACAATTATAACCAATCTCTTCCTGAGTGGACTTGAAGTCCACTCTACAAGATGAACTAGTGCCTGGTATTGTTAACTGGGCCCAAACCCAGTGGCTAGCTAGGTCCTAAGTCCTAAGAGAGAACCTTCTGCTAGTGTTCTGCTAAATGAACATAGTAATAATTTGCCCTTCTTATCTTTATACCCATAGATTAGTACACCTTTCAACCCTCATCAAAGAATCTTTTTTTCTGCAGCACAGAGTGATTAATACAGAGACCCACATCTGGTCAATGTGATGAGGATAAGAATGTGGAATGCTTAGTGCTAAATGGGACAGCTGTATGAGAGCTCCTACTCTCAAGGCTCAGGGATCATCAAGGAAAGAAAGGTAACACGGATTTTAAGAGCGAAGGTGAGTGGGTCTGCAGTGAAACAGTATTTACCAGACATGAATGACAGGACCATTGCACACATCAACTTACAGAGGCTGCGACTGCATGCAGAAGACCTGCACAATAACAAGCCAAACATGATCCCAGCACCAGCAGGGAAGGGGCTCATGAGGTGATATTGTCAACTGATGACTGCTCAGTAGGTCAAGTCAGTTTTCTTTAGGACGTGGCCCCTGAGAGGACACTCATGATCCAATAGATTATCCATTACCTATCCCCATCAAGTGGACTTGTTGAGTTTTAAAAAAGCTCACAAAATTGAGGAGGCATAGTGCTGTGTGTGTAGGGGAAGGGGATAAGGGAGAAACTGGAGGGGAGTGAAAAGAGAGTGCTTTGATTAAAATGAATTTTATGCATGTAAAAAATCCTAAATAGAAAAAATCCTTTAAAACAACTAAGAAAAAATTTTGTGGAAACATGAAAAAATGGACACAATCACACATGTACAAGCATATGACAATTTAAGAGTAGCCACTTTGTAGAAATATGAAAGAACCTCAAGAAAAAAGATTCTAGTAATTGATTCTTCTAGAAAAGAGGAGATGACAAACATTGATCATATGGATGTTATGGTGATTTGAAAGAGTTGCCATGGTCATGGTGTCTCTTCACAGCAATAGAAACCCTAACTAAGACAGAAGTTGGTATCAGGAGTGGGGTGCTGCTGTGATAGGCCTGGCCATGGCTTTGTTGAAGGAATGTGGACCTTGAGACCATGGATTAGAAAAGCAGATGAAAGTTCTGCTTAATGGGTCATACTAGTAGGAACATGGAAGACAGTGGTGATAAGTGTGATTTGATGAACTGTGGGGGTCTAGTTCAAGAGGTTTCAGAGGAGAAGAATTTTAATATGTTATCTAGAGATTGTTCTTGTGATATTTTAGTGAAGATTGTGGCTGAAAAGTCTGCATGAGGCTAAAGTGAAAAGTTTTGGATTAATGTAATTGCCTAAGAAAATCTCAAAACAGCCTAGTATAGACTCTATTGTGTGCTTGTTAATGTTAACTCTAGTGAAGAATAATAATGAAAAGGAGCAAGCTGTACAAGGAAAATACAAGTTGTATAATTTGGAGAGAAAGAGGACAGACACCAGGAAGTGGAATGGAGCTAAATTCAAGGAGATAAACTGATTAAGAAATGGAATAAAGGGAGTAGTGACCTCAGGGCAAGATCCCACCCTATATGATCCTTCCAACTTGTGGAAAAAGAATTAAAGAAAAGCTTAGAACTGGGTGTGGTGGTGCACACCTTTAATCCCAGCACTTCAGAGGCAGAGGTAGGCAGATCTCTGAGTTTATGGGCAGCCCGGTCTGTGGATTCATTTTCAGAACAGTCAAGCTTAGCAATGAAGGAAACCATTGATAACAGAAAGCTGGTGAAGGTATGACTGAACAAGGGGGCCATGTTGCAGCCCCAACAAGCAGTGGAACTTGGCAGCTTCTGCTACATAGTTCTGGCCTTAGAGTCAAGGATAGAAGAAAGGTGCTATGGAACCTTCTTCCATGACTAAGGAAAGATGCTAAGGCCAGGTATGTGTCAGGGGTATCCCTACAATGGAGGCCTAGAGAGGCCATTGAATGAAGCTGTGAAGGTGAAGCCTGGATTTCCTTGGAGACCCCAAGATGTTGCAGATGCCAGAGCCATGGAATACATGACAAGGAAAGCTGCCAATAGGAAGTGGAACCAGTCCAAGTGAAAAAAGTATGTGGCAGTCAACAAAGCTAAAAGGAGTTGGAAATCTGAAGAGTGTTTTGACATCAGACATGGAGATGCAGAGTTTGGAGTTTGCCCAGCTGGTTTTCAGTGTTGCTTTGGCCCAGTATTTCCTCACTATGCTCCCTTCCCTATGTTTTAGAATGGAAACATATATCCTGCACCATTGGAAGTATGTGATCTGCTTTTTTATTTTGATTTTACAGGGGATTACAGTTAAGAGATGGCATAAATCTCAGAAGAAACTTTGAACTTTAGACTTTTAAATAAATGTGAGACTGTTGTAGACTATGAGGACTTTTGGAATTAGACTGAATGTATTTTTGCATTATGATATGGCTACAAGCCTTTGGGAGCTAAGGAGTGGAATGTGGTAGTTTGAAAAAATCCCCCCCAAAGGGAGTGGCACTATTAGGAGTTGTGGCTTTGTTGGAGCAAGCTGTTACTATGGGAGTGGCCTTTGAGGTCTCCTTTGCTCAGTATGGGCAGACTCTGCTGCCTGCCGATCAAGATGTAGAACTCTCAACTCCTTCTCCAGCACCATGTCTGCCTGCATGCTGCCATGCTTATAGCCATGATGATAATGAATGAAACCTCTTAAACTGTAAGCCACCTCAATTAAATGTTTTCCTTTCTAAGAGTTGCCATGATCACCGGGCAGTGGTGGCACATACATGCCTTTAATCCCAGCACTCAGGAGGCAGAGGCAGGCAGATCTCTGTGAGTTCCTGGCCAGTCTGGTCTACAGAGTGAGTTCCAGGACAGCCAGGACTGTTACATGGAATAACCCTGTTTCAGGGAGGAAAAAAAGTTGCCATGTCATGATGTCTCTTTACAACAATAGAAATCCCTGATTAAGACAGAAGTCACAGGCATGCACACTTAACTTAGCCATGATTCTCAGGAATGAAGTCAGTAGTGGTTTTTTTTGGGGGGGGGGGCACGTCTGACAGCTTTTTTTTTTTTTCACTGTTCAAGGTTTATTTGGTGTTTTCATTGGCATGATACTTGGGTAGTTGGTTGCATCATCCATATGCAGATCTTACTTTTTTATATAATATTTCAATGTACACTACAGACACATAATACACAAAATAATATCCTTTAGAACAGTTATGCACAAATATGCATAATGGATTTACCCACTGGAGCCACATTATGACTAACTGGGAACTCACTGGCCTAGGCATGTTTGGTGAGGGTGCACAGCAGACATGGCAGGCTCATAAGGTAACTGAAGCCTGCACACAATTGGCAGTGTGTCTCAGATAGTGGGACTGTCACACCAACCAGGTTACCACTACACAAGTACCACTTAGCATCAGGGTAGAGCTGTGGGAACCGCCACCTTAACATAACACAACTCAGATGAGGAGACAGTGTGTGGTCTCTATTGAAACCCTGCTGCAGCCTGGACAGTGAAGCTCTAGGACATCTGGGGATTTTAGAACTACAGCTCTTTCCATATGCCCCAGAGTGTATCTGCACTCTTCTTCAAATGGGCCTCCTCTCCAGAAGTCAAAGTCACCTTCACAACATCTGAAATTCCATTTTGTCCCAGGACACAAGGGACACTGAGGAAAACATCATCCTTGATTCCATAGAGACCCTTAATCATGGTAGAAATGGCATGCACCTGCCTAAGATTCTTCATCATGCTCTCAGGCAGGTTGGCCACGGAGAGGCCAATGGCCTAGGAGGTATACCCTTTGAGTTTAATCACCTCATGGGCGCTGTCAACCACCTGCTTGTGAACCTCCTTCCACTGCTCCTTGTCTATATTGGAGCCCAGTTCTTGGTTCAGATTCTTTAGAGAGACACCAGCAACATTCACACCACTCCACACAGGCACAATGGAGTCTCCATGCTCCCCTAGGACCCATCCATGACAGCTTAGGGGGTGAATGCCCAGCCTTTCTCCCATCAGGTAATGAAACCGAGCTGAATCCAGATTGCAACCACTCCCAAATAACTCAGTTTTTGGGGGGAGCCACTTATCTTCCAGGCCATGTAGGTCAAGATGTCCACTGGGTTTGAAACAATAAGCAGCTTGCAGTTTGGACTGTACTTCACAACATTGGGAATGATGAATTTGAAGATGTTCACATTTCGCTGGACCAGATTGAGTCGGCTCTCTCCCTCTTGCTGATGGCCCCCACTGTGATAATGACCAGCTTGGAGTTTGCAGTCACACTATAGTCTTTGCCAGAGACAATTTTTGGTGTTCTGAGGAAAAGGCTGCCATGCTGGAGATCCATCATCTCTCCCTTCAGCTTGTCTTCCATGACATTAACAAGGGCAAGCTCATCGGCCAAGTCCTTCATTAGGATACTGATGGCACAAGCCATGCCAACAGCACCAACCCCAACAACCGTAATCTTGTTCTGGGGGGCTTGTTCTTCCTTAGGTAGATTCACAATCAGCTGGTCCTTGAGGGTTGCCATCTTAGTGGACTTTGAACTTTTTGTTCATTGTGCTAGTGCACAATGGACAGCAGCGTGGTCTGGACTTGGTGACAGAGGCTCCAGCCCCAACAGCTTTTTTATATCTAGATATAATCAGGGCATTCTACTATTATAAATAATGTAGTATAGACAGATTCATGATAATAGACCCAAACTAGCAATTTCTAACTTTGGAAGTCCATTTTGCTCTTTGTATTTCTTGGGTTATTGTATCTGAAAACTTAAAATCAGAACAGCCCAGTCTCTATAGATCTCTCAGTTCCAAACTCCTATGAGCACATTCTATCTGCTTAAGCTCCAACTCTGTATAAAAACATTGTTTCCTCACAACTCTGTTTCTATCTCTGGAAGTTGCAGTTCCCACCCTCCAAGCAAAAGTGATGGCAGTTGCCCCTTGATGTATTCTTTGACTCTTTCTTTCCAGCTATGCATTCTCCACACAGCAATGTTGTATATCACAATCAGTATCATGTGCTCTGACTTCCATATTCTATCAGAAAAAGAAACATCTGCACATCTTTGAACATGGGTCCCTCTCAGATTGTTACTCCATCTCCCACTGTGCCACAGTGGCCAGTCTGTTATTGAAGAGGCCATACCAACTGCTGACTCTGGAAGCCTTTACATTTGAGATTTTCCTTCCAGGCACACTATTTCTGCAGATCTCCATCAGGATTCCTTGTCTTGGCCATTCAGGTCTTTGTTGTAATGTATATTCAGAGAAGGTTTCCCATGGCTACCTAGTCAAAGGCATCCATTCACCTGTCAGCGAGTATTTACTGAGTGCATATTAGGACCCAGGCACTGGATTGGGCACTAGAGATGTGTCAGTAAACTACCAAGGATAATCAGATGTTTGTTAGGCTAGTGAATGAGCTTCCCAAGCATCAATGAATCTCTAGAGTAGAGCACAGAAACCTTTCTTTGCTTTAAGCCAGTAAGTAGGACGTTTCTAAGGTATCATCAAGCATCAAGCATTTCTGGAATTGTTTGAACACTTTAGTCAACACTGTGGTTTCTGTTTTCTTGATAAATACCTGTTAAGAAATTTTCCCCCATGATGTATCAACTACATGTTGAGGCTGTGTCAGCCATTTCCAGGTTCTCCCATGATATTCTTTTGTCTGGATAGTCTTTCACAAGAAATCCAGGACCCCTATAGAATGCCAGTGGGCTGTTGGCACACTAATCTACTACATAAGCCATCTCTTCCAGTTAAGGAGAGGACCTAATTAAGTGAGCACACAGAAGAATCCAGAAGAGTCTTCCAAGCTCATATACTCACCCTGTGGACACCACTTGTCTTCTGCCCATCTATTGCAATTGTAATTATCCCCGGCATTTTCACAAGTAAAACACTTGAAGCTGTTTGGGAATGGTGTGGCTTTAAAGAAAAGGGAAGTCAGGTCACAAAAAGACAAAATTTTCAAACATCAAAAATAGCACAAAAGTAGCAACTTTATTAGATGAAACAAAACATACAAGACATCCTCTTGGGAATGCCTATGTCCCTGTCTTGAAAGCTTGATCAACCCATCTGGCTTGTGTTCATTTCATTTGTTCCCTTCTAGTAATACTGTAATCTTCCACTATAGAGAAATGGAAATGGCTTCATGAGCTTCTCTGAAAGACTCATGAAATGGTTCTATTACAATTTATCTTCTCAATTAAGAGAGGTGAAGGGAATGGACAAGAATGATAGCGGCATTAGAGTTTATATACGTACACATACACATACACACACACACACACACACACACACACACACACACACATACATATACATATATACACACACGAATGAGATAGACAGAGACAGAAAAGATAGAGCATCCTGAATAGTATAGAAAATGTGAAGCAGAGAACGGCAATGGTGAATACCTCGTGTAGGGCTAGGGTGAAGACAGCCCTCACCCTGGCTGTGTATCTCCACCAGCACCAGGAAAGCATTTGAAAAGAGAAGAGGAGAAAGGAAAAGAAAAGCATGCCCCACATCTCACCCTCTGGATTACTATTTGGCTACTTTTAGTGGCAAAACTTTTATGCACAATTAATTGTGCATCACAGTAATGAAGACCAGGTCCCACTCTCTTCCCAATTTCAAACTCTCTGATGAGTTTTTAAATGGTGTTAATGGCCATTTGAAAGAATGGGTGCCTCATTTATGAAGAAACTTTCCACAGCCGGTAATCTTTTCTGATGAAGAAATCACTGAATTTCTACTAAGCCACAGTTAGGGACAGTGCTTGCACTAACGGACATGAGGACCACAGCCCCTACTTACGGTCAAGAGGAGGCCTCACGTTGTAGAAGTTAATGTTCTTGGCAAATACCCAGTTTTCTGAGAAGATCAGCATCTGAAGGATGGTCACAGCCAGAATGTGGCAGAGGAACAGCATTCTGAGCTCCCAGGTTGGGCAGGTTCAATTCGTATGTCTGCTGTGAAAACACAGACTGGGTTAGCTCATTTGTTTCCTATACATCAGTGCAAGTTGTGTTTGGCTTCTGCTTGGAAAGCTCAATTATTCTACCTGTTGAAAAGGGTCAGTACCACAAGTATCATTCAGATGAAAATCAAGTAATTATTGCTTTCTACTGGCCCGCTGAATCTCAACAGGACATCCAGTGACCCTCCCTGTCCAGGAACACAAGCATCTGGCACTGGCCTGGCTACACCAGGTTCCTTCTGTGTCTGGGGCTAGCCAGTAGATGCTGTGCTGAATCATGCATTTTTATTTCAATCAGGCCTGGTTCCTGGTTTATTTACCTGGAGTCACTAAACCACTTATTTCTGAAATCCCTTCCCTGAGTAAACAGAGGCACTTGATCACTTTTGCAACTCCACCAAATCCTGGCAGAAACCATGCAAGCAAAGCCTGCGGAGCAAATACTGACGAAAGCACAATAGGTCTGGACTAAAATCTCTGCTGATCTCAGAGCTCACAGAGGCAGAGAAGAGAAGGAAGCATCACCATCACGTGAGGTGCCAGCTCCACCAGCACCTGTCACACTGGGCGCAAGGACAAACCACCGGGAAGTTCCAGAGGAAATAATCAAAGTTGAATACTGGAAACAACGTAATGATGCCTCTGGTCCACAAACATTATTGACTGTGTTCATAACTTTGAGCAGATGGGACTGAAACTCGATGGAATGAGAGACAGGAACACAGTGCTGAGTAAAGGGAATGGTATACTGCCCCCCCCCCCATAGGACCCAGAGTTTCTACCCTGGGAAGCCAGCCTTGTGGGACCAGTTAAATGTGCAGTCTCATCGTTGACAGGTCATCTGGCTAGGGAAAGGTGAGTGTGGGCTGCAGAAGACAGCATGCAACTTGGAATCCAAAGGTTCAGGTGCTGGCTCTGCTGTTTATTAGCTTCTTGACCTTGGGCGAGCTCTTTAAACTCTATTAACCTCAATTTCCTCATCTGTAAAATGGCTTAATAATACACACACAACCTACACATCTGGATAATTGCGAGCATCAAATACAGGTTCAGATAGAATCACATAGCTTTGAATGAAACACATATAATAAGAGTTCTGTGGAAATGCTGGAGCTCAATAGAATCAGCCAGACTCATTTTCTTCTTGCTGAATCAACCAGTCTCAGTGGCTTAGGGAAATTTTCAAAGAAAAGTGGTTTGATATCCATATATACAGGCATGGTTCTTTACATTAGCTTTTTTTGAAGTCAGGGTAATAGTGTGTGGATTCCAGGATTTTACATCATCTCCTGTGATTTTTGCATATATGTAACACATAAGCAGGGGTACTGAACTGACTATCAGATAAGGTCTTGCCGTCCCTAAAGAAGACCTTTGTGAAGGCAAGACCAAGTCACTATGGGTGTAGTCAGTGAAAGAAAGCACACTGGTATGGAATTTCTGAGAATACAATAGGGCTAAACTTTATAGATTTTTTTTTTTAAACCGGAGCTGAGGACCGAACCCAGGGCCTTGCGCTTGCTAGGCAAGTGCTCTACCACTGAACTAAATCTCCAAACCCTAGATTTCGTTTTAGTTACATCAACACATAGACCCAGAAATATTAAATCAATTTTCCCTAGCTTATTTTAGTAACCACAATTGAAATTTTAGTAGTCATGTTTCCACATTTCATTCTTATGGCCTTTCTGAACAAACAGACATTATCAAATCAAGTGGTTATATTGAAAAACAATTCTGCTTTTCCTAGTCACACATCTAAATTGGTCCATCCCAAAGTTAAATGAATCTGTAGCCAAAGGATAGAACCCAATATCCCAAGAGAGACTTTTTATAACGAGGAGATGAGTTCTTCTCCCCTAACCCCCATCCAACCTCAGAATGACTGTTCTCTAATAGCAATCCACATTGTTTGTGTAATATGCGCAAGACTCCTAAGAACATGGATTTCAGATTCATGTTCTGTATACTTTGATCCCCTTTCATCACTGAGTAGCTATGGGTCTTTAGACAAGTTGCTGAAGCTTCCCAATTCCAGCTTCCCTCTCTGTAAAATAATAATGATAGCAGTTTTGAAGTGAGGTTTCCATGACCCCCATACCTCTAAGCTTGAAGCTGAGTGCTGAGCCACAGTTGAAGCTATGTTCATTTAATGCTTTCTATTGGGTGGTAAAAAGCATTGGCTCAAATACCTGCATTGAGACTCAACCCTTGTGATGCCTGGTTAAAGCTCATTAACCTCCAGGTGCTCTCTATAGCACAGTTTTTGTGCCTATGAAATGAGCAGTAACGTTGACTTGTAGAGCTGTGGGAATAACGTTGGCTAAAGCACAGACAACCTTTGAACTATTGAGTTAGTTATGTGCCTGGATTTTGACTAATTCTCCTAAGCATTTACTGCTGTGAACAAATTCCCCGTTCAAAATTAGAGATCAAAATCCTAGGTTTCCCTAAAGAAATTTCCCTTGGAAACCAACGCTTATTCATTCAACATGACATTGTTGACACCCACTATGGCTCATACATTGTTATTATTGACTCCCCACCAATGCCTTTCCTCTCATGAAAACTGCATTTTAGACGGCACAGGTAACACAAAGTGGGGGGGGGGGGGGCGGTATATAATGTGAGACGGTTATAAATGTCATAAAGGTGAAGCAGTAAGGTTATCATTTAGTAGGAGGGTGAGGGGCTGCATCACATGTGACAGTCTGCACACACCTCTCTGAGTAAGTAATAAGGTGATAACTTGGTAGGAGGGTGAGGGGCTGCATCACATGTGACAGTCTGCACACACCTCTCTGAGTAAGTATAAGGTGATAACTTGGTAGGAGGGTGAGGGGCTGCATCACATGTGACAGTCTGCACACACCTCTCTGAGTATGTGACATTTGAACAGATGAACTAAATGAAGAGAAGAAGCAATAGCTAAATCAGAAAGCAACTAAATCCTATGGAGGGAACTGCAGAAAACAGGTCTGGACAGATGGTTCAGTGGGTAAGAGCATTTTCTGCCTGAGCTCAGATCCATATAAAAAGAGTTGCACCACAAATGTACCAGGTATACGCCATGCATGTATATAACCCTAATGTTGTGTAAGAGGAGACAGAAGGATTGACGGGGCTTGCTGGCTGTTGGTCTGGCTCCTGGTCTCTCACTGAACAAGGAAGGAAGTGAAGAATGAGAAGAGTAGGACATCCATGTTCCTCCTCTAGCTTCTGCATGCACACGCAGGCATGAGCGTCCATGCACACACCTCACACACATCTGTACACACACACACACACACACACACACATACTAAAAAGGGTAGCATCAAGTACGCCTGTAGCACACAGAGTACTGGTTTAGGGGTATAGACAGTCAGTTAGTGGATGAAACTACATCACATAAGCACCCTAAAGATTTGGATCCAGGAAAATCAAGACGTTGAAACAAAAACCACACATGTTTTGTGTCTCTAGAGACACTGGTCCCAATGCCTAGCTGTGTTTGCTGCTCCTGGAACAAAAGGGATGTGAGTGGTGGTGGAGGCAGAGGAAGGTAGAATTCAGACCCACCAAAGGCTTCAAACTACTGAATGGAGATGGTGAGGTGACTCGGTCGGTAAAGTACTTGGTGAGTGTCAACTCTAGGAAGAGCAGTGTGTGTCTATAACTTCAGCATGGGAAGGTGGAAACAGGGGGATCCCTGGAGCTAACGTGTCAGTCACCCTAGCCAATTAGTGACATCCAGGTTCAATAAAAGATGTTATTATTAGTAAGTAAGGTAGAAAGTGACTTTGACTTCTGACCTTCATAAGCACAAGCATTCTTGTACATATATATGCACACACACACACACACACACATACACACACACACACACACACCTCAATGAACTAGTCTAAGCATAAGACTTGCTTTTTGGATTCTCCATGCTCTAAAACAACACTGCAGAGACTGGGTCATTACCATTGTACATTTGAGGGAACTGAGGCTCACAGGCATGCAGTCACTGACACAGTAGCCCCTCAAAATTGTCCACATTGTATGGTCTGACTACTAGAGAAATGCGTAACAAAGGTTTGAATCCCATCATGCTACATCTACCCACAGCCAAAACGTATTTTCATTCCCACTTCAAAGAGAAACAGCAAAGCCCTATTCTGGCAACATTCTCCAAAACGGGAAAGGTTTGCCTGCCAAATGAGAAATGAACTAGATAAAAGTGCCTTCTAGCTCCTGAGCAGGCTTTATAATGTATTATCAACGTATTACCATACACTATCTCCCAAGCAGCGCCTAGCTCTAGCTTCTTCGGTATACAGGTTTGTGTTATCATTTTTTAGAAGCAGGGGGCATTAGGGTAATGAACAAGGGATGGTTAAATTGAGGTCCTGGAGTTTCTGTACATTGAGACTCATTGCACAGAGCCTCTGAACTAAAACGAGTCTGTGGAGACTCTGCTGAGCAGACACACTCACCTCGGTCTCTGTCACAGGCAAGGTTACAGGAGAGTTTGTATTGTGTTTCATGGAGGGGGTGGTATCTACAATGTGTGTTGGAGTAAACCAGGCTGTTTTCTCCATAACCATCATACAGACTACTGTACTTCCTCATATAGGATAAGGAGTAACCCATGAGGTTCCTAAGGTGATTGGTAAAACTGTGTGTGTAGATGTATCTCTGTGGGTAGAGGGTCTTGAGATCCAATTAATGGTGAAAATTGCTGTTTATTGCTTCAGAATATAGCTGTCAATGATTTGGCTTCCCATGAGAATGCTTTTATTCTGACACTAAGACAAAAGTTCCACTGTTTGTGTGGATGTGTGTCTACAACCCTCACACTCAATGGAAACTCAAAAAAATCTTTCTCCACAAGAGCTTACTGCTTTCGTCCATGTTTCCCAGAGACAAGCTTGGACAGAAACCCCATGTGTGTGGTGCTCACCGTCCCTGTGCTTGGAGTCCCTTCTTTGCTCCAGAATGCAAACAGCTTCTTGGCCAGGAGAGGGGAGAGAATTCTTGCAGGCATTATTTGTAGAGATACAGGAAGCAACTCTCAGAATGGCAGGAGGCCAGATTTGTAAGTTAAGGAACCCCCTCCTGAGACTGGCCCATACCTGCCCACAATAAAAGACTTGACTCACAGGAGAGCAAGTGGTTCAGAAGCAGAGCAACTTCCCAGGCTCCGGTCCTCATCATCACCTACTTGATACTTCTGCAAAGCTGGGGGGACCCCAAGAAGCAGCATATTGCTGACATCCTTTGAGGGAGTAAAAGGATCTACATTTTTTTTTAATGTTCCCCAGATGTATGCTCAGCACACAACATATACTCACTGAATACATTTTTGAACAGAAGCAACATCATTATTTATGACCTCGATGGAGCTCCTTTCAGAGTGAGTAAAACAAAGATATTCACAATAAAGAACTGGCAGGAAGTCCAAAGCTGTTCAATGATGGACTCCTAACAGAAAGCCAAGTGACCAAAGCCGGGCAGTAGAAACTGCAGTTCTTACACAGTTCCTAGCAAATGAGTCAGCAAGCACACAAGGGCCTGCAACTGCTAATGAAATAAATGAAGAGAGATAATTGAAGGGAAGCAGCCCTTCTAAGTCCAACATGCCCATCAACACTCACATTCACACCTCCCTGCAAGCACCACTTACTCTGCAGACAGGTACACTAATGACAATCTTAATAAGCCTGGCTTTGCTTGTAAAAAAAAAATAAATACATAAATAAATAAAGGATTGAAAGCAAAGTGGAAATTCAAAATGAGTGCTGAAATCCTACTGGGGAAGAGCAGACTAGGTGAAAACATTCCTCTGGAAAGGGGAAATTGGCCAGAAGAAAACGCCACTATCTACAGCTAGAGTGGGGTACCAGTTGCTTCTGGCTGGGAAAGCAAGGTGGTGAAGAGAGATGCTCAGGGTCTTGTTGAATTTTGGAAGCATGCCAGGGGATGTACAGTCTACCTGCTTCCTTGCAGAGGAGCTAGAGGCTAGGTACTGAGCCCTCCTAGGCTGGGGAGCCGGTTCCCAGGGCTTCGGTTTCTACCTTGTGGGGTGGTTTGCTCTCTATGGGGCATAATATTTATGGAGGGCTCAGCTTCTCCACATCTTGAGAGTTTATAATGTGAAGTCACATCTTACAGCAAACAAGAAGGAGCAAATCCTTGAGTTCTGATAAATTACTGATACCAAAAGGCAGTATGGGCCACTGAAGGTATGGCTGACAATATTCTTTGAGGGGAAATAAAAACAATGGCCTTAGCTTCAAAATCCCCCAGATTAAAATTCCAGCTCTATAGTTACTAGTCAGACAACCACAGAGTATGAAGTGTTGTCCCCGTTAGCGATAAGGAAAGTGGGGCTCAGAGTTGTGCTGGGAACTCGGGTTGTGGTATGACTTCAGAGGGACTATTAATATATAAAGGACCTTCTATTTAACCTCAAGAATCTTCAGCGTCAAATTTACCCTCTACTCCCTCCCTCCCCTTCCTATACACATCATTACCAGACTAAAGATCTGATCAAAAGACACAATTGTGCAAATTTATTCCATATTAGCTGGAACAAGTGGGACAATGTTGGCGTCTGGAAATAATTACTTAAGAGGACTCAGAAATTCTTCCTATTGCAACCAAGCGGGAAGGTGAAAAACTTTGTACCGATACTCCTTCCACTTCTAATAACATAGGATACTCTGCAGGTAGATTAATGAAGAATTCCAAGCCTGGCAGTGGTGGCACATGCCTTTAAGCCCAGCACTAGGGAGGCAGAGGCAGGTGGATTTCTGTGAGTTTAAGGCCAGCTTGGGCTACAGAGCGAGATCCAGGAAAGGTGCAGAGCTACACAAAGAAACCCTGTCTCGAAAAACCAAAAAAAAAAAAAAAAGAATTCCAGTTATGTATTAAGACTCATAACTATAATATGGCATTCCCATAATTCTAGATTCTCATTACACTGCTTAAAAAAATACAAGCAGCAGGGCAGTGATGATGCATGCCTTTAATCCCAGGACTTGGGAAGCAAGAGGCAGGCAGATCTGAGTTAGAGGCCAGCCTGGTCTACAGAGTGAGTTCCGGGACAGCTGGGGCTACTTGGAGATACTCTGTCTTGAAAAACTATACAATGACAAAAATACAAACAAAAAAATTCTCATCAAACACAGGACAACCTCTTGTAAGTGACCTCATTTCTAAGGATAAAGCTGAACATTTTGTGATGTGAGAGATGCAATTCATTATCTGTTGCATGTAACCAGGTCAATGATAATACCTAAAACAGTGCTAATGTTAAAATAATTTTATTATGCAAATCAATTTAAATCCAATTGTGAGGTAATGCAGGGCCAATAAGTATGAAACTCAGATTCTTCCTAATTTTAAAGGATGATTCCAGTTTTAAGAAAATGCCAAAACATGCTTTCAAGGTTATAGCTTTTCAACTGCAGTTTTGTCAAAGACATGATTTTATACCCTTTTAGAAGGCTTTCCTGATGCTAGAAGAGGAAGATGGTAAAAAACAAAGCCCATGAACAAGACTTAAAGGCTTAGCTGGTTAATAATAACAAGGAGGTTTCCTTTAATGGGCCCAGACTGATTTGTCAGGCTTCACAGACACGGATAAATGGTAGGAAGCTCCATTAGTCAGTTTTGTCACCCCAAGTATCTGCAATAACCAACTTCGAGAGAAAAACCAGTTCACTTTGGCTCGGATGAAAGTTTCCTACTGTGATCAGCTGGCTCGCTGTCTGCAGCTTGTGATGAGGCAGCACAATATGGTTGAGATGCACAGCAGAGCTCAACTGCTCACCTCAAGGCCAGAAAGCAGAAGAGAGAAAGAATAAGGGGTCAGGGCCACACTGTCTCCTTCGAGAGCATTCTTCCCTACCACGGAAAGACCTTCCCGTAGGTCCCGCTCACCTCTTCACTCTCTTTCTTTGTGATGTTGTGGTTGGTTGTTTTGATACAGTGGCTCTGGCTGACCTGGAATTCTCTATGTAGACCCAGCTGGCCTCAGACTCAGGGATCCACCTGCCTCTGCCTCCGGAGTGCTGGGACTAAAGGTGTGTACCACCACATCCAGCTAGGACCTACTTACAAGTTCCACTCTGTCCCAACATCAGTGGCCTGGGGATCAAGACTGTCACATGATCGATCCACATGATCGATCCACTAAAGGACATTTATGATCATTGATCTATATAGCAGAATCTAATACAAATGTGTTGACTAAATTTGAGATTTTCCTTCATAAAGATGGAATAGCTCTTAGCAATTCACTTCTGTAAATGATTTATGCCAAATCATTTATGTAGTAATATTTTTTACATACTGAATAAAAACGTAAGTTGGATGGCAGGATAGAAAAGAGCCCAAAAATAGTGGGTTTCCTTCCATGAACAGCATTCTCTCTCTGTGGTGTCACCCTTTGCTCTGCACTTCTTAGCAGCTGAGAGAGACACAGTAGAATACGTAACTCATCACTGTCAAAAAAGACAGCTTTTTTCCAATATTTAAATTAACATGGCTGTGAGTTCCCCTAGTAGAGTGCACTGACTGACATAGGATCACACCTAAGGTCTTATTTGATAAGCTCCAGACACAGCTGTCATTTGACATGGTGGTCACTTTTCTTTTTAATGTGATAAAGTTATTTTTTATTATTATTAAGAGTTTTTTTTTCTATTCATTTTACATAGCAACCACAGATTCCCTTGTCCTCCCTCCTCCTGCCCCCCCCAGCCTGCTCCCCCAGCCCACCCCCCATTCCCACCTCCTCCAAAGCAAGGTCTCTCATGGGGAGTCAGCAGAGCCTGGTACATTCAGCTGAGACAGGCCCAAGCCCCTCCTCCCTGCACTAAGGCTGTGCAAAGTGTCCCACCATAGGCACTGGGCTCCAAAAAGCCAGCTCATACACCAGGGACCGGTCCTGATCCCACTGCCTGGGGGTCCCTAAACAGTTCAAGCTAAACAACTGTCTCACCTATCCAGAGGGCTCCTCAGCTATTGGTCCACAATTCATGCATTTCCACTAGTTTGGCTGGTGGTCTCTTGAAACTGAGAAGCTTTTATAGAGCAAAGAACACAGTCAATAAGGCAAAATGGCAGCCTACAGAATGGGAAAAGTTCTTCACCAACCCCACATCTGACAGAGGGCTGATCTCCAAAATACATAAAGAATTCAAGAAACTAGACATCAAAATACCTAACAATCCAATTAGAAAATGGGGTATGGTGGTCACTTTTAATCTTACTTGGAGGCAGAAACAGATGAGTCTCTTTAAGTTCCAGGCCAGCCTGGTCTACAAAGTGAGTTCAAGGTAGCCAGGACTACATAGTGAGACCCTGCCTATATTCAAAAGAATAAAGGCATAATACTGGAAGGTAATTCTGCTGACATCTTTTGCTCTCAAGTAGACAAATACAAGAGTGGTTTTTTTTTCTTCCCTTCTTCATGAAAGAGGCATGCCTTTCAACTTGAGGAAAAGACCTAAGCAGACAGAAGTCTTACAGGGGGCTGCAGACACACAGGTCACAGCATTGCTATAACTGAGCACCTCCTCCTGCAGAACTGTGTGGACACAAACTCAATAGAAACACAGGGTGGGCAGAGAACATGCTGCTTTTATAGTCCATACCTGTGCTTCTTTTACTGAACTCATTTCCTTTAGTAACCAATCAAAGCTCTCTTAATAGAATCCCAAGCCAAAATGCCTGACAGCTGGCTAAAGATCCATTACTGCACATTTGTTGAGTGGAGCAGTGTGTGCTGCCAAGGGGGAACGTGAGCATTCTCAGCCATTTCATGTGTAACATAGAGCATGGTTTACTTTGTCTCAGATGACCTAAAAATGAACACTAAAGTAATAATATGTCGGGACACGTGTATTTCTTCTTTTAATTTTTCCGACCATATTCTAACATGACAGAATGTACTAAAGCAGAAATCTTAGGTAATAAGTTCATTTACATATTTGTGTATGTATCTAGGGATACCCAAAAGTGCATGTGTGCACGTGTGTCAGTGTATACAATGTATTTTATGGGATGACTGGATTGCTTAAGCCAGGCTGGAAAAGCATACCTACAACTCTGTTTAAGAGACTGATTCACCAGTTATCCTACTTTGCTTTTCTGTCACTGTGCTAAGCACCATGAACACAAACAACTTGAAGAGGAAAGAGTTTTTTATATCTTACACTTCCAGATGACAGTCCATCACTGAGGGAAACCAAGGCAGGAACTCAAGCAAGACAGGAACCTAGAGGCAGGAACTGAAGCAGAGGAATGCTGCTTACTGGCTTGTTCCTCAGCTTGCTCAGCCTGCTTTTTTTGTGCCACCCAGGACTACCTGCCCAGGGATGGCACCATTCACAGTGGGCTGGGGCCTCCCACACCAATTATTAATCCTGAAAATGCTCCACCGGCTACAGGCCAATCAATCTGATGGGAGATTTTTTCTTTCTTCAGTTGAGGTTCCCTTTTCCCAGATGACCCTGGCTTGTGTTAAGTTGACCAAAAAATGTAACCAGTGCACCGATAATCTTACAGTTTACAGCACCCACAGTTGCCCATGGGGAGAACCCAACTGGTACAACACACTGTCCTGTTTTCATCACTGTCCTGGGGCTTTATGTCACTGTCCATTGTTTATGAAGCCCCAGCTAGCTCAATTTTATTCTCAATTCTTCATCTAGAAATAAACTGTACAAGCAAACAAGTCTGCAGATATCATTCTGAAATGGGAGGGCATTTAAAAAGCAACAATAAACTGCATGCTATGGCAAAAGAATATTGTGCTGACTTTTGCAGAGTCACAAAACCCAGAACAGATTATTCAAAGAACTTTCTGGAAGCTGACAAGCTGATAAAAGCTGTCCGAAGGAAAAAAAAATCTGTATTTTGCATATAGAGCAAAGTTACAGTGTGTCACTTGCACAATAAATCGTCACTATTACCACTCGGAGCAGAAGAAAATGTACATGTATAAAGATATGTATGTGCATAATTTTGTATTCCCAGAGGAAACTGAAAAATTATGTACATTAAATAGCATTTTAATTGCAACATGAAAAACGATGTTTAATGGCTGGTAACGTAGTTCACAGTCCCACAAGGTCAAAGTCAAGTGAAGATGCTGCCTGGTATAATGGGGAAAAATTGGCCTTTGGAGGCACCAGGCCTGGGCAGAAATTCTGACTGTCACCTCTATTACCTCTCACTCAACTGCCATGAGACTCAGTTTTCCTACCAGTAAAATAAAAATATCATATATGTATTTTGCAGAGCTTCAAGAATTAAAGGAAAATGGAAACTAAAGTGTTGTCACTATGTCAACTTACTAAGTCAATTCAAAAGCTAAATGTAGAGGATTATTATTCTATGATGGCCAATATTAGTACTGTTGCTCAGAAGCTGACGAGATAAGGCTCAAATTCAATATGTATGTTTTCAATTATCAAATTCTATGATTATCTGAAGATATATGATCTCGAGATTTGAAACCTCTGAGAACTAGCCCATGGAACAACATCCAGAATTCCTTAGTTTGAAATATTCCATCTCTTAATGAAGCTCCTAAGGCAGTAAGTAAACAACTCAAAATAGATTCAGGAAATCCCTGAAAATGACTAATCAGTTTCACTAGACCCCTCCCTCCCAAGAGTAAAAAATAAATACTGCTTGAGAATTACTCTCAGACAAGCCATACTGCCCTAAAGAAGCAGAGACCAACCAGCAGCCCCAAAGATGCAGAAACCAGCCAGTCTACCTAAAAGCGGCATAGGCCCTCTGAACTTCCTAAAGAGAACACTTTCCAAGCAGACAAGCCACTTGCAGGCTGTGCAGTGTGCTCCAGGTTCCCAGCATTGTGAGCTGTCACCCATGCTGGGTCAGGCTCTGGGGATGTTGTGGTTCATTATGGTGCAGAAACAACATAATCACTCAACCATGGACTGGAGGCTCTGAAATCACCAAGTGAAGTAATTCCTTCCCCTTTAAGTTGATCCCCCCTTCAGTATTTTGCCACAAGAAGTTGAGCAACATGCTTTCCTACTCTTCTGATGGCCTCTCATCTTCCACACCCCAAGCCTCCCCCTGCCCCCTGCCCCCTGCCTCCCTGCCCCCCTGCTCCCCTGCCCAGGGACAATATTCTCAGGCAACTCATTTGCCCAAGTAAAGGGAACTGCTTTACTTCACCTTCCTTGTGTATTTGAACTCACCTTTCTTAATCAGGTCCTCCTCCTCCTCCTCCTCCTCCTCCTCCTCCTCCTCCTCCTCCTCTTCCTCTTCCTCCTCCTCTTCCTCTTCTATTACCTGCTTCTCTCATTCAAGGACACTTAACAAAATAAAACAAATAAAAAAAGTTGAGCTTAAAATGCACATTGAGATCTCATCCATATTATATACAAATGGTCAGGAAACTGGTTCATTCCCTAGACTCTAAAGTAGAGCAGTTTCCATTTACTCTTTAGAGTTTGGACTTGAGCAGCAAGAGATTATCCGAACCTAAGGGTCTTGAAGCCTCAAATTAGCACATTCACTATGCAATATGATTCATCCCTAAAGAACATTCCCGTCTGACACTAATGATCTCTCCACACATGGCTGTGAGGTAAGCGTGATGTGGTCATCGCCAAGGTGTAAGGAATTGAGGCTGGGGAGGTCACAGGTTGTGCTAAAGTCATTAAGGGTGCTGGCAGGGGAACTATGTCATCATACAGGAATCTGGTTCAGCTTCTCTACCCACTCTGGAATCTAGCCCTATCTACCACATTTTTTCCACTCATTCCTCATTGAACTTTGTCAAAGGTTCAGACAGAGTGCAGTAGACAGGAACATTTCCATGAAAGAACATGGTCAACGCCATCAGTGATTTCTACATTAACAGCATCAGGTCACTATGTCAGATCTTCTCCAGGAAGATGTGTCACTGGGTAGCTTTGGTCTTGCCTTTTGGAAACAAGGCAGAGAGTAACACATCTTCAGCCAGCTCAACCTCATATCTTCAGAGCCACTGGTGTGCAGGCAGCCTAGGGACCCAACATCACCAAATGCCAAGACTATGAATTGCTCAAAGCCGCAACACAGCCTTCTTGACACACCTGCTCTGCAGCACACTCTGGCCTCTATGAAACATTTCAACTTCCTCTACTGTCAGCCTTTCTAACTCTGCAGAATGAGAACCAGGGATAGGCTAGTGCCCAGAGAGAAGCAAGCATGAAGCTCCAAGGCCATGGTTTTTTTTTTCCTCTGGTTGATTCCTCATCACCCTCTACTTCTTGACATACATAGGATCTTACCATTTAGGATGAAAGGATATGATACTTATACAGAGGTCAGAAAATAACCCTCTTCTTCTGCCATGCGTGCTCTGTGGATTGAACTTGGGTCGTCAGTCTTGGCAGCAAGCACTTTTAGCCAGAGGGCTATCTGACCAGCCCAAAATTTAATTCTTCATGTAAAAGTAACCAAGTTATTTTCTGACCTCTGTATAAGTATCATGTCTTGTGAGTGCCTCCCCACACAAAATAAATATCAAAAAAAAAACCTTTCAAGGAATTAAATTTTAGCTGAATATTTTATTCTGCAGGACACAGAGGATCTTCTACACTTTTTTGAGTTGACCGATATTGATTTTATATTAGTCAATGCTGAGAATGCCACTTTGCATTAATGTGCTGTACGAAATGAGGAAGTAATGTTTATGGCCATTGTAGAAACTGTTGGAAATTCTGTCCTCATTCCAAGCCAAAATGCATTTCACAATGTTTTTATGAAGCTTATGTCAGCAACACAATTTGCAAGTCTTAAAATCAAACTTCCTAACACACTAAAACTCAAAGATACATTAATTTGATACTTATGTGCTGAGAAATAATAGCAGAAAATATTAAAATTCCTTGTTTCCATAATTAAAACATGTTTTAAATAAGAGCAGAAGACTGAGTTGACAGTGAAAACACTGCAGTTCACAGCATAACATAGTCTCGATCTGAGCTGGTTGCTCCGACAGGCAGTCCTCACTGACATCATGGAGGCTGTAGGCATGTACAGTGCAAAGAATGCATGCTGTATGTTCAGAACCAAGGTTGCAGTGAAGCTGCATGGTTCAACCCAGATGAGCACTGCAGAAATACCTTGGATGAATTATGCATTTGATCTTGAATTAATCTGAGGTTCTTGCACATTCAAAATCTTTCACTCACTCTTACCAAGTTTTCGGGACCCCTCCTACTATCGCGACCTACAGTTTAAAGAAGCAGTTCAGTGCAGTTTGCTTTTCCTGGTCCTTTCCTTTGGGAGCACCCTCTCACAGATGTCAGCTCCTGTCCCTACAGTGCCACTTCCTACATTACCAGCCTGAGGAGCTGATGGTGAATCATATTTTCACCCCTGTACACGGCGTGGATTGAGTAGAGCCTTGTCACTTCATTTAAGTAGTAGTCCTAATAATCATTAAAAATGCTCTAACATTTCAGTAATTCAAATAGTGCAATACTATAAGTAGAGAGACACACAAGACAGAATAAAAAGTCCAGAAATAAAGTCAAATACCCTGGCAAGGTAAGACATACTTTAAAAAGTTAAGTTGAGACAGCAGAATGGATGGAAAAAATAAAATTAGATCCATACCCCATGTTACACACAAAATGCAAGGCTAGGAAATTCCAAAAGAAAATGTAAATTCAAAGTGGCATCGGATGATCTTGAGGAATTCTAACCATAATAATGCTATGAAGAGTATTTTCTTTAAAAAGTTCTTATAAGTTATTAACATATATTGATGTGCTTATGAAGCAAATCATACAATATCTGGAATTTGTATATTAATATTCTCAATATGAATGGGCCAATAGATAAGATTGGGTAATATTTCTAATGACTAAAACTGGATGGTGGACACCCTAGATTTGTTATACTACTTCCTCTAATGTGTGTATGTTTACATTTTTTCATACTTTTTAAGTAGCAGGAGAAAATAAGAATGGTGCACTTAGAGTGGGAAAAGGTTCTTCCAGCTATGATTCAGAAGACAGGAAATGGAAAATTAAAGTTCCTGTAATTCAATCATGCTTTTTAAAATGTTCCACATACAAAATATATGTGCCATAAGCAAAGTCGAGAAACAAGTAATAACCTGCAAAAACATTTCCAACTCAAATCACAGACAAAAGCTCAGATAATTTTGCCAATATGGCAGCAGCTACTAGCAATCCTTAAGAAACCTATGAGCATGAACAGGAAAACGGCCAAGAGACATAAATACTTTAGAGAGCACAAATAAAGCAGTCCTTAAACATCCTAAGAAAGCAGGAGAATTTCCAAACAGGAGAAATGGAAATTAGTTTTATTTTAATTTTCCTGGATTTTGGTCAATCTCATAGGTCAACACACTTGTTAATGCTCTCTTCTGAGGCACAGAAGTTAGGCCGCGACACAGGCTGCTGATGGGATTTCAGCTACGAAAGACCGTTCACAACAGGGTTTAAATCTCATTTACCCTTGACACCACATCACAATTCTGGAAATGTCTTCCTTCAGAGAGACCTGCATCCATGCACAGCAATATCTTCCTCCTATGATATTCAGGATATCACTGTCTGTGCCAGCAAAGGATCAGAAATAAACCATGTCCACTAAAATCAATGCATATGTACACGCATGTATACACACACACACACACACACACACACACACACACACACACACAAAACTATCATGTCACCTCTTGGGATAAAAATCTTTATGTGTACTTATTTATATATACATAAATATATACATGCCATAAGAATATGCTAAAAATTAATAAAAGGAAAGGCTTGTAAATAGAGTGACAGGGCTAAAGAACTACAGAACGAGAAGGCAGAAGTAACAAGACCTCTCAAAGTATACCCTATGTCACTAATTTGATTTTTCCATCCATGAGTACACATGGCTTATTAAAAAATACAAGTGGGATAGACAAGGCAATTGGCCTGACAGTTCCCAGTTACCAACCTATTACACAGTTAAAACCTCACAATTCTTTCTAGTGATATGGTGGTTTAGAGGGTAAGAGGCCAGGACCTAAGTTCCATCCCCAATATCCATATAAAAATTTCCAGGCATGGAGTGCAAGCTTATCATTCTAGTTTTGAGGAAGCAGAGGCAGGAGGATCTTTGGAGCTCACTAGCCCAGCACCCTAGCCTAGTCAATATGATTCAAGCCAATGAATCTTGTTTCAAAAGGAAGTAGATGGCCTTCCTTATCCTATTGCCTCCTTATAGCCTTGTACCTGCATGTATACATGCATTAAGAAAAGACTCATGCCTCATCCACCATTGATGGAGAACAGGGTGCCTGCTCTCACTGCAGCATTGTATACCAAGGATGCCTGATATCCATGGGATGCTCACCTCTATCTAAAGAGAAACAGTGGAGGAGGAGTGGGTGGGGGTAAGGGAATGTTGACAAAAGGGGAGGGAGAGGAAGCTTTGGTTAAGATATAAAAACAAGACAATAAATTTTAAAAGAAAAAATGCAAATAGTGGAAAATGAAAAATAGCATTTTTGTTTTGTTCTGTTTTGTTTTAGCTTTAGATTCCATTGCTAAGCAATGGGTGTAAGGGAAACAAGCAATTCAGCATCCTCATTTCTTCCTGCAAAGTCTGTTGGTAACATTCCCAGACAATGTGGGAGAAGCCATTCACAGCTGTGTAAAATGAAAACATTTGGAATGTAGGTAAGGTGAGAAACTATTAAGAAATATCACCATCTTTTAGAACAGGCAGGCAAACCAAATGCCAGGATACTGCTGATGACTCAACATCACTTTCCTCTTTGCTACAGATCCATAGGTGCTAACCATTCCTTTCTAACCTCCATCTCTGTCTAGTTCCCACTCCAAACCCATTTTATGTTTAGAAGGACTCATCTAAAGTGTATATAAAAGATAATCATCACACACTGTAAGACTGGAAGCATAATTTCCATGAACAGTATCTAATCCACAAAAGATAATTAAATTATTGTATTATGACATTATATGGACAAATGCAAAACAATTGTCTTATATATTCATTGGCCGATATTGTTACAATATCCCTAAAAGTGTGGGGAGTGTAAGTAACCTCAAGTGAGTGTGTAGATGAAGTCCTGAATTGAATGTGGGTTATTGACAAGGACCAATCCCTCAGACCTGTGGGAATTGGCAAAGCATTCCTCTGTTCCAACTCCAGGTGTTCAGTTGACCATTGAATGCAAAAACTAGCAAGTGCAGCTTCCTCCTCCCAGAGACACAAAACATAGAGATGCAGCTGAGGTGACAGGAACATATCTAGCTTGTTAATAGAGACCTCCTGCCAAAGTTGGCCACCCCATGCTTCTCCTGCTGCACATAACAAACACTGGTGCCCTTCATCACAGTGAGTGCAGCCCACCCAATCGCAGCTTTCTTGTTTGTATGTGTCTGTCCTTTTTCATTCCTCCATCACTCAGTCAGGTTTTCAGGACTAAGTAATTTACTGGGGGCTCCTTGACATGATAGAAATAGCTCAAGATCTCCTCTGACTAGACTTCAGGTTCTGAGATCCACTTTTACAGGCAAGAGGAGGAGGCTTGAAATCCTTCACCTGGAACCTCAGAAAAAGATTCCATATCCAAAACCTGCCCTAAAGGAAAAGAAGTCATGCTCCTTTGGACACATGTAGTAGGGGTGAAAGACCTCTTTTCAGCTTAGTGAACCAGTTAGATAGGTTTCCATTACCTCAGTTGTTTCTCAGCATGAGCACATAGCTTTGGACAAGTTACAGTGTCTCAGTTTCGTCCTTGTAAAAGTGGCACAATAATAAAAATAGTGAGTAGTAGTAGTAGTAGTAGTAGTAGTAGTAGTAGTAGTAGTAGTAGAAGTAGTAGTAGTAGTAGTAGTAGTAGTAGTAATAATAATAATAATAATAATAATAATAATAATAATTTAACTCTGAGAGTGAGTTCATTTTTCCCCAAGCACTACAAATCCTGTCTAGGAGACAGGAAGACCTCAGTAAATGCTCACTCCTCACATGCAGCATCTTGGAAGTGACAATGTGCAAGACTGTTGGGAGCCAGTCATCCAGGACTACCTCCAGAAGAGCTTGGGAATGCATCCCTGCCACCATTTTCCTTAGGCTAATTAGCTGTGGTGCTAATTTACTCAACCCTGAAGCCAGGAGGTCCCAGAACTGCATTCCTTTCTTCGGAAAATCTGTAGGTCTTCCTGCAAATTTAGGCTTTGTTCATCACATCTTGACTGAGTACTGACTTGTGACTGGGGTGAGGTGGAGAATGTCCATTCTTTTCCCTTCCTTGGTGCAAAGGTTTGGAGAAAGGAGGAGCCGAAGAGGGGAAGGTTCACAGAAGGCCGATGTAACCTGCCCATAGCTGCATGAGGAGGGTCAGAGGGGACGCGATAGGGTCTGCTCACAGATCCACAGTGAGTGAATAGTTCTGGGCAATGAATGGTTAGACTCCAGAACTAGCTTCTATTCTCTACCATGCACAGAGTATCAAACTCACGGGCCAGACGGAAATGGGGAACAGCAGTGACTGCGGGCAGTCATCCCAGTGTGAGCCCATCACCCTCCTCCTGGATCTTAACTTCACATTTATACACAGGGTCTAGGATGCTGTCCCCAGGAAGACACAGCCACAGGGTAGGCCATCCTTAGATCATCTGCTCCTGGAGAAGAAAGTGAAACCTGTACCACAGTGGGAAAGGAACAGTCGTGGTTTCTAGGCTGGAAGTCTGGAAGTTCCACCACTGCCCAATGCAAACAACTACTTCTGCTTTCCTCATGTGATGGACGTTTAGATCACTTCATAAAACCATCTAGCTCATGCCTGTAGATGCTCTAAACATGTTTGTTCGGATTTTAAGCAATATTTAGCAGATAGCTACTACGTGCCAGACACCATTGTATTCACAGCTGTGGCATCTCCTAAAACAGAATGCCTGCCCTCCCCAAATATTACTTTGTAATACTTTGCTAATGTGTTTCTCCACTTCCTCATGCAGAGTAACTTCCTTTTAAAGTTAGCATTTATTGAGGGTTTGTAAGGGTCAGGTACCCTACACAAATAATTCTTCTAATTCTCATAGCATAGTGACGTGGGAACTATTACTGTCTCCACCTCACAGATGAAGAGTTTGAAGGTCAAAGAGAGGATTCCAACTTGCTCAAGGTTGCAAAGCTAGTGAATCCAGGAGAAAATGTGAATTCAGGTGTGAGGTCCACACCCCTCTATTTTAATTCACTTTTGACACTGCTTTCAAAATTCCTTCCTCTGGTTTGCTGTTTGGTTTGTAATGGTCTGTTCTGTATTTTCTTTGTTTGTTTAACATGATTCCATCATCTCTTGTACAATACCTTCCAGCATCTAGACAATAGGAATTTAAAAACAATTGTGTCGAGTCATGGGGCTGTGGCACAGCAGGCTAAGGAACGGGCCATTTGTCCATAAATATTTAAATGTATGCAATACACTCACTCCATTTAGTGCATTATTCACATTCTGGGCTTATATAAAAAAGGTTTCCAGAACTTACCAGCTGCTTCCTTCTGTGATCTCAATGATTCTCATCCAAACAGGCCTCAAAGGAACTATTTTCCAAATCAGCTACTTCATGCTGACACCTGGGCACTGATGTCGTTTGCCTTTTCCTCTGACAGCCTCACACTGGCAAAGGAAGAGAATCAATTTGAATTCCCACTCCCCCAAACTTGGCATTCTGATTCCCTCTAATCACTAAGCAAAACCATAGTTCAGTGAAGTGAGAATTACTAAAAAAATCTGAAGGGGTCCTGCAGTCACTGTCATTGTTCTAATCATGGATGTGTCCCCAGCCCACAGGTAGCGAGGCTGGCCCACATCTCTCAGATCTATGGGTGAGTTGGCAGATGGCAACCATGTCTGCTGTTTACCAAGTGCAGGGGAGATAAAGGAGATGTTCCTACTCTGGGCTTTAGACCCTTGTTATCCTCCTTGATGGTTTCTGTAATCAATCTACTGATAGTGGGGTGGGGGATTGGGAGGGCTTGCAGTTAACTCCAGAATCCCCTGGAGTCCATACAGTGGTTCCAGGGCACATCACCAGCTTCTTTGGAAGTGGAGACTCAGCCCCCCATAGTGAGGTCTCTTTACACCAAAAGTTTCTCATCCCAGCAATGGGCCTGGCATTGAACAAAATGGTCCAGACGTTTGTGGAATGAAGAAATGAGGTGTGAAGGCAAAGCCACGTTTCCTTCTAAGGAGCACTTAACAGAACAAATGCATGCACTAGAAGACCCATTCCATCCACTGTGCACCAGTGAGGCCTGACAGGAACCACGGAGTACACTAAGCCACATAACCAGTGCTCCATACAGATACAGAGGCAACATTCATCCAGTTTTGCACCATGAACTTGAGATAGTGTAAGTCTGCAAGGAAACTAAAGTTGAAGATGCAAAAGTACCAAACTGTCGTCAAAGGAGGAAAACAGCCACAGTGACCACCGCCAACCAACAATTGTGCTAGTTATGAAACCCATTGAGAGAATCCCAAAGGCTCAGAGATTTAATCCTGCAATGAGGCATGAAATGTGTAGTAGGCAGCAGGATATATAACAGTGCAAGGCTTAGCGTTAGCATCCTACCCCTATTAGCAAGAGACTGCGTGGAGGAAAGCTGGGAGCTATTTCAAAGCTCCTTAAGGGGTTTTGGCTCTCCAGCCCCCTGGGAAGAATGCTGGGGAGGTGAAGCATATGCACTGTACTGTTGAGACCCTAGGTTCTGTCCTTGGCACTGAGAAGAAAAAAAGGACAGATGGAAGAAAACAGATAGGTTCTGCAGATCCTTGGTGGTCACACACTGATGACACTATGTATCTCAGGATTTCTATTGCTGTGGAGAGAATCCATGACCACAGCAACTCTTATAAAAGAAAGCATTTAACTAGGGTTTGTGTACATTCAGAGGTTTTGTCCATTATCATCCTGGCGGGAAGCATGGTGGCACACAGGCAGACATGGTGCTGGAGAGGTAGCTAAGAGTTCTATATCCAGATCAGCAGGTAGCAGGAAGAGAGAGAGAGACACTGGGCCTGGCTTGAGCATTTGAAATCCCAAACCCACCCCAGTGACACACTTCCTCCAACAAGGCCACACCTCCTAATAGTGCCACTCCCTGGTGACCACAATTTCAAATCTATGAGCCAGGTAGGGTGGAGCATTCATATCATACCACCAAAGCATGTATGCCATTGGCTTCCTGTTGTGTGAGTAATTATACTGCACACTAGAGTTGAAGTGTTGTGTTTTGACATCATCTATCCAAGTTTATCTTTAGGATTTTTATTAGTGGAAATAGCATTAATTGAATATGCTTTTTTAAAGTAAAATACTTGAGCACAATACATTTAAGTATGTATATATAGTACATACTTATGTAGAAAAATACTGCTTCTTCTTTTATGCATTTATCCTTTTAATTTTTAAAAACCTTTACATTTACTTTTTTATTTTGTGTCTCTGTGGGTGTGCGCACATGCACATACCACAATACACATGTATGAGGCTCACTGGCAAGCATCTTCACCTGCTAAGACATGTTTGTCTTTTATTCATTTAATAAACCTTTTTTTTTTTTTTTTTTTTTTTTTTTGGTTTTTCGAGACAGGATTTCTCTGCGTAGCTTTGTGCCTTTCCTGGATCTCACTTGGTAGCCCAGGCTGGCCTTGGACTCACAGAGATGCACCTGGCTCTGCCTCCCGAGTGCTGGGATTAAAGACATGCGCCATCACCACCTGGCTTAATAAATATTCTTGAACACCTACTGTATATCACATAGTATACCGTCTATACTATAGAAGGAACTAAAAATGAAACTTTAGGTAAGATATGGTCCATGCTCCTAAGGGATTTGAATACAGTGATAAAGGTCATGGAAATGAGAGCCTGCTCTGGCGTCAATGGAGTCCTGCTACCTCCACTGCAGACTCTGCTAAAGTCTCTGCAGATTCTTCTAAAGTCTGTGGAGTAGGTGAGGGATCAATCATTTCATAGATGCTGCACTCAGGCAAGAATGGTCCCCAAAATAAGAATATCTGCAGAGAACACATCCACACGCATTATAGACTGACCAAGGAGAAGAATGGATCAGGAAAGAGGTTTCTTTCTGAAAACCATGAAAGATGTTAGAGACCAATTTGCCCTAAACAAATCCAGACAAGTATTTTCTGTGTGTCAAGTGCTGTGCAGACTATCTTGGGAGGTTTTAATATATGGAACATGTTGACTGAAAGGACTGATTTCACCTAAAATAATCAGAGTAAAAAGGGGAAAGAATGTGGTTTAAAATGAAAAGATTTGCTGTGGGAACAAAACCAGTTTTGTTGTTGTTGTTGTTTTGTTTTGTTTTTTTAAAGCCTTCCAATGACACGTACTAAACAGAACAAAGGTTAAAATGCAGGGTGCCTGAATTAAAGTCTGTTCGCACTCAATGCCCACTTTCATGACAGCCACACCAGAAGGTGGGAAAGGAGATGACAGTATTAGCTCATTTCTTAGCAACCAAGTCTTGTTAAGAGGTAGAATTCTGGGGTCACGATTACTGCCCTACTCTGTAACCTACCTTGAAACACAGGGTTTAGAAGGGAAGGATGAACAGTCTTCACAGGAAAAAGGTGGACAAAGAAACACCATTGACAAGAACAATGATGAGGATTCAAGCTAGGGGCCCATCGGCAGATGAACTGACAAAGAAAATGTGACAGCTGTACAGAAGAATACTATTCAGCCATGAAAAATGAAATCCTGTTATTGGAGCAACATGCATGAACTTAGAGAACAGTAAGGCTGGCACAATAAGACAGTTGATACACCCTCTCACTAAATATGCAGAAGCCAAAAATGTTGATACCTGGGGGCGGGGGTGGGGGGGGGCACAGAAAGGCTGGTCAATGGCACTAAGCTTAATAATAGTGGTGCTCTATTTTAAGTAGAGGGACTGCTGATGGCAGTAATCTACTGCACACTTCAGAAAAGCCACAGGAATGATTTGGAGTGTCTTACCACAAATACATAGATGTTTGAGTAGACAGATGGTTAACTGGATTTGAACATTATACAGTGTATTCATGCATCAAAATGTAACATAGCCCTCAGGAAATGTATATACCTTTATAAAATCATACCTAATGAAAAAAAAATATTCTTCTCATAGAATTGAGAGTCCATCAGCAGTTACCAGTGGTTGAGTGGGCCTGGAGGAGCGGGGTGGGGAGGGAAAACAGGAAATGGGAACCAAGTGGAGCTGGGGAGGAGGAATACCTCCTAAGGCTGCATCAAATGGCATAGTCATTATAGTTGACACCAAATAATTACATTATTGAAAATAGCTAATAGGGAAGGTTGGATTTGTGGTGACCAGCTGGGAAGATTGCCTTGATAGACTGTGTACAAATAGTCAAGTAACACACTGTGCCCCATAAATAGATGCAATCATTATGCAACAACCAAGCATGCATTCAAGCCTCTCTCTCTCTCTCTCTCTCTGTGTGTGTGTGTGTGTGTGTGTGTGTGTGTGTGTGTATACTAGAGTAAGAAGGGATGGGAGAAGAACATGGTCACAAGCTTAGAGGAGGAAACCAGGGGGAGAATGGCAGTGAAATTAGGCTGTGTGCCACCAGGGGGAGAATGGCAGTGAAATTAGGCTGTGTGCCACCAGGGGGAGAATGGCAGTGAAATTAGGCTGTGTGCCACCAGGGGGAGAATGGCAGTGAAATTAGGCTGTGTGCCTCTAGGATTAAAGAATGGTTTGACAAGAGCCTTCAACTACCATGAGGAAAATCAGGAGTTGAGTTTTGGTCTTTCAAACAATAATAAAGGAGGCCCCCGTGGTCAGAACTGACCCAAAGCAAGTCATCTTGGTATTCATGCAGCAGTGGCTGGAGACTGGCAGTGAGGGGACAGGAACAAACACCAAGGAGGAGGCTGGAATCCAGTGAAAGTGTACTACCCACAGCCAGCTTCTCTGCTAGTCTAAGGTCACGGAGCAAGTGTGAAGCTAAGAGGCTGCTTACCTAGAACAGGGATTAGAAGAGGCCACGTGATCCATGCTCTACAGCCACCTGAGGCTGGCTGACCTAAAACTCATTAGCAACCCTATCTCTAGGACTCTGCATGAACTAGGGGGAAATACTGCACTCATAAGCCTCAGCTGAGAACAGCTTCCTGCCCCCAACACCCTGATAGTGGCTGGGAGAGGGGGACCTCCACAGATGAAGGGGTTCTGAGCAAGTCTGTTACTCTTGGCCCCTTAATTCCACTGAGGTAAGACTGAAATGGCTTTTTTATGGGATAGTTCACTTGGGTCAAAGGTTCAATAGCTTAAATCATTTGCAAACTTATGGATTTAAACCAGTCTTGGCCACATACAAATGAAAAGGACCTGACAGGTACAAGGTCCAGTCCAAGACCATAGGGCAAATGAGGCCAGTTGAAGGACCTTTTGGGCCACATTAAATGGGCAACTAAGAATCATTTCATGAAGGTGAAGCCCCAGGGACAGTTTCCTTCCCCTAAGTCCCCATTCTGTGTCTCTGGCAGAAACACTCTCTAGAGAGATAGGTAGACATGAAGACAGCCGTCCTTCACCCTCACTAAACATGCCCCTGAGCAGGATGAAGGAGCTTCAAGCTGAGCCTGCAAATAAACCAAGGTTGCTTTTAACAGGAAGGAATTAGTTTAGTTCGTCATTTCTCACACTTACTCACTTTTCAACTCTTGCTTCTTTTTTCTTGAGCATTCTCCTGTACACTAAGACCAATGTCAAAATAAAAGACACCTAGACCACCACCCAAAACCATCTTGAGGAAGGCTGCATGTGCTTGGGAGAGATGAAGAAGTGAGGCAGGTGTGGAGTCCTGCTGTTACCAAAGAATTGCTACCCAGAAGCACCTAGAAGTGAGGAATCATTAAACCTGGCTGGTTTCTCATATCTAACAGCAAATATGATGGTTCCAGCCACAGCACTGCCCGCTGAATCAGGAAGTTGAGAGAGAGAGAGAGAGACAGAGAGAGAGACAGACAGAGAGAGGGGGGAAAAAGCATGTCAGAAAGACCCTAGTAAAACTGTCTTTGTGTATTCCAATCATAAACAAGAATTCCCCTCACTTTTTATGCGGGGCCTGCCATCACCTTAACTGTGTTTATCATTTCAGACAAAGCGTCTTGAGGAAGCCAGAGCATCCTTCTTCCTTGACGGCACACTGATTAAATCTTCTGGAGAAAAGTTAGGCAAACCAGAAGCTGCCGCCTCACCAGACTTCCCAGCACACACATCTCCTTCCCTTTTCTCAGTGTCATGGAAAATAAATAAAGGTGATAAAATTTTGTAGCGAGTTTCTACTGAAGATGGAGCTGTTTATGTCTGAACTCAGACTGAAAATTTTCCTCCCGGCTTTGTGAATTAGCCAGTAACGAAAAGAATTGTGAGTTAGCCAGTGGAGTGTTTTCTGTTAATGCAGAAAAGCTGGAGAAAGCAAGGGATGCTGGAGTTGATGATGTGGAAGAACTGTATCCCAGCAAGATAGCATACCCCTCCCCGCTTCAGAAGAGGAGAGGCAGGGGACTGAGGCTTAGTTTTCAATTTCACTGGTGGCAAGAGACTGGAAGATAGGAATTGGCAGCTAACTCTCTGCAAACTGATTAATGCCTGGATCTCCAGAATGTATAGTTTTAAAAAAATAACAAATCAGGAACTGGCCTACCCTGCTAACAGAAATACATCCCAGTTAGAAATCTGGAGAAACAATTACCTCAGTGGCATATGTGCTGATCTTAGCATTAGAGCTTGTCTTTTTAATCTTCCCTGTTAGGAATATAAAATCTGCTTAATAAATCACACAGCTCTCTGGACTTCACGAGTAATTCACCGACATAAAAGATCCAGATTTTACAACAGTTATCTGCACTGCCAGCTAGCTGCCAAGAGCTACTGGAACGAAAGGACTTGGTCTGAGAGGTAAAACATCTGAGTCACTACAGAGATTTCAGACTTCTGTCAAAGTCCCTCAATTATGGGGGAGAACATAAGCCTCTTGGATCACCACCCTGGCAACTCAATCCACCGACTGCCCTTTTCTCGTCTTCCTAAATAACTGGCGCTTAAACATCACTGTGGGCAGGAAAGTAGGACTCCCAGCACTCCCAGCGTGCACTTCTATCTTCTACTAGCCATAGGTCATTGATTCTTACATCACTGTACAGCCTGAGGCTTTTTTTTTCCCTCGATCCTAAACTTGGAAAACTACTAATTATCTGACAAAGAAACAATAGGTAATCTCACGCCCACTGCAGTAGCCATCCGTGAGTGGAATGGGCAGATGTACACTTTCATGCTTCACCTGACACAGTGAAGCAATTCCCACCCAGGCAAGCTCTAAAGACTGGACTGCAGCTCTCTAAGGAAGGTGGGAGGCATGCTTTGTGCAGACCGGCCCAGCCTTTGATGGATTTATTGGGAAGACCTACTGGCTAGAATAAGCACAGGAACGTACCATGGTTGAGAAAGAAAGAAGAGCAGCAGGCTTCCAGGAGCCCATAAAACAGTCGCCAGGCTGAGAAGATCCTGTTGACAGTGTATTAGGACCGGGGGAAAAAAGGCATTTCTGATGTTTAATGGAAAATAATATTTCAAACACCAGGTGAGTTAGTAGGCAGTGTCTGTCTAGAACTGCTGGGGAGAAAGTTCTCTGATTCTGACCTGCTCACTGTGAACGGGCTGCAGTGCAGGGTCAGGTCACTGCTCAGCCTCCCAGCAGGGGAAGGCAGAGAAAAGTCAGAGAAACTCACTTTCACTTCCTTTTGCACTGACCTCTAGTGCCCAGGGACGATGAGGTGCTGTCCGTGAAATGTCGTGGTTTGTTGTTTGTTTTTTTTTTTTAAGATGAAAAATTAATATTAAAGTCCTAACATCAATGGAGGAAGGGAAGGGAAGCCTGAGGATTAAGTATCCAGGCTTACTGCACACAGCAGGCTCCTATAAGGATAAATGTGTTCTGAATTTAAGTAGAGTGTGGAATACCTTGTTCAGATCCTGAACTTAAGATTGATCGTCACTTAGAAACTGTCAACTACTTGGAGTCTCAGAGCCGCCTCTATCATCAGTACAATGATCTTTACACTCCGGGTCTCTGGTGGGAAGAAAATTAAAAGGCAGTGAAAGTAAAAAGAGAAAATGGCAAGGTGTTTTACACAACACCTCCTATGCAGTAAGCACTTGGCAAATGCTAGCTTTCCTCCAAGGCCTTCACTTTCAATTGTAGGGACACTCTGGCAGCAAGGAGACAGGCCAGGCTGTAGAAGACGATGACCCTGCCGGAGTTCTTTGTTAGACATGGCAGATTCCGCTGAGCCACCATCAACCCTAGGAACAGGCTCTGCATAGCCCCTGCTGAAGATCTCCAGATAACGAAGAGCTGGCAGGCATGCAATCTATTCACAGAGCATGCCACATCTCCTCCCATCCTTGTGGCTCTCATGGCAAAGCATCCTGTGTTTTACTGCCCCTGGTCATTTACATTCACTTTCTTTACAAAGATCAACACCCCTGGCTCCAAAGAAACAAAGGGAGTGGGGAACAGACAGCAGGAAATGGCCAGATGGAGGAAGACCTTGGGCAACCAAATACAATAAAGCTCTCTGCTTACTGCCAGAACACTGGAAGCAGAATCCTAGGCATCTTTGTGAGCCAGCACCTTGGCCAGCTGGCTACCCAGCTAATAGGAACAGAGTTAAAAAAAAAAAAAAAAAAAAAATGAAAGTGTTTCCTGCCATGAAAGAGAAGTAGTTGGGAATGTGGTTGAAGACAGTGGCAATGGGGTGTCCAGGTTTGCTCTCTTGCTGTGACATTAGTCTTATTCACTCGGCTTACAGGTTTTGAGGTCCTTTCTCTCCAGACCACTGCTGAGAATTCCACCTGCAACTATGGAACACACTGTGCCTCCGGTAGTAACTTAAACACCATCTTTCATGCTGTATAAAACCTACATGCAGCTGCTATGGTCTACTTCAAATCTGCACAGACAACTCACCCAGGATGAAAGTCACAGGTCATTCAAGGTGAAGGATGGCTGGATGTCACCTATAGTGGTGAGTGGTGGTATTTTCTAAGTGTATTTACTGCAGATTTAAACCCTAAATGCTTCTCTGATTTTAAAGTGTGTTACATGAGCATCCTACCTGGCTTCCTCTGAGGTGTTTTAGGGTCATTGTACCATCGCTTTGTGTTCAATCCATGGGGTAGCTGTCATGTCAGGTTGTAGGTGACCACCAGACAGGTCCTATGATCTGCCTGTAAACCCCTATTACCTAGACTACATCACCAAAGTGGTAAACCAGACATAGTTTGGAGGTCTAAAGATGGTTGAGAATAGGGCAAGAGGGTTGGCAGATAATGTAAACAAGTACAAGACATAAGTCACAGAATCAGGTCAAGTCTAGAATCCCGCCTCCAGGCAGCTGACCAAAGAAGGCTTCATTCCTTTCTTCAAATACCCTTTTCCCCTTTCCCAAGACTAATGACTTAGTCCTTAACTCTGTAATGAAAAGAGCTACCATTTCTGCCCTAACCTTTGAGATAGCTAGGCAGCTGCTAGTTCTCACATAGATTTACTAGGCATTATATTTACTGTAGTATTTCTAAAACTCCAAATTTATTATCTACCCCACATAAATACATGCTTGTATTTATTTCCAACATATATAATTGTAAATCTTTTCCTTTCTCTTGACTATAATGCTTTGAAGGCAAGCACCATGTCTTACATATTGAGTACTATGAATGATACAGAAGATTCTCAAACCAATATTTTTCTGGATTAATAAATAAAAGTGCATGTTAGGAAATGGTTGGTTTGTGAACAAACACAAAGGAAGAAGAGAGTAATGAAGTATAATATAGTAAATTAAAGTAAAATATTGCCTGACAAATTGCCTTTCCATTAACACATAGTTCCAAGCTATCACATCAGGGCAGTGTTTCACAAGACCTGGGTTTTAACAGGGCCCTCCATAACAATGGTATCTTTGGGGAAGGAGGGGCAAATTGTGAGCTGGCAAATAATGTTTTATAACAGACAAGCCTCAACACTAACTGCTCAGCACAAGTTGTAGAACCTCGTCTTTATTTATTCTGTTTAACATTTTTATAGACTACTTGAGTAATGATAAGAAGACTTCTTATCAGCCCTATGATGGCATCATGCCAGGAAGGGAAGCCAGTGTGTTGCACACAGGAACCAAGATCTAAAAGGAAGGCTTGGCATCAAGCTGAATTCAACACCAGGCTAAATGTGAAGTTCCACACTTTGGTTCAAATAAAAAACAGGGAAGCTTGGGTCGGCCAAGGCATCACTAGACAGGAATTAGTTTAGATGGACGTTTAGCTAATTGGCAAAGACCATGTCTTTTTAACATCCAGCAACAGTATTGTTTCACCAAGAAAGTGATGCACAAATGAGCCTCATCTTTCGATTAGAATGTCCCCATCAAGCACAGTTGTTCTCATGAATATCTTAGACAGGGTCTCCAGAGGAATGGAACTGACTGCACACATACAGGGGATGGATTCTGTACACATCTTCAAGATGGAGACCTGAGAGTCTGGTTGTGTAGTCCAAAGGCCCCACAGCCCATGCCTGATGGTATAAATCCCAGTCTGAACCTAAAGCCCCTTAACACAAGGGTCACTGAGGCAAGAAGATGATGTCTTATTCATCTTTCACAAATCCAGCTTTCCTATTACCTTCTGTTTTATTCAGACCTTCAATGGGAGGGATGATACTCATCTTGGGGAGGGACAGCTGCCAACTTACAAACACTCTCACAGTAACACTCAGAAATAATGTCTGACCAGCTACCCAAGAATCTCAGACCATCTAGGTCTAATTCAGAGACCTGAAAAACCAGATATCCAGATTATACTATTGAGTTTGATAAAAGACGTGCCACCTGAACTCAGCCTTGAAATCCTAATAGACAAGGTCTCCTTCATCAATCAGTACCTGTATTCAGGATCTGTTTCTGGTTTCCGGCCGCTGGTCTGGAGGAAAAGCCTGCTGTTGGAATCTTAACATAAGGAGGTGTAGGTACAATGAAACAGAGGTGAGCCAAGAAGGCAAAGGTAAAGTGGGGAGCTTTTAAGACATGCAACTGAGAACTGAGAGGGACACCTACAGTGCTGGAGGCACCCACAAATCACTGGATCCCACTATAGATCCCAGCAAAGAAACCACACAGAGAACCCTAGTAGTGGGCATTTTATTCTTCCACTAACACAACTTCAGCACCAATTACCCCAAACTTAAGAAAATATACCTATTATCTCTCTAAAGAGTGGACAAATGAACTGAAAATGCTTTTTCTAAATCAAAGCATTTTTCTGCCCTCCATGTATTACTGCACACACGGGGCCTTTCTTAACCCTCTTTTCCCATCTTCCCCAGCTCTCAACCACCAGGCTCACCAACAGAAACAACACAAAACAGAAGAAGGCTGGGGTAGAGAACCAAAAAGAAAAAAAGGCATGTTGAAAACAACAACAACACATAAGGACTGAAGCCAACAGAATCTCTATCTATGAGTTATAAAAACTGAAAGGTAAGGGGAGTTTCATATCCTGGGAAGTGATGAAGTGAGGAGCTAGACATCAAGTCTGCCCAGAAGGTAATAAAATATTTTATTTGTCTTCTGGTGTGAAAAAGAAAATAAATCATTAAAATGACTGTCGGAATGCCCCAAGGGTAAGGGCATCGAATAGGACATGGCTCTAAATGTTGTGACAGTAATAAAAGAGTTGGTTTTGTTGCCTTAGCATTTTTCTGGGCTGAGCCTTCCTATTTCAACACAGGAATCATGGGCAGCGGTAAAAATGAACCCGCTGCAGGGCACACATTATTGTCTCCCAGGCCAGCCTGACTCACGATCTCCAGGGTAACTGTTTCTGCAATGACCGGATTCTTATTTCACTGACCCTGTAGGACAGGCTGCCAATCACCAGGCCTTCTGGATTACAACTTCCTCTTTTTCACAGCTACTAATGACTCTATCATACTTTCTATAAAACATTTATTTTTTCCTTTGGACTTGAAGATGGAGACAGGCTTCTGCCCCAAGGTGCTCATTCTACTGTCTAAAGGGCCTTGGATTAATTCTGCTGTTGTTTAGTGATGTATTTCAAGTACCTGGAGGTAGAGAAGGGTGACAGGGTAGCTGTTATAATAGCAACTGTGGGTTTTATTTAAACCCAAGAAGGATTAGGTAAGAATTTGCAGAAGAGGTAGGATTTCCATTAACCCACAAGCTTGAATCCAGCATCCTCCTTGAATATAGTCTTTATGCTTGAAACACTGAGCTATCCTGCAGACACATAATGGCTCAACTGAGTCTTAAATACAGCTCCTATTCAAAACTACACTTCTCTGATTTGTGGTGACTGTAAATATTAAGACTTTCCAAATAGATTGAGCTTTGAAATGAACTGAACACACATACTAATCAATATTGATCTCTATAACTATAAAGACATCCAAACTAGATGTTGGATAGTTTAGTCTCAATTTTTCCATTTGTAGTATACACAGACCTAAGGATAGCACAGAGCAGAGACATGATAGAAGATGGGTGTCATTTATAAAATTGAAATTACCTTGGCTACCTTTCAGTAGTACAACACAATGATGGCACATGACAAGTGTGACGGCCCTGTCAACATTGTCATAAGTCTTAAAGGGATTTCCTAAGGTCCCCACTGGCTTCTCCAGTAAATGCACAACAATACTAAGTGCACAGATAAGAGGTGCCCCCTACCTCCACTAGCACCTTCCATGCTAACAGCTGCACCTGGATTCTTGGGAGCAATCCCAGGCAGGCTAGAGAGGCTGGCTGCCCCTTGTGGTTGTACATTGGTCATTCACATGGCCCCTTTTGACAATACTGGCCAATACAATTTCTCAAATAGACACATGGCTGAAGACTGGACTTCAGGAGTATCTTTCCAGGATGAGGCACAGCTCCATATTCCAGACACATACGCAGTTTATAGTAGTCAACAGGAACTTTGACTCTACATGCCCATTGTCTGAATATTTCTATTCAGTAGAAGCCCATACTGCATCCTGGATGACTCAGGGGAATGGTAATGAGCAGATGAGTAATGTTCTCTTGAAGTCACTAGTTAGGATAAGAGCTGTTGTTCATTACCTGACAGGACAGGTTTCTCAGGCCAGCCAAGAACTGAACAAATAAATCAATGTCACTTTCCTCTCTAACAGCTTAAACCTCCGTATTTAAAGTGTGCAACTCAGCTCACAATTCAAAGAAAGCTTTTGCAGAACCCTCCTTGGGGCCTTGAGTGATAACAGAGATGGACAGGAGATAGGTGAGACCCAGCAGAGGGAACGTCTATCGAACTGGTGGAGAGAAAGCCCATAAGAACACACTCTAGCTTTCTGCATCTTACTGCCTCTGTTATTTCAGGAATCCTTTGAATAAAGCTAACCCAACATCTTACTGAAACTGAGTAAACAAGTAAGTGGATGAGAGAAAATAAAAGCTTCAAATCTGACAGTACAGTTTTACGACTTGGCAACCGTGAAACGAACCTTGCCCCTTTCGGAGTCAGAACAAGAGCAGGTCAGGGAATACCTTAGAGATTCCTTTATGCCTTGTGTTTCCTCACCCCCACCGTTTTCCCTGTGGCATTATTCTAATTTTTTATTAGAAATTATTTTTAGAACTAGAAATTATTCTTTGGGGAGAAATATATTGAACTGTGGTTTCATTGCAAATAAAGGGTTCCCACAATATAGAAAATCCATTGCCTTAGGAACTGACAGGGAAATCTACACTTTACCTCACATTCCTATGGGGTGATCAACACCCAACAGGGTCATAGGATGATGCTGGTGATCCTGTGTGAGTCTCTAAGGTTCCAAAGCAAACCTCAGGAGAGAAGGGTTGGCCACCAATGGGTGCTTTGCCATGGGTCACCTACCTGTCTTCCAAACATATCTACTCTTCATCCCTCTCTGGTGGTGCTATGCTGGGAGAGCGCAAGGATCTGCCACTGAAGACTAACAGCCTCTCCTCTTTCCAGAGAACAGAGCAAGAAGGGAGCAGAACTAATAATTAGACAAAAGTTCAGTGCTTAAGAGTTAAACACGGAGAGTGATCATGAGAACAGACAGCTCAAGCATAGGCTTGTCATGCTTACACGAGAAACTTCCGTCTCTACTTCAGAATCCCTGGGGATGGATGTTAAGAGCAGCTTAAGGGTACATTTAGAATGCTGTGCTGTGCTTGGACTCTTGGTGACGATCTCTGAAAGAAAGTCTCTGAGGATGATAAGCAGGTGGTTAAAGTGGCTGTGATTGTGGGTCAGAACCTGACCGATGGATGATGTACAGATGTGTTGATTTGCAATGTAACTACTCAGAGCCCTCCCCAGCTTAGCAATCTGTGCCAAGCCCCAGCCTTAAGCAAAGTTCTCTGCTCTTTTCTTCTCTAATACCCTTTCTGTTTATTATTGGGCAATGGCTTTGACTTGGGAGGGAGAAGACTCCAAAAACTCCAACGTACTTTCTTCCTACAACCTTGGTCATAAAATCAACCAGAAAGGGGACTAATTAAACACAGCAATCCCAGGGTGAATCACGCTGCCGTGACATCAAGGAAAAGCTGTGCCTGGAGCATCCTCTGTGGGGATTAGACTAGTAAAGCCCCTTCAAACGACATGAGGACTTTTTTATGTATCCAATGGGCACGCCGTCGTGAACCACAATTTTCTAAGCCTACTAAAGCATGCCTGCTCATTCACTGACCCAGAAGGCTGGGAGGTGTCTTACCTACTTTCGATCCATACACATACCCACATACCACATACATGCCCACTCACATCCTTCTCCTCAGCTCCATGTCTTAGACACATTTATGTCACTCACATTATTGAATGAGAACCTTGCCCCTGCAGAACCGGCAGTGTTAGAAAACACCAAAGGTAAAGCATGAACCAACAGGTGAGTTCTGAAGTGCAGCTGAGAGGCAGGGACTGCCGCCTAGCCAAACAGGAGGACGCGAAGGCAGTCCAGGAGGCAGTTAGGTTTACAGCAGGGGTTAGAACAGCACCAGAGGCTCTAAAGAAGATGCTGCTGCTTCCAGCCTGTGGCCCGTCCTGGGCCATTCTGTCATATAGGCAGGCTTAGTAGCTTAGCTGCAATGGCAACCTTAAAACACAGTTTGGAAGTGGCAGCTTAAGTCCTGTGGTGACGACCTGCTTGGCTGCTTTCAGTGTCTATGCTGGAGACACACGGTTCCAGTGGTTTGGAAAGGGGAGGAAAAAGAAGCAAGTGTCCACGAGGAAGGATTACTTGATGCAGGAAAGGATTATATACTCTGAAGATTAGCTGAAGGCAAAGATGAGGGTGGCAGAGTTTCCATTGGCATGAGGAAAACATCTTTAGGATTTCATGTGTGACCATCAAGAGATCTGTCTGTCCTCTGGAGCAGTTCCTGGAGGGAGGGAGAGGTAGGGGAAGGGGTGAGCCAGAAGCAGAATGGCCTCCCTAGATCTTGCCTGTGTTGTCTTGTTTTGTGTGGTGCTGTGCATGTCCATTTGCCTGTCCTCCAGTATATTCTAGTTCTAAGGGCTATGTGTAGAAACACGCAAGTTCTGACATATGCAGAGGTTATAGCAAGTACCTTCCAGCCACAGGCACCAGCCACCAATGCTAGCCCAGGTCAACGTGACCAGGATAACAGTAAGAGGCTAGCTAAATAGTCCAAACACCACAGAGGGATCTGAGGGAGACAGAAGCCTGGCTGGTAGAGTGACTTCCATTGAGCCTTAGACTGGTGGTCTCTCCCCAAACTCTGGTGCTACAGGCACAGTGAGAAAAGACCACTCTGAGTCACAGGTCTGATCCTGGCTGCCAAGAATGGTCTATACTCCTCAAAGTGAGGATTTGGCTGGAGATCAGTTGCTAGGATATGTAAAATGGCCACTTTTAAGGCTGAAAAACTGACCTCGCAAATGGTGGATATGCTGTTTTTCTCCGTTAAACCACCTATACTATCTGGAGAAGTAATTTCCACAAGTAGTGTATAAAAAGGGCTATCAGCATCCTTCTCTTTCCCCAGGATAGTCTTTAAACAAAATGCTAAATAAACACAACATTTTCTTTTGGGCTAAGTCTGAGGAGCATAAGCTAAAATTAAGAGACTACTGGAAAGCCTGTGGGGGTTGTCCTTAAACATTCTCATTCTTCAAATGCTTCCCTAGCAAGACAAGAATGACCCTACAGTGAGCACCCATATTCCAAGAGACAATGGCGGGACAAGAGGAATCACTTTCTGTTCTATGGGACATAGACTCCTTTATGATCTCTACTCTTCTCATGTGCCTTAACCTAGTTGAGGCCATAAGGTTATGCCCCAAAAGGCTTAGCAATCTCACCAAATAGCCAATCCTACCATCTCTGGGAAAAACAAAACCAAACCAATGATGATCCAAGAGAGCTTTACTAAAACTCAGGAAGATTTGCTTTCCATTAACCTGAGAAACAGCTAGGGCTCATGCCCAGTCTCTGGAGCCTGGCCACTTTGGGTAGCCTCCGACTTCTGCCACTTAGTGGCTATATGGGAAGCCACTTAACGTCTCTTGCTTTTCCCAGTTTAAAATGGGAATAAAATCTATAACTCCTCAAATATTTTATAATGATTAAATGAGTTGTGATATGTAAAGGACTTCAAACAGTGGTGGCATACAATAAGAACAATGTTATTGCAACCAGCATCCAGGAAGGTATGAGGACATTCTAAAGAGACATTTGTGTCTCTCTATCTGGACTGCTGGGCTAGTGAAACAGCTATCCCTGTGAATCAGAATTTCCCCCGTGAGAGAAGAAAAGCATTGGAGGGAGGTGAGGATGTCCCCAGGAACAGGGAAGGGATTTTACATAGTGCTGACAACTTAGACCACCTTTGCGGGAAGTCCAGAGCTGAGATAATGATGGATCTATGCCAGGCAGGACCACACTTTGACCGGGACTGCTTAACCATGCACATCTTTTGCCTTCTGTTTGACTTTATCTGCATTTTGAGAATGGATTTTAGGTTTCCCTGGATCCGTCCTTCTTCCCAATATGGCCAAACTGAATGCAATTCCTTTCTCTGCTTTTCACAATTTCTTTGGCTCTGTTAACTGCCTTGTAGAAGATGAAGGCCACAGCTTACCCTTTTGGCTCCACTGGAGACCAGGTTGTCCCCTAACTCTGGCAATGTTACTGGTGATGGTGGTGATGGTCAGTGTCTTCATTACCGTATGCACAGACATGTTGCTGAAGACCTCTGTTTTCCACATCTTCCTCTTATTGATTGGCCAAGATCATCTTATTCAAGGATTATGTAAAGATAAATGTTTTTGCTGGGCAGTGGTGGCACGTGCTTTAATTCATCACTCTTTTTGGGAGGCAGAGGCAGGTGGATCTTTGTGAGTTTGAGGTCAGCCTGGTCTACAAAGAGAGTTCCAGGACAGCCAGGACTTGTTATACAGAGAAACCCTGTCTCAGAAAACAAAAACAAAGATAAATGCTTTTAATCCAATTTCAGGTTGCTTTTACTAGCAAAGCTAAGAGTCTCTTGATGTATTTTAAATGGCTATTTGTAGCTAGCATCAAGAAGAGGTAGTGTCTATTTCCAGCCCCTTCCCTTGAACTGGACCTACCCAAATACTCCCTGGATAATAAAATGTGGTGGAAGTGAGGCTGAGCAGTTTTTGAGTCTAGGCTTCCAGGTTGCACTGTCTGCCTTTGCTCTCTGGCCAGGTTTGTCATGGGACAGAACCTAGGCGAGTCTACTGATATCATGGGACATCCCAGATAAGTCCCCTATCAAACTTTAAACTGTGGCACATGGGGCCATGTATCTTGACATGAAATTGCAAACAATGGAGCAATGGTAAAAGGTTTCTGAACACGCAAGGACCAAAAATTAATGAAAACTCATACACACACAGTGAACCCCTGGTAGCAGTGCTCACCCGGGCTGCATCCTTCAAATTCACTGCAGCTTTAGTTCTGAACATACATCACATGGAGTTTGCATGGAGCCTGTTGTCATGCCACATAGCACCACTGAATACTAAAACATGCTGACTCCGACTTGACTGCTGTATGCTATGAATGGCAGTGTTTTTAGTGTACATAAAAGTTTTCTATTCTTACTACTCAACTGATTTAAGTTGGGCATGGTCGAACATGCCTGTAATCACATCCCTTGAGAAATGGAAGCAGGATCAGGAGTTTGGGGTTATCCTCGACAATACAACAAGGTTGAGGCCTGCCTGAGCTACAGGAAACCCTGACTCAAAATGAACAAAGAAACACAACAATTTAATTACAAAAAACAAAGACTTAATATTTTCCTACTGTCAATCCTTAGCATGCAAATATCAAATTAATATGACTTTAGATTTTATTGTGTTTACAAATAAAAACATCTCATCTCACCAGTATGCAAATATGCTTTCATTTTTAATAAATGGAAAGTTATATGTATTCCAAAGGATTGCTTTGTAATGAATTTCTTTGTGATTTACTGCCAGTAACTTTGATTTGTATATCTATTTCATGTTCTTACATGATCAGACTCATGTAAAAACTCAGGAAAAAGTGGTCACAGGTAGAAGGAACTTTACAGAGGCCTATCCTAAACCCCATCTTCCGGGTACCAATTCAGTACAATGGCAAGGGTGACCCACCTGACGCTAGCAGAAGGACCACCCAGCTGGGCCTAGCCCCAGCTGCAAACCCACGGAACCACAAGCAAATAAAATGACTGTTGTTTTAAGCCACAAGCACAGGGTGGTTTATTAAGCAACAGATAACTGATGATAGTCCTGCTCAAATGAGGCTTGACCATCAATGGTATTTCTAACACAAGTAGACACACACAAAACCAGGACACTTGTCTGCCAACAGGTTTTCCAGTCTCCCAAGCTCTCATCCCACCTGCCTAGGGCCAGTGAGGACACTCAAGTCAGCCCATTGACTTGAGAAAAGCTAAGGCCAGTTAGTGATCAGACAGGGTGCCACAAAGGCAAACTTTCCAAGGTAGATCTTTGAAGAAAGACATGATGGAAACCAAATTTTGTTTCCTTGTAAGCCATGACAGAATGTAGGGCCAGGCAGACCTATATCTAGCTCCAATAGAAGTTTTTTATTCCATGGGTCTTAGTGAGGTGGGCAGACATGTTCAGGATATGTGCAAACCAATACAAAGTGAGTATCACCAGGTGATAGTCTAGGGAGCAGGTCATAAATATCTATGCAATTGCTATGATCTAGATATGTGGTACCAAGAAAGTAAGCAGTCCCAGATAGCTTCTGTTCTCTGCTGGTCAAAATGACTGAACATTTCTTATATGTACATAATTAAAATTTCCCAGTTGTGGAAGAGATAATGTACCAATGGTAAGTGGTAGGTAGGGGACACTCTGCAAAACAGGGAGGTGAGAGTGGAATCCAATGAGCCATCTACATGTGTCTGTACTAGGCTGGCCCTGTCCTGGGATGTTCTGCAGTCTACATTCCACTTCTGAGACTTTTGGGCTTGGCTAACTTTGAATAACTCAATGTTCTTATCTATGAAATATAGATATTAATAGAATCTTCCTGCCAGGAATGCCATGATGATTATAAGAGATCACATATATAAAACCTTAGTCTGGTACCTAAGGAATAAGGCGCCAATAATGTTAGCTGTAGTGATGGTGATGATGGCTAATATCAGAGTTATGACTTTGTTTATCACCTTATGCTCATTGTGACCACTATGGTTAATGGTGGTCCCATAACTATGGTTAACACTGTTAAAAGAAATTTTCTTTGCCTTGGAAGATGGCCCTCCACCCCATGTCTCATAGCTGGACCTTTAACTCTCTGATCTTCACATTTGGAACACCTAGCAACACACTGTTAAATGGAAGTAACAGTTCATGCACCACCCTCTCTCTTATCTTGGGGAAAGCTGATGATAATATATGAACTCTTGCCCATCTTCCTGATCCTGAGTAGAGCAGTACAATGTCATTTATCCAGAAAGGCATCCTACCAGACATTTTACAGAATCCTGCTTTGTACTTGAAACATATAATTATCATTAACAAACACTGATGCTAATAATTCAATCTGCTCTCTGGACAAGAAAAGGAATGTAAACATGGCCAGCACCCAATCACTTCCTGATCTCAGACAACTTCCTCTGGGTGCTTGTCTTCCTCCCTTCCACCCATCAAACACAAAGTGGGAGGTCTGTTTGTAAGACAGAGGCCTCGGGGCTAGGGGCTGGCATTCCTGACAGCCAGGGAGTGATAACTAGGAAGCATAGGCTTACTCCTCATAGCCACAAAAAGGCATTACATGGCATGCGCAGCCCGACCTCAGTAAACCAGTCTTCTGCTTTGATCTCTTCACCTGGGAAAATGGAGGTCAGGGCTAGCAACCTATTCTGGGCAGTCTCTGTGTTAAGCATCATATTAAAAACCAAAAGCACATAAAGCTGAGCGACATCATCAGTAAACACAGAGCTTGGAATATGTTCACATTTATGCCTATGGATTCTTGATTGGAATAACACTCTCATCCCATTTTGGGTCAGAATGTGTTTCCTAAGCCTTAACATTTAAACATTTGAGAATTGCAAACATTCGATAATTAGTATTCATATACACCGAGTATTTTGTAGCAGTGATATGCCTATATGTAAATATTGCTCCTTGTCCCACATAGAACCCCATGATCTATGAAGGTCACTTTAGGTGAGTTCTCTTTTAATTAACCAAATAAGTGACTTCTGCAGTACCAGGGGAGCCTTTTATCCACCAGGCAGTCCCTGGGCTTACAGACTCCCTCCTTAGCTAAACAAAAATATAACAAGCCCAAACTAGCATTCCAAGTCCCGGAACCACAGAACAGAAACAGAAGCGGACTAGGATAAGGTAGAAAACTGGCAGACTGGAGAAAACAGAGTTCTGAGACATGCAGGAGTTTGTGTGGGTGCCCAAGAGGCTAAGCCAGAGTTTCTGCCTGAAGCCCAGGGGTGTCTGTGATGGCGAAGTTCTTACCTTAAGAAAGACAACCTGGTAGTCGGGCTCTACTCTGCAGTGAACAGGTCTGCATCCAAGGAAGTAAACAGCCTGCCAGAGAGGAAAGGACAAAGTCAGAGCCACCACTGCTCCATTACATTCTTGAGCAACTGGAAGATTTTCTAACAACAACCAAAAGCACATCTCCAGATGTATGAAGACCTTTCGGGATAGAACAGCAACCGCATAATGAATCAAACAAATCAAATGCATGAAATCCCTGGAATCAAGTCAAGGTGGGGTGGTTAGTGTAACAGAGAGTGAGCTAGCACTTATTAACACACACCTGGGCACTGGCTAATTGGGAATGCAATAATGGTGAAATCATGCACCCCATCACATCCCTCCACAAAAATGGCTGATTCCCAAAGGGCTGCCTGGCAGAACTCACCATGGCATGGGCTCACACCAGCCTGTTTGGCAGGCCGTTGCATCTACACATTCCCACCTTCAACATATCCACAATGAAGACTCTATGCCATTTAACCCACCTTGGTTTGGAAGACAGCCCTACCCAGCTGATGAAATAATGACATCGTGAGACTTGATGAGGAGGTGGGAGGGAACTGGAATCTTCCTCTACATGCACTCAAATAAGCAAACAGAAAAGACAACAAGTCCCCCGATTTAAAGATGATTCTCTTATTGACACATCCCTATCTATAAATTAGTTTTGTAGTCAGTTTGGCTGAGGATATGGGGGGTGGGGGGCATTGTTAAACATCAGTCTAGAAGTTGCAGTGGAGATTATTTTTAAGAGGTGTTAACATTTGAATCAGTGGATCACCTTTCATCATGATGGGCCCATTCAATCAAGGAGATTCTAAGATACAAGACTAAGGTCCCCCAAGAAGGAATTCTGCCTCTAAATTACTGTGAAACTCAACGTGTTAAAAATAGCTCTTCCCCAGATCTCCAGCCCACTGGTCTGCTATCCAAACTTCACATTTGCCAGGCCCTATCATCATAAATTATTTAAAATAAATCTCTCTATCTCTCTTATATACTGACAAACAGGATTCTCTGAAAAACCCTGATACATGGTCTATTTTCTTAATGAGTTAACTTTACATACCACATGCCTCATGGGAGAGATGATGGCAAGCTCAAGTCACTAGTGATTTAGCAAGGGATACACACAGAAAAATAAAACTGCCCAAGCACCAAGCCTGAAGCAGCCTGGCCATCTGGCTTGGTCCACGGATAAAATAATTATTTCTAAAAGGATTAAGGGATTCCAAATTTTTGTAATATTTTCCATAAATAGTATGATTTCTCCCAAGTTAGGAAGAAATTGTACTACAACTGTCTGAGCCTGTCATCCTGGCCAGAGTGTGACATGAAAGAGTCCTCTGTACTACATGAGTAAACCCACAGAAAAACTGCCCACAAGCAGGTCTGGAAACTCGGGCAATAAACACCTCAGTAATATAAATAAATAAATAAATAAATAAATAAATAAATAAATAAATAAATAAATGAATAAATAAATAAATAAAAAGGTTTTGTTTTTGCAACTTGTACATATTTCCTATATCCTTCCTCCAACAGAATCAGGTTTTGAAAGCACCTAAGTATGTATGTATAGAAGTAAGTACCGATTAGCCATTTTAAAGCCTCTAACATTGAGCAGTATGGCTACTTTCCCTTTCCAGAACTTTCCATCATTCCAAACAGGAACCCTGAAGCCAATAAAGCCCCATTCTTGCATCCAAAGCTCTGGTGAGTTCTATTTTCTACACAATCTCTGCAAGTGTGGCTCGTTGGGATACTTTATAACCATGGAACCATGCTTTTTATGCCTGGATTGTTTCACTTACACAGTGTCTTTAAGATTCATCCCTGTTACAGCACCTGTTGGAATGCTACTCTCTCATAGATTCATAACAGTTCATCAGCTATATGCCGTGTTTTGTTTATCCTGGAACCCACTTTTACAAAACCAACTCACTAGGTAATTACTGAGCATTTACAATGTGAGAAGTCTTAATTCTTTTAAATACTAACTTTACCCTGAGAATGGTGAGTGTGGAAGAGACAGAAGAGATATTCCACCAGGAGCCAATTAATTATACAAATCCTAGCTTGAGAATCAGCAGCAGCAGCAAGAAAACAAAAATCATTAAATAGCTTTTCTTCCCTAAGGGTTTGGTAAATCCCACCACACAATCTTAATTAATGGTCTTCATATTTAAAGTAGAAGTGAAATTAAGCCATCCCAAGTCTATAGTCAGTATGCACTGTGACTCTAATACCACACTGCCTACAATTTGACATGTCACTGCTGACTCTCTTCCAGGGATAATGAGCTTCCATCAAAATGGCTAATGCCCAGAAGTCAGAAGCCACAGAACCATGGAACATTGGTTCCGCCCCAGGAGACGGAACAGCCTAGGACAATCCAAGAGAAAGCATGTCTTCCTCTACCCTGCTGCCCACCCAAAAGCTGTCATTTCTATGGCAAACAAAGATGGTAAGTAGCCTCCATGGGAAACACAAGGAGCATATAGCCCTCCAACAAGAATATTGAATAACAGAAAGGATCACCACTCTCCTCCGGCTTTTACTTCATAGTGGAGAGAGGAGCAGATGGTGTGAAGTGGGGTGCCACCACACACCTGAATTCACCCAAGTGACTCACAAGGAGGCTTGAAAAGACCTCCACAGGAAGTCAACAAAAAATAACCAACTTTGCACTCTGGAAACAGAATTGCAAACCATTGTGGTTGAGGACTCAGGCTACTTTTACTTTGTTCAGCCAAATGTCTCAGCTTGGATGATCTGTTCTCATAGCTCTTGGTTGAGCTGAGGTTCACCCTCTGCTCTGCAGTCAACTAGCTGATAATATGTCATTTAAATAAGAAAAGCCATTTTATAAAATTACGGAGAATCAAGCCCTTGGTTCCTCATGCATGTTTTTAAAAACTTGACTTCTATATGGGCATGGTGGCTCATACCCCAAATCCCAGCACTCAAGAGGCAGAGGCAGGGGGATCAGAAGTTCAAGTCCTATCTCAGCTATACAGCAAACAGAGTGCAAATTCAGAAATTAAAAAAAAAGACTGATTTTTTTTTTGAGCCAAAGTTTTTTGTTTTGTTTTATATAAAGACAAAATGAACACTGTAACATGTAGGTAAATAATTCATTGCCTCTAAAGCAAGAAACATATATTTCTATGGGCTGTAGGAGCTTATCCCAAAAGGGCATTAGATGTCCTTCTCCATCATTCTCTACCTTATTTTTTGAGATAGAACAGGGTCTCTCACTCAGTCCAGAGCACATTGACTTAGCTATCATGGCTGGCCAATGAGCTGTGGAGATTTGCCTCAACTTTACCCCTTTCTCCAGCATTACACAACTGGCTTTTCACCTGGGTCCTGAAGATCTGAACCCAGGACCTATGCAATTTTCCAAGGGTGCTATCTCCGCAGCCCATGATGGTTAATCCTAAGAGTCAACTTAACAAGACTTCAAACCACCATGGAAACAAACCATGTCTGTGAAGGACTGCCTAGATTAGATTACTTAAGGTAGGAGGACCCCCCATAAATGTGAGTGGCAGCATTCCATGGGTTGGGGTCCCCAACTGGATAAAAAGGAGAAAGCCAATAACACACTGGCATTCTTCTATCTCTCTCTCTCTCTCTCTCTCTCTCTCTCTCTCTCTCTCTCTCTCTCTCTCTCACCCTTTCATTTTCCTGTCACTGTGTATGTTACCTGTTATAATGAACAACATATGTTCTAGAGGCATACAAGGTACATAGGCTGAGTGACGGAATTTTAAATTCCACAAGCATTTCAATGTTTTAGCTGTCATTAAGTTTGTTTAGCTATAGTGATATATTGTGCACCCCAATAAAACTTATCTGGAGATCAGAGGACAGAGCCAGCTACTAGATTAGATATAGAGGCCAGACAGTGATGACACACACCTTTAATCCTGTCACTTGGGAGGCAGAGATCTGTCTGGATCTCTGTGAGTTCAAAGCCACACTAGGAACAGAGTCAGGCAGTGGTGGCACATGCCTTTAATCCCAGCATTTGAAATCTCATGTCTTTACTTGGAAAGCACATGGGCCTTTAATCCCAGGAAGGGACATGGCTGGGTGGAGAATGGTATATAAAGTGTGATGACACAGGAACTAAGCAGCAGTTCAGCTGAGACCCTCAAGGGCGAGGACTCAGAGGCTTTCAGTCTGAGGAAAGAAGATCAGCTAAGGAGTTGGCAAGGTAAGGTTGTCTGTGGCTTGCTCTGTTTCTCTGATCTTTCAGCTTTCACTCCAATATCTGGCTCTGGTTTTTTGTTTTTGTTTTTTTTTTTTCTTATTAATAAGACCATTTAGCAATTCATGTTACATCTGGCGCCCCATGTGTCCTCACTCAAAATGCAAGTGTCTCATGGGTTTGAATCCATTGGGAAAAACTAAGAGCCCCAGGGCAGAAGAGATGGCCCAGGAGTAATGGACCTGCACTGCTCTTGGGGAAAACCTAAGTTTGATTCCCATGCCTCTCACAACTGCCTGCAGCTACAATTTCAGTATACCCAACACCCTCCTCTGGCTTCTGCAGGAAACTGCACTTACATGCACATACACCATACACAGTCAATAACTCATAACTAAAACAAAACAAAACAAAAAAGATCTTTTAGGATGGGAATGCCACCCTAAAGGTAATAAAGGTCTATCAGTAGTTAATAAAATTGAACTTGAATTTGTTCAAAGGTCAATTCTCTTTTGTTATGAAGTAAATTGTGCCTGCTCCACACACATATTGAAGTACTAATCCTAGCACCTCAGAATGTGACTTACTCAGAGATAAGGTCTTTAAAGAGGGAATTAATTTAATATAAGGTCATTACAGCAGGCCCTAATATAGTATAACTGGCAATGTCATCTGAGGAAATCAGATACCCAGTGTATGCATGGAAGGACGGGTGGGAAGATGTGGCATCCACAGCTAAGGAGGGTGCTCTTGAGGAGGGGACGTGCTCAACAACTAAACCTTAAACATCCAGCCTCCAGCACTGGGAGAAAATTAACTTCTATCGGTTAAGCTACTGGTCTCTGTGTTACTGACAACCTGAGAAAAACAATTAGCCCTCTATTTGTCTTTTCCTTTGCCAGGATTGCCAGAGAAGAATCTAGAAAGGTCTCAGGGGAACTCTTCTATACTTTTCAAAGAGCTGACTATCATTCACAGCCTCAGCTTCAACCAAGGTGGTCTCTAACTTCAAAGAGAACAAGAAGACCACCACAGGGAAGGCCCTTGCATGTCCCGAGCCCTCTGGCCTCCATATGTAGGACTGGCCTGCCTTTACCAAATACTGAGTGTTGCTAAGAAATTGCCCTTTAAAGAACATCATCCAGATGCCATCTCCATAAGTCACATCATTTCTCTTACCTTGATTGAGCTAAGACACCCTAGCCAGCTTTATTCTGCCCCCCCATCCCACTCCACCCCCTACCCCTGCTTCTCCTCCTTGAATGAATAGGAGAAGAAGCCAGGAGCAAGTGCCTTACAGAGTGCAAAGGTCAAGTTCAGAGCAAGAAATCATCATAAACAAGATGACTCTCAGTTGCATCAAGGCCTAACTCACAAATAATTGCTTTTTCTTTCATTGGAAACGTTCATACAGCGGATCTAAGTGCTGACTATGGTCTCTTACTAGTACTTGAAGTCACAAACACAACAGTTTAATTTTCTATGCTCTCCACAGACAATATATGCATATAGCACACTGGGCAAGCTCAAAGAGGATTAGATTAAGGACCAGAGTAATTACAGGTGACCAGAGTAAGACAGACTTCTGGGAGAAAGCCAGGGTGCCAGGGACAAAGGAGGGACCATGTAGCCTGTCTTCAGGCCACACCCACCAGGCTCCACTGCAGATCTTGCTCAGGTGACTTCACAGTTCCTGACAAAGCCCATAAGATCTAGGCACACAAGCCCGGCTGAACTCCTGGAGTCCTGTCTAAGAGAGGGAGGAGGGATTGTATAAGCCAGGGAGGTCAAGGTCATGATGGAGAAACCCACAGAGACAGCTGACCTGAGCTCGTGGGAGCTCAGGGACTCTGGACCAACAGCTAGGTACCGACCTAGGCCCTCTGCACGTGTGTGACAGTTATGTAGCTGGGTGTGTGTGTGGGGCTCCTGGCAGTGGGATCAAGACCTGTCTCTGGCGCTTGAGCTGGCTTTTTGGAACCAATTTCCCATGCAGGGATGCCTTGCCTAGCCTTGATGCAGGGGAAGGAGCTTGGTCCTGCCTCAACTTGATGTGCCATGCTTTGTGGACTCCCTTGAGAGACCTGCCCTTTTCTGAGTGGAGATGGAGGAGGAATGGATGGGGTGGGGGTTGGGGAGGGGACCGTAGATGGGATGTAGGGGAGGGAACAAGAGGAGAGGAGGGAGGGGAAGCTGTGGTCGATACGTAAAATAAATGAGAAAAATTAATTTTTTTAAAAAAAAAAGAGCTAGGCACAGTTTTGCCCAGAAGAATGCAGAAATGAATGAGCAATCCCTTTGCTCTTGGAGGCCTAGCCAGACTACATAAACAGGTTGGGAATTTTTGTTAAGGTGCACATCCCAGCCACAGGGGACCGCTGACACTCATCCCTGCCAATTGGCTGTAGTGAAAGGAGAGAAGACTGAAGCAATTAGCCAAGAGAACAGGGAACTTGTCAACCTTTCAGATAAGACAGTCCTTGAATTGATTCCATTCCCACTACTGGGGTGACGGTCCTTCCACCCCCTGCTGATGTGCAGGCTTTAGGAGTGATTTCCTAGGATGAAGTGAGAAAAAGAAAGGATGGTTTCTGAGTCTACAAATTATGGGGCTCTGCTGTTAAATCAGCTAACACCAGACCTCTAGCCAACGGGTAATTGACTTTAAAGTGTCAAGGGACTGTTTCTTCTGCTTCTTCTGCCTTACTATGTTCAGGTCTTGCAGGTGTAGAATCACTAGGCTGTGATGTTGTCATATAGGTCTCTATGTTGTTGCCTGTGCTTTTGCACTGGCGTCTACTCATCTCTTCCTCTGTTGGGTGCAGGCAGTGTCTATGTCTGAAGGTGCCTCTCTTGTTCTATTGTTAGTTTTGGTTCACTAGGAGTTCTTGGTTAAATCAGTGTTGTTGGGCTCTGTTTCTTCAGGAGCTGTTTAGTCCATTCAGTGTTAGTGGGTTCTGTCTCAGGGAGCAGTTGTTCCCGGTTGGTTCAGGGTATGCTTATGGTTTCAGTAGTTGTTAGGTTTGTAGGAGTTGGTTTTTGTTTTTGTTTTTGTTTTTGTTTTTGTTTTTGTGGTGGGGAAGCAGGGAAAGGTAGCTGTTTGGTCCCTGGGACTCTGATGGGTAGGGCCTAGGGGCTAGAGACCTCATCTGCCGGTGTGGAGATGGGGGCTTACTTGTTCCCATTTGGTGTAGTATAGGATTATAATTCTGGTAATCTGGTTCGGTGGCTGGGCAGCGCCTTGTTTTGTGTTCTCAGGTCGCATTTTGCTCATTCTTCAACTCCTCAGCTGATCTTGTTTCCTCAGACTGCAGACTGTAGGTTTCTGAATCCTCTCCCGGATGGATCTCAGCTGAGCAGGTTGTTTAGTAGGGTAGTCTCATCAACACCTCCATGTTGTTGGGTTTCGCAGGATGGGCAGGGCAGCTGGGGCCTGGGTTGGCCTCAGACTGAGTGTTCATATCTGTTCTGGTCACATCTCACTGAGATGGCTCCTTCCCCAGGTTCTTATTCTCCTTGTTTTCACTAACTTCTCAGCGTGTAATAGCTCAGTTTCTGGTCTTTATTGGAAATCAGTATGTTGGTTTCTCAGAAAATTGGAATCGATCTACCTCAAGACCCAGCCATACCACTCTTGGGCATATACCCAAGGAATGCTCAATCATACCACAAAGATACATGCTCAACTATGTTCATAGCATCACTATTTGTAATATCCAGAACCTCGAAACAACCTAGATGTCCTTCAACTGAAGAATGGATTAAGAAAATGTGGTACATATACACAATGGAGTACTGCTCAGCAGAGAAAAACAATGACAGCATGAAATTTGCAGGCAAATGGATGGAACTAGAAAATATCATCCTGAGTGAGGTAACCCAAACCCAGAAGAACAAACATGGTATAGAATCTAGATATAAAGCAAAGAACAATCAGACTGTAACCCACAGAACCAGGGAGGCTATATAGGAGTGGGGAATGGGGGACGGACCCTAGGATGACTGGCTTATAATAAGTTTTGGTTTTACTCAATTACTGGGCAAGCCTCAATCAAACATTTCACTATTAGGATAAAAATTTATACTGTATCAAGCTGATAATAGAAAAATAATTATTTTTTAAAAATGTTACAAAGGGGGAAAAAAAGAGTCAAGGGACACACCCTGCTGTGTGACTTTGCCTCAGAATCTCCAATGCAATGACAATTTTTTTTTTTTTTTCGAGACAAGGTTTCTCTGTGTAGCTTTGTGCCTTTCCTGGATCTTGCTCTGTAGACCAGGCTGGCCTCAAACTCACAAAGATCCTCCCAAGTGCTGGGACTAAAGGCATGCACCACCACCGCCTGGCTCAAATTTTTTTTTAAAACTTCAAGTACTGAAGCTGGATTTTTTGTTTTGTTTTGTTTTGTTTTTTTGTTTTTGTTTTTATTTTTGACCACACATATATAATAAATACATTAATATACAAAAATAAAGGTAGAAAATAGTTAAGCTTCCTTACCCAATTCAATATTCTTTACATCTTTTCCCAGTAATTATATATTGACTTTGCTAGATGGTTTTAATTATTGGGATGTGATTACTCAAGGGTCCTTATGGAATCTTATGATCTGGTCTGTATCCCTTCCTGTGACTAGTGCACCACTGGATAGAGTAAAAACTCTGCAAATATTCACCTCGTGGATGCTGCTTCTTTATAGAAGGTTTCTTCTGTAGGGAAGCAAATAAACTTCACCTGCTTCCTTTACCAGCATCACACCCCCAGCCCCTACCACAAAACCATCGGCATTGATGCTGAAGTCCTCACAGTGAACATCTATTTTCTCAATGGATCATATAACGTGACAATGTTAAAACAAAGTTGATTGCTGATTCCTGGTCTCTATTTTAAATCGAAGCATACCTGAGTTACTTTCCAGAGCTATCTAAGAAATTAATAAAAAGTGGGTTGCTTAACACAATAGAAATTTATTCCCTGACAGGAAGACCAGAAATATATAACCAAGGGGAGTCAGAGTGGGCCCTCTGAAGATCTAGGGGGATCTGTCCATGCCCTCTTTTATAGACTGCTGCTACAATCTCACAGACCTCTGTGTACAGCTGCATCAAGCATTCCCATGCCTTTCCTCTGTGCCTTTTGGCCAACTCCTCTTTCTCTTAAAAAAGACCATTGAACCAAGATCCATCCTAAACCTAGTATGTGTCTTCCCAAGACCCTTAATCACGTATGCATAGGAACTTAGAAAAAGGATTTGAATATGTCTTTTGAGGGGATACTGTTGGGGAATATTGTTTTAAGATGTGTTACTTTTGTTTATGTTGTATTTGTTTAACACTGTGAAGCTGTAATACTTTGCCTGTCTAAAACACCTAATAGGCTAATAAAAAACTGAATGGTCAATAACTAGACAGATTTGGCAGACAGAGAAAAATATGTAGAAGGAGAAATCTGGGAGGAGAGAAAGAACTAGCCAGAGAAGGAGGAGGACTCCAGGGGCCAGCCACCCAGCTACACAGCCAGCCACAGAGTAAGAGTGATTTACAGAAGTAAGACAATGGGGAAAGCCCAAAGGCAAAAGGTAGATGAGATAATTTAAATTAGGGAAAGCTAGCAAGAAACAAGCCAAGCTAAGGCAGGGCATTTATAAGAGTAAGCCTCCTTGTGTGATTTATTTGGAAGCTGTGTGGTGGGCCCCAAAAAGAGTAAAAACAAACAAGAGCATACCATTCAATTTACTACAGTGTCTAAAATCAGAACACAGTGAGGCAGGATAGAAAGATGAGGAAAATTATGGGGATATAAGAAGTAAAAAATGGAGCTGGGCGGTGGTGGCGCACACCTTTAATCCCAGCACTTCGAGGCAGAGCCAGATGGACCTCTGTGAGTCCAAGGCCAGCCTGGGCTACCAAGTGAGTCCCAGGAAAGGTGCAAAGCTACACAGAGAAACCCTGTCTCGAAAAACCAAAAAAAAAAAAAAAAAAAAAAAGTAAAAAATGTTCATTCAGAGTCTGGTTAAAGCCTCTCACCACTGAAAACCAAGGATCCCAGCACATTTAACAACATATGCTGTGAGGATTGACTATATAGAAACAATAGAAAGAGATTTTTAAACAATAATGCTAAAACAATAAACAATGCTTAAGGCCTGAGCATATGAGTATGGTTACTTCCAACTGTCAGGTATTTCCTGAAGATCTCAAATGAGACTGGATCTTTTTATACACTATTTGTTTAATTGTTTAGAGAGAGTGTGTGACACAGAGAAAGAAAGAATGTGTCTGCATGGACACACACAGATCAGAGGACAACTTGTCAGTTTCTCCTTCTACCATTTGGGGTCTAGGGATAGAATTCAGATTGCCAGGCTTGGTGGTGAGTGATCATACCCACTAAGCAATCTTGCAGGCCTCAAGACTTAATGTCTCCTGCAACCCTTAGACCAAGGGATTTCCTCTGTCAGTTGTGATTCCATCCAATGCATACCAGGAATCACCCCATGAGATCATTTACCAAAAAAGAAAAGTTCCTTAGCAACATTTGAGATGGAATTCCAGGAGCTGCCAAAACTATAGTGAGGCTACTGTAAGGACACTTAATCCTCAATCGTGATTCTCACCTGAGAAGCCCACACCCACACCTGGGTGACCTGCCCAGCATCCTGATACCGTCTTACACAAAGCCCACTTTAAGAGAAAACCCCTCCCCTTTCTCTATTCTCGCGAGGTATACACCTCTCTCCTTCTCCCCCTCCTCTTTCTCCTTCCCTTTCTTCCCTTCTCCCTTCCCCCCAACAAAACTTTCCATGTGGGTGCTGTGTCTGTATGTTGAGAGTAACTTACCACTGCTCCAAGCCGCAGCCAGCCACCACATCTGCATGGCGGCATTAGCGGCGTGCCTCCCTCACCCACCCAAGGCTCCTTGGCCCAACCTGCCAAGGCCTCTTGAGTGCCATCTCACAACAGCTTCTCCGTTAATCACACCCCGCCCCATTTAATCTAGGTTGAAATCTCTTCCTAAAGAACTCCAACTTTGCTTCTCAGGTGAAGCCAAGAATCTCATCTTCACCTGAATAGAACTCTCTGAAAAGAGATCCTGAGGCTGTGTGGGCAGCAACATGGAGCCCTGCCACCTCCACTGTCAACATCACCTTCCACACAAAATGCCCTAGTCAGGACTCAGGCTGATCTTGAACCATCCTCAGGGGGCTACAACCTCTTGCTTTCATCTCTGAGCCACAGTCATGAAGTTCAGCGGCATCACCTCTGCCTGCACTGGGGATCATGCCTGCCTCTTTTCTGGGCTTGCCTTATCTCCTTCTTCACAACTCACATAGATAGCCCCAACTCAAACTGATAATATATATATATATCATATGATATATTCCCTTGCTGAGCTTCACAGACCTCACTGGATTCTCCTTTTAATATTAATCAGGGCCTGCAAGATGACTTAGCCAAAAGGGCTTTGTCATGCAAGCCTGAAGCCAGGGATCGGATCCCATGGTGGAAGGATTGAACCCATTCCCTAAAGTTGTCTTCCTCCACATGTACCACTACAAATAGCACTCATGCAGGTGCCCCACACATATCCTGTGTTATGTATGTGTATAATAAACTAAACTAAACCATAAGTGCATGCCTCATAGAAGGATTCTTGTCTCCTCCATAGAGGACTCATTGCTCCTCAGATTTATCTGCATAAGCATTAAAACAATACAGACAGAGCTCTGTTGACTAGTGGACACCTCTCCAGGGTGTAGCTGTGCTCTGCATGCAGCCAGCGCTCACAAATAGTTGCTCAACAAAAGGCATATGCTGTAGGAAAATAGTGTAGTCCTTGCCTTTGAGCAGCTTCCATTTGGGATGGGGAGGATGGAACACACACAAAGGTGATTAATAACATAGTATCATCAGTCATAGAAGAAATACAAACTAGTTTCTAGGAGAAACAAGGGAAAGGAAGCTTTTGAAAATGGATGCATCATTACCACCACCACCACCACCACCCCCACGTCCAGTATGCTCATGTAGGTCTCATCCATTTCTCTGTCGCTGGGCGATCCCTGTGTCTTTCTTAGAGTCCTCTTCACTAGGTAGCCTCCCTGGAGTAGTGAGTAGCAGTCTAGTCATCCTTTGTTTTACATCTAGTATCCACCTATGAGTGAGTACATACCATGTTTGTCTTTCTGAGTCTGGGTTACCTCACTCAGGTTGATTTTTTTTTTAGATCCATCTATTTTCCTGCAAACCTCATGATGTCATTGTTTTTCTCTGCTGAGTAGTACTCCATTGTGTATATGTACCACATTTTATTTATCCATTCTTCAGTTGAAGGACATCTAGGTTGTTTACAGGTTCTGGCTATTACAAACAATGCTGCTGTGAACATAGCTGAGCATGTTTCCTTGTGGTATGATTGAGCATTCCTTGGGAATATGCCCAAGAAGGCAAGAGTTGGGGAAAAGAGAGCTTAGAGGAGTGGGAGATCCCAGCTGGATCAAGAACAGAGAGGGAGAACAAGGATAGAGAGACCATGGTAAATGAAGACCCAATGGGAATAGGAAGAAGCAAAGTGCTGGAGAGGTCCCCAGAAATCCACAAAGATACCTCCACAATAGACTACTGGCAATGGTCAAGAGAAAGCCCAAACTGACCTACTCTGGTGATCAGATGGCCAAACACCCTAACTGTTGTGCTAGAACTCTCATCCAATGACTGATAGAAGCAGATGCAGAGATCCATGGCCAGGCCCCAGGTGGAGCTCCGGGAGTCCAATCGGCAAGAAAGAGGGATTGTACGAGCAAGAGATGTTGAGACCATGATTGGAAAAAGCACAGGGAAAAACAGCCAAACCAGTGGAGACACATGAACTATGAACCAATAGCTGAGGAGCCCCCAACTGGATCAGGCCCTCTGGATAAGTGAGACAGTCTATTAACTTAGAACTGTTTGGGAGGCCCCCAGGCAGTGGAGCCTGGATCTGTCCATAGTGCATGAGCTGGCTGTTTGGAGCCTGGGGCCTATGCTGGGACACTTTGCTCAGCCTGGGTGAAGGGAGGAGGGGACTGAACCTGCCTCGATGGAATCCCCAGAGGAGTGCTTGCCCTGGAGGAGATGGGAATGGGGGGGTGGATTGGGGGAAGGGGGGAGGCGGGAGGAGGGAGGACAGGGGAATCCATGGCTGATATGTAAAATTAAATTAAATTATAAAATAAAAATAATAATAATAAAAAGTAAAAAAGAAAATGGACACATCAACAGAAGATGGATCTTGAGGGACAGACAGCATTGAAGGCACAAATGTTGCTGAGTCTGGGAAGGAACTGAAGAAACTGTCTGGAAGAGGAACAAAGCAAGTGAAAATGATGCATTCCAGATTAAGCCCACCAGAAGGCAGCTAGGAAGGCAAAGGAGTTTCTAGAATGCTGTGACAAAAGGTTGAGTCTGGCAGGTGGAAGCCGCAGAAGGCCTCATATGGTCACTTACGAATCTTTAGAGGACCACTTAACCTGGTACCACAGACCCCAACATCAGATCCATCTGGGTGGTTTCAAATTCTCCTTATGTAAAAAATTACAACAGTAAAATACTTCTCAGTTGATAATAAAATCATGGTGATATTTGCCATTTTGTTTTAAAATTTCTAAGACAAATATTATATATATTTTATTTAAAGTCCCATTTTCTTCCTTTCTCCAAAAAGAAATATCTTCATTTATTAGTTATCCTTTTAGTCCATCCTGAGAGGAAGAAAGGTGAGTATAGGACCACAAAGACTACATACTATTACTATTGTGTTCAACCATGTAAATCGTAAGTTTAGCAACTATACTTATAAGTTGGCTGTATTCACTGTAAAGCATTTTCCAAAATTCAGTGGTTCTGCCTTCCACTCAGATCTAATTATTCACAACCCTCAGGCAGAAAAGTTCCATTTGTTTTGATGGCTTCAGTTGACATCTGGGGTGATAGAGGTAAGATGGGAAAGACATAGAATTGAGCATCTGGGGTGATAGAGGTAAGATGGGAAAGACAGAGTTGAGCATCTGGGGTGATAGAGGTAAGATGGGAAAAGAAGACATAGAGTTGAACATCTGGGGTGATAGAGGTAAGATGGAAAAGAAGACATCGAGTTGAACATCTGGAGTGATAGGGATAAGACAGAAAGGAAGACACAGGAAGAGAATGAAGAATGTGTCCCATTGGTTCAAGCAAGAGGTGATACACATTAATAACCAAGGCCACAGTGATAAAAACCAAAGGCAAGGGCAAGTTCCATGAACTCTATGGAACTAATTGGATTCTGGGGTAGCTAAGAAACAGCCCCACAAACTTGGAATTGAGTGATTCATGGGACAGCAATACCATTGATAAGTAAGGCCAACATCTGAGGAAGAACTTGCTGTCACAGACAAATCTGATTCAGGTTTAGATGTGTGAATCTGAGGTCTCAGCAGGACGTTTGTGTATTTCTAATAGGCATCTGTAAGTATTGGGCTCCCACAAGTAAGAGGGTAAGCTTGCCACACAGGCCCAGGATTTCTGGAAATAGCTGCACACCCAGCAATGGATGCCTTAGTTTCAGTTTGGGGGTGGGGGGTGGGGTGATGAAGCTATGCATGTGTTCAGGGGTGAGCACAGGAGGCAAGCTCATGAAACATGTGTGGCCAGAGCAGAAGAGCAGTTGGTAACCGAAGAATCAAGGTAGAAACCCACAGTGGTGGAGTGTGGGGAGGGAGGCAGGGACTGAATGAGCATTAGAGAATTGGCTACCCTTCAAATAGACACCATAATGATAGGGAAGAAGTCAGGGAGTGTTGTGGGCCTAAAAACCATTGAAAGCAGCAACTTCCAACTCACTGGTGTTGGGGATAGGAGGGGGAGCCCTGGGAGCAATCAGAATTCAAAGCATGCTTTTTGGAATTTAAAACAAGGGGTAACTGTATTTTCTAAATACAGGCGGGGGAGCCAGAATTATAGAAACTATGAAAGGGAAGAAAATACATAAACAGATGAATGAAAGTCCTGCTCTTGTCTGGATCTGAACTTTAAAGCTTGGCCCCCAGCTTTGGTGTTATCGAGGTGGTAGGTAGGCGGCACTGGAGCAGCCCTCAGGGGGAATGTCAGGACATGGCCCTTCCTGTTCCTTTCTCTGCTTCCTGGAGGCCATGGAGTAACCTGTGTCCCCAACAATGAATTCTCTGCCTTGCTGTACTGCCTGACCAAACCCCTAAAAGTAACAGGACTAAGTGACCATGGACTGACATCATGAGCTAAAATAGATCATTTATTCTTATCAGTTGATTATTTCAGATATTTTGTCATAATGATGGTGGCTGACAAGCATAAGTCTTATATTGGGTTTGGGATCAGGAAAAAAGATGTTCTTTCTGTTGAAAATCTCAGACCAGTAACACACATACTCATCCTTCTTTTCCCTTACCCCCACTAAAATATCTGATTGGTTCATAAGACAAAGATAACATAAAAGAAATAACCGTAGGATAAAGACTGGGAAACAGGATGCATAGTAAATGGTACCTAACAGCCTTGGGGCCTGATGACAATGAGAAATGAGCTAACCGTGCTATGATAACCCTGAAGAGTTTACCACCAGAAGTTACCCGACATCAGGAAGAAAGAGTGGATCTTTGGGTGAAACATACAGATTATTTAAAAGAGACAGAGTATGTGCTGGAGAGGTGGCTCAGTTGTTAAGAGCACCGGTTGTTCCTCCAGAGGACCTGGGTTCAATTCCCAGCACTTAACATTGTGTTTCAAATCATTTGTGAATCATTCCAGGGGATCCAGCATTCTCTTCTGAATGCAGACAACACATTCATGCACACGTGCGTGCACACACACACACACACACACAAAGCCTAAGAAAAAAGAGACACTATAATTTAGATCACCAAATCCTTTCTCCAGCCATATAGAGCAAGGTGGTTTACCCTGAGGCCTAGAACCTCATCCTTTCCAAAAATTTGATGAAAAGACTCTCTGGTTTCAAAAGCGTCAGGGATGAAGGATCAGAGGGATGAAGTATAAGACTAAAAACTGGGGGATGAAGTGATAATCTGTGTACTGAACCACCCTGACCCATCATAGCAATGTCCAGTTACAGAACATGTTCCTGTACAATCTGTGCACTCTCCCTCAACCAAGAAGACTGGACAGGGCTACAAACCCCTATTCAGCATCCATCAACTACAGGAGAGCCTAAACAGGTGCTGGACTTCTAGCTAAGGATGAACAAGATGTTCAAGGAAAGCCTCTGAGCTAAAAGTGGAGTCACGACAAAGAGCAACATCCAGAGTTCAAAAATGGACAGTGTGTGTGTGTGTGTGTGTGTGTGTGTGTGTGTGTGTGTGTGTGCGCTCCTCAAGGACAAAAAGGGGCTGGTGTGATGGCAAGGTAGGAGAGAACCGACAACTCTCTCCCAAATCATCCTCTGACTTCACACAAACACATCTCTCTCTCTCTCTCTCTCTCTCACACACACACACACACACACACACACACACACACCAAAGAGTAAAAAACAAGTTTTCTTTGTGGAAAAACAATTAAAAAATAACACTTGGTTCTTGTTTCATAGATGCAATAAAAAACTGGTTTAACCCGCACTAGTCATGTGCATGCTGTCACAGTCTCTGAGTTCATAGGGCGTCAGTCCTGCTGTGTCTAGAAGACACTCTTTCCTTGGAGTCACCCATCACCTCTGGCTTTTAAAGTCTTCCTTGCTCCTCTTTCCCATAGATTCCTGAGCCTTGAGGAGAGGGGATTGATAAAGACATCCCATGGAGGGATGAGTGCTCCCAAGTCTCTCACTCTGCATACTGTCCCGTTGTGGGCTCATTAATGGCCAGCCACTTCAAGAAGCAGCTTCTCTGATGAGAGCTGAGTGTGGCACTGATTTATGGGTACAGCACTATGTCATTAGTAGTCATTTTAGTGATATGTTCCTTTAGCAGAGTAATAATAGTAGGTTCTCCCCTAGGCCCATGACCTAGCTCATCTCAGTTTCTTGGCGAATTTAGGGGTGTCATGTATTCCTAACATTGAGAAGAGGAAATAAACACAAAGTCTGACCTATGAGCAAGAAGTTATTTGCAGTAGATACCTGCTAGGAAAGGCAAAACCAGTTTTCACTGGAGCATCATCTAGTATAACAACCCCAGTCCAGGGCAGGCCCCACGGCCAGGAACAGTTGGCCACCACACAAACAGACTCCATGGTTTGGGGTCTTGTATACTTTTTCTTTTGTTTTAGTACACTTTGCCTTACTGATTTTGTTTTTAAATTTATCTATTTGGATTTACGTTCCCCCCCCTCTTTTGAGGGGGGCAGAATTATTTTGAGAATAAGAGATGAAGAACATAAAGTTGAGTAGAGAAGAAAAAGATGCAAAAAGAAATAAGGAATTTTCCTTGCATTACCAAAACAAAAGTGCAAGGGCCTCAGACTCAAAGGGTCAAGAGAAGTCTCAATCAAATGAACAGAAAGAAATGTGGGAAAATCCTAAGCATCTGAGGATGAAGAAAAAGACCAGACTTGTCCATAACCACAGACACAAAGAAGCGGGGGAAATACCTGCACATTCTTGCAGAAAAATGATTTCAATCTTCTCTTCTCACGTGTGAGAGAGAACTGATGTGAACTCATAATTAAATAGGTATGCAATGGCTCAAGAACCCAGCTCCTATTGAAAGATGCACTGGGAAGGATCAGAGAAGTGACCTAAACACACCAAAGAACCGGTGAAGAAAGACGCATAAAAGGCCAGCCAGAGGGGCCAGTCTCACTGGCATGGGAGCACTGAAGGCTCCATGTTGCAGCTCAAATTTGGTTTTACGCATGTTTAATAAAAATGACACAGTACACAAAAAGGGATCTGAGTGAACAGTGACAAAACTGAAGGGTGACAGTGAGATTGGCACTTACTATTAACTTCTGTGGAGCCTTTAGTACTATCAATTCTATAAGGCTAGAAAGAGTGGTATAATGGTGTTAGTTAGAAATGTAGAGACCATATCAAAAGAAACACTCTAGCAATAGAGAAGGGTCTCTACAGACCAGAGCTAAGAGGGAGAACCAGTAGGCTCTTGTTACATATAGTCATTCACAGGAAGAAGAGGGGAAGGAAGGGCCCCAGGATGGTTTCTGATGATGGGGTGAAATGAAGCAAAGTCCAGGGTGGCCATGTATAATATGGGCAGTAGAGATTACACCAGGCAGTGAGGTGTGATGAGGTCAGATTGAAAGAAGATAAAAGTTAGGAACCCTAGTTATGACGGCACACACTACTCATCTTCTTAGAATATAAGCTCAGCAGAGGAAGGTATTTGGTCCACACGTGTAGTTAGAGTTTTCCTGCCTGGCCCACAGTCAGGACAAATCTCTCTCACCCGCCAGGCCCATAGATGCTCAGAACCAACCAAGTAAACACACAGAAACTTATATTGCTTAAAAACTGTATGGCCATGGCAGGCTTCTTGTTATCTACTTCTTCTATCTTAAATTAACCCATTTCTGTTAGTCTATACTTTGCCACGTGGCTTGTGGCTCACTGGTGTCTTTACATGTTGCTTCTCATGGCAGTGGCTGGAGGTGTCTCTTCCAGCCTTCCTGTTCCCAGCCTTCTACTCTTCCTTGTCCCACCTACCCTATCCTTCCTGCCTGGCTACTGGCCAATCAGCACTTTATTTATACAGAGTGATATCCACAGCACACAGGGATTCACCCTAAGTAACTACACTAAAGAGAAAGGTGAATGTTAGAAAAAGCAGCCAGAAATTACTGTGCAGATACAACTGTGTGTGTGTGTGTGTGTGTGTGTGTGTGTGTGTGTGTGTGTGTGTTCTACAGGAACTGAGCTGAGTACAGAGTAGACTAATTTGTTTGACGAGTCAAGAATAGGAAAAGAACATTGAAATCACATAAAAACATTGTTTTGGAAACTTTTCTGAGGAGGCTGGCTTTGCTTTTCTCTGTGCAATGACTAGGAAGCTGAAAGGGCCTTCTTGACCACACCCTTCAAATATTCTCTAGCCTGATGTAACACTTTTCTACTGGAGTCCCCCTAAAAGAAGCTCCTCCCAACTTGAAAATGTACCTTTCAAAAATTTGAAATGAGGGGCCTCTTGAAGAATCTGCTTCAAGCCATGACACTCCCTCCAGGAAGATCACACATGCATATACTTGCTTTCAGTGAGGGCACCCCAAAACTTAAAGGCCACACCCAGATTCTGTGCTGGGAGACCCTGTTGCACATTCCACAGGAAAAGCTGAAAAGCAGCTGACTCCTAATGAAAATGAAAATCAGGACCCAGTTGTGGAAGCCAGAGCCAGCCTGTGAAGGAAATAGATGGTTGTTTCTACAGAGCTCCCCTTTGGGGGTGACTCCTCTCACTTCCTGTTGATTTAGTTGTCCCTCTGTAAGTATGCTGTGACTTATACCCACAAAACACTGGCCTATTATCTAAAGGACCAGTTAGCGCTCCCCTTTGCCCAGGAATGTAAACTTAAAATGTCAGTGTAAGAGATCTCACATCTGGTCCTGCTTCGTCTCTACAGATGTTAACTCATGAGTACCCACACAGGTGGGGGTGGCTCTTCCCTGCAGGCCACAGTCACCAGTGGTCAGCCCACCTCCCTGCACACTACATGCTCCTTCAAGGCTGAAGTCACATTTATTTGACCAAGGTGAGGGGTACACATTCAAGGTGCTACCCAGAAGAACCTGCTCAAAGGACATCAACTCTGGCATGATCTCTGTCCGCATTGGCTGTCTCCAGCAACCACTCTAAGGCCCACATCATGTTGTCCACTGACTGAAGAGACCTATAACGCACAGTTTAGACAAGAACCAGAGACGTCTTCTTTGCCAGTTTTCAGTTTCTGATGCGAAACATAAAATAACCACTGAGAATGTGTTTCAATAAGCTGGTCTTTTTATAGAACTATCAAAAGAGGTAGAGGGGCACACCAAGAGATTGGGGAAATATTCTTAGACAACTGTTCCCATCTTAGCATGTAATTAGTTGTAATTGCAATTTAAAAAACAATTAAACTCTGTGGGGGTTATTACTGCACCTCCAATGGCTCTGTCTTTATGCTTGTCAAAAGAGACAACTAGATTGTCAAGGGCGGAAACTGAAAGGACATGGTGTTCTCATTGTCACCCAGTCAGTTTCCTTTGCCTTCCTTCTGAGGGGAGGGAAGGGGGATTGTTTCCTTTCCTCTTTTCCTTCCTTCCTTCCTTCTTTCCTTCTTTCCTTCCTTCTGTCCCTTCCTTCCTTTCTTCCTTCCTTCCTTCCTTCCTTCCTTCCATCTTTCCTTCCTTGCTTCCTTCCTTCTTCCCCCCACCCTCTCTATGGCATCATTTTGTAACTTCAGAATGCACAGTTCTAAAGTTTTCAAATGATATAGCCCCATGGGTACTGCAGACTTTTGGTTTTCACTCACACCTCGAGCCATATCTTGACTGGATATCCTTGCCCAGTTCACACACTCATTGGCATTCAGAGTCCTAAAAACCAGACCCAAATATACATCCTCCTAACCAAGAACTTGGTACATAAAGACAAAGGGAAACTAAAGTATGTTGATTTTCTTACATTATTGTTAAGTTACCAATTAACTTGGATTTTGCTAGAAAATCAATAGATTCATGGGATATACAAAATAAAGTGTAGTTCTCAAATGCTCTTTGGTACCCTAGACTGGAATCCTGGGACAAAGAAAGGATGGTAGGGAGAAACTTGGGAAATCTGAGAGACATGGCTGTTAGCAGATTATTACTGGCTGATTCACTGTGACCGAGTGTCATCAACTGCACGGTGTTCATAGGAGCAGAACGTGAGCAGTATGGGGGCTACAAGTCCTTGGCTCTGTCTTCTCAACTTGTCTGTAAATAAAGTATGAGGTTTGCTAGTTTTAAAAAATACTCTCAGTCCCTTAAGATAGGTACTTTAGAATCAGGCAAGGGTGGGAATTTTCTTGCAAGTGTCATTTGTTTACTCCCGAAAAACACAGGAAGCAAGCACAGGGTGTCTATCAACACATGACATGGACAGCAAACGTGAAAAGAACTGATGAAAATAAAGGATGAGTTTTAGGACTGTAGACCTCTGGTTCATACTTCTGGCACTCTTCTCACTCCTAAGCTTTTCCAGTAATACACTGGTAAGTTCTCTGTGACTTAGAATTTAATTAGTCAGTTAACAGATGCTAAGTGACCTCTTGGTTTGCAACCCTCTGGAAATGCTAAAGGTCCACACTTCTGGAAAGAGCAAGGTGGGGCTCATGGACTCTATTGAAGGTTCCCCAGCCCTAGCAGTCTGTGGGTGCTTAAAAGCATTTATCCAGATTGTCTCCACGGTGGAACCAGCCCCTGCTGCACTGTGCAATCACCTGGGCCTGGAGCCTCCCCCAAAGAGATTATTTAACTGATATTGGCTGGGGGCCAGAACATTGGCATTTTTTACAAAGCTGACCATGGGTTTTGATGTGTGGAATGGTTGAATATGTAGGAATCTATAAGATGAATTTCAGCAGACCAAACTGGATGTCAAGCAAACTATTCATTATTCAAATAGTGTAGCTGTGGGAATTCCAAATCAGTGGAGATTTCTTCTTCCTCAATCAACTGACTTACCACATTGATAAAACACAACAATGCAAAGATGGCTGGCAACTACCTGAAGCATGCAAGAACAAAGGATTTCTCAGAGAGGGGTGGGTCCTGAGGACACCTTGATGTCAGACCTTCAGCATCTAGCACTGTTCCAAGACTCCCAGCGTGTCTCTTAGCTACCTAGGAAGCTAATACAGGGAGGGAGGAGGGGATAAACAGTAAAGAAAACCTGATAACTGGATGTGTTACTTTTCCAGCAGGAAGTAGTTTCAATAGTAAAAGGAAAGAGGAGGAGACTTTTGAGGAGATTTTGTATACAAAGTACAAAATAAGATGGCAGAGAGCAATCAAATACACTAGTAATTCAAAACTACGGGCACAGTAAATCCATTTGTTAGGAGAGGAGATGCTGAGGGGGTCTACAAATATAATCCATTAGTCTATGCTTTCCTTTTTATTTAGTCATCACGCAAGATACTAAATAGCACGGTCTTTTCAAACCAAGTGTTTTTTAGTGTATTCTCCCCATCTCGTAAACACTCCCCAGTTTCTTTTCCTCTGTGTCCTTTTACCTCCTGTCTCAATACTCACATTTACCTTCTGTGTTTCCTTTGTAGTTTTTATGGCTTTGCCCACATTTACACCCATTTCCACACAAACACGGACAATGGTAAAGGCTGGGATCCACAAACGAGAGAAAAGATGCAATTTTTGTCTTCTGAGTGTGTCACCTCACTTAATACTATACTATGTAGATCCGTGTGTGTGTGTGTGTGTGTGTGTGTGTGTGTGTGTGTGTGTGTGTGATTTTCAAATGACATTTTCACAGAACAAAATGATACAAAATACATAAAGAAGAAAATGGAAAGTAGGCACAAACAGTAACCACTGAAGTTTGGCTCTGTCTCCCACAGACCCCAGTGAAGACTTACTCAGTCCCCAGCCCACAACACACTAGTAAGTGGCGGAACATTTAAGGGATGGACTTTTGGAGGAAGTTGGGTCACCAGGGGTGTACATGTACAACAACTGGAGGATGCTGGTCCCTCTTCTTCCTCTGCTTTTGTTTCTGGCTGCCATGTGGTGAGCAGATCTACTCTCTAGTGCCATCCTCACAACAGACTGCCTTACCACAGGCTCAAGAACAATGGGCCCACCAACCATGAGCCTCTGGACCCTCAGACCAAATAATCTTTCTCCTTATGTTCTGTTACAGAGTGGTGAAAAGGATGAGCAACACATTGACTCTAAAAGCAAGCAAACAAAAAGCTCAGAGAGCAACATTCATCAGGACAAAAAGAAATAATATGGGCCAAGGAGGTGCTTGGTGTAAGAAGCCTGCCTCTCAAGCAGCAAGCATTCTTAGACGCCACATAAATGTGTGGTGTGTGTGTGATGCAGGGTGTGCAAGATTTGAGGTGCCCATGATGTAGGGTGCATGTGATGCAGGGTGTTTATGATGATAGGTGTGCATGATATGGTATGCATGATGCTGGATGTGTGTGGTGGCTTGCCTACAACTCTAGGTCTCCAAAAGCAGACACAGGGGACCCAGAGTGAGAGAACTGGCTAGGCTAGCCATAGTGACCAACTCTGTGTTCAACAGAGAGCCCCTGCCCAAGGGAATAAGGTGGAGAACCATCCAGGAAGACTTAATGTCAATCTTAGGCCTCCACGTGCACTTCCACAGCCATGACCCCACACATGCATGTGCACAGATGCACATACACACCACACACACATATACATGAAAATAGTATTTAAAGGAATAATTCATGCTGACAATGCACCAAAACAAACAACAAAAACAAACAAACAACAAAAACAATAACAACAACAACAAAAAAAAAAAACAATGTTCCTAATAAAACCTACAAAAATATAAAACTGTCAACCATAAGGAAGAATGAAAAACCTGGGATCAAAGTAGGAGATTTTTTTTTTTTTTTTTTTTTTTGAGACATTCTGGGAAAGGTGCAGATTAATTGAGTGAGTAGGGTGATAGATAATGGAACAGCTTACCCACTGAGATTAACTGGAAGATTTGAGTAAAAGTCTACTCCTTATGAACAGAAGTCACATTCTATTGTTAAGAACACCAGAGTACTTCCAAAACTTCTCATGCATTAGGTTTCTAAGAAGTCTCAATGAATTTCAGATAATCACAGAAAACATTCCTGGACTTATGCCAAATACTGTTCATGTCTGAAGACTACCTCACTTGGAAAAGAATGTAGATTAAACTATAGCCAATGAGCAAGCACAAAAGAGCAGCGAGGTGGTGTGCCACTGAGGATGGAAGAAAACAGGGCTCTCGATGTCAGTAGTGTGAATTGATATAATTTGGTGATAGTCACCAAAATTTAAAATAGATATCTAAGGCCAATAAGATTGCCCAATGAGTAGGGGCATCTGCCACAAAGACTGCTGAGCTAAGATTAATCCTAGGCCATGGACACGGGGACACATCCAGAGAGAGAGAGAAATGTTTGCACTCCAGCCAAGGAAACAGATCAGACCCTTGCTCAGCCAATATCAGAGAAGCTTCCTCCTGAAGCTTACAGGGGGAAAAAATACAGAGACCCACAGCCAAACAATACGCAGAGTAGAGACCTTGGAACACTCAATCCTAAAGGAGATCTCTCCATCAAATTCTTCACCTTAAGGGTCAGGCAACCCTGCAGAAGTGTATGTGTAAGAGCCAGAGGGGATGGAGGACACCAAAAAAAAAAAAAAAAAAAAAAAAAAAAAACAAGACTCTCCAAATCAACAGGATTGATACACATATGAACTCAGGAACTGGGCAGTATGCACATGGCCTGCACGGGTCTGCACCAGATGGGGGTCTTAGAGTGGAAAAGAAAAGTGGACACTGCCCCCATCCCTAACCAGAAGCTCTCTCCAATTGATAACCACTTGCAAACGAAAACTTAGTTTTCTCCAAGGGAGAAACAAACCACTCTTAAGGGTAGGCTGCATGCTAGCAGTAGATGGTCAACAGAAAACAAACTCAGCAGCATCTTTGGAGGTTCCTTCTCTCAGAATGTCATGTCAGAGCTCTTTTTAATCTTATTTTTTATTTTTATTTTATTTATATTTTCCCCTCTCTTTTTACTTTCCAAGTCCTTTGTGTATATAGTATCATTTCAGGTTAGTGTTTTCATGGGATTCCTAAGTGTGGGAATGGGGGGGTCTCTGCGTCTCTGTCTGTTTCTCCAGCCTTTTCTTGGGCTCTTTTCTTTTCTTTTTGTTTGTTTTGCCCTACCCCCATGTACTAGGTTTTCTTTGATCTTATTATATTTTATTATTATCCCTTAGAAGCTTATTTTCTAATGAGAGACAAAAAGGGGTAGAACCAGATGGAAGGGAGAGAGGGGTACACTGGAGAGGGGAGACTATAAAACTATATTATGTGAGGTGGGGAAGCCATTTCAATAAAAAGGAAATGTTTAAAATATTCAAAGGGGAAAAAGCATTCTCCTAACGTGAGACGGAATCTTATCAAGTTGTCCACGCTAGCTCTGAACTTGCTGTGTAGCCGAGGCTGGCTGCAAATCTACAATCCTTCTCCCTCACCATGTAAGTGGAACTGCAGGTGTGAGCCACCACACCTGATTGCCCTTCACTTTTTAGAGTAAATTATGAGAATACAGAGTTTCTATGGCTTTGTTTTCCTCTAGTACTGACTGTCTCACTCACTCTCTTCATGTTCCACAGTGAGAGAGTTCTTTGAAGAAGCCACATATCTAATTATTATTCTTTACTCCAGGATAGATCACCTGCTTGTTTACATCTGGCTTCTTTCAAGGATTTACTCTTTATCATTGATGTTCTGGAGTCTGAAATGACGCCTAGGTATAATTTTTTATACATTTGTACATTTCTTAAATTGTGCATTACATTTCTTTATTTGTAATTTGGTGGCTGACATTAATTTCGGGGAAAAATAAATAAATGTTAACAAATAAAATATAACAAGATAGGTATCTCTCTTTTGTCTATAATATATACTTAGGGGAACTTTTTCTATGGAAACACTTACAAATGAGCAAAATGAGGAATGTACATGGCTTTTTTGTCATAGCATTTGTTGAAGCAGAAGAGACGACACTCTAGTGGCCATCAGTGGGGAAGGGATTAACTGTTACAGCAGCCACACTATGTCTTTATAAGGACAGGAAGACATGCAGAAACACTCTGAGGCTCTGCTGACTTTAGCTGCTCCTGGAAACAAAGAACCACAGGAAAGGAGAGACCTACTTCCACTAAGTATTTTTCCTAGCACTTGCATGTTTACACTGTTCACATATTCCTATTCCAATAATAAATAAGCAAAAGCCTCTAGCCATTTTATTTATTCATTTAAAACACAACATCTTAGTAAGATGGATTGTCTGGCGGTAAGTCTAATGAACTTGGTGCAGAAAATCCAAATTCCTTTGTGCATTCCCTTCCCATCCCTCTGCTGGCTAACGTGTCTGTACAATTTAATCAGAAAACATGTTCAACAAGGTTTTTGAGAGCTTCAGTATTTGATTGGCACATGCTCAGCCAGGCCCAGCAGAGCAGGAAAAGGGCAATCCAATGGAAGTCGGTTTCCCTTTCACAGCAAACCCACTTGCTGACCCTGGACACCCCCCTGATGTCTCTCCCCTCCCTACTCACGTGGACATACTAAACACATGCTAGCCTTGGAACCTTTGCACATAGGGTTCCTGTTTCCTGGAAGCCCCATCCTACAGTCATGCTGTGTATTCCTCAGTCTACCTGGCTGTGCCAAAATGACAACCAGAGAGGCCCCTATAACCAGCATACTGAAGCATATACTGCCTTCTCGGTCTCTCTTACTCTTTTTGCTCTTTATTTCTTTTCTATTACTTTCTCAGCAAGACTTGCAACCAAAGGGGCTGTAAGGAAGGCACGTTCTGTGTTTAACACTACCTACTAGTAGCCAGTTGCACATAGGAGGCACTGAAAAAAAATGCTCTTACATGTGGAATAAATTTTGCAGGTAAGAAATCTACAGCACAACTAATTTTTGGCTAAGCACCTCCCCAAAGTGTTTGATTTTTTTCAAACTATGGCTTTTTCTCATCTTTCTGGTCTAGCTGATGAGCAAGCATAAGACAAATGGAGAATTAAAGAGCATTAGAAGTTAGAAGACAGACAAAGAAATCATGCCACAATGCTCCGTTTTCTTAAAATTCACCAGGACAATATGATAGTAATTCAGAAATGATGGTTTTGGTTTTTGTTTTTGTTTTTGTTTTTGTTTTGCTTGTTTGTTTACCCGATCAAAGAGTGATGGAAAACCTTCTCTCAGATGGTATGCGTGGAGCACAATGCTTCAGACAAGTCCTAGAACTTGTGAAGTGTAGAGAGTCATTTGAACTGGAGTCTAACCTAGACCTTGGCTTTCATGGCCCAGTAGGTATGTGCCAAATCCATCCAAGTCCAGAGAACCAGAGACTGTCCTTGACCTTCAGTGTAACCCTGGATGGGCTCACCCTTGCCAATTCCAACCCTCTGTTGGAATTCCATGAATCTTCTCTAAGCTTTCTCTGAGAAATGTCACCAACTTACATGGGAGCATCATGGGACAATGAACTCTGGCTCCCATGTAACATGTAGGCAGTCATGCTCCAAAGGAACCCTGACCCCAACTCCTAGAGTTCTGTGAGAGAGCTGTGCATCCTGCTGAGTGCTAAGTGCCAAGCTGGCTGGCAGCCTTGATCCCCCAGCTGTGTCCCACTGAGAAGGTGGCTTTCCCTACAGGGAAGCAATGCCCACTGCAGTGGCCTTCAGTCTTCTGCTAGCACCCCAGTGTGGAGAAGTCCTCAAACATTTTCTGCCTCCACCTGGCCAAGGAGAGTGGCTCCATGCAGTTGTGAATGAGAGCATTGTCTAGTGTCAGCCCAAAGAACCGTTTTTGGGAATCCATTCTGGTAAAGAAAATAACAATAACCTCAACAAAAGGGAGCAAAACTAGGTAAATGCTCTTTACTCCTCTTCATGGGCTTTTTCAGTCTGCAGTCAGGAAGGACTAGGGTAACGTAAGTCCTCCTTGAGCCAACATAAGCATAAGTTCTCACTGCCACTGGAAATGGCACAGAGTTCCTGAACGCTGTCCATGCCATGTGATATGAAGTGTCCCAGGGCCCCCTCTCTGCCTTCTTTTTTAGAATAAGCAAGTTCTCTTCTCAAAGTCCAAGGTGATTGCCCAGCTTATTTCACTGGCCTCCTTAATCTCAAAAAAACTGACTTTTTTTATTTTAAAGTCTTGGATTGCTGCATGTTCTGTTGTTCCTCAAGCATTTAAAGCAGCCCAGCTCCACTGTGCCTGTTCCTCAAGCATTTAACCGGGCCCAGCTATACTAAGCAGAGTGAGACAACAATTGTTTTGTTGTTGTTGTTGTTGTTGTTGTTGTTGTTGTTGTTGTTTTTGAGCATCTGTGGCTGCCAACCCTGGGTTAGCTCTAGAGTGTATGCTTCCAGCATTTACCTAGAATTATTCCACTGACAAGGGAGAAAGGAAGAGGCGGCAGATGATATCCACCGGTCTCCATATGAAAATTGGCACAAGCCAGGTTGTGTGTTAATCAAGCCACCAAAGGTCTTTGGCCCTTGGACAACAGCAGCCTTTGTCAACACCTGAGAGGAAAGCCAGCCGCCTCCTTTCTAGTGCTAATAAGCTGAGTGGAGACGGGGTTAGGTTCCATGGGAAAATGTGTGCTCAAGCTCCCCAGGTGAGCATCTAAAGCAAGGGGCTCTGGAGGGCAATGGACCACTCCTTTCTGAAATGGGAGCCACTTTGGGAGAGGTTCACCTGGGTCCTTGAGTCCAGACTCAGTCTTCTTCATGGTGCTTGGTATGCAGCAGTCCTCCACACTTGCTTACAGAATGAATGAATAAAGGAGTGGATGAGTTATTAAGATTTACATTTGGTTCTGAATTTCCTGAATACCCAAGCCAACAGAAAATAATGTTGGCATGTGCAATTCTCCTGTGTGCATGAGAGAAAGGAGAATATTACTTAGCAGACACGCTGCTGCTAGCATTGTCTAGGGGAGTGCTGAGCATATGTTTCCTATATTCCTCAGATCCTCAGCAGAAAGCTGTGAGAAAAAAATAAACAAAAGAAAACTGTGGAGGAGGAAAGGGTTTGTTGCAGCTTACAACTCTCAGGTCACACTCCATCACTGAGGGGAGTCAGGGCAGGAACTCAGGGCAGGAACCTTGAGGCAGGAACTGAAACAGTAGCCGAGGAGGAACACTGCTTATCAGCTTGTTCTTCCTGGCTCACTTATCCTGCTTTCTCATACAGCTCAGACCACTAGCCCATGGAGGGTATCACCCACAGCAGGCTGGGCCCTTCCACATCAATCATTAGTCAAGAAAATGGCCAATAAACTTACCTATAGGCCAGTCTTGATGGAGGAATTTTCTCAGTTGAGATTATCTCTTCCTAGATATGTCTAGATTTGTGTCATGTTGACAAAAACTGACCAGGCCACTACCCATATTTGCTTACATGGCAAATATCAAGGTCTGTGGCTTCCTTGCATTCTTGCCGCCCTTCATAACTGTGCTATAAGAACTCAATCCTCATAGCTGACAGGGGCAAGAACAGAACCAGAAGCTGAAGTGGTAAAAAAATTCCCAGAGTTTAAACTGATTTAGAAACACACGTGTGGTTTCTCAACAAGAGGTCTGGTACCACTTGCTAACCATGGACTAGTTCTAGACTTACTTTCCCTTGTAGACACAAGAGACATAGTCTATACTTTCAAACAGCTGCAAAGAGGAGCAGAGAGTGTATGATTCAAGTGTAAGAAAACGAATTCTGACGCTGGAGCAATGACTCAGCAGTGTTAGAGTGCTAACTGTTCTTGCAGAGAAAGAAGCAGGCTCCCATTCCCAGCACCCACGTGGCAGCTCACAACTTCCTGTAACTCCAATTCCAAAGGATCCAACCCCATCTTCTGACAGTCTTGGGCCTATTCAAACACTGTGCAGGGACTCACAGTGCACACACACATGGTACACACACACACACACACACACACACACACACACACACACACTTCACTGAATAATGTCACATACATATTCTCTGTCCAGGAAGCAAGACACTGCCCTTTTCTGTGCCAGGGTCTCAGCAGGATAAAGAACCTTGGAGGAAATAATCAGCTTCTGAGTTTTGGAATTTAATGGCAGCTTATAAAGAGTGAAATGGCAGGTTCCTGCGTCAGCCAAGATGAAGTTCAACAGTAATCTCATAGAACAGAGTCCCCAAAAGAGTTTTTGAAATTTAAATGTGTATTCCTTTGACTCAGCAAGTCCTAGGCATGTGTTTTAACAAAATAATAGAACATTTCTTTACAAAGTATAAAGATGAGTATATAGGGAATTTTGTGTTGTACGTATGGGAAGATAGAAATAATCCAAATATCTGTTCACAGAAATGTCGTGAATTGAACCATGACTCATTTGTTTACTTAATTGTTTTAGACAGGCTCTCACTATGTATTCCTGGCTAGCCTAGAACTTTCCAGTGTAGACCAGGCTTGCCTAAACTCACAAAGATCTGCCTGCTTCTGCCTACAAAGTAATGGGACTAAAGGTATGTGCCAACACACCCCAGCTTCAAAAGACTATAATGATTACTCTTGAGTATGCAGATATTTACTAAACATCTGCTTTGCAGAGTTGGGTACAAGGTACATGAGTTACATAAGATCTGCTAAATCCATATCCTTCTTGAGTTTATAATCTAGACATGATGTTTTAAAACATTTTTTAGATTTATTTATGTGTTTGTTTATTTATTTATTTGTTTGTTTGTTTTATGTATAGGAGTGTTTTCTCTGAATGTATGCCTGATGCCCTTGGAGGTCAGAAGAGGACACCAGGTTCCTGAAACTAGAGTTGTGGCTGACCTTGTGGGTGCTGAGAACTGAACCTAAATCCTCTGCAAGAGTAGAAATGCTCTTAAGCACCGATCCATCTCTCCAGCCCCTACAACACACACATAAAATAGTAATTGAATAAAAAAAAAAGATTAAAAACTTATTTAAAAATAAAGAGTTCAAGGACAAGAAAAATACTAAAACTCTTTCCAAGATGTCAGAAATATTCACTTCCCTCCTTACATTGCTGATTCTCAGCTTTTAACTACCCACTGCCTTTGTCTAGTGTTTTATTATAGTTTAAAAGGAAATACATCCATCAAAAAACATTTCAATGAAGAATTGTTTGGACTAGATCAAAGGACTTTTAATTTTCCCTTCTCTCTTTTCTCTTTCTGCACCTATACACACAAGCAGAACTCAATTAATCTGCTGTCCCTCTACAGGATATTTTGTATTTCTAAGCGTTGCTCCCACCTCTTAGAGAACACTGTTAAGGAAGCAGAACGCATTCATTGGCTTCCCCTCACCTGTATTCCCAGTTGTCTCCACAAAATAATTACTTTCTCATACAGCCTGAGTCATCCAAGGCAAACTTCTCTGAGAAACCCAGGGAAGCCATGCCTGTCAAGCATCCTGCAAGTCCCAAATACATGCACCTCCCTTGCCATCTGTTTCTACAGATGCTTTCCTTTAATACCCACATTTCACTTAATGCCCCAGCCTGAGAGTGAGCACAGTAAACTTTTTCAGTAGAATATCTATTAGATGGTTGCAAACAGGGAAATAAAATCCAGTGGCATACATAAGCTGGTTCCCAGGCTCACTGCCCTCTGGGAAAGCGGTGTTCCAACAGAGAGTATACTAGTAAGCTAACAAGTACCCCAACTTCCTGATGCTGGAGTTGGCCTCCAGCTGCCTGGTTCTTCCAAAGACCATGGTGGTTCTTTCATTCAGTCAAGGCAAAGGCACTTAGGATGTATTGAAAATGTGTTTCCTAGAAAACCCAATAGAGTCATACTATGTGTCATCATCATATACCTTCAGGAACTTAGCTCCAAGAGTGGGAAACAAGCGTGTCATTTGAAGCAATGTTCTGCTTAGATCTGCAGGCTTATGAAACCTATGAGGCCAATATAATTTTCTTTTTTGCTTAGGTTACCAGAAGGCTTCAAATCAGGTATGAGTCTTAATAACACATTTACTAATCTATGCATTCAACAGACTGGGATCTCTGTTTCAGGTTACACATCATGTAAGGTGTGGATGACTTTGGGCTCAAAGATACAGTGCTGGCCTTTGAGAGAGCCAGGGAGAGACAATGAGTCCACAGCTAGTCATTACTATAATTGAGACACATAGAATTCTCTGGAAGTCCAGAAGAGCAGCATCTCACCCAGCCTGTCCTGGAAAGGGAACCCAGGAAGCAAAGAGGATGGGGACCCTTTAAAGTGACATCAGCACTGGTTTTTGGTAAATAATCTCTAATTTAGTTTCTGGTGTTTCTCAGTTCTTTTTTGGCAAGTATGTTCAATCTCTTAGATCCTCTAGGTGGGTGTGGCGGCATGTACCTGCAATCCTAGCTCCTTGGATCCTGAGCTGAAAAGGTCAGTTTAGACCCAGAGTAAAGGGACTAGCCTAGATAACACAAAAAGACTCATTCTGAAAATTAAAAAAAAAAATTTAATCCCTTATAAAAAGTTTGGAAAAATACATATGTATTCATGCACACTTATTTAAGCATACACACAAAGCTCACAAAATAACTTTTCAACCCAAATGAAACTTTTAAATTAAAAAAAAAAAGTGTCAGGTGTGGTGATATATTATGTACCCTAATAAAATTTGCTTAAAGATCAAAGGATAGAACAAGCCACTAGATTAAACATAGAGGCCAGGCAGTGGTGGCACACACTTTTAATCCTCGCACTTTGGAGGCAGAGATCCATTTGAATCTCTGAGTTCACAACCACCCTGGACTACATGAGATTGACTCAGTCTAGGAGAGAAACAGAGCCAGGCAGCTGGTGGCACACACCTTTAATCCCAGTACTTGGGAAGTACACACACATTTAATGACTGGGCAGAGAAAGGTATATAAGGTGTGAGGAGACAGGAACTAAAGGCTTTTCTACAGAAGCATCCCTTTCAGCTGGAGGCTTTTTTGGCTGGAGCCTTTTGGGTGAGGACTCAGGATTTCAGTCAGAGGATTCGTGGAGATGGTGAGTTGAGACGTGGCAGTGGCTGGTTCCTTTGTCTCTCTGATCTTTCAGCATTTACCCCAATATCAGGCTCTGTATTTTTTTATTAAAAGACCATTTAGCAAATTGTGTAACAGGTCCAAAAGAAACCCATAAACCAGTGCATGCTGGCCTCTAGGCTTGCTCAGCAAGCACCTGTTACATAGTCCAATACTAGCATCCTGGCTCCTCTCTGCTCTTCTCACCCCACCCCCTACCCTAAACCTCTCCAGCCCATGAGCTTCCCTTCCCTTCCCTCAGCTTCTGATTCCTACAGAACCCTGCCATTTGGGCCACGTACTCTCTTTGCCCTCTCCCCTCCTGGTCCCCTCTCTGGGCCCTCTCTCCTCTTTTCCTCCTCTCTTCTGCTCTGGACTCTTCAGATGCCTCTGGCTGTACTCTCCAACATATCTACAATAAAAACCTTCTCCTCAACTATACCTTGGAGTGGTCATGTCCTCATTTCATTCAATAAAGACTCAGAAAATCAGACATAACCAGACACAATATTTGAATAGTTGCTGGTTACTGTGAATACTTCTTGTGATTCCAAATAAATCTGGTTTAAAAACATGAAGGTATTATATTAGTTTAGCACATATTTTTTTAGATTTATTTATGCATCTGGATGTTTTGTCTGCATATATGTCTGCACACCAAAAGGGGGCATCAGATCCCATGGGACTACAGTTATAGACAGTTGAGAGCTGCCATGTGGGTGCTGAGAATATGAACTAAGGACCAACCAGAAGAGCAGCTAGGGCTCATAACTGTTGAGCCATCCTTCCAGTCCCAGTTTAGCATAGTCTTAACCTTGTCTGTTTGAGTACCAATGATGCTGACATACCAACTGCAAAGGTTTTTACAGAGCACTTCTGGGCCAGTAGATGGTGACTGACAACCCACATTAGCTATATGGCCTCCGGATCCTGGCTTTCTTCCAGATGTGGCTAATGCAAAGCCAAAGCATTCCTTTACTAGCTCCTATACCAGCCTTTCCCTCTGCCATATCATATGCTATAAGAGTATGGGGTTGCTGGCAACATTTCAAGTTCTATCATTGATTCAAATCTATCCTGGAGCAAAACTGCTTTTATTTCAAACGAGTACTCTCTAGTGATCCAAAGAGCAGAGGCAGTAAAACAACTCTACATTCATGTAAGCATTCCCATCCCCAAGGAATGGTTCTCTGGGCCTACAAACACCTTTAAAGCAATAAAAAGTTTGCAAAGTTGGAGTCCTTTTTTGTGACTTTCTAAGAAGTCAGAATTCTACATAATACAATGAATCTGGTGCTTAACAACTGTTTAAATAAAATTCATTCCACACAAGAGTCTTACTGAACAGTGGTCACTTCATAAAGCTATGGTAAAAGACAGTGTTCCACTTCTCAATCAGAATAAGCCAGGAAATGAATGGGGCATTAGGGAAGAGCTGCAGAAGGGGCTGGCCACATCCTCTCTGTAGCCTCTGCCCTGCCTTCTCAGTTGATGTCTGCAGGACTCTGGGCTCAAAAGCCAACTGTCAGAAAGGCCTTTCCTGGCCATCTTTGCACAAAGTGGTAACTCCTGACCCTTTCCTAGCTCACTGGCTTTGCTCTTTCCTCCACACTGCTAGCCCTGCCCCAAATACACACACACACACACACACACACACACACACGCATGCACGCACGCACACACGCATGCACAAACACATTCACGCATACTTCTTTTGCATGGCACATCCTTATCACCAGGAAACGCTTGCTTGTTTGTCCATTCCCTCCACACAGAACAGGACCCTGAGAGCAGGGCTGTGTTTAGTCTACTACTTGGTCTCCAATATCTGGCATCAAATAAGCATTTAGCAAATGTTTGCCAAATGCATTTTTCTAGACCTTACTCTTTCAGCTCACTCATATCCCATCTATGTGTCTCTGCATGGAAACCAAAGGACATGGAAGGCAGAAAGAATGTTTTTCTGACTTCCTCATTTCCCTGATTCTTGCAAAGCTCAGTTCCCTACAGAAGGCCAAGGCCAATTATAGTGGGTAGCCATTCCAGCCTCGGCCTGGAAGTTCCAACCCCCATTGAGGCTTTGGTAATGGTCACACCTACAAGGCGGGGCTGAGAGAGAACGCTGAAGACCTAGGATCAAAAGGAGAGGCTTCTCTTGGTTCCAGGACCTAGGAAGCTGGAGGTAGACCGAGCAGAGTTCTCCAAAGAACACCACCGGATTGCGCCATACCTTTCCAAGACCCAGAAACCTATCCCTTCATTTGTAAGCTACCCCACAAAATAAACCTCCCTTTTAACTATGTGGAGTGACCTTAATAATTTCACCAGTATCTGGTGCCCAACATGGGGCAAATTCCAAAGGCCTGGGTGACTCTCTAAACAGCAGGAAGCAATTCTAAGAAAATGATGCCCCTTCTTCCTAAAGTTTCATATTTGTCAGGGTTATGGATGATGGTTCTAGGGTCGGGGGTGGAATAAACTATTAAACTCAATACTCTCCTTAAGGAAAGAAAATATGTCTCAAAAAAAAAAAAAGGGAAAAGAAGAAATGGAATGGATAGGTAGAAGATATTATGGTAGACTATTGTATATATTAGTAAACAAATTTAGTAAAATAGCAGCCTTAGATAATTTGCACTGTAATTTGCACTGTTATGAATTCTTATATGTTGATACAAATATAAACTTTTTATATTCCTGTTTAAGATAATTTGTATATTGATACAAATACAGAACTATGTTTGTTATAATATACATACACATATTTTACTCTTATTTGAAATATATGTATATTGATACAAATGTAAGTTTATATCTGTCATACTGTATGTATGTTCTACTTCTGTTTAAGATATTCTGTATACTGATATATATTTAGGATTATTATCATATTGCATATTGCACTATACATACCTACCTCTGTTAAAGATATTTTGTGTATTGTCACAATTTTAAAGCCATTGTCCTTTTACTGTACATTTGCTTACAGACTGTTTGCCTTGTTTACATGAAGCCTTAGTCCTTAGGTTGTTTAGGTAGATAAGACTTATAGATTTATAGTCACCTATGCTTGTCATCTCTATAATTATGTTAATTAGGTTATCCAGATTTATAAATACATAGGTCGGATGCATAGGTAATCTTCAAACACTTCATGGATCTAGAGAATATGGCATTTAAATAACTTAGAATTCTGTTGACGTGAGACACAATTGCTCCTGACAGCACCAATTTGATCCCGAGAGAATGTTGGGCTTCTAAGACATTTCCATTTGGAAGTTTGTCTTCTTGGCACAAAATGGCCTACTGGGCAAAGAACTGCCCTTGCCTCAACTGCTGACAGTACAAATGCTGTCCTTTTCTGGACAAGCAGGACACAAAGAAAACAACCACTGTACTTTGCAAAGACAGGGAAAGATGGTCTTTCAGAATTCCTGCTTCTGAAAATAGTCTGTCAGATACTCTAGGCCTCTAGCCAATTTGAATGCACCAACAATGCTGAGAAACATTAGGTGACTGTCCAGGCTGCCAGCTGTCTCTGTCTACTCTTGCAAGACTCCTGAAAATTGCTTGTTTCCTCCCATTTCTCAGATATGTGTTTTTTGCTTGATATTGTTTGCATTGATTGTAGTTCCAGCTTATCTAAGTCATTATTCCTCATTACTCCTGGACAATATTTGATAACCATTTCTTTTGATATAGTCTTGTATTAGGTTAGAACTTTCTTATTTAGACAAAAGGGGGAGATGTAGTGGGTAGCCATTCCTGCCTTGGCCTGGAAATTCCAACCCCCATTGAGGCTTTGGTAATGGTCACACCTACAAGGTGGGGCTGAGAGAGAACGCTGAAGACCTAGGATCAAAAGGAGAGGCTTCTCTTGGTTCCAGGACCCAGGAAGCTGGAGGTAGACCGAGCAGAGTTCTCCAAAGAACACCACCGGATTGCGCCATACCTTTCCAAGACCCAGAAACCTATCCCTTCATTTGTAAGCTACCCCACAAAATAAACCTCCCTTTTAACTATGTGGAGTGACCTTAATAATTTCACCAATAGCCAATCTAAGAAGATGTCTCAAGAAGCCTTGTCAACAATAGCCCTTCATCTGTACTTGACTAAATGGTTAATATACGTAGGCTTCTGACACCTACTCCCAATGGCTCCCAACCACATTCTTCAGAAGTTTCCCACTAGGAGGATGCATCAGCTACAGTATCTATGCATGTTCTCAAAATGACAGAGGCCTACTGGCTGCACTGACTCCCTTTGTCAAATCTAAACCAACGCACTGGGGCAAGGGACCCCAGCAAGCAGCAAACATCAACTATACTGTGCAGCTATCAATCACACTTCATGAAGCTGACCGCGCAGCCCCAGTTCATTCAATAGTCAAAATCATTCTGTTTCCTGGACACAAGTCTGTAGCACTCTTCAAATTTTGCTAAGTCTAACTAAAGAAAAAGGGATTCCAACAGTCATCAAAATTAGAAGCTGTGGTCACCCAGAGTCACCAGAGCTCCAGAAAGAACCCAGTAAAAGAGAACTGGAAAAAGGACTAAATAAACACTACCACTCTGGACCCATAATTGTTCTTCATCTGTCACTATAACAGAATGCATCACGGAAAAATAATGTTTAAATAAGCAAATAAATAAAACCATCCATCTACAAAATCCTTGGGCTTGGAGCAGGCTTAATTCTAAGTCTCCATATTGCATCTTGGCGCTGGCTAACAAAGTCTTCCACTAAACTGCCTGCCAAGGAGCAATGAAGCGGAGCTCCAGCAATTCTTTCAACAAGCTACTGAGAATGCAAGGCTAATTTAACGGGGCAGGGCCAAGTGCCGTTAACAAACGGCACTTCTGTAAGGGGGAAATAAGTTGCTCATGTTCTTCAGCAGTAACTCTCCTGACTAAGCAGCTCTGAAAGGGTTTGGAGCCTTTCTCCTGTCGGTGTGCAGGTGGCCACGAGTTCATTTTCATCTGCAGGAAGCAAGAGATGGCCAAAGCAGGGGCTTTGCCCAGTGCCCCCTGGCATCAGCCGGGGATTGGGGTGTCTGAGTTGTATCTAATCCCTTCCTGGAGAAGGAACACACAGAACCATGCTCTACTTCTTAGAAACCCAGAAACCGCTGCTAAATCCCTTCCCTTTGTCCCAAACAGAGACTGAATCACGGCACACAGGAAGTGAGTCCCACCCCACATCAGCCCTTTGAACAGGCTGCACAGGCTGCAGAATGTTGCCTCTGCTTGCTGCAACAGGGTGTCAGGCACGGCCTGGAGAGCTGAAGCTTTCAATACCACAAAAACCCACCTTGGTCCTAGGACTGGCTTGCCTTTCAAATGGCGATGAACGGAACTCTTGTCTGCCCTGATTTGTCCACATAACAATGCGAAGAGGATGCGCAGCAGGCAGCGTGGCCCATACTGACTGCACAGCTTTGGGCACACCATTTCCATTTTCTTGGTCTGTTTCCTTATAGGAAAAGCACAGAGAAGAGACTAAAATAGCTAAGGGAGGCAGCGACTCAAAGTCTCTGGTTTTGTGTATTTTTCTGAGCTGTTTTCTCTCTGAAAGGAGCATTTTCATTATCAATTCTTTCTGGTCTCTCATTCCTATTTTCTTACGAAGACCTTGCTGGTCACATGTCCCTGCCGAGAGAAAATGTTCCATGTGACTCTTCAAGTCACGCGAGAGACCAACTGGAGTGAGTGTGTTAGCTTTTCATCTCTAGCAAAAGATCAGAGAGAAATCAACTTGATTTGTTGAAGGATTCAGTCCACAGTGGGCTGAGGTGGGCTAGCTCTCCACGGCTCTTAGGCCTGCCACGAGGGAGGCAGAAGCTTATCGGGCAACATATGGCAGAGCTGATGCTGGCCAGGAAGGGAAGAGGGAGATGGAGGAAGATGGAGAAAGGGGAAGAGAAGTGGAGAAAAGGGAGGGCTGGAGGGAGGGGAGGGATGAACTTCATAACAAAGCTTATCTCCCTTAAACATTTGTATTAAGCTCTGAGCCCAACCATGGTGCAATCCATTCCAGAAGACTGATCACCATGATCCAATCACCTCCCAAAGGTTAGAGCTCTGGGGAGCACTGGGGGTCCGAGCCTCCACACGAGCTTTGGGAGGTGGATATTTCTCATGCAAACCTGGGCACTAAGGCTCACGAATTTCTAGCTGTCTGGTCACCCTGGGTCCTGACAACATTCCCATCCTTTGATCTTCAAACTTAAAGAAAGAAGCAGCCCTGGCCACACGGATCCCCATGTACTTTTGTTTGAGGATCTGAAAATGGACTCTCTAACTCCAGGGTTATTATGCAGGAGACTCACAGCCCTGAAGTAATCATCAGCCAAAATGTGTGTGTATCTCTCTCCCCCTGCTCTGTTCTTTCAAACATCCTCACGAGTCCTTCCATTTTCTTTGCCCTTCTTTCCTGGCTCTTCTCTTCTCACTTGGTCCTGCTGGCATAGCTAAGGAGGTGATTTAGACCCATTAGTAACCCAGGATGAAATAAACTAAAACGAGAAATTGCTGCTTATCTTCAGTGAGCAGAACCGCAGGATTAGGACTCAAAGCATCTGTAGGATTGTATGTTAACAGCACTCAAGGAGCTGAAACATAAAAGCCCACGAGATGAAATGAATTCAGGATGGCAAATTAGATCAAGCCCTACCTTCTTGTAGAAACACTCTCAACACAGCTTTGTGTTGAAACTTCTGCCATGAGAAGTTGATATGGTCAGGAGAAGTTACCCAAACCATGGCATTTAACCAGTAACAGCAGCCGCATCCCTGAGATTAATGGAACTGCAGAGCATAACTGTTTAATGCATTCTCCAGAAGCAGGAATCACTCAGGTGGTGAGGATTTGCCATTCAATCAAAATATCTTCTCTGCACCCACTTGTGAACTTAATGCTCCCAACGCCCATATGATTAACCAAAGTCCAGGAGGGCTGCCAACCAACAGGCAGAAGTGTGGCATATCTAAGCAAGCGGGCACAGAAAGGTATCATTATGACGGATATTGTAGACATTTGGGATAAAAGGCTCTTAAGTAGGAGGTTTTAGGCTGGGGACAAGTTGTTGAAGAGGTCCTTAGGCCCGATAGCCTTTCCTACTCACATACCAAGTACAATGATGCACAGTTTTGTATATTGTTGTCCCCAGGTAGAAAGTAGACAGGATACATGTGATGTGATGCAGGTGGAAATGTTCAGTGTGGGCAGGCACAAGAAGGAAGATGTCGATAGTTCCCTTCCTAATCATCCTGCTCAGCACTCATTCAGCTAGACCAAGACAGATACTGCTTTGGGATGCAGAAACCTTCGATTTTGAACAAAAATCTAGAATTTATGTCCAGATGTTAAGTTATTCCATGAATGTTTGCTTAAATGCTCACTATGGTATAGCTATGAGACAAAGCCCAAACTATGTTGATGCCCAAATACAAATAGTGCCATTCCCCCATTCCCCATTTCCCTTCCCTTGAAAGAGCATTTAAAGTTACCTTCCCCCGCCCCCGGACGATGTGAAATAATTAATCTGGAAATATGCCATATTTGTAGTGGGACCTGGGGTACGATCAGTGGAATGGTACACACTGGCTTCAGCCAGGGCCCAGTGTAGAACACCACCTCTGGCTGTGTCCCAGAAATCTAAGAAAGAAGCAAGACCAGCAGAGGTGAGAGTGACTTCCACTGAGTCCTGTCCAGGTAGCCTCTTGGGACAGCACCTGGGAAAAGGTGAGACATCCCCTCTCTGAGCAGAGTGCCAGCGGAGCATAGGCTGTGGAACAAAGGCCACAGCCTGACTTGTGAAGAAGAGTTTAGAGAAGCAAAGAGACAAAACAAGAAACAAAGCCATGTATTACCCAAAAAGGAACGTTGTTATCAAAGTCTGAGACAATGTTGGTGTTCAACACCCCAGCTACTCCATCCAGGGTTCCCATCTTCTCCTCTCTTTCTCCTTCTATCCTAGACCCCACAGCCCACCAGGCAGGCAGGACTCTGGCCCCATTCTGCGGCTGATACTCAGAGCCCCAACCTCCCACCCAGCACTGAGTTGGAAATAGACAAAAGGAGGAAACTTAAACAGAGGGCTCTTGCCTAACTATAGCTCCATTTACTAATTTTCAGCTTTGTGGGATGCGAAAGCAATTCATGTTCACTTGAAACCACACTCTGAATGTTTTATTTCTACACTTTCCCTGACTAGGCAAATATGGCAAGATATGCTGCCACGGTGCTGAGCCACAGCAGTGAGCATGCAGCTCTTGCTCGGCTCTGCGATCAGAAGGGGAAGCCACTGGGACCCAGAACCATATGGCTAAGCTGGGGGATCAACATGTTGGAGATATTAAGCTCATTTTCATATGATATTTTCTATTTCTCACAGTTTTATGACTTACCCTCTCAGAAATGAGGAACACCTGTGTAAGTTTCCAGCTCTGAAACCTAAGCTCCATGAAGAAAGATGGATAAAGTACATCTGGCCATGATGAGCACCGTTAAAGGGAGACACTGCCCACATCCCAGGAGAGGTCCAGGACTCCAGAAAGCACTCAATGAGGATTGGCAGTCTCTCCTACGCGGTAGATATGCTTGCCATCTTCACAGGAGCTGCCTAGCATTGCCTCAAAAACCATCTCCAGTTAGACACTAAAGCAGGAGCCCAGGAGCCTCCCGGCCATTTACATTTCTGCATGAGGGTGTTCACTACATACTTTTCAGAGAGATTTACAGAGAGTATGAGAGAAAATTCTTTGAAGGAAGCAGAAGTCACCCAGGCCTGGTACTTGTCCTGGTCTGCCCATACCATATCAGTGAGATCCTAATAGCTACAGCTTATATATTATTCATTTCAATTGTCTAAAAAATTTATTATGTGTTTATATGTATGCACCAAGACATACACGTGGTGACAGACTGACAGGAGTTAGTTCTCTCTTTCTGTCATGTGGGTTCCAGGCAGCAAACTCAGGTCATTGGCCTTGATGGCCAATGCCTTTACCCCCGAGCCATCTCACTGGCCCTTATCTCATGGTTTCAAATGTTGCTATACATTAAGTAATTTTGCCTACTATAGCTCTTGGGAATTTAAAAATTATCTTCCTGCTCCTTTTCTTATTATGGTCTTAGAAAACTAAAGAAGATGGCTTTTTCATAAATCCTTCTAAATGCCTGCATTTGCTCATTCTTGCCTTCTATGTCTCCAGTAAATGATCATCAGAGGCTTTCTTTGGCTTTGAAATAAGCAGAGTTCTAGAAAGCAGGCATCTGACACCAAAGTTCCATCTGCCCGTTGCTATTTACCCACTCGTCATCCCTGGACAACCAATCAGGGACTATTCATTCCATCACGACAGAAAAGAGACAGGGTACCCAGGGGAGTGCTGCCTTTCTCCCCTTTAGAGGGAGGTGGTTCCTGTTAGTCTCATCAGATTTTCTTCTGGTTTACAATCAGGGGGATCAGAATAGCAGAGAAGACTAAAAATAGAGCAGGCTCTCAAACACAAACCAGAGGTAGGGGATGTGTTCCGCACTGGCACGCCTTCACTACATGAGCAACAAACAGATAAACAGGCTTGTGCAGTGCATCTTGTGGCGGCACACTGGGCAATGAACTTGTGGTCCTCTACCTACTGTCTGTGAGTGTAGCCTGCTTCTGGGTATGGGTGGCTTCATTCAGAGCTGGGACGTTAGCTTGTTAGATCCATTTGCCATGTCAGATTCGTTTCCTCTTTTCCTGTGTGAACAATAAACCACGCATTCAAAACAGACACCTGACCATCTCCCTCTCTGGCACGAAAGTCCTCTTCATGACCAGAGGGAACAGTAATAAAGAAGAGGTTGTTGTGTGACAGGGATTGGAGTAGGGAGACAAAGGAAGAATTAGAGGAGAGAGAGAGAGTACGAGGTGGAAATCATATGAATACAGTACTCATGTATGGAATTCTTTTAAAAAGTGAAAACAAACCAAAACATTATCAATTATACCCAATAAGCCAAGAGTAGCACATTCTCAAGGCTCTGCAGCATAGGTTACTTAAAACTGGAAGGAGAGAAGGACTCAAACATGCTCTCATGTGATACATTTTTCTGTTTTATCCTATTCTGTCCCAGGCCCTTCTGCTATGATATGATAAGATCCTGTATAAATACACTAAGGAAATATTATAGTGCATGTTTGACTATCAAAAAAGTGAAGAGAGCTGGGTGGCAGTGGCGCACGCCTTTAATCCCACCACTCGGGAGGCAGAACCAGGCGGATCACTGTGAGTCCAAGGCCAGCCTGGTTTACAGAGCGAGATCCATGACAGGCACCAAAACTACACAGAGAAACCCTGTCTTGGGGGAAAAAAAAAGTAAAGAGAATGTTCCAAGAAAGTATAGACATAACCTGGGGGGAGGGGTTGTATCTTGACAATAGGGCCATGCTTATAACTCCAAGACCCTGTGTTCAATCATTCAAGCCTCAGCATTGGGAAAAAGTTGTACACCTGCAGACACACTTACACACATACAAGGAAAAGAGGGGATAACAGGAAAACAAGGAAAGGGAAAGAGAGGGGCAGAAACACAAAGTGAAAATACAACATGTGCAGTGAGACTTGCTTTGTGAGGACGAGCCGTTCTGTTTCTGCAAGCAGAAACTGAGCCCCAGGCACAGTGAACCCAAAATATGTGCAGCAAGCTAAGACCCTTGACTGCACTAACATGTCCCAGGTCATTCCTTCCCCAAAGCCCCAAGCACAAGAAATGCAAATCTCTCGAGGAAAGCTCTCTATTTAAACCCTTGTTATTGCTGTAAAGCAAATTTAACTAAGTATAAGCTCCCCCGCAAAAAAAAAAAAAAAAAAAAAAAAAATACAAGCAAGCAAAGCAGCATACATGAGAATTGGAAGAACTAATAAGAACATGAGAACCACACCTAGATTACCAAATATTGAAATACGCAGTAATGAGATATGCAATTAAAAATGAACAGACAAAGCTGACATTTAAAAACTACCAGGAGGATTTGCAAACACGCTAAAGAAAACTTTGTAAAGCAATAGCAACAATATAAACTCACTCAAACCCAATGCATGGTGTAGTGGCTAGTCTTAAAGTCAATGCAACACACAAGCTAGAGTTATCTCAAAGGAGGGAACCTTAATTGAGAAAATGTCTCCATAAGATTCAGCTGTAAGGCATTTTCTAAATTAATTATTGATGGGAAAGGGCCCAGCCTAGTGTGGGTGATTCCATCCTTGGGCTGCTGGTCCTGGGTTCTATAAGAAAGCAGACTGAGAAAGCCATGGGGAACAAGCCAGTAAGCAGCACCCCTCTGTGGCCTCTGCATCAATCAGCTCCCACCTCCAGATTCCTGCCTTGTTTGGGTTCTTGTCCTGACGTCCTTCAATCATGAACAGCATTATGGAGGTATAAGCCAAATAAACCTTTTCCTCCCCGACTTGCTTTTGGGTCATGGCGTTCCATTGCAGCTATAGAAACCGTGACTAAGACAGATGGGTTCAGCTGCAGCTTGGCATAGTTGAAGGAAGAATTATCAACCTGGTAAGTGTTCTAGAAGTGGTCAGAATGCAGGAGAGGGCTTGGGAAGAACTGAGAATTTTGAGGAACTAATGAAAAACATACTCCAAATGCATGGAAAGTACCCTCTCCCCAAAGCAAAACAGATAAAAGTGTTCCTTCCTCATCCGTGCGTGCGTGCTGGGGAGACATGGCAGAAGACCAAAAGCGGTGAGTCAGGTCAGGCAACAACTAGAGGGGTGGTGGTTTCTATGGCAACAGCAGAGGTCAAGCTAGGAGCCTCCCAGCTGTTAGCAAAACACACAACAAAGTTATGTCTCAAGGATGAGAGCGAAGCAAATGTGGCTTCTTATAAACAAGAACTGTCTTCACTACCAACAGAAGTTGAGGAAAGGGACTTTAAAGACTAGACTTCAGGAAGGGGAAGCGTGACCTCAGCAGGAAGCTCGGACAGAAAGGTAGACAGTGAAGGAGACGAACGAGTAGGTAATTTTAAAAGGATGCTTTACACTGTTATAAAATAACAAAACTAACATCTGCAATGTGGTGCTTAGCTGGTCTGACCTAAAACTATCCGGCAAGAACAGCATGTAATTTGAGAGACTGGTTGCATTCAAGAACTCTGCAGTGCCCCCTTTGGATACTGCCTGGGTTCACAGAAGACGCAGGGATTCGTGGCCCCAGTCACCTGGACCAGCCAGCACCAGGGCACCCTGCCACTTCCTCCTGTCCTAACCCTTCCTTAAGCTGGTCCCTCCAAAGCTGTCATTGAGACAGAGGCAACAGCACTCCAGTTTAGCAGACTGAATGCTCCCTGGAGGCAGGTGGCTTCCCCCAGCCAGGAAGAGAGGCTGCAGCCAAAAGCTGGCTTCCAGGGGGAGGAAGATGGTGTTCTTGGCAGCTGAAACCACAGCCAAGTCTAGAAAGTAATCCCTTCATCCTAACTGCAGGCCGGGCGTGGCTCTGTTTGTGGAGGGCTTTGCTGGGGAGGGTGAGCAAACAGGCTTTGAGATTAGCAATTTGTAAAGTGGCCGCATGTACTGGTAGGCAAGGATGTGTTTGCCCTCCTGGGTTTTGCCAGGGGAGAGGTTTCGGTGGGGGGGGGGGAGGGGGGTGAGGTGATGGGAAAAGCATGTTTGGCTGGAAAGGCCCAACTTCCTGCTGGAGGCTCTAGCAGGTGAACTCCGACAATCACAACCCACATCAACTTTCTTCTTAGAAAACCCACTCCAGCAAGGTCAGCTCTGGACAAATTACTAAAGAGGCCTTAAATGGCCATTCTTCCATCACCTTTCCTGCTACCTGGCTGCTGGGGTTGGTCTGGGGAGAGGGGTGGAGCAGTGTGGAAACTGGTATCTGAACTTGTGGAATCCGGGCTCTTTTCTCATAATCCTAACACAAACAAGCAGAAAGTTCACTGGCTGGAGAGAAACTGCGTCTCACAGTTCTGTGACAGAGCCGTGTGATTTATGACTATCTGCTATTTGGATTATCTCTCACCCTGATGAACTCCACTAGAGGAATTAGTGAGCAGCCATAATAACAATTGGTAACTGCCCTGCTCCTTCAACTTCAGAGGCATCAGAAATGATTCAACTTCTGTGGGTTGCTAAGGACAAATGGTGTTGCCTGGCTGAAAACAGCAGGCTGCTTTTGCACACCTGTTCATAGTATCATATGATCCCAAAGTACATAGTTTCACAACCCCTGCCCATAGGACAGACCTATGCACTGAATGCCCAATGCACACTACCTGGGTTTCCCATATACATATACTTGCCCTGAGTACTTCCAAACACTACCAACAAACTGGAAACTATGTCCTCTCCCCAGCAGGAAAAAAACAATGCTGGCAGCTGTAGTTTGTACTGTACCCAAAGAGAATTAGATGTTGGTAATCCCCAAGAAGTCTAGAATTCATCAACCACATTCTTAAAGAGGTAGTGCTGTGAAAAATCAAAAGGAGGAGACTATTGATTTCAAAAAGTGGAGTTTAAACGTTAGAAAAAGAATCAGTAGGGCTGGGCAGTGGTGACACACACCGTTAGTCCCAGCACTTGGGAGGCAGAGGGAGGAGAATATCTGGGTTGGAGGCCAACCTGGTTCTAGGATAGTCAGGGTTACATAAAGAAACCCTGACTAAAAAAAGAAAGAAAGAAAGGAAAGAAAGGAAAGAAAGAAAGAAAGAAAGAAAGAAAGAAAGAAAGAAAGAAAGAAAGAAAGAAAAGAAGGAAGGAAGGAAGGAAGGAAGGAAGGAAGGAAGGAAGGAAGGAAAGAAAGAAAGAAAGAAAGGAAAGAAAGAAAGGAAAGAAGGAAGGAAGGAAGGAAGGAAGGAAGGAAGGAAGGAAGAAAGAAAGAAAGAAAGAAAGAAAGAAAGAAAGAAAGAAAGAAAAGAAGATGGAGGGAGGCAGGGAGGGAAGAAAGAATCAGTGATTATGAGACTTCATTATGAGCCATGCAGATATGGAAAGACTGGCCCTTGCATTTCATAGTGAAGAGTAGAAAGCATAACTCAAGGAGCCAGGTGGCTAATATCATGCAGACAATTGCTGTGTACGGACTACTAGGTCACTCAAACTCCCTTGAATTCTTCAGAGGAAGATTCATATGGTCTTTTAAGGGTCTTTTGGAAAGTCCCCCACACCCTCTCTTCTTTCCTTTCTTACGTCAATGCATAGAGACCAAGGTCACCATTTCGGTATCCTTATCTCTGCAAACCAATTATATAACTTGAGTTATGGATAAAAGAAGAGTGTTGCCTTGGATACCTCAGTATTAACCTTAATTATTCTTATTAGTGTGCCGCCTAGACAACTACCAACAAGAACTCAGGGACAAGATCTGTAGAGGTAGTACCCGAACCTACACAAACAGAAGAACAGGTTGAAGCAAACAAAGGCGTAAGGCCTGTGGCATCCAGATGAGTCCCATTACATTAACATGGTAGATGGTCGGCCAAACACGCTGCTGCTGTCCAATGGAGATACAGCCAGTACCACTCACTATGGCATGAGTCCTCTTGCCATCTGCTAAGATTTCCTTCCATGTTCCAAGTGATGAATGGATTTGCCCACCACTGTTCCTGGGAGAACTACCATGTAACTTTTCTTCATTGACTGGATTTGTGGGCAACAGTCATTGAATGTAAACAGTACGTTGGAATCATTTAGGAAGGGCCTTCATATTGACCTAAGGATGTAGGTCCTTAGGGGTAGAGTAAATACTAGCATATGCAATGCTCTGCCTGGGTTTGGCCCCAATACCACAAGAAGAAAAAGAAAAAGAAAGTAGAGAGGGAGGGAAAGAGAGAACCTTCATATTAAAAGCAGTTCTATTTGACATTAATTTGAATGTGAACCTATACGCAGATATAGGAACTAAAATCATGCCCCAGTGCTCAAGCCTAAGCCAGAAATCTAATGATCAATAATTTGTTTATATTAGACTCACAAACCCCCAAATCCACAAATGCCCAGAGGCCCTCAGCCGCCTTCCAGAATGCTATCAGGCCATCAAGTTCTTTCCCAGACAAGCTATGTAGTGTGTACCCGACACCGGAAACTTCATTCTACTAAACCTTAAGGGAGGTTAGAGGTTTGGAGAAGTGGACAAGCTGTTATGAGGACTAAAGCCAGAGGTGCCATGGATAACAAGACTGCCAAGGAGCAAGTGCACAGCCTGCAGACCTGCGCTTTCTCTCGTCTTCCTGCGTGTCTTCCCAAAGTCTCCAGCTCTTTCATTAGGACGTAGTTTTTATAACAAAGGAAATGCAACCCTTGGAGTCTTCCAGGCCTTTCGGAGAGAGATGTGAAATATGACACAAATGAGATTCTGCGTGTGCCCTATGCTGCTGTGGACACAAACCTCCCATCATTATCATTCTGGGCTGGTTCTGATTTTGTTTGTTTACCACTTGGGCCCAGCCACCACTGTCTTCTCTGCTCTGTGTCCCACAAGGGTGACCCCTAGCTATTAGCTGATTTTCCTGTCCCCATGACCCAACATCTGACAGGAAGCCACTTAAGGATTTAATTGGGTTCATGGGTTGAGGGAATACAGTCCATTACAATGGCCATTGCCTGGCTGTTTACATCATAAGGGCAGTCAGGAGGCAGAAGAGTCCTCCAGTGGAAGGGGGGCTGACCCAGAACTCGTTCAGGGCCCCCCTTAAAGGTTCTACAACCTCCCAAAAGGGTTGGGGACCAAAACAGGGACCAAGCCTTCCAATGTAGACATCTATGAAGAACATTTCCCATCAATATTCAAGCAATGATATCACTCTCTAAGGAAGTGTCCACTAGGTCCAGGGAACTTCTACTTAGTTCTAACACTGCGGGAAGGGAGTTACTGTCTGGAGATGGGAAGGAATGAAAAAACCCAACGATGTGACTTCTGTGTCTTCCTGGAGCCACTATTGATACAATTATCACTTAGTTAAGTAAATCAATACTGTCTATTCATATACATGTATGGACTCTCCAAAAACAACAATATAAATAAAAAGAAGACCACTTGACATCATTCGGGAAAACAAACCTGTAAAGGTAAATTGTCTAAACAATAAAATGGCCTCAACCCTCTAAATCGATTCTTCAAAAATTTAGCTTAAGAAAACATCTTAGAAAATTTTAAAAAAAGTGTCCTTACAAAGGAATTTATTATATTGTCATATTCACTGGAGGAAATTTTACAACTTAAATATACAAAAGAACGATAATAGTTAAATTGTAGCATATCAACTTGATAGATTAAAAGACTATGAAATGTTAATATTAAAACTTTGTAACTGCAGAAGTTTATATTAACAGAGATAAATAAAACATATTTGAAAATGAATGCATCAGAACTTTAATTATATAAAAACATATGTATGCATCTAAAAGTGAGATAAAAATCTCACAACGATAACTCCTGTGTTGGAGGATTGGAATGTAAGTACCATATACTCATCTTCTAAATTGTCCTTTAAAATAAAGCAAATGGAATAGGACAAAGGACATGACACACTCCCTAGAAATCTCATGGCTACAGCTAGTGTGGCAGGTGTACCTTCTGGGACATTCAGACCCCTCAAGGCTGCACTCTGCCTTCCAATCCACTCTCAGTTTTACAGGGGCTGTTCAGCCTCGGCAGGGCAGCTACTGCCCCACACACCAGGATATGAAGTTAATAAAACCTCATTGAATGGCAAAATGTGCTTTCTTACTTTCATATTCATGTCTGGCTGTATCTATTGACTATTTGCTGACTCTAGATGGAACAATTCAGAGTGAAAGCATTTTCTTGGACCATTTTTGTTGTACAGTGTATGTGGGCTCTCCCAGACACTGCACACTTTCATTAGGAAGCGGTGAGATGAGGACTGTCATTGGAACCCTCATTGGCGCTTTTAAGATATGCCTCATACTCCTCCTTAAAGAGATCCCATCTAGCACAGTGATAACAGATGGATGGCTATGACCTTCTTCACATTCTTCTAACTCCTTTTAAAATGAAATCAAGGCTCTTGCTGCTGGTGTCTATGGGCAGGGTGCCAAGGCGATGTAAGGAGGGCTACATATCATCGCTCACTCTCAGGATTGTCTTCAAGTTCATCGTTAATGTACTATGCCACCGAAGAACAAGCCAGAAGTGGGGGGGAGGGGCAGTCCAAGGGAAATGTGCTTCCCCCCTACCCAAGGCCTATTTTCTTGAAATACTGGTTGTCACATAGGCAATGTCTTCCCATTGAAAACAAATGTGACACCATTATTGACATTACAGCAAAATGCTTCGCAGACATGCTCCTCTTTATGCCTCAACATTGAGCTGACAATTTGACATTGCCCTAAAGTTTTAAGCCTAGCAGGATTTCCTGTCGAAAACATTTACCATATAGAATATATTCTGCCTTGAAATAGTGCTATTTCCATTTCACATCGAAGTGAACAGTGATTTACTGTAACTACATATCAATTCCAGTGTATTCCTTGGATTGGCTGTTATTGTTTTAATAAGGCAAGGATTAATGGGCAGGTGCTCTATCATCACCTGACTGAAGAAGAAATACAGAAATTATGCATGGCTCATTTTCCCCCTTCTCTGGGCTGATTAATAACGCTGTGGTCATGTACTTATAATGCACTTCCCAGATTTAAAGTGCTTTCATACCCAGAATTACATTTTACCTTTGACGGGGCCTTCCAAATAACACACAGCTTCACAGCCTTTTCAGTTTTCTGATGCCCAAATATTGTATGCGAGTGCATATATGAGCATATGTATGAGGGGTGTGGGTGTGTGTGTGTGTGTGTGTGTGTGTGTGTGTGTGTGTGTGTGTGTATGTAGACCATCCCAAACACCTGGTGACCTTGCACATGGTCCAGCCACCCCCTAATGCAGCCTTGCTATGGAAAGCAAGCTTAGATCTCACTAGAAAACCTTTGTGGGCTCCCACAATGCAAAGCATCAAGACTGTGAGTAGCCTTAATTGACCCCGCTTTTAATGAAGGTTTCATTTATTCAGCCCAGCTAAAATAGAGCTTTAAAGTTTGATGCTCCAGCCTCCAGCCTCTGGAATGCTGGGATTATAAGCTTGTGTTGCCACAAACCTGGCTTGAGATTTCGTTTTCTGACATTTTTAGCATACGAAGTAGCAGATTTCTTTGTAGTGTTTCTTGGTTTTAGCCGACCCTCTCCCTGCCTCCTTCCCGAAACCTCCTTGCTCCTCTCCACTTAAACCCTTCCACCCCAGTAGTCCCCTTCACATCACACATGTTGTTATCCACTCTACTCCTCTTCCCTAAACTCTCTTTCTAATTTCCTGGCATCTCCCCACAGTCATTTCCACATAAATACACACATATAAAACTAGAAACTAAGATACGCAGATGAGAACATGCAGTGTTTGGTTCATATGACCCAGCTACCACTTCACGGCATATACCCAAAAGATTCTTCATATTCCTATAAAGATACTTGCTCACCCCTGTTGATAACTAGTCTAGTCATAGTGTTTAGGAGATAGAGCCAGCACAGATACTCATCAACAGATGAGAATACTGTACATATACATAAAGGATTCAATCAGCCATTACATGTGGCTTCTGAAGGAAAATTAAACTGGAATTTCTTCTTGATTGCTTAGATGGCCTTCTCAGAAAGCAAAGCACAAGTCAGGAGAATTCTCAGCGGCTATGGAAGAAGAGGCCCACTTGCCAGTGTCAAATGCCAGCCATGAATGTAAATCCTCCAGTCCCAGAACACCTTTCGATAACTGCAGCCCTGGTCAACATCTAACTAACACATCATGAAAGAATGATGCAGAATCATGCAGCCGAGCCACTTCAGATTCCCAACCCTTAGAAACTATGGCAGATAATAAATTATTGCTAGTGCTTTGTGACAGAGCAAAGGTTACTTGTTATAGTAACAAAGGAAATTTGGCAAGACTATGGCTCAGATTAGCACAGAGTTACATAACCCAAGGAACACGGCCAAATAATGTGGATGAGCTACATGACCCATGTCTACAAAGAAAAGTGGCTTTCATATACACACCATTACCATATTTTAAACATAAACACTTCACATCAAGACAACTGACCAAAATCCTACACTAATTCCAAAAGTCTAAAAAATTGTAAATGATATATTTGTTTGTATAATTAAGTAAATTCTTTAGATGAAAAGAACTATAACTAAAGTCAAAATCCAACAGCTTATTAGGAAAATTATCAGCAATGTAGAATATACAGAGGGTGACTACTCCCTGTGTATAGAAGAATGGACAAACCAATTAAAAAAAATCACTCAATACTAAGACAGAAAGCAGGCATCATTGAAAGATTCAAAGAAAAGTGGTCCAGAGTTGGAGCTCAAGAGCACTCTGCTATTTGGAATAAAAAAGAAAATTCAGCAAAAAGACTGATGAGTGGCCATGAAACAAGGGGAAATAAGGAGATTCTGGAGTCTAGGAAAGCATGGCTCAAAAAAGTTTTAATTTGTATTTTGTTGCTAAGAACACAATACAACAAACTGGATACTTGATAAGCAAATGAGGTTTGTTTACCTCACAATTTGGAAGTCCAAAAGCCATGACATCAGCTCTGTGGGGGAACAGGATCACAGAGGTGCAGGTTCACAACAGAGAAAGACACCATATTACAAGATGGGAAGCCAGAGCACAATGGGTGGGGTGGGATCAAGCCAGCTTCCATAGCACTCACTCTGTGAGAGCCTAATTAGAGGTTTCTACACAGCTAGTTTTCCGCCATCCAGGGCTACACAGTGATAATCTATCATAAGGGATGGAAGGAAGGAAGGAAGGAAGGAAGGAAGGAAGGAAGGAAGGAAGGAAGGAAGGAAGGAAGGGGAAAGAAAGGAAGGATAAAAAGAAAGGAAGGAGGGGTTGGGGATTTAGCTCAGTGGTAAAGCGCTTGCCTAGCAAGCGCAATGCCCTGGGTTCGGTCCTCAGCTCCAGCAAAAAAAAAGAAAGAAAGCAAGGAAGGAAGGGAGGAAGGAAGGAAGGAAGGAAGGAAGGAAGGAAGGAAGGAAGGAAAGAAAGAAAGAAAGAAAGAAAGAAAGAAAGAAAGAAAGAAAGAAAGAAAGAAAGAAAGAAAAAGACAGGAAGGAAGGGAGAAAGGAAGATGGGAAGACAGACACAAGCAGTGATTTCTCAATCCAGATCTATTTCTTCTTACTGAGAGTCCACTGTGGGTCAGGGCACCTCTCCCATATCCTAGTTTCCATGTTTTAACATCCCAAGTGGCTCTAAACTGTGAAAACAGATTTTATTAATCAGCACAGCACAAAATGGGAGGTCTAAGGGTCTCACACCAACAGTTCAATCACCTAACACAGAAATGACTCTTGTCGAACCAAAACCCATTGGCCAGTCATATGATCTGCCAAATCAGGAGGATGAATCTTTCCATATGATCAACTAAATACAGGTAAACATGAAAACCTCCATCACAATCAGATTTCTAGTTCCTCAGAGGGTCTGGCATCCAATCATCCACTTCCATGAAAACATCCCATCACAGTACATATTAACTGAAGCAAATGTACTCATGATAGAAATTAAAGCAGGAGGGTGAGATGGCTCAGCAGATAAAGGTGTTTTCTGCTCACCCTAATGGCCTGAGTTCAAAACAGGGGAAAACTGGACTGGAAAGATGGCTCAGTGGTAAAGAACACAGCTTCTCTTCCAGAGGGTCTGGGTTCAATTCCCAGTATACCCGCGGTGACCCACAACTATCCATAACTTCAGTTCCAGGGTATCCAGTACCCTCTTCTGGCCTCTGTGGGCATCAGACACACAAGCAGCACACAGACACACGTGCAGACAAAACACTCATACACATACACATAAACAGGGACCTGTCCTTCCCTGCACAGTGGGAAGAACAATCATCCTCCTCCCACGTGTCACCATCTGACCACCCCAGGCACATGCACACAAATCAATACATGTAACAAAAACTTGTAAATAGAAAAAAAAATTGAGGCATCAAAACTCCCATCAACTTACCTAATTAGTTGTGATACAGGATTCCAGCCTCTATAACGAGGACTGTCTCTCAATTTTCTGAAGTTTTCACAAGTCTGTATTGGTATTAACTCAAGACAAAGAAACGAAGGTGACTGAAATCTTAGCTACTATGGTATGTATGGCATCGAATGTAACACCCTGTGATCCTCCAAGCACATTATGCAAAAGACAGTCTTTTGAAATGGCTGGGATCAGTTCCTTCAGACGTATTCTTAGCTGTGACTGACTAATACCTACAATGGGGCTCAGGATGGAAGAAGGCTTGGAGTTCCCTAATAACACTTGAGTCTCCTGTCTCTGCACCTGTCACTGAAGATTAGCCCTCAGAAGAGTTGTGTGTGAACCTTCTTCATGTTAATGATCAACTTTAGATTTCAACATTCCCTACAGTTCTAATTTGCAGGCTGCTGACAGCCCAGCTTTAAGGCAACCAGCCTTTACGTGTTAAGCCTTAAGGTACAATTTCCTTCTCTCAGATATGTGGAATCTTGGTACAGTTTTAATACAGCCGGAAAGAGCTGCAGTGGGGGTTCTCTTTATTGTGAGTTTACTGAATTCCCCAGCACAAAATTAACACTTTCCCAAAGAAATATTTACGAAATCTCTAGATTCCAAGATGAAGACAAAATATTACTGGGCATTGAGATAAAAGCATTACTTGGGATGGGAAGACATTGCTCCAAATAGTATGTAGTCAGAGTGATTAGCTGTATGTTCTTATTTCTTCCAATCTTTAAATTCCATGCAATAATTGTTAATTCAGAAGTTGGTGTGTGAGGGAAGGTACTACACAAGACCCTGAGCTGGTACTGGGTGGCGCCCTTGAAGTCTTGTCCACAGTCTCCCTTTCTCGTTTCCTGGGCTTTTGAACAGAGAGATAAAGGGACAGCATTTCCAATGTCAAGATGAAAGGCACATACGAAACCTCAGAGGGCTCAATCAACTTCCAATCTACCTCAGAAATGAGCAGGTGAGTTCAGAACCAACTCCCATCTTCTTCTCAATGCTTCATGCAGCAAAGGAGCCGCGCATAGCTCACTCCAGAAAGCCACTTCACCTCACTCTGTTGTCACACAAGGCCCTACCAGACAGCATGATGGAGGCTCCCGTTTACAGGCATAAGAGGTTTTTCATTCCTCTGTCAATCAGCTTGCAGAAAGCCCCACATCTGTTTTTTAGCCACTAGAGAATATAAGGCGCCTCAGATGGAATTATATGCATGAAAAGACTACATTTGAATCTTTTCAAGCCTAGTGGTTTGCAACGTATTTCACTTAATATCATTTCCCTAGACTGTAAGAACTCATTCCCACACTCCTCACTTCATCAGGATAGAAAAGTCTATTTCACAGGAAAGTCTCTTCCTACACAAATGCTGTCTGTTTTTCACTACTCCATCACAGAACTCTGAATCCAGAATTTGATCTCTTTTTCTAATGTGCATTGGTGTATTGCCTGTGTGTGTGTATGAGGGTGTCCCCCTGACCCCGCCCCAGAACTGGAGTTACAGATAGTTTGAGCTGCCATGTGGGTACTGGGAATTGAACCCAGGTCCTCTGGAAGAGTGGCCAGTGCTCTTAACCACTGAGCCTTCTTTCCAGCTCCCAAGCTTGATTTTTTTTTTTTTAATTTATTGGCCAAGCATCCAACTCCCTACTAAATGATATATGCACAATAACACCCAAGAGCATTACTGGGTGGTGTGAAAACCTTGAAGGGTTTCATATTCCTGAAGTAGAAAGACCATAGCATGTATCACACCCACTCGGGCATTTTTCCAATGGGGATCATGATACCACAGCAAGTAATCAGGGACAAACTTCCAAGTCACCTTCCTTCAGGCTCACTAGACTTCATCTTGGGCATCAGAGGAAAGCCTAAAAGGCTCATCCGCTAATGAAGTAATTTTTTTGCTTTTAGGACCAGGTATTAGACCCGAGTCCTTGCTAGGCTAGTGTTCTGTTACCAGGCCATGCTCTCTACCAGAAATCCCATGTTTATTCATCTTTTGGGATTTTTGTTTGTTTGTTTGTTTTGGTACATTCAATTTTATCCAACTCGTTTTCAAACTATATTTACCACATAAGCTTGTATTTATTTATTCATTTTTGGGCTTTTTCAAAATGTTTCTCTAAGCCCTGGCTGTCCTGGAACTCACTTTGTAGACCAGGCTTGACCTCAAACTCAGAGACCCACCTGCCTCTGCCTCCTAAGTGCTGGAATTAAAGGTATGCATCACCTGGCCCATCTAAACTTTTTGTTCCCACTATAAGCATTTTTAAAAACTCCTTTTGTTGGCAGTCAAATTGAAAAAAATCGATATTCAAAATAAGCAGAAAGTGAGTATCAGTTATATTCTCATCAGCTAGAACTAAACATGGCTAACATCCAGCAACTGTTTTTCCAGTATGCTTTCAATGTTTCCATTTTTTAATTACAGTAGTTATGTATGACTAGTTCATCCTTTTTAAAACATTAAAAATGCAGAAAATTAGAAAAATACTATAATAGCCACAAACCAAGTAATTTGGGGGCACTTAGCACATATTATTTCATTAAGTCTTACATTAATTCTTCCTGGTGGTAGTGGTTCTATATCCATATTACAAATAAAGAAGCCAAGCACAGGAGATGGTGGTGATGTATGTGGGAGGTTTACATCCAAGCATTTCCATAGTCCAGACTTCATTTAATTCCACTTTACGTTATTACTTTTGATAATTAAATGACAGTCACTAAGTAAGGGATGTTCCGTAACAGCGAGGGAGTATTAGCCCTGAACTGAATACTGCTATAGTCGTGCCTAGCAAATATCAAAATAACACCAAAAGTGGCAAACTGTTTCCAAGAACTTTAAATGCATCCTAGAACAAAGTTCAGGAATACATAAAGGTCCCTCGAGGCTCAGGAATCTATGCAGAAATGGAGATAAAAGGATTGTAAGAGCCAGAGGGGAAATGGCAGTTTCCAGACACAACAGGACAGGTGCACATTTGAACTCAGAGATTGACAGCAATACAGAAGACTTGCACCAGCTGAAGCCAGACACAACCCCAGCACAGAGCAGGGAAGTAGGCATGAAGACCCACCCCTGGCCAAGAAGTCATTTGTAATTGGTAGCTACAGAAGAGAGAAAGTCACTTTTCTTCAAATGAAGTGACACAAGATATATCACCAGCACTCCTGCTCAGGAGTCGTTAACCAACACAAACTGAACTCCATGTCTGTTTGTTTTAAGAAAAAAAAGAACATAAAGTTGGGTGAATAGGGAGGATCTGGGTGGACTTGGGAGAGGGAAAAGAATATGATCAAAATATATCATATAAAATTTTCAAAGAATAAAAGAAAACATTATTAAAAAGAAATCTTACAGAAATAAAAAAATGGCCAACATTGCACAAAATAAAAATCCATAATGTAAAGCATGCAGCCAAAGATTATGAGTCATAATAAGAAGCAGAATAACATAATCATAATGAGAAGAAAGCCAATCAATTAAAACCACCAGAACACAGATGTTCAAATTAGCATCCAAGAACACTGAAACTATATAACTATTGTTCCCATGTAAAGTTATCAGGTTCAAGATCAATATGCAAAAGTCACTCTTATATCCATATACCAATAACAAATAATCAGAAGTTAAAATTTAAAACAAAAAGAAAGTGTCATTTATCATGCCTTCCCAAAGAAGCACTGAAGGATAAACTTTGGAAAGTATGAAAAGACTGGTCACTGTAAATAATATTACTTGGCTGCAAAGAGTACAGAAAACAAATAGTGAGCTACACAGTATTGTTTGTGGGCTGGGAGGTACTTACAGTTAATGTGGTAATTCTCCATTAATCAATCTATACATTCCACTATCAATCAAACTTCTAGCAGGCTTTTTGTAGAAACTGGCAGGCTCACTTTAAAATTCATATGAGAATGCCAAGGGACCCAGAGTAGCCAAGGCAAGTCTTGATTTCAAGACTTACTACCCAGCTGCAGCAGTTAAGACAGAATCAGCACACAAGGGTCCAAAAATAGAAGCAAAAGGAAGATGAGACAAAGGACTGATTTCTGATAAATATGCAGCAGCCAGCCAATGGAGAAAAGCACCAACATTCAACAGAGGTGCTGGAACAAATATACGTTTACAAAGGCTGAACCAGATCTTACTCCCTATGTGGAAAATCCCTCAAGTAGATCAGAGAACCAAAATTAAAACCCCAAATCAGGAAACCTCTAGTAGAAAACATGGCGAAAAATCTTTGTAACTTTGGGTTAAGAGATGATTTCTTCTTTTTCACATGCAAAAGCAAGATCCATTTTTACAAAACAAAATAGTTGATATATTGGATTTGATCAAAATTTAAAATTTCTCTTCTTTGACAGAAATTAGAAGAACATGAAAAGACAAAACAGATAAGAAAGGAAATATTTACCAAGTGTATATCTAATAAAAGACTTGGTATAGAATTTATAAACAGCCCCAAAATGGAAGAGCCAACAACACAATTTATAAAGGTCCAGACACCTCACCAAAGAAAATACACAGAGAAGCAAGAGCCCATAAAGACTCCTCAGCACGTGGCAGGACAGGCACCTGGGTAAAGATTCAGTGAAACTAGATTCTCATGTGCCACGTGGAGGATGCAAAGAACAACACTCCTTTCCCTGGTAAACAGTGTGACAGATTATTAAATTGGCTTAACTATTTAATCAACAGCAACAGTAACTTTACAGCTACCATATGACCTAGCCATTGCATTCCTAAGTGTTTACTTAAGAAAAATGAAACAATACATAGCTATACAGACAGAAAGACAGATGACAGATAGAAGAGATGATAGATAGATAGATAGATAGATAGATAGATAGATGACAGATAGATAATTATATACACACAAAAACTTGTACGCAAATGCTCACAGTAGCTTTCTATGTAATAGCCCAAAGCTAAAAATAACCCAAACGCCCCTCACCAGGTGAGCATATAAACACATCGTGACATTAACGCTAATGGAATGTCTTTCAACAGTAAAACAGATTGAGCTACTGATACACATGATGTGCATAAACCTCACAAAAATTACCTAGTGTGAACAAAGCCAGACAAGAAGAGAATATACCACACTCTTAATTCAAGATTATAGAATATGCAAAGTAACCCACACAGTGACAGAATGCACTCCCTGCCAGGAAAGGGGACAGAGAGGGACTGGAGGTAAGAATTTCCAAGAAGACCTGAAAACATTTGAGGTGATAAATGTGTTCATTACCTTGATTGTGCTGATAGCACCACAGACAATGGGTGTCTAAAGTTTGCAAATTATATGCCTTAAATATGCCAATTTATTGTAGGTCAATTATACCTCAGAAAAGCTGTTAAATATAATAAGAACAAGACTGCCTATTTGAGGTCACCCTTTGCCAACCTAAATTTTGGCCTCCTTTCAAAAATGTCTTGAACAGCATTTAGGAACAGACTGGCATTGTTAGGTTAATGTCCTGTGAAATAGTCTAAACTAATTGTTTCAAAGGCCTGTGGCAGCAGTTTTCTGAGATTATATCAGGGGACACTTTTCTCTTTGTGTATACATAAACTGATGTTGCCACTGGATGCCAAACAATGCTTTTGCTGCAGTCATCCCCACAGTGGGATGTGTTATTTCACTCAAGAGAACTGAGAACAATGCCCTGAGTCCCCTGTGTCTTGGCCAAGCCTGTACCCATACCGCCACTTCCGTAGCAAACTCTTCACTTTACGGACCTGAGTCATCGACAAGTCCATTGGTTCCCGTGTACTCGGGTGTGAGAGAGAAAGACAGAGACAGGGAGAGAATGAAAGACAGAGGGACTCAAAAGGGAATCTGAGTCAAGTGTCAGCTCATGGACACCCCCCTATCCCTTCTCCCCCCACTCTTCCCCACCCCCACCCAGAACTTTGCTTCAACCAGCTGCCTCAGGCCTTCAGAAAAGAAAGTAGTGGTGACTGCGTATTTCTAAATAGCTCCCACTGCATCTTCCAGTCCTACCCTCAGGAGCTCGAGGACACAGACAATTTCTCAGCATGTGTTTAGGGCACAAGCACACACATAAACACCAGACATGCATGCACATGTCCACCTGAACTCAGCTCCTCCACAGCAGTGCAAATGTTCGCTTTCTTCTGCTTCTCAACGAAATTGTCAGAAACCTGCATTTCAGTGAGGCCTTTCCGCCTCACAATGATTCCACCTCATAGTAGGACTCTATACTGAATCCATTTTTCTGGGGCTGGGCAGATAAGTCAGTTTGTCAAGCATGTGCTGTGTGAATTGTAAGGACATGAGTTCAAGTCCCAAGAAGCCATGCAAAGTCAGGCATCGGAGTATATGTCTATTAACACCCGTGAGAGACTAGAGGCTGATACGGGAGAACCCCAGGAAGCTCTCCGGCCAACCAGCCAGGCAAAAGCAGAGGCAAGACCATACTCAGAGTCAAAGCTGAGAACCGACATCCTCTGCTGCCCTCTGACATCCACATTCATGCTGTGGTACACACACACACACACACACACACACACACACACACACACACACACACCATCCGTGTTTCCTAAATGGGGTCTGAGTCAGTGACAACTGACCATAAAATTATTTTCATTGCTACTTCATAACTGTAAATTTGCTACTCTTGTGAATTGTGGTATAAATATTTGGGGGAAGATAATAGGTTTATCAAGGGGTCGTGACCCAGAGGTTGAGAACCACTATATTAAAGCACCATCTCTATTTACCTACTTTCAAAAAAAAAAAAAAAAAGTAACTCACTTCTCTTATGTATTTTTGTTTAATAAACTCGTCCTTTCTTTGAACAGGAAAGCGTGATCTTTCAATCCTTGGAGACCAAGAGGGTTCAAATAAGAACACATCTTAAGCTGCTGCCCTGGGCAGCCGAACTCACAGGGCTTCTGTGCCCTGACAGCAGCTGAAGCAAATGAGAGGCAGTGTTGTGGGAGCCCACAGAGGTTTCCTAGAGAGAGCCGAGCTTACTTTACCCAGCAGGACTGCAGGAGAGGATGATTGGACCACTGGCCTGGGTACTAGGTGTTTGGAAGGGTCTACACTTGATTGTATATAGCAAGGGGAAGAGGTCTTTTGCCCTCTCCTTGGCATTGTTATAAAAAGCCCATTTTAATAAAGTTCTGGGCCGGTGGATTTTGATCCAGGTCCTCCCGATGCTATCCTGTGTTTCTGTCTGTCTCACCTTCACTATCTTTCTATCTACTAATTCCTTATGCCTCTCTCCTCCTCAGAGGAATGTTGTAAAAGGTGGGGGCGCCCCCCCTCCAGTATCAACTCTAGACAGTCCATTCTTGCCCTGTGTAAAGCTCAGAGAGAGGACAGTACCTGTATGAGAATTTTTAAAGGCCTCCATTTCTCCAAGTCAACATAACTTCCTAACAGGCAGTGCATGAGCTAGTTTTTAACCCTCGACCTGATGCTGTGAAGCAGAGGGCCCGACTCCACATGACTTGCCAAGTATGGCCAACATCCCACTGACTCTCCACTCCCTAATTCCTTTTCACTCCCAGCTTTTGGACTGTGCAGTCATTCAACCAACAGTACTTCCATGGGAGTATAGAAGGAGGCTATGTAGAGAAAGGGGATCATTAGCAGCCCTTTTGAGGTTTCCCAACATCCTCCAGTTTAGGCAATGATGAGTGGCTGAGTGACTGGCAGGCTTGGAAGTATGCCTCTTTTGCCAATGGCATGTTAATGAACTTCAAGTCAACGTGAGCTACTGAAATGAGCAGGCCTAACAAGAGGGTCGATTGTTACCTAAGAGGCTTGACTATCTGGACTGTCTGAAGACACAGCTCTGCCCTGAGAAAGCAGGGCATTCACAAGGTTGGTCCAAACAATGGGTGGGTAGATTTCAAACAGCAAAAGACCTGGGAGAGGCTAGGGTTAGCACAAAAAGGAAGCAACTGCTTGCTCTGTTCCATGCTGAATGCCGGATAGCTCATGGCCCTTCCTGCCTGAGTGTTTTCTAAATTGTTATTTATTTGTATATTGAGATAGGATCTCACCACCTCTCCATTCTGAGTATTGGGATTATAGTGTGTGCCATGGTAAGCATGGGTCTTTTCAAATATTCTAAAATATTAATAAATTTAATGGTTGCTTCATTTAATGTATGGCCACTGGTAGATATCCCATGCTCCAGTGCATTCCGCCATACCCCTATACACACAGGCAACATTAATCTGACTTAGACAGCTATTAGTTGCTTTTCTGGTGTTGTGACAAAATACCATGGCCAAAAGTGACTTAGAAAAGAGTTTATTTTGGCTTACAGCTCCAGAGAGAGGAAGTCCTTCATGGCAAGAAAGACAGGGCAGGAGGAGGAGAAAGCTGGCTGAAAACATTCCACACACAGGAAACAGACAGCAAGAACAGGAAGGGACACTCTAAAGGCCCAAAGCCCACCCATGGTCACTTACTCCCGCCAGCAAGGCTCTAGCTCACAAAGGTCCTATACTTTCTCCAAACAGCACTGTCAACAAGGACCGGGTGTGAAAATACACACACTGGGGTGGTCTGAATACAAATGGCTCCCATAGGCTCATAGATTCAAAGGCTTCATCCCTGGGGAGTGACACTACTGGAATGGATTCAAAGGTGTGATCTTGGAGGAAGTATGTCACTAGAGGTGAGCTTTGAGATTTCAATGCCCACGCCAGGCTCAGAGCCTCTCTCTTCTGTCTGCCTGCATGCGGCCATGCATCCTGCCATGGTGAAAAATGTATTAAACCTCTGAACTGTAAGCCAGCCCCAATTAAATGCTTTGTTTTATAAGAGTATTCATGGTCATGGTATCTCTTCACAGCAATAGAACACTGACTGAGACACAAACCTATGGAGAACACTTTTCATTCAAAACACCACAGTGGGTTATTTTTTAAAAAAGACAAAGTTGAGAGTGGATCATGTAAGGAGAAATTTGGAGAGGGAGTTAGAGGAATGGGTGTGATCATATTTCTCATGTTATACATGTATAAAATCCTCAAAAATGACAAAAAAATAAATATTAAAAAAGATTAATTCATTTAGCCCTTGAAGGTAAGTTTTACAATGCCACCATCTTTAAATGTACATAATAATAAGATTGACTCAGCTGATAAATCATGGTGGGAGATGAAGAAATGAAGAGAAAGAATTAAATGTCTAAGAATGAGCTCTGTTGAACAGCCAGCTCTCTCTTTGCAAGTAAATCTCCCAGGGGGTCTCTAAGCCATGGTGCCCACTGCACTGCTGGTGACCAGGTGGGGTGAGACTCGGGGAAACTTTCCCAACCTCCACTGAAGGCCAGTGTCTCAACTCCAGCTGACGGCCACACCTCTGCTTCCAGCCTGGTCTTTCTTCTGCCAACGCCGAGGGATATCAACCTGGGACTCACCTTGCGAAGCATCATAGAGCTATTTTAGCATGCTACTTATGAAAGAAGCCAAAGAAAACAATCTATGAAAACCAGACATGGTAATCTGCCCAGCTCACGAACCAATACCAACTGCCTAGCATAACATGCTGTGTCCACCAGGTTGAGCAGCCCTGGGGTCAGACCCAGGCCTGAACAAATGGGCCAAAGTTTGATGAAAAATTTGAAAGATTCAACCCAGCACAGACTGTAACATACCTCCTGGATCCCAGTCCCCCCGGAACAGCCCTTGTTGGGCATCAGCAGCCAGTCTTTTCTCAGTAAGAAATAAGTTGGTTAGAGAGTTCACATCAGAACAGAAACATGAAACTGAACACAATGAGAGCAGACTGCTCTGTGCTGGCTGCTGCTGAGCATGCTCAAAGAAGCTGAGGAACCTGGGAACCGGCTTCCAGGCAAGCACTGGGCCCTGTTCACTCAGCATCACAGTGCTGGGTCCAGTGAGCTTAGAATGGGCAATGCTGGGCTGGCAGTTGTGTTCTGACTCGAAAGTGCTACTCATACCTGCCGTTTGGGGGAAGAATACGGTTTACAGTCTCTGGGTTCAATACGTGTATTCAGGAGCATTGAGCCACTGTAACAGGAGCCATTCCAACCTAGACTAAGCCTTGCTTCCCGTCCCACAAACAGAGCTTTGAAAACTCCAGATGGCCCAGAATGGGCCCTACCAATGACCAGCAGTTAGGATTCACTTCATGACATGCACTAGGTGGCATCTGCCAATCTCAGAATTAGCTACTAGATTCCAAGTTGGAGGGAATATGGGTTCCCTCCTACTGGCCCCAATGTGATCCTCTCTGGAGAGAACCTTTAGATGGTTCAGAGCCCCTTTTTCTCTGTAAGAAACAGATGGGAGAGAAGTACTGCCATCCTCAATCAAAGGGCCAGTAGCCAAGCTTTCTGTCACACATTGTCCCACGTCCAGGCAGCCAGCCCAGCCTCAGAGTCTCAGCTCATAGCCAGTTACAGATGGGAGTGTTAATGGTCATTGGCCCCAGGAACCATTTACTTAAGGAATTGTTTTGGCAGCTGGTGAGGAATGCAGGAGGCATTCTAAGCTACTGATCATTGCTGTGACAGTGTACTATGTGGGAAACCAATTGGGGAGCCTTGTAACGTGCAGGACATGCCCTGCTTCCAAGTTCTGCTGTCATCTCACATGGATCTCAAGCTTTCCACTGTAAAGCAATATGAGAAAAAAAAAAAAATATATATATATATATAGATAGATAGATAGATAGATAGATAGATAGATAGATATATCCAGATACACACACACACACTCAAAACCTGCTTACACAGTAAACTATTCAGAGCAAGCCATGTAAGAAATCAGCCCCATTTACAAATCTCCTTCATCATGTCCTACAGAATGTCACACAGGAAAAAGAGGTCCAAAAACAAGGATCAAAACAGCCTGCAAATGGAAAAATTAGAGCAACTTCAGAACGAAAATCAAACTGGAATCCAGGGCATACAACATTGGTACTCAACCTGGAATCCAGGGCATATGACATTGGTACTCACACATGAGGCACATTGAGATCAACGCAGGAACCACAGGGCCTGGGACTTTAAACTCCTCGGATCTTCCACCTCAAAATCAAACATGGGACAAAGTTACCATTTGCAATTTCTAATTTTTGAGATCCCTGGCAGATGGCAGCTCAACAGAATGAAAACTGCAGGACTCAGGTCTTCACTAACACATCTTCCGTCTGCATTAGAAGTCATCTGAGAGGACTGTGCAGTTGGGAAAGTGCTGGGATTAGCCCTCAGGGCCCCATTTTTTAAAAGCACATTTATAATAATTCCAGTGCTGCAGACGCAAGGCAAGAAACTCCCTGAGGCTGGTCAAAACAATGAGAGAATGTGTCTAAAAAAAATAAAAATGGAACATGTATGAAGAACATGTGGTGTCTTCTGGCCTTCACACACACACACACACACACACACACACACACACACACACACAGGAATCATAGATTTGAGCACGCCATGTTTATCACAAGTTGCTCAACAGCCATGGACTTTTACCAAAGTTGATAACTCAATCTAATGGATTGTAAAGGCCATTTCTATTGTCTATTAAATCACTTCATTTGTATCTCTGATGACACCAGATGCACTGTGAAGACAATATGAAAGCCTAGACTTGATTTTGCAGACTCCATCTCAGGAAAGGACCACCATCTTAGACCACCTGGTGACCAGGGGCTGTACTCAGTTCCAGGAAGAACCTCAGGAATGTGCTGTGACAACTCAAACAGACACTCTAGAAGCAGCCAATTAAGAAACAGGGCAGTAAAGTTTAACAAGATCCAGATGCTCCTGTAGACTTCCTGTCAGCGGTTTATGGTCCTTGCAGATATCCAGATACCCTGTCAGCAGGTTGTGGTTTCACACCAAAAGTCTAGACCAATAGTTTCAAAAATCACCTTGTCCCATATCCCTTTTACCCAATCCCAAATGCCAAGGCATGTAATTCCCAGCTTGTGGTTGTTTTTCCTTTAAAAACTCTCCTGCCCTTGAGCCACTCACCATTGCCACTGCCATTTCCCTCCATCCACAGGGGGTGGTCCAGGTTCAAATCTGACAATAAAAGACCCTTGCATGCTTGCATCAGAAACTGGCTCCTTGGTAGTCTCTGGGGGTTTTGTAACACAGGTACAACAACACGAAGTTGTTTTCTTTACTTACAGTTATTTCCAATTCAAATTCCATGTACTCTACCTCCTAGAAGATATAAGGATTCTCATAGCCCTGGGAATGACAGGCTTAATTATTGCCCAGTTAAGATGCTCAGGGTCTGGCAACATCCAATATAGGTGACTCTTACTGGGTGGGCAGGTTAGGAAAAACAAACATGGAATTCTCAGTCAAATCTGAGTTTCAGACAAACAAGTCATTTTTTTTATAAGTTAGACTCAGCATCCTGCCCTTTACCTAGCAACGACGCCACCCTGCACAATGAGTTCCAGTACACGATGTGTACCAAAAGGTATTTTTAACATCCTGCAGAAGAGCTTACGACTTAACACAGGTGAGGAGTTGAGGAAAAGTGCCTCCTTCTCTCTGTGACTGGCTTCTTGCTTCAAGCTTCAAAGCAGCCCTGCCTCACACTTCCGGACAGAGAGGCTTCCCTGAGTCTAGACTACATCAGAGGACAAGAGGCCTGTAAAAACCTTTAAGTATCAATTTCTCTAGTAACATACAGCTTCCATAATATTGTCACCCACCTCCTCTTCCGTATGTTGCAATTTTTTAACAACTGTGTTTGTTTTCCAGAAACTAAAATAGGAAAGTATGTTTGGTTGTTTCCCATTAAAGATGTAGAGTTAGCTCCACATTTTGAAGTCTGGCTCAGAAATCTGGCAAGATGCTCAGTGGGTAAAAGCGCTTGCCCTGCCTGTAAGCCTGGCAACCTCAGTTAGATCCCATACGCCACTTCTAGGTGGAAAAAGAGAACTGATTCCCCGATGTTGTCCTCTGATCTCTGTCTCTGTCTCTCTGTCTCTCTGTCTCTCTCTGTCTCTCTGTCTCTCTCTGTCTCTCTGTCTCTCTCTGTCTCTCTCTCTCTCTCTCTCTCTCTCTCTCTCACACACACACACACACACACACACACACACACACAATAAATAATAATTTTCTTTCAGAAAATTCCTCTATAAAAAACAACTTGGAGTTTTCAGGATTCTATTCAATGTTTCAGTTTTCTCTTTGAGCTAGAAGAGAGCAGCTGAATTTTTTTTTTCATCGCCAGCTCTGAAACATTCCATTCATTCCCTCCTTCAGTTGATGGGACTTCTGCCTGCCTCAACTAATGAACCTTCAGTCAGCAACTTGCTTCTTTCTCCACGTGCAAAAAGTTTAGAGGGAAGAGAGAGAGAGAGAGAGAGAGAGAGAGAGAGAGAGAGAGAGAGAGAGAGAGAGAAAGAGAGAGAAGAAAAGAAACATCAACCACCTAGGGTCCTAAGAGGTTTAATTGTTGCCTGGAAAGCAACACCCTTCCTCAGCTCTTTAAGACTGATTTCCATAATTACTTGCTGATTGAAACAGACTTGCAGCCTGGCAACCACATTTCCATATTAATATAAGCAATGACTAATGCAGCTCAGAACCCAGGGTCAGGATCAGAAAGCCTGGCCGAGGTGGAAACTAAAGCCTTTTAACCCATGGGGTAAATCGGCCACTTTTCTCTCTGGCGATTTTCCACTCAGGAAGCAGCACAAGATAAACTTATATCTGTTCCCTGTCGCTCACAGGAAGGAGAGCTGTGGTTGTCACCAGGTCAGGGCACAGGCAAGACCTCCACAGACCTGTTCCTTCTCTGCCTCCTACTTCTCCCTCTCTGGGGCTCCCCTGCCCCTTCTACCGCTTGCTTTTGCTTACTTCTCATCCTGTGACCCCTTTGCCTCTCTTCTATCTCTTCATCTCCATGTCTGTCTGTCTCACTGCTATCTCTGTCTGTGTCTCCATCTCTGTATGTCTCTCTGTCTCACTGCTATCTGTCTCTCCATCTCTGTATGTCTCCCTCTGTCATTGCCATCTCTGTCTCTGTCTGTCTGCCTGTTTCTACCTATGTATGTCTGTCACTCCCGTCCCTCTGTCTGTCAGTCCCACACCGTCTCCCTGCTTCACTCACTTGAGATCTCTCGCTCAGCACTGAGGTCACTGCTTTCTCCTCTCTCACTCCACAGAGTTCCATCACTTCACCTCCAAACAGCAATAACTACCCAACTAAGGGTCAACCTTTTTATTTTTCAAGCCCCTTGCATACAGAGTACCAAGCGCTAACATGTTTCGCCAAGCTCCTACTTGGAATAAGAGAAAGTCAGGGGTGGGCAACATGGCTCAGAGGGTAAGGGTACTTGCCTCGATGTCTGAAGATCTTAGTTCAGTCCCTAGAACCCATGAAATAAAAAGGAACCAACTTCCACAAGTTAGCCCCAGACCATACACCAGCACTGCAGTGTGAGTAAGCAAGCAAGCACACGTGTCCACACACACACACACACATGTTTAAAAAAAAAACTAAACATGTTCAATATTTTCATTGGTAATCAAATGGCTTCTACTGTATTTATCTAGAGCACAATTCTCTATTAGACCATGATTTCCATGTCATGGTTTCCTTAAAACATTTAAACATTTAAAAAAAAAAAAATCCAAGTTAGAATAATGATAGAACAATGCGTTTTTACCGTCTTGAGAGCTTCTGTGGAATTCCCCTTGACAAGCACCTCACTCTGCTTAGAAAACCTTTGAACAATGCAAAGCAACGTCAAGTAAACACAATATGGTGGGGCCTAAAGCTCACCCACACAACCCAGTAACAAGTGAAGTTGTTGACAAGGATTAGAAATGAAGTTGGAGAGCACAGATGAGATTTCCAGTTACATATTTTCTAGTTACAGTTTATGGTTTTATAAATGTTTGGGTTAAAATATAATAGAGTAATATAAATCTATTTCCTTTTCTTCTTTACAAAGAAGATTCTGAGAGCTAATAAATGTGCTCAAGATGGCCAGCCTTGTGGGAAATGCAGAGTCACTCTATGTCCAGAACCCAGTCCCTGGGCAGCAGACCCTTTACAATTGCAGGGGCCTGGGGGCAGTGTAGGGGCGGGGGCTACCAGGGCATTTTTCAGACAAGCCTTTGGATATTTGCTTTAGCAAATCTAATTAGGCTCTTTATGAGCAAAATGTTTTCACAAGATAACAAGTCCCTAGCTTTCTAGAAGTTACAAATGCTTTATTCAATTTTTCCTTTGGGAGCTAAAATTCCATTGTCAAAACTTTCTGTATATTTATTTGATAAAGCTGCATGCTGACATGCAGCACTTCCAAAACGTGTGTTCCTTTATGTACCATTTATTACATCTATTCATTCTCACACAGGGACCAAAAATAATTAAATCAGAACCAAACATTAAAGAGATAATTATTTTCTTATTTCCTGGACAAAATTTCTTCATGCATTATATATGTTTATTTTATCCATTATTGCTCCAACACTTTACACCAAGTCCATAACATCAAAAAGGAGCGTTTATTTCATCAGAAATAAAACTCTTTGGTCATTGTAATTGGAATAAATTAGATAAAGTTGTTGAGTTGTTGTAAAGGAACGTCAAAGTGACTGATAAGAATCGAGGGTGAAGAAACAGATGTGTGCCTAAAGCAGTTCCAGGGCTGAGGCATACGAATAATCCAAAAGTGACCATCATGGATGGAAAAATATCCATTTATTCACAGATAAACATAGGTTCATAGGACAAGCAGGAATCGCAAGAGAAAAATTCTACAGAAAAGAGAAAATTGAAAATTCTTGTGGCAGCTGTGAGTAATGAAGAAAATGTGGGAGAAGAATGTCGGGGGATAAAGGGAGCCAGCCCTGCCCAGAGAATAAACCATCAACCACACACAGCTCAAAATGCCACGTCTGAGGGGAAAGACCTAAATCTGATTTCTAAAGAAATGGCCCATGAGCACTCACAGGGAGCACGCAGAGCTTTAGAAAGCACCACGCACTGGCCCACAGCAATGAGCAATAATAATCTACACTCCCTTCCTTTCTGAATAGCATCCCCAGTCTTAATGGGAACAGGGTAAAAAAAAACCTGGGACAGTTTATCAGAGGTCCCTTTAGGCCAGGGTCTAACCCTGCTCTAAGCTTTATCACCCGCAGACTTGACTTCCATGTGTGGACCACTCCACGCTAAATCTTCAGTAATCTAGACCACACCAAACCCCTGTCTGCTGAACCGCTGAGGTCAGCTTCGACAGCTTGCCACATCTCCTGCATTTCTGTGTTCTCCATCAAAACATAAATTCCTGTCTGTGTGTCCCAGGGACTCTTCTCTAACCCCCTTTCAGTGTGTTCTGTTTTGTTTTCTAGCACCTTCCCCGATTCCCTGCCCTCCAAACTTTTTAACTCTGCCGCTGGAAACCTTAATCTAGGTAGCAGTGCATAAGCATCCATGCGTCTTCTCAAAATACTCTAGCTTTCGACCTCAGCTGAGATCTGATTCTCTCTTCAAGATGCTGCATCTTCTCCTGATGGAAACGGTTTCTTCCTCCCATTCTGAGATAAAGGAGGATTAGTGTGCTGCACTTAACAGAAGCCCTGTGGTAGCAATGGCTTTAGAAGATAAGATGATGGAAGGCTTGTTTTTATGTCTGAGAAGGGAGGCTTCGTGTCAACTGAATGCACAAATCAATTGACACCCTACTGGTCAGAATTCAGACATGAGAGCACATGATACAGGCTGTTTGAGAAATGGTCACATACTCATAGAAAAGTCGTCTGTGTGTTGCTAAGGAAGAACCAACCCAGGCATCAATGCACAGCCTCCGTGGCCTCAGACATGACTCCTAAACCTCATATGCCCACTTCCTTCCATTGACTCACAGATACTTAGCCCACGGTCTCTGTGACATCTTAACCCCTGCTGTCATTTTCTTCCTTCCTTCCTTTTTTTTTTTTTTTTTTTTTCTGTTTTGTGCATCTAGAGTGAGAGACTGTTGTGAACCACCAGGTAGGTGTTAGGATTTGAGCACAGGAAGAGCAGCCAGTGCTCTTTACCGCTGAGCCATCTCCCCAGCCCCCTTGTTATCATCTTAGACTTCTTCACGTTCATGTAGAAAGCCTATCTAACCAGCACTTGAACATGGCGGTAGTGTTACTTCCTAAATCTCAAGGCTGTCTCCTCCATCCCAAATTCCCACTCCCTATCCACAGACCAGACCTTCAGATCCCTGCTTGCCGCTGGTCTTCCAGCTTTGCTGATCCCTGTCCCCCCTTTATGGCCCCCACCCTCACCTAATCAGGATACCACCGCTCACGCAGACTGTCTGCAGCCCCCCAGATTCCCATGGAATCACAACTCATCTGGTCGGCAAGTCTCTGTCTTCAACCAGTTGTTTGCAAAGCAGCAGCCCTCAACACTGGCCTACACTTGTCAACCTGAGGTCTTTCATGCAGCTCTCTCCTCTCTTAATCCTGGTGCAGAGTCCACAACGCCTGTGCGTTTAATTTGCAAAAGTGGTGCGGTGTGTCATAAATGTTCATTGGGCTATGCATGGAATGATGGACAGCATCATAAATTAATTGATGACAAGAAGAATATAAATTTCACTTGGTATATTTTCATAGATTTGTTCATCTGTGCCTTTAAAAAACAAAGGGTGTCTTTCATGATGAGCCCAGGAAAACCAAAGGCACAGCTCAAGATCTTACCACTGGGACTGTCCAACTATGAAGAGAACATAGTTCGAATAATTAAAAATACAAAGAAATAAAGGTAAATAATTAGAATATTCCAGAAGCAATATCCAAAGTCCAATAGAGCAGAATAATGTCAAAATCTTTAACCTTTACATATACTAATACACATTCCATATGTTAATACATCATCATTTTAAAATATTTATATATAACCTTTTAAATATTTTATGTAATCTCTAGATATATAAACATATATTTATTATAATCATGGTGTTGAATATTTAATATAGTATATATTATATTACATATATATTTAATATGTATATATTAGTATATGTATGTATTAAAATGAAGAAAAGGTTAAGTCCTTCATTTCATTTAGATCCTTTATTTAAATTCTAAATTCTAACAGACACAACATAAAATAAACAAAGTTATTCACATGAAAATACATATAAGGTTATATTTTATTGTACAGCTCAAATCAAGAGTTCCCTAAAAGTTACGTAATGCCACTTCTAATTTAGTAGAATAAGACTCCAAGAATGAAGACCTCCTTGAACTCATGCATAAGTCCACTTTAATATATAAAATTTCAGCATTTGGAAGCGTCAGTGACTGAGCATGGGAAAAGATCCAAGATGATTGTAAGTTACCATTGTTTTAATTTGTTCTGGTTCATTCAAAATGCTCTGAAAATGTGTGGGTGCCCTGCCACAAGTTAGGATCACCTGAGTAGGGAGCCATACCTAAGAACTGTCCTGATTGCTTTAACTGATGTGGGGAGACACACCCGAGTGTGGGCAGCCCAGGTGAAAGGGGTGTGTATGGCAGCAGAGCATTCTCCTTTCGGCAGAAGATTTGCACCATTCCCTTTTTGGCCTTCCCACTTGCCATCCAGTTGACATAAATGTCTGCTGTTGATTCTGTCACTGATAACAGAACCGGTATTTCCTGGCTTCCGTCACCAACTAAGGACCAGGGGCTCTCCATACACCCTCCAGGTTTTCAGTGCCAGATTGGGACTGCTGAGGCGCCCAGCCTCGTGGAGCAAGCAACTACAGCGTTGTGGACCTCACAGTGTGAGACAGCCACTGCTAGGTTCTCCGTATCTCAGGCGTTAGACCAGAGCTGTTACTATTTTAACATCTGCTGATTCAATAAATTCTTCATATGGCCATAGATACAGAGGTAGATATAGATATGGATACAGATAGAGATATTCATCCTATTGGTTCGGTTCCTCTAGAGAAATAGTAACAAGTTAACAAAGATGTTTTCTGCTCTTAACATTCTGTGACTATGTCCTCTCTTAAGCCAAAAGAAGAAAACCTAAAATGGAAATGAAAGATGAAGAGATGTATTATTTCAGTACACACCAATTCATTCTCCCATTTAAGTTATTATGGCCCTCTCTGGCCAGTTGGAAATTATATCTAAATAATTCTTGGAAACACAGTCCATGTGCCCAAATACAATATCATTGCATATAAGTCTATGTGATATTAATGGTGTGGACTCGGTCTATACCTTTCATAACCTGGTTCAATATTTCTGAACTTTAAGGTCTTTTAAAGGACATCATGCATTTTTGCCATTAATTCAACATCCTGTGATGACACAACCTTCTTACCACACTAGAGCAATGGAACCATACACAGAAGGACCTCCCCAATTTCCTGACCCCCCAAACAGACAATTCAGTACAGAGCCACAGATTTTTAGATTCTCCAAATAGGTTGAGTCCATGTTCATCACACATTTATAAGGAAATTTTGAGGAAAAAGAGAATAATGATACAAACACAAGTGGCCAGTGGTCCCATCCTAGCTCTGAAGAATAGAAGTTTGGGGTGCACTGACTATGTTCCAGTCCCTTACTCATGCAGTCTGTGTACAACTCAGTGGTGTTAGTGAGCTTTGCACTGCTGCGATGAAACACCCGAGACAATCAACTTGAAACAAGTGAAGGATTACTTTGGCTCATCGTTTCAAAGGTTTTACCCCATGTCGCTTTCAGCCTGTGGAAGCATGCCACATCACACAGGAGTCTGGTATTTGTCCCGTGGTGCTGAGAAGCAAAAACAGAAGACGAGTCTGGGTTCCCAATGGCCCCCTTAAGGAGGTACCCCAAGTGGCCTGACTTTCTCCCACATTCCAAGTTTCCATACTTCCCAATGGTAACTAATCTTTTAACATATAGGTCTTTAAGATTCAAATTACAGAATAAGTGATTTTGCTGTTTAATGATTTTAAATGTTTCTTACTGGACCAGTTGATACTTTTAAGTAAATGCTTTTTAAAAACTGACAGGTATGGGACAAGTAAAACTGCACAACAATTAAAATTAATCAAGAAAAAAACAACAACAAACCCCAGGAAGTTGCCAACAGATGAAAGAAGCTATCAGAAACTTATTTCCTTTATTTATTCAAAGGGAACACCTTCTATATATCTTCTACCACAAATACACAGATTGTAAACATTACTCAGGAAAACTATTAACACCAGATTGAACTTTTTTATTTTGCAAGATCATGGGTTCACTTCAAACAGAAGAAGAAAAAAGTAAGAAAGAAAGCATTACTAGATCAAAGAACTTGGCTATGAGTTGGAGGGAGGATGGGCAAATGTTTGGTATGCATAGTCCAATCATCCCTCCAGAACCTGAAGTTTATCCCAGCTCTTCCCACTGCACCAGATGAAGCCTCACCGCCCTCAATGCAGCATGCCAACCAGCCCCTTCCACTTTGCAAGAGAACCTATTAGGCTGCCCCAAGCTGGGCTCATAATGGATTTCTACACAACAGACGGTTAACTAATTGCCTGGAGTGTTCTCTGTCCTTTGTTTGTTGTGCTACATGCCAAATAGCTCTTGGTTTAGAAACAAATTCACAGAATTTGGAGTATGTAAACAAATGCACTTATACACACATTACACGCATGCATTTATCCCCTGGCTCTCACTCCTGCAGGTATTAAATAGTATCACTGTTTTTGAGGAGAGAAAACGGAGTCTTCAAGAATTTGAATAGCTCCTCAGAAAGATGCTCAGAAAATATTTGGTAGCTCTGTCTAGTCCTTGTTCCAGAAGCTATGTTTCTAGATGATATATATAATAAACTGTCTCCCCCATAAGTTATTTACCTTCAGTGAAGAGTTGAGAAAACTTCATCCTGGTGTCTTTACTGCAACACAGTTAACCACTATTGTGAAAATTCCCTACAATGTCATACTTAACACTGTAACGTGTGCCCATGCTCCCAACATGAAGTCTGTGACATTCTATTTAAATTCTGCAAAATATTTTTGTATATAATTGAGAGAATTTCTTGCCCTAGGTTCCCTGGGAACCTGCAGGCCACTCTGGCCAACAAAGCAAAAAGACTAGCTGCAGATCTTCACCTCTCCCTCCAACCCTCCAAGTCCCCTCCACAGCTCTGTAGCAGACCACTTGCTGCAGTCTCTCCTCACTCTCTGGCCCCATTCCCAGGGGACTAAGCAAATCCTGGAGACACTCTCTGCTTTCCTCTCTCCTGTGGGTGCACTTATTCCTCCCCAGCTGATCACTGGAAACCCCAGTGGCCACACCTCTCAGGATCCCAGAAGAATTTCCTATTAGGCAACACGCAGCCACTACACTCTCCTAAGAACCAGAAAGGGCAACAGAAACCAATAAACAAACACTCCTCCAACAAAGACAAGACCAGATATCAGCACCTAGAATTACAGTCTTCCCAAGCCCCAGATGCCTAAACACCAGTGTAAAAAGCACAATCAATAGCCAAGACAATATGTCTCTGTCAAAGTCCAGAAACCCTGCCACAGAAGACCTTGAGTATTGCTACATAGCAGATGCACAAGAAAAAGCCCTTAAAACAGCCTTTATCAAGATGACAGAGGTCCTTAAAGAGAAAATGAATAAATCCCCTAAAGAAACCTATGAAAATACAAACAGTGGAAGGAAACGAATAAAACCATTCAGGACCTGAAAGTAGAAATAAAACCAATAAAGAAAACCCAAACTGAGGGAAATGTGGGAATGAAAAAATTAAGAACCTGAGCAGGAACCTCAGAGGCAAACCTCACCGACAGAGATGGAAGAGAGACTCTCAGACATTGAAGACTCAATAGAAGAAATAAATACCTCAGTCAAGAAAATGTTAAATCTAAAAAATTCCTTGCATGAAACATCCAGGAAACATGGGACACTATGAAAAGACCACATCTAAGAATAGTAGGGATTGCAGAAAGAGAAGAAATCCAGATCAAAGGCACAAAAAATACTTTCAACAAAATCTTAGAAGAAAATGTCCATAACCTATGAAGGAGTCCCTTCAAGGTACAAGAAGCCTACAGAACACCAAATAGACTTGATCAGAAAAGAAAGTCCCCTGGATATATAATAATCAAGACAGTAAATGTTCAGAGCAAAAAAAAAAAAAATATTAAAAGCTGCAAGGAAAAAAGACCTATTAGAATAACACCCAACTTTTCAGTGGAGACTCTAAAATCTAGGGCCTGGGCACATGTCCTACAGACTCTAAGAGACCACAGATGCCAGCCCAGACTGTTATACCCAGCAAAACTTTCAATCACAATAGATGGAGAAAATAAGACATTCCATGATAAAACCAAATTTAAATTGTATCTATCTGCAATCCCAGCCCAACAAAAGGCACTAGAAGGAAAACTTAAACCTAAAAAGTTGTTTCCTTTTTTTAATAATCAGAGGAAATGAAAAATATTCTAAATATTAGATGATTAAAGAAAGATTGCTGACCAGTTTCTTAGGTGTGATACTGTACAATGGTAATCTAAGAAAATGTCCCTATCTTGAAGTGCATTCTGAAGTATTTAGGGGTGGAATGCTGTAAATGAAATGGGAGAGAGGGAAAGGCAGATACAGATCCACTCTGTGCCTGTATGGCATCTGTGGTGGTGACTTGAAAGAAAACAGCCCTCAAAGGGAGTGGCACTCTTAGGCACTATTTTGCTGGAGTGGGTGTGGCCTTGTTGGAGGAAATATGTCACTGTGGGGGTGGGCTTTGAGGTCTCCTATGCTCCACTTCCTGTTGCCTTCTGATCAAGATGTAGCCAGCACTGTGTCTGCTTGTGTGCTGCCATGCTCCCCACCATAATGATAATGGACTGAACCTCTGACACAGTAAGCCAGCCCCAGTTAAATGTTTTCTTTAAAAAGTTGACATGGTCACGGTGTCTCCTCACAGCAATAAAAACCCTAAGACAGCATCCAAGCTGGAAACACATGGACCGCTGTCCTTTGAGTAACTGTCTGCCTATTATCCTACTGTGCATTTTATTCCCATCTAGGGTAGTTTGCTCAGTACCCCTAGACTCCAGCCCAGGGACCTGGTGTGGGCTTCGTCTTTGTCATCTGACTGCAGGAGCATCTGCTTCATGTTCCAGCACTCAGTCCTCTATGGAGGTGCAGCCAGGCAGTTAGGGAGAAGGCCGTTCCACACCATGCATTCCTTATTTCCTGAGGGCAACAGGGTAGAAAGGGAGGCTTGAATTATGGCTGTTCTCAGCCAGCTTCAGTTCACCAGCCTTTCTGGCTGCCTTACAATGGTGTGATTATTAACCAAAAAAAAAAAAAAAAAAAGTCTGCCAAACCTGGGTCCTCCACTGGGACAAAATAATAATAATAATTTAAACCATAACAACTGCCGCAGTTCTTGAGGTCTTACCATTCACCAGGCACCAAGTGTCTTACAAGTATCCTAATTCATGGACTCCCATGTGGGATTAGTCATTATCATTAACCATCGTCCTTAAGCACTACTATCAGGAAGTGAAACACTCATATGAAAGGCAAAAAATAGTAACAGAATTCACATTCAGAAGGCTAAGTCATCTTTGCTTAAAGAGGCAGGAATTAGAGGCAGGAGTGTGTTAGCAATTTCTTTCCTAAAACCATTAATGCCACCCCCTCTGCAGCCCAAGTCCCTGCAAGTCTCAGCACCCACAGTCATTTATCACTGAAAGAATGTACCTCAATCAGAACCACAGCTTGCTTCCTGCCACAGGCTCAGGCTCCACTGCAAGCAAAGCAAGAACAGCAAAGACACATGACCTCACCCTGTCCTGGCTCCCAGGACATTTCTAAGTGGCCTTGTTGTCACTGCTCACATCTTCCCTTTCACACATCACTGTTAGAAGATTGCAAACACCCAACTAAGATGTCCCCCTCAATATCACTACAACAGTTTTTAAAGGGTAAAAAGAAAGCTCCCAACATCCCATGGGCACAGAATAAAGGTCCTTGGGAGACCTTCAAACATTAAATCTTAGAAAGCAGAAAATGAATTACTTGAACATGTGTTTGGTGGTCTGGGAAAAAAGAAAGACATTCAGAATGAAGTTCCAGTATACCATGACAATGCAAAAACAAACCAACCAACCAACATACAAAAAGACCCCACAGTATTTGTGTTAATTAGATAGGCAGTATCAATTAGATAAGGAGGCTTCCTGGAATATCATAGAAAACTTAGAACAAATGCACTATCACCATAGACAACATGGATGAAACCTCGTATAATATCATAATGTCTATTGAAAGACATTTCAGTACTAAAAGTACATACCTAGGGCTAGGGATGTATCTCGGTGTGTACCTCAATGAGCAAGGCTTTGTTTTCCATCATTAGCACTGGGAAAAAACAGATGACTGTATGATATTTTTTATTAATATGGGAGCTGGGACAATGGTCCAGTTAGTTGGTAAGCACAAAAGCCCAAACTTGACCCCAGCACTTCAGTTTGGTTTTGCTTAGTAATAGTGGTTTCTTTGGATTTTTAGAATTTAATGAGTGTTTTGCCTACATGTATGTGTGTGCGCCACTCACTTACAAATGCCAGGAGTATGACCCACACTTGCAACCCTAGTGCTGGAAAGCAGAGATAGGATCCTTGGGACTCACTGGCTAGGCAGTCTAGCCTAATAGGTGAGCTTCAGGCAGTGACAGCTCCCTTCTCAAAGGACATAGATGTCATTCTGGAGGATAATAGCTATCCTCTGGCCTACACACACACACACACACACACACACACACACACACACACACACACACACTCATGTGCACACTAACACAAATATATCTTTTGAAATATGTACCAGGACAGCCAGGGCTAGATCTGCCAGGGCTAGAAAAACCCTGTCTCTAAATGTGTGTGTGTGTGTGTGTGTGTGTGTGTGTGTGTGTGTGTGTGTGTGTGTGTGTGTGTGTTTGTGTATGTGGGGTGTGTGTGTGTGTATGTGGTGTGTGTGTGTGTGTGCATGTGTGTGTGTGTATGTGTGTTTGTGTATGTGGTGTGTGTGTGTGTGTGTGTGTGTGTGTGTGTGTGTGTGTGTGTGTGTGTAATATTCCAATAGTGGTGAGGGATAGTGGCCAGGAGGGGGCATAACAGAGGGGTCCTTGATAAGGATCTATCTCTTGCCAGGGATACTTTTCAAACTGCTCTGTTCACTGAACTGTTCTGACCATTTTCTGTAAGCAATGTAAGGTTTACATGAAGTTGTGAATACAGTGTAAAATCTTGCACCAAGAGCTCTCTGACTTAAGCTTCTGAAGCAGGCCCAGAAATGGTGGTGTTACATAAAATCATCAACTTAAAGACAGAGAAGAGCTCAAGGCAATTTGGAGGCAACATCTAAGTCTATATGTAAAGTGAAATTAGACACAGTCCTAGCAACAGCTGACAAATAGCTCTGCAGGCATTAGCAAGAATTGCTGGGGGGAAGTAATTACGAAGGCCTTTGATCTTCTACTATGTCTTCTAGCTGGGATCTCAAAGAAGCCAATAAACAAGTGAGGCCTCCACAAAGCCACCTGTGGCTTCACTGTTTACAGCTCAGGCCAGATCTAGTCACCTTTGTACATAGCAGTCAAACTGGGAAAGAAAACATGACAAATGAACCAAGACTTCATACATGCATAGGATGACTTCTGTCTGCTCTTCAGTCATAGGCAGAATCTACTGTTAGCACTTCCTCATTTATTACAGGTTTGCTTTGTTTTGTAATAGTGGTTTGGGTTTGTTTGTTTGTTTGTTTGCATGTTCTTAGACTTCATAAACATATATGAGTATTTTGACTGTGTGTTTATGCCATGCCTGATGCCAGAAGAGGATCTCCTAGAACTGGAGTTACCGAGAGTTTGGAGCTACCATGTGGGTGCTAGGAACCAGACCTGTGTTCTCTGCGGGAGCAGTAAGCATTCTTAACTGCTGCTCAGCAAGAAGGGAGCCTGAGAGAGGGGACATCGCCCATCTCCCGACCTCCCAATGCTATTTGACTTCCTCCCTGTCACTTGTACTCAATTGTACTGCCACGGTCACACACACAGACTCTACCCAAATCCAAATGTTCATTCCAAGCCTTAAGTTTCAGAATTCGACCTGATTTGAAAAACAAACTCATTGCAGATGTAATTAGGCAAGATGAGCTCATTCTGGAGAAAGGGTGGGTCTCATCCACCCAACTGGTGTCCTCTTAAGAAGGATACGTTTGGGTACAGACATGCCCACAGGGAGAACAACAGATGAAGACTGAGAGCTACGCCGTCACAAACCAAGGAAGTACCAGACGCCAGAGAAAGGGACACAGAGGGGACAGAAGGGCACAACAGCCCCGCCAACCGCTAGCTTTCAGTCTCACCCCACAAGTGACTCAGCGCTTCTGCTATGTTTCCCTGTTGGATCCGTTGCCATTACTATTATGGTGGTTCTAGCAAGCTAACACCTTCACAGTCACAGGTGGGAAGTGACCACCAAATCAGGGCATTCTTGCTTAAGAGACAAAGAAACACTCACAGTCGCTTGGAATCATAGACTACCGCTGAGTACAGAACAGGACACGAGAGAGACTGGGCTGCAGAAAATTCTATGAAGTGTGAAAGAAATGACAGACTCCACTCACCTGAGGACTCCAATCTGAGTCCTCCATGTGCACTGGCTTGAGAGGCCTCTGTTCTACTAGCAAATGGTGGGAGCAAAAGCACCTTCCTGAAGGTGCCTCCCAACCCCACAAATCTAAACCACGCCATACAACTTCCCCTGTGGGCTGGTAATTCCCACTGTGGGAATGAATTAGTTTCTAAATACCTGAATCTGCTAAAAAAGAATGTAGTTACTGAAAAAGAGGCACATGGGGTTGGGAGGGTGAATAGAAATAGCATTTTAATAAGTAATGAGACTTCAAGGGAGTCTGGAAGTTCACAAGCATTTTTGAACTTTACCACAAAATGAATCTACGTTGTCTTCGAAAAATGTCAGTCCAGCAAAAAACCATGCACTACACAGTGGGCTTCAAATGCAGCCACAGAAAACAAAACATGCACCTCGGAGAGCAATCAGCGTTTGGGTGGGTTTTATGACTTGAACTCTGGTATGTGCCCACTATGGCTCAAGTCCAAATTGCATTAAATGTCTGTAATATCTAGATTGGATTGAATATTAGCTGGAACTGTGTGGCTAGAGTTAAACTCTACAGAATGGAAATGAACTCATTTAAGACATTAATTGAATGTCCATACATGCTGGATAGTAAGAGGTTGGCCAGTGGGGAACAAGGGCTCGCTGCTCCCACAGGCTTCACAGCTTAGCTCACAGACTGCAGTTCAAAGGCAATTCCACAGCTGGTGTGGTGGTATATACTGCCATTCCAGCACTAGGGAGGCTAAGGCAGGGGGTTGTGAATTCAGGGCCAGCCTGAGCTACATGGTGAGACCCTGGCTCTAATGTTAGACAGACAAACTAGATTAAATTTCATTGACAGCAGTATTAGAAATTGCCATTTATTCTTCCAAGTTTTAAAATCAGCCATTCCCGTGTCTTTGAAATTAGTGCCCTAAACTGGGCTTGGGCTCATCTTGATAGACAGTATAGAAAAGGCAACCTCCCTTTGTGCTGTGTGGAAAACACAGAAGCTGATCAAGGTTCTCTGAAAGAAGCCAAGGTTTAGTCCTCAGGGGACCATGTGACTGCCAGAGAATATTTTTATCCCAGCTGACAGCCCACTTTTCAAGCCACTGGTTTACTGAGAGGGATTATGCCCTCCAAACCCTCACTGAAGATGTGAACAAAGCATTTTATGAATATGGAAGACAACAAAAGACAACCCCAATGACGATGCCATTGTTGTAGGACACGGGGACCTCTGTCTGGGGCCATGGCACCTTCTGGAGCAGTAGGACACGGGTAACAGCAGGAATCCGGTTACTACTACAGGTTAGACTCGCTCAGTCCGGGGCCCCACATCTGGCCTGCACTGAGGCACTGTGGCCTGACATTGTTAGCCTACCAGACAAACTAGCTGACTGGCATCCCTCGTGTGAGTCCTGCTGAGAATCCCACAGCACAGAAACAGCCTCTTCCCAGGGCTGTCCTTCAGGAAGCAGAAGGTCTCAGCCTAAAGTACACCATCAGGTCCTACCTTCACCCTAATGACAAACTGGAAGATCAGGTGCTAGTGTCACAGGCCAATGTGAGAACTTCAGCATTTAACTTTGAAATTTGTCTATTAAAAAGATGCTTGCCAGCTGGGCAGTGGTGGCACATACCTTTAATTTCAGCACTCGGGAGGCAGAGCCAGGCAGATCTCTCTGAGTTCCAGGCCAGCCTGGTCTACAGAGATCCGGAACAGGTACCAAAACTATGCAGAGAAACCCTGTCTCAAAAAACCAAAAACACCCCCCCCCCAAAAAAAAGATACTTGCCAAAAAAGAGCTTGCATACTATGTTAATGGTATGGACTTTTCACTGTGGCTCAAAATGGAACAATTAGGTAAGACATTGAGGCATGTACTAGAAATTCCACTCTGCAGGAATAGGAGGCAAGAGGATTAGCTGTTCAAGGCTACCTCGGGGCAACATAGCAAGACCTTACTTCTCTCTAAGTAAAGTGAGAAGATAGTAATGATAACATGTGTTCACATGATCACTTGCTTTTAGTAATAAACATTTTAAAAGTAAGGATGCAAGCCTTCAGAGCCATTCCCATCAAATCTTTTTAAAAACAGGCTAAAAATAAACATGGTCCCTTCTACAAGCCACATTGTCTTTAAGAAAAGAAAGATGTAGTTGGGATACACGCTCAGAATCCCAGCATTTGGGAAGCTGAGGGTAACAGGATAGTGAATTTGAAGCGGGTGTTAGATAAAAAGATAAAAAAAAAAATCTCTAAGTACAAAGAGGACATGTTTTCAGCATAGACCTACTATGTGCAGGTAGCTCCCTTAGCTTTCCCAGACACTGAAGGCTGGAAGTCTCACTGCCCTGCAGAGCTCTGTGTAAAGACATGTGGCTTATTCTATGTGACTTCCTGGGAAATCAAATGAGCCATCATCTGTGACACTTTCCTTCCTGGACTGGTCACTAAACGTCTATGGCCAGCAGGCAATTGGCCATCGCTGCAAATGGCTAGTCTGGAGGGGGTACCCTGGGTTAAGGGGGAGGCTGCAAGTCTCCACAGCCTGGACCAGCAATGGGTGCCTTCACCCATTTGTCCTTTGTCCTTACGACAGAGTCAGCTCTAATAACAGCACACCACTGCCCATCACTACCCAGCTAAAGAACCCATCAAAATGCCTTGACCTTAGACTCGAAGTGTTTGTGATAGCGCCCTCTACTGAATAAAGATAATGATGTTTTCAACTTCAGTTTGTTTAAGTATTCATTTACTTATTCTACTTTTTAAGGTAATATAACCTTATTTTAATTAGATGCAGAATGTTTTTGCTTGTTTGTTTTTTAAATCATCTTACATGGGCTGGAGAGATGCTCAGTGATTAAGGACCCAAGATCAATTCACAGCACCCCTTTCAAACAGCTCACTACCACCTGTAACTCCAGCTCCAGGGCATCTGATGCCCTCTTCTGGCCTCTATAGACATCCATGTTGCATAATCACATATAAATACAAATAAATTTCTTTTTTAAATCTTCTTACATATTGACAACCATTGCTAAAGTCTCCTTCCTGTCTTTTCCCATATAATTTTTATTCTGCTTCACACCTAAATATTATCTTAGCTATAAAACAGCCCATTGTATGGATGAACTAGAATTCACATGTATGGATGAACTAGAATTCACATATCCATCTCTCTGCTTAGATGCTATCTCATTTTCAATTAGTTATTATGTATTACACTTTTTTGTTTGTTTGTTTTTGTTTTTTCCAGATGGGGTTTCTCTGTGTAAAAGCCCTGGCTGTCCTGGAACTCACTTTGTAGACCAAGCTGGCCTCAAACTCACCGAGATCCACCTGCCTCTGCCTCCTGAGTGCTGAAATTAATATGCATTAAACTCTAAAGAGTACATTTATGCCAAATTGTCTTCTGTATGTCAAGCATTTCCTTTAAAAAGATTTGTAGAATTAAAACTACTCTGGGTGTGACTGCTCAGGTAGACAAACCATTCTGGTCTTTAATATTGATGCTCTCAGAGAGTTCACATCCGCTTTGGTGTTAAACTCTGACATTTCATTTGTCCTATTGAAAAGCCATTCTGCCCCTCACCTTGGACTCTTCACCAGCACTTCGCTTGCTTTAGGTCATCCTTGCTTCCCTCATCCCCCTGCCTCAGTAGCAGAGTAGGCTTGCCTTCCAAGGTATCAAGTTCATTTTCTGTTGCTGTGATAAAAACACTGACCAAAAGCGACTTGGGAAGGAATGGGTTTATTGACCTACATGTCCCAATCACAGTCCACCCCTGAGGGAGGCCCAGGCAGAAACTCAAAGCAGGACCTGAGGCAGGCAGAGACGATGATGGACAGTGGCTCAATGGCCGGTTCCCCAAAGCTTGCCCAGGGGAGCTGGGACCATGTGCCTAGGGGTGGATGACACTACCCACAATGGTACACAAATTTTCCTAAATTTGTCTTAACTCTTTAGCTGTGCCTGTTGCTCCCTTAGGTCCAGTAAACAAATGTAAAAAAACTGTGGAAGCAGACAGTTGAGTTTGCTTTTACCATTTCTATTTTGATGATTTTATGAATATACATACATATATACAATACTATAAATACACATCAATCATAAATCTCATAAATGTCAATCTTAAGTCAAGACAGTGCCCACAGACTTATCGGATGGAGGTACTTTCTCAGTAGAGGCTCCCCCTTCCCAGATGTACCTGGATCCCAGTTGCCAACACAGTAAGCAGCACCCGCCTTACACAGTCTCACTGATGGGGGTTTGATTTATATTTTCTTTTGCTTCTGTTTATTTTTATTCACCCACCAAACTTGTCCTGACACACCAGGTTCTATTAACACTGCTTTTCAAAATATGTCAGTCATGTTTATTTTCCTTGCCTACTTTTTGGAATATGAGCATTTCAGTGACTTGGGAATCATTTAACTATTTGCAACCCTTCCCCAAATACCTAATAGTTCTGTGATCAACTTTCTAAACTTTGTTTTTGTGGGAGGCATTTTGTTTTGCTTTGCAAGTCCCTGGTCAAACTCAGGTCTCACTGAAGTTCTCGAGGAAAATCCCTTCTACAGAGGAGTGTCCTGTCATGCCTGCCCTCCAGTCCTCCATTTGCACAAAACAGACAACTTTCTTATTTTTTTCCACAGCGTTAACACCTTTTTGTGAGGAGGTGTCTCAATATGTAGCTGAGGCTGGCCTCCATCTCTCAATCCACCTGGCTCAGCCTCACCTTTGGAGTGCTAGAATTGCAGGCATGCTCCAGAACACCCAGTTCTGGATGGTTTTTAAAAGAATTTAAAATCATGGCTTGCTGGTTCCTGGTTTTTCCCCCATATATCTCTTTATTTAATTCTTTCACATGAACAGATTCAGGTCAAACATACAAATCTAATTGCTTGCTTACTAGTGTAAAGTACAGTAAAATATATACATTACAAAACACAATATAAAACCATATATATAGTATTGTCTATATGAATATGTACTATGTATATATACATATATATATATATATATATATATATAAAATGAATATATATATATTCATAAAATCATCAAAATAGAAATGGTAAAAGCAAACTCAACTGGCTGCTTCCATATTTTTCTACTAATGTTTGTTTCCTGTTCTCAGTCAGAACCAGCCCTGCACCTAAGGGAGCAAGAGGAACAGCTAAAGAGTTAAGACAAATGTAGGAAGTGAAGGTAAAGAAGAGTCCAAATTGAAAACTCAGATCTGAACACAGTGGTGCACACTTACTATCACAGTGCACAGGAGTTTGAGGCAGGAAGACCTCAAGTAAGAGCCAGTCTAGACAGCTTAAGATGACCCTCTTTGAAAAAAAGAAATGAATGAACTCCAACCACAGGCATCCTATGGTGCCTGAATTGTGGCTCCAAGCATGAAAAGATGACCATTGTAAGTGTAAGGCCTGAGATAAGGAATGTGGGCAGCCAAGATCCTCCAAGACCATCTCTCCCTTGCTTCAATCCAGGTAGACATATGGCTAACCAATTCCTACTCCTCAGGTCGGGTGACATCTGAGATCCTGCCTTGTCTCTCCTGCCTGGGGGATGCCGGCACTGCACTGCTCCCCAAGGGCCAGGCTGAGTTGCAAGCATGTATTCTGTGGTATATAAGAACCTTATTATAGCTGGTGTTTTCTCCAGTCCCACCTGGGCCCACAGCCATTCAGACCCAAATAAACACACAGAGGCTTATATTAATTAAAGCTGTATGGCCCAATGACTCAGGCTTCTTGCTAGCTAGATCTTACACTTAAATTAACCCATAATTTTTATTTATGTTTAGTCATGTGGCTTGGTACCTTTTCTCAGTTCTGCCTTTACATCTTGTTTCCTCTGTGTCTAGCTGGTGACTCCTGACTCAGCCTTTTTGTTTTTAGAATTTTCTTCTCTCTTTGTCCCACCTATACTATACTTTCTGCCTGGCTACTGGCCAATCAGCGTCTTATTTATCAACCAAATCAGAACAACACATTCACAGCATACAGAGCGAAATCCACAGCACCTTATGACTTGAATTTATGATCAGAGTTTCAACAAATGATTGTCCGACTCACTCTAACTTACAAAATAAATTATTATACCTCAGTATCTGAGGGGTATTGGCTCCTAGATTCCTTCAGACATACACAAGTCCCTAGATACAGAATCCTTTACATGAAGTAGTATTGGTTCTGCTTGTAGCCACCATTTATCCTCATTCCCTTTTGTCCTACTGAACCCAGGGACTTGCATACACTATGTGAGTGTTCTAATGTGGGGCTGGTAACACAGGTTCAAACCTTTCTTATTTTAATTTGAATACAGGATCCCATTAAATTGTTGCTTTGGACTCACTCACAGGCCAGATAGACCTTGAACCTGTAACCTTCTGCTTAAGCCTTCAGGATCCTGAGATTACAGGCCTGAGCCCCCAGGTTCCATGTTCTTTAAATCATCTCTAGATTGTTCATAATACCTAACCCCAGGTCGGTGCTATGTAAACAATTGTTATGCTGCATTGTTTAGAGGAAAAAAAAAAAAAAAAAAAAGGTCTGTACAGGCTCTGTATGGTGCAGTGTTCTTCCAATATTTTCCAGTTAGGTGGAGCTATGTGTGTGGAATCTTCAGATAACCTAGAAAAGAAGAAGGCCCCCTTTTCTCTTCAAAGCTACTATTACCATGAAGCCAGCACAGCATGTGTGAACATGGGGATGTGATTTGCCTTGAAGAAGGAAATACACCAAGTGGTATAGGGTGGGGGGGGTATTTTCACTCTGTTCTCCTTTCTCAGTTTCTCAATATTGAACCACACGAGTGAATTACCTACTCAGGAAGGAAACTGTATTTTAGCATTTTTAAAAAGCAATTCCACAGGAGATTCTGGAAACTCAGTAAATGTTAATTCAAATTTACCTACTTCTCAAGAAACTAAGTGGTAAGCACAGGGAGACATTTTTACCTCACCTAAGCTAGCTAAGGGAACAGGCCTTCATGTAGCTACCTTGTAGGTATATTATGTTTTTACTATAACATCTCTTCAGCCCTATGACTCTTCTCTGGGGCTAACGGCTCAGAGAGGTGACCCCAAGTCATAGCCAAGTGGGAAAATCTCCATGTACACTCTCTAAGTCAAGTCTTATGGCTGGAATCAGGAAGACAAATAGCAAGAGAACATGCACGCTAACTCTGCTCTGTTATTCTGAGAATCTGGCCTGTTGGTTTCACAATTGCTCAATCAACAACATGAAAATGGGTGTTTGATCTACATAGAAGGAACAATAACTAAAATCTGAAACCGAGAGAGAGAGAGAGAGAGAGAGAGAGAGAGAGAGAGATGACCTAACAGTTGACCCTGCTAGTAACTATTAGCTTACCTCTGACCTGAACTTGTGCTAACTCAGAGGTCCGCACTGTGTCCTTACAGGTCCTCACTGTCTCACATTCCTCTTCAAATAGCTTGGTTATGACTTGGCTCAATGTCTCTCTGGAAGCATTTGCAACTTTTAATTACTGTTCTTCCTGAAGCCTGTAAACCTTATCTGGTTTCTGATCATTTGCCCGGCCATCATGGAGCCAGTAGAGCCCCGTCTGTTGAAGCTTCCTTTCTTGATGTGTCTTGACCTTCTGCACGTGCACACTGTCATTTCGTCCCTCTCTCACCATCTCTGTTGGCCTGTGATCATGCCTATGAACACCAGCAGCCTGGGCTTATGGGAAAGGGTCAGAAATAGGCATTCTAGGCTCCAAGGAACTTGTAAGCTGCCTTCTGTTGCCCAAAGCATCTTGACAAGAGTCCATATGAGCGTCGACAGAAGCACAGCCCACCATACCATTGTAGCCTCCAAATCCATTGTTCACAGAGGCATAGCAGTGGTAAATGCATGGTCACCAATATCAGAGCAGGGCAGTGGGGGCCTTAAAGCACACTGTGGGTACTCCTAACATGTGTCCATCACAGGGCCTAAACAGCTGTGGGAATGGCCCCCAAACCAATAAGCTCTGGCACATGCAGGTGGACTTGGACGACGGCAGCAGGAACAAGGCAGATCCCAGGATCCAGCATCCAGCCAAGGAGGCTGTGGATCCAGCTCCAGCAGGACACATACAGCGCCATACAGAAAACTGAAGAAGAACCCCAGGAAGGAGTGCAGGCCAAGAAGACACTGAGGCTGGGGATGAGGGTGCCGTGCCCACTTCCTCCCAGGCTTGAACCAGTTTGTCACCGGTCAGCTGATGACTGTGCAGCTGCCATCACACCTGTGCCCACATCAATGTCAGGTCAAGAGCTGAGACACAAAGCTGGGCCTGCCCGCTGAGAACAGGAGGAGTTACAAAGCACAGGGTTGGGGGAAAAAAAATGACAGCAAAGCTCCTCTTACACTGCCTTTATCATCACCACTAAACCAACAACGGCGAGCATGCACTACCTGAGGACGCGTCTCTAGTTCCCCATTCACTTTCTAGCCCTCTGGCCAATTCCATGTTCCTTGAACTAGGGACAGCACCATCCATGCCAGGGCCCTGGCACTGGCTGCTCTTCTTCCTAGACGGCTCTTGCCCTCAGCACTTCCTCCTGCCCCTGTCACTCAAGTGGCCCAGCAGTTCCTACTAAATTATCATTACACAGCCCCCTTCACCACCCCAGACCCCACACACAGGTGTGTGTGACATTGTCAGCCTGGGTTTTTCACTCCTGGGTTTGCTGTCTGCATCACCAGAAGACACGTGCTGAGAGCCCAGGCAGGCCCAAATAACTGCATAAACAGGGAAATCGAGGTCGCAAGCAGAGCACACCTCTGGTCACTTCGCCCCCTGCCATCACGCCACTGTTGATTCATGACCAGTACCAGACCTGACCTGACATTTTCCTTCTGGTTTCCAACTTCTTTAGTCTCCCATTTCTCCAGATTTCTTCTGCGATATTGTCTAGTGCACATGAACGTTCACACCAACTCTCAAACCCACCTCCCCCGGCTGCTAAGAGAATTAAATGAGATAATTCACCCTCAGAAAAGCCATAGGCCGGTGACTCAGTCTTTTTTTGTTTTGTTTTGTTTTTGTTTTTGTTTTTCGAGACAGGGTTTCTCCATGTAGTTTTGGTGCCTGAACTGGATCTCACTCTGTAGCCCAGGCTGGCCTCGAACTCACAGAGATCCGTCTGGCTCTGCCTCTGGAGTGCTGGGATTAAACGCATGTGCCACAGACACCTGGTTTTGTTTTGTTTTATTTTTTTAATAAAGTATTTATTTTTATTTTTTATGTACATTGGTGTTTTGCCTGAATGTATGTCTGTTTGAGGGACTCAGGTCCTTGGGTGCTGGACATACAGACAGTTGTGAGCTGCCATGTGGGTGCTGGGAGTTGAACCCGGGTCCTCTGGAAGAGCTGTCAGTGCTCTTAGCCTCTGCACTATCTCTCCAGCCCAACTTGGCCCTTCTTACATGCTGTGTCAAACAAATCACATCCACTGCAATTATTTGGGATATATTGCAGCATATACTGACTCACGCTGCATTTCTGCAGCTACAGTGCAAGCAAACCCAGGGCAGAGATCCTATCCTGTGTTTTGGAAACCCCCAGAGTATTTATTACATTTTTTTTTTCTTGATACATATTTATTTTATTATCTATCAGTCTTTTTGGTGATGATGGTGATGGTGTTTCTAGAGATTGAACTAGGGCCCTTAAAACAGACTATTAGTAATTGCTTGTCAATTAAACAAAACGAAAAGTTCATCTTTTAAAGATCTAGTTGAAAGCCCCTAGAGCCACTATTTAAACAGTGATTCCCAGCCTTCCTTGTTCCAGCACTGACCTGGTATGCAAACACAGCAAATCCTTGAAAATAGCATTTATAATAGGAACTGTGCTACAGCACAAATACCAAAGCCAAAATACTATATAAAAGATCAAACAAATATTGACTCAAAGAATTTTCCCCAAGGCAACTGTTAGAGTCTTATCTTGAATAGAATGTTTGCACAGTTAATTAAGTATTGCTGTGGACTCAGCAAGATCCCAGGCAGCCCCTGCCAAGCTGAGCTTCATATCCCACCATCTTATCACTGTTTACAAAGCTGCACAGGAATCCCTCTCCTTCTAGCCCCTCACCTAGCAGTGGGGCTAACTCTGGGTGTGGGATTCAGTGATAAGTAAGTCATACACCTTTTATTCATGGACAAAAGGTAATGGAACGTCAGTGCCAGAGATTCCATTTGCCTATCCCACAACAAATATGTTCTGTCATTACCAGATCCACAGGCTGCCTCTGTTTCTACCTGTTGACTTCCTGGAAACATAGGAACGACTAGAAATGTATATACAGAGAGAGCTGCTTCTGGCTTCACGGAACATATTTGTAAACCCCAAATCCAATGGAGAGCTTACTTCCTGTCACTGCTAACAGTGATACTGCTAACACTGCTTGAAGATGGGGCCTCAAAACTCACCTCAACATCTAGCCTGTTCTGCACAGTGAATGGGCTGACTGCAGATAATTCTGTGTCTAAGCTGTGGAAGTCAGCAATGACAGATGGAGCCAACAAATGTCAGTCAGTACTTTTTCTCCCCCTCCTTCTATTCAGTGAGTGTCTTTGGTGCTCTACATGCTAGAATCTGATTGGGAATAGAAATCTAAACTCTACCATGCCCCTAGGACAAGTATAGGAATGTATTCAAGTGTGAGAGAGGAAGTGGCCAACAAGACAACTAATAAAACTTACATTATTTGACATTGATAAGTGCAAGGAAAAGAGAAAACAACAGAGAGAATCAGGGTATAGAATGTGGGAGGCCCATAAGGAAGGACTGATATCACAGATGGCTATACCCTCAGTAAGAAGCCACTCTTTGGGTCTGAAGGAAAGGGAACAAGCTTATAGAGAAATGGACAAGAGCATTCCAGGCAGTAGAAATGTTTGCACCAAGGTCCTGCAGCAGACCATGGCCAGCAGGTTGGAACATGACCGAGGTGGAGCTTAGTGTTCAGCATCAGGAATGGAAGAGGGAAGACTAGAGAAGAGTGGTGAATAAGACCATACAGAGCCTTGCTGCAAGACACAGTCAGTTCTATCAGCCATGCAAAGCCACTCATTTACAAATTTTCATTTATTGAAAACCCTAATGGTTATTTTCCCAAGAATGTATACATTCTTCAAAAGAGCAACTTGTGGGGGGAGGGAGTACTTTAAGGATAAGAAAAAAGTTATACATCAAGTTAACATGTTTGCCTGGGGGTAAATCCTAAACTTCTTTGACTATAAACCTCCAGAGTGGGAACAGGTGCCATATGAGCAAAGCAGCTATACACCCTAGGCAACCACACACCCGGCCATGCTGTACAAAGACAGCACCCTAGTCAAAAAAACACTGCAGTCATGGGAGACTGGAATACTGAAATTCAGCACATGGTCCATTTAAAAGTATAACACAGCCTCAAAAATCTTGGTAAACTCAGAGCCAAGCTGGCTAATGCCATATACAGACGACTACACATCTTCCCTGCCCAGCCAGCTTCTCAACATAACAAGATGCTATCAGCCAAGATCTGCAGCACAGCCTGGGTTGGGATGGTACCTTAAGGTCTGTTATCTTCCATCAACTCTACTCAGTCCCCATTAACCCAGTTTCATATTTGGTATAAACAGTTTTCCATTAACAAATGTTCCTAAACAGCTCTAAGGCACAAGGGACTCCATTTATGTCTACATAGTCTGTCACCAAGATGACAGGTGTGGACTGCAGGGCATGGCCTGGAGCTTGTGTAACAAAAAGATTAGATTATTAATGACTCACTAGCCACAGTCCTTCCCACTGAGCTTGCCCAAGGCCACTCCTACTATCTACCCACAAAATGGACAAATCTTGTTTTTGGCTGGTGGTGGTGTTGTTTTTGTTTTTTGCTGGGTCTCTTCCGTGCTCTCCTGGGAAGCTATTAGGAAATTAAAAGAAGTTGCAGAGCCGAAACTGATCTATGTAATAACCAACTTGGGGAGAAGTTCCTGAACCATCAGAAAAAGTAGGGAACAAACAATGAGGGTGGGTTTTGAGAAGAAATTATAAAAACCGTGTGAGACAAAACAGAGTAGAAAAAATGATCATAGCTATTACTTAGGAGTTTTTGTAAATACACTTTGAATCTCTTAATGTTCTCTGAAAGACACAATGAGAGTGACTATTATGGAAATACTTGTCGGCTGCCTGAGTTTCCGAGCTGAGCTTTGAGCAGCACGTCAAAGCATTATTCTTGAAACACCTAGAATGGAACAGTCTGGTCCACTGGAGAAGGATGATCCAGGTTCCTCATTTGTCTTAACACACCCTGCATTGTCCAGGGTGGTGATGTGCTCTACAACCAAACACTGGGAAGACACTGCAGGAAAACCACAGCAGACCTTTCTTCCCTGTCTCAAACATAAAAGCCCAAAGAAGTTAAAGCCCACATGTCAATTTCCTCTCAAGCTGCCTTAAAAAGGTAAAGACATGGGCAAAATTTTTTTTCTCAGTATCAACAAAGAAGCCCAAAGAGCAAAACTCTGTCTCCTTACAGTGAGGTTCCACAATCATCTAGAATTTTCTGAGCAGTTGACCTGAGATTGTCTAAACATGCCATCACTCCTGTCCTCCAGAGGTCAGCCCCATAGCAAGTGTGAGAGCAGAATGACCAGACCATGTTCCTTCCAAAAGTAAATCCTCTATAGCCCAGGAAGTTTCTGGCCAAAAACAATTTATCTAAAAACAAAATATGACACACCAGTAAGTATTTAATTAAAATTTTCATTTGTACAAAGATGAAAATGAAGTCATAAATCTAATCATAAAACAGCTATTTCAGACATCAAAGATTATGATTATACCAGAAATTTTTTAATCAAAATAAGAGAAATGATGGTCTTTCAAGACAATGATTATCTAAAGAGATTTTCTGAAACCAAAGGAAAGAAAGGACTGTTGTAAGAGTTTTGTCTTTAATTATGTCATCATCCTGGGACACGGGCCAGCCTAAAAAGCGGGTGGACCCTCTGTGTCCCCCCACTTCCCCGTTCTCTCTTCCCTCAGCGTGGTCTCTCTGTCTCTGTCTCTCTCTCCCTCTCTTCCCCTCTCTCCCAATATAGCTCTAGAAAGGTAACCATGGCTCGTGATTCTTCCTCCAGACCAGCCACCAGCAGCACCGCTTTAACCAACATTTGGAGTTTAACCAACAACTGTGTCTTAGTTAAGGTTTCTATTGCTGTGAAGAGATACCATGAACATGACAACTCTTATAAAGAAAATGTTTAATTGGGGTGGCTCAATTACAGTTTCAGAGGTTCAATTCATTACCATCATAACAGGAAACATGAGGGTGTGCAGGCAGACATGGTGCTGGAGTAGTAGCTGAGAGTGTTACATCTTGCACGGGGGTTTGAACTCAAGGCCAGCCTGGTTTACAAAGTGAGTTCCAGGATAGCCAGGGCTATTACACAGATCTCTCTCAAACAAGCAAACAAACAAAACCCCTAATATCTAAGTTAGCAAACTTCCTTTCACTTTTCCCTGTTGCTTTATTTTTCTCCAGTAACCACACAGAGAGCTTACAATGGGGAGGGGGAGGGAGGAGAACACCAAAGTTTTTTAAAATTACGCACAGAAAAAAGATTACTTTTAGACTATATCTGAGGATAAATTGCTGTTTTACTTTTCACTTTTATGTGTTCTTGGGGCTTTTTCTAGTGAAAATTTCTTAATTTATCATAAAGACAAATTTGAAATATGTTAGTATTATTGAAATGTGATGAGACTAATAACTTACTACTCATGGTATATAGATAAAAGGCAGGATCAGAATAAAGCTTTCACTGATGACTAGCTATTCTGACCCTGACCAGTTAAAGAAGTGATAACTGTACCACAGTAATTCCCAAGCTGAAGCGAGCTTCCGAACTACCTAAAAGTGCATCAAAACACAGGTGAAGCTGGGCGGTAGTGGTGCACGCCTTTAATCCCAGCACTCAGGAGGCAGAGCCAGGCAGATCTCTGTGAGTTCAAGGCCAGCCTGGACTACAGAGGGAGTTCCAGGAAAGGCGCAAAACTACACAGAGAAACCCTGTCTCGGAAAAACAAAATAAAACAAACAAACAAACAAAAAAGATGATACAAAAAAAAAGTGAAGAAAGCTGTTACTCTGCATGTCTAAGTCCCCAGGGGGTACCTATGCTGCCAATCTACAGACTATATCCCCCATAGACGGGTTTGATACAATAGGAAGTAGAGCCTTCTAGAAAGTACACAACCACACTCAAGAGCCATCTTCTCAACATCCTAGAGCAGGAGCCCATGTCATCTCCCTCCAGTCCTAACCAAGGGGTCAATGGAATTCAGATAACTATGATTCTAGGACTAATGAGCTTGTTAGAACATATGATGGAACTAGCCTTTGGTTCCAACCTGGCAGAGTGCCTCCGCCCTCCTTGAAACCCTCCATAAGTGTACCCCAGTACTTGGCAGTACTTGTTGAGCACTACACTGTTCCCTGTGAGGATTTTTTTCAGGTGCCTGCAGACAGATGTCTGCAAAAGCGGTTCCTATGTAAGAAGACAAAGGCAAGCATGCGCACCAGGCTGATCATGTGCACTCAACAGGACCTCTGACAACACCAGAGAGGCAGAAGCAGGAGGAGCAGCACACAATCAGGTCAGCCCCTGCCTTTCACTTCCAACCTCATCCTTCCCATACATGTTGAGATCCTTCAGGAGAAAACAACAAAAACCACAGTGAGAAACTCCATAAAGCCTCCAAAAGCGACGGAAATGCTTTTAAAAATTACTCAGGCCCACACCCAGTAAGTATCATCACCCAGCAAGCCCTCACATACCTTGGGGCGAACACAGTTTGTTTTCGTTTAGTCTAAAGAAGAAGTACAGGGCTAAGGGGCCTCCACATTCTATACGATGAGACCTTCAAAGAGACACTAAGTTAATTAACCATTCAGAAGAGTACAGAGAATTCCCACCAGCCACCAGGTCCCCAAACACCACACCTGTCATTTATTCCCAGTACTGCCATTTCCTGCCTGCGGTAAACTAATTACACACAGTGGGAATTCTGGAGCTGCCAGTTCTAATGTTTACCTGTTGTTAACTTGTTGTGTGACCTCAAAGATAGGTCTCCAGTGCCTTTATTTCCTCTGCTATAAAAGCAAGATAAGGGACTGGCATGCTTGACAAAGAGCCCTAGCATAATACTATAGTCACGCTAGCCTAGAGATGCTCTGGGATGGTAATTAGCGTGTTTCTTTTACTAAGGCCTTTAAAAATAACAATGGCATGTTGTGAAAAGCATGAGACCTCAAATGATATTTCCTCTTTTGCCAAAACAGGTTTCAGTGGCAAGTGCCTCCTCTAGAACAGTACATAAAAGCAACTCCCAGAGTTCCTGGTAAATCACTCCATTTTGTTAAACATCTCTCCATGACCGTAGTTCTAATGATGGGTCCTGGCTACATAAGCTGATGAAGTACCAGAAAACATCGCTTTGATTTCCCTAACTCTGGCACTCAGGATTGAAAACTTCATTTAATGTTTCAAACTCCGTCAGCACAGGGCTGTACTCTCTCACCAATAAAACCTTTGAAGCCATGGAAAACTATACCACAGAATTGTTAGAGACATGGGGTTGTGCTAATCTGTGAGAGAAGCTGGTTACAACACATTCCCAATACAAAACAATCAGTCTGATCAGATTCTGTAAATCCATGTGGTCATAGGAAACTGTCCTAAGTGGTAACTATGGTATTTCATATCCCCCTTCTTAGGCCCCCAGCCCACTTCTCTACTCATTTCAGTAGGAGATACTTCAAAACTGTGTGTGTTACAAACTTAAAATTTCCCCAGTCTCTTGCGTCTTCGTGTATACAAGTTTTAGCTTTAGAAATATTCAAATATTCCCTTTTTCTCATGAATGACTTCTTTGGTTCTAAACCATGAACAAAGTCATTCCTGCATAATTTCACTAACTCTCCCACAATGTTCTTTGCAGTGTTTAACTCTCTGAAACTTATTTTGGGTTACAATATGTTTGCTGGGATCTAAGCTGACAGCTTACTGTGTCTGAATCACTCATTAAATAATTTACTAAATAACTCTTAGTATCTTATTTGGAAAACTTTAGTATATTTAACCTAAAGGTAGTTTGGAAATTATTTGTTAATATAAAGTTTAAAAAAACTATATTGAAACGAATTTATACAATATTTTTAAAGAACTTTCTAAGAAACTATGAACAAATCCAATTATCATCAAGTCACTTCAGTGGGAAGTCAGTCACCTAAATAATAATCCTGGTTTGAAATCAGTTCACCCATTCACAGAGGACTGTGAGAATGTAATTGCAGGGTTGGTAAGTACCTGGTAGCTGAGTCACTGACTACTGTTTGAATTTTCTGCTTATTTCATGGGGCTGGGTTATGACTTCTTGGGTGGTAATGTTATTCTTCCTCTGAAACAACTGGAAATAACACCCCTTGGCTTGAAAAATATATAAACAAAAAGAGAAGAGTAGAAGACTCCATTGTTTAATTTGGTCAAGATTTAGAACCTTCATTTCCCTCCATTGATTTTCCTCTCAGATATATTAGAAATGAGTTCTAAGATATGTACCATAGAAATTGGACTTGCTTTCAATTCTCTATTAACGTGAAATATAAGTTCTTGGAAGCAAAGGATATGTGTATTGGGAAGAGGCAGAGAGAATAAGAGGAAAGAGGAAAGGAAGCTGGGCGAATTCAGCTCTGTGAACTCACAGCTGCCTCTTTGCAGAGGTGGTCCCTCAGGAAGGCTGACCGAAGACCAATTATTTTAGTATTTCATGTACTGTAAATTAATCTTAAGGGGGAGGTACACACAGCACCAGAAATTTCCATCTGAAATCCATCTCTCCACTGACAAACACGGTCCAGCTCTTGCCATCAGTTCACACCCCGAAGCACAAGACATGATGATCTTTCTTTTCATTTGCATAGCTATGACCCTCATTATCCAGCCCTATTTTTACCCAACAAAATAGCATTGCACCATTAAGATTTCAGCATGTCTATTCTTGCAGCGACTATTTTGAATTGTGCCTTTTAGAAGCAACCACTTTAAGAAAAGGGGGAAAAAGTCATCACTTCTGAAGTACAAACTTGGCTTGGTATTAGAAACTAACCTTGGTGAGTTCATTTTCCTGTGTGGAGAAGGAAGGACTTGATTGTCTCAGTCCTTTGGTCCAGGCCTTTGGTTTCTTCCCCCAATAGACAAACCTCATCAGGGATACACTTATTTCTCCCATGCCAACCACATCACCCATTCATTCTTATATACATGTTGTACTTGTTAGCAAATTCTAGAATGCATTCCCTTTTCTTCCTTGGGGTGTGGGGGCTGTTTTATATGTTACTATACTTAATTACTAAGTATACTCTAGACATACTGCTTAACTTTTCATCTAATAAGTGACTAAGATTTAAGAAATCTGGTGTATAATTGCTTAAATTCTCAGTCCCTAAAATAGAAAGGCAAGCTCACCGGAGCATCTTGTGTGCGTCTCTCTTTTCCCTGGAGAAGGGATACATCTGTTAAGCAGTACAAGGCCAGTGGGAAGAGTGTGCTTACCTTGCATGCTGGCAAAAAGAAGCCTCTTTGAGGCCTCCCATCACTGGCCCACCCCACTCCCAGTCCCTGAGGAGTCTCAGGGAGCTGAGAAGTGGAGTTAGACAGCTGTAAATGTTACCCAATTGCCTCTCCCTGTCCTCTACCCCAGCATTTGCCTAGGGGCGGGAACTGAGGAGTCACACCAACTTCATAGGAGGCTCCCCAGGGAGCTGAAAGCAAATGCCAGGAAGTTCAGAACAATGCAATTCCTTCAACTGTCCTGGGAAAGAAGCATCTAAAAGAATAGGTGTAATTTTGTTCATTTTGTGTTGCTGTCACAAAATACTTGAAGCCGAGAAATGAAGAATAGGTTAATTTTGCTTACAATTTTGGTGGCTGGAAAGTCCAGCTCACATGGTACCCACATCGGTAATTAATGGGACTCCTGGCTATGTAACAACATAGCAGAGAAAAAGAAAAAGAAAAAGAAAAGAAAAGAAAAGAAAAGAAAAGAAAAGAAAAGAAAAGAAAAGTAAAGGAAATGTCCAGAATGCAGAGGAGACCAAACACAGCATGGTTCTCTCCCAGAAAAACTACCCAGTCCTACATTCTTCCTTTCCAAAGGCAACGCCACTCACCCACCATTGGGCTCCACTCCTTCAAGATGCCACCACTTCTCAGTACACTGGGGACAAATCTTCCAGCACGAACCTTTGGGCAACAAGCCACACCCAAACCATAGCAACATACAAACATGCACTTTATTACTGATGTAAACACAATCTTACTCTAGCAGTCCATGTCTACAGCAGTCATGCTCAGATACCTACCACATTTCAGAAGCCTGCCAGTCACCAAATGCTCCTGCATAAGCACCCCTGGCCATCATCTAGCTGATTCCATAGGATCTAGAGCCAATCACACTAGCATAGTTTCCCTAAAACATGCACTTTCTACCAAAGACTGCAAAACAGGAAAGGACATCTTAGCACACATCTGGGTTACTCTTCCTGATGCTGTGATAGAACACAATACCAACCTAAAGGAGAAAGGCTTTATTTCGGTTTGCAGTTCAAGGGTAAGACATCATGACAGAGACATCCTAGCAGCAGGTGCTTGAGGAAGCTGGTCACATGGTATCTGAGGTTAGAAAACAGACAACACCAACAGCTCACGCTCATGAGTTTTCTCCTTTTAAAGCAGTCCTGTCCCAAGCCCAAGTGGTCACCCACTGTCATGTTGTGTCTTTCTAAGTCAATTAGAGAGATCAAGATAATCCCTCACAGGCATGGTCAGAGGTTCAACAAATCTAGATGATCCCTTACAAGTATGCCCAGGGACTTGTCTTCTAGGTTATTCTGGATCCTCTAAGGTAGATAATCAATACGAACTAACACAGCAAGGCTCAAATTATGAACCCACCCAACTCCATACCTTCTTTCTCTCTCTCTCTCTCTCTCTTTCTCTCTCTCTCTCTCTCTCTCTCTCTAGAAGACAGACAAAAACCAAACAAACAAACAAAAACCTACCAGGATAAAAAGAAAAAGCACAAGAAACACACACAAGACCCATAATATACAAGCAAAAGACTAGTAAATAACATGTGCCCAAACAAAGCAATTTGAGACAAAAAGTCTATAAAAATACCACTGAGTTCATTTTGCATTGGCCTTGTGCTGTTGGGCATGAGGCCTACCCATTAAATTTGACTAATACACATAATGAGATCCCATTGGAGAAAATGAATTTTCCCTTTTGCAAGCAGACGTCAATTGGAGATAACTTCTTGGGTAAGGATGGGAGCTCATGTCCCCCACCACCAAGTGCTGGGACCCTGTCTGGCTAGAACCTATGTGAGCCCTGTGCATGTTGCCATAGTCTCTGTGAGTTCACTTGTGTGTCAGTCCTGTTGTGTCTGAAGATGGGGAAGGTCTAGAAGGAGTTGGGGGAGGGGAGACCATGATCAGAATATATTGTATGAAAAAAAATACTTTCAATAAAAAAAGAAAGGAAGAAAACCCCCAAAGGAAACCAGACCCTAGGTGCTGGCTCACCAGGCAGGTGCTGACTTTGCCCTTTGGAGAAATTTCCTCTTAAAATCTACAAAGCAGCAGATGTAGGAGTCAATGAGCCTTGCTGGTGGCCCTCATTAGTGACCCTAAGTGCTCTGTTCCTTCCTAGGCCTTTTGTCAAACAGATTCAGCCACTAACAGCTAGAAGGAGCAGAACTAAGCTCCTTGGTTCTAGGTCTTCCCTAATGGGGGGCTGGGCTCTAACAAGCCCTTGCAGGTAACGGCATTGGTGAATGTACTTAGTTATTCCTCACAACAATTTGTATCTCTGTTATAAAGATGGGGCCACAGATGGGGATAAAGAAACACAGCAGAATAACCTGCCTACAAGTGGAAGGCTGTCAGGACAGGACCTAGACACCAGTCACCTAAACTCTTAGACCTGGATCGTGACGTCCATGCCTTGGAAGCCTCCAGCCACCCGGCTAACACTCTTCCTGTGGGTTTCCACACCCTTGGGATAAAATCCAAATTGACCAGTAGTAATCAGTTTGGTGTTCAAGACTCTGCAGCGCCTGGTCCTGCTCATCCTCCCCCCCCCCACCTGCCCCACTACCACCACTGCCTCCTCACGTGCTACCCCTTTCCTGTCCCCTTTCCTGTCCCCTTTCCTGTCCCCCCTTTCCTGTTCCCTTTCCTGTCCCCCCCCAGGCTTATTCTAAGCATTTGAGCATATAACTTCCCAAATCCTGTGGTTCCCTCAAACTTTGCTCCTGCCTCTCCATCTGCCCAGATTCCCTAGTCACCATTCTAGAACTGTCACCGTTCTAGAACATAGGCCTGGCACAGGATCCTTCCAGAATCTCTGTGCAGGGCTCCTGTTCTCCAACTGCTCCTATTCACTCAGCTCTCTCCTGAGCCCAACTGCCAGCCCCTAGTGACAAGGTCTGGCTCCCTGCCTGTCCCAGGACCAGTGGTTAGCAGAAAGCCTGCTCTCTGCAAAGGCACTCAATAAAAACTGGCAAAATAGGAAGCAGGCAGAAAGGACAAGAGCATGATGGAGAGACAGACAGAGAAACGAGAGATATGATTTTCCATTTTTAAATCATCAGCTCTTCATTCCCAATAAGCACCAATTAAACTGCTCTGTACTCCTCAATTAAATGGTTCTTTCATGACAGTTTCCCCTGCCAAACCTCTGTGCGAAGGCCTCTGTGTTCACCGGGGTGTCTGGAGACAGGAACAAACAGGCTGTGCACTTTCTTAAAACAGCAGAGAAAGTGAAGCTTCCCCTGAGCACTCACTCCCTGAAACACAGCAGTGCACTCTGCAACCAAAACACAGGGAAGAAGTCTGTGACAGAGAAAGGCATGTTATTAAGGAAAAGAGTCCCAGGGCAAGGAGCAGACAGATGATGGCCTGACAGAGGCAAGCACAGACCCACTTAATAGAGCAAGCAAGCAGCACACAGGGAGGCCGGCCTCAGAAGCCCATGGACAGCTGACAGGTACTAATCACTGCCTTAACCTCAGAGACTGCCATTAAAGGGTCAGGGCTTAGGGCCTGACAGCTGCCATGAAGAGCTGCTGAGGGCGGGAAGCGTAGACTGGGGCTGCCTTCGAAATCTTGGGGCCCCCAGGGTGCCTCCAATCTTGCAGCAAAGAAGAAAGATTGCCACGTAAGCTTGTGGGGGGCACGTCTAGAGTGAAAAGCGAGGTAGTGCAAACGCACACAGCACCTGGCAGCTCCCCCTTCACTGGGCATGTGTCTCCATCACTTACATTCCTGTGCTACCTGAGAAAGCCAGGTGGCCCCAGTACAATGGGTGCCCCCGCATCCCCATGCAGCTGGACAAGATGTCAGAGTCACAGACATCTGGGTGTGAGAGACAAGAAAGTTTGGGCTCCGGGAACCTTGGTATTCAAACGCTTCATTCAAGCCAAACCTTGCAGGAGCCTAGATGAAGGAGAGAAAACTGAGGCCGCTCCCTTTTGGAAGTAACTGCGAGGAACTCCAGTGGGTGAAGGCCAGTCTCTGAGATGGCTCAATGGGGTCTCGGGAGTTCAGGTTAGGAGTCACCTATATCTGTGTTTTGCAGATATGGCAAGTTTGGTTCAGAGGGGACAGGTAATTTGTCCAAGGTCACACAGCGAAGGCAAGAGACTTAAGAGCAAGACCCAAGTTATCTGTTAGTTCCAATTCTCTGCCCCAGTAACAGCCCTTACACCCTGCTCTGCCTTCTTCCCCATAAGCAAATCCCAGGAGAAAGCAGGAGCCTAGATTGGGGAACCAGAAATCAAGTGTTGCTGGGCCTTAGGAGGCATGTTCACACACAAGCACACGGAGACAGCTCTGCTAAAACCACCTGTCCTGGCTCTCCCGCTATGACTGACCCCAACAGTCAGATCAGCAGAGGCCCCCGTGCCCTGGAACTTCCTCAGACCCCTCTGCACCTCCTTTTCTATTCTCCCATGTGTCTAGCAGCACAGAATTCAGGGTTGCCTGCCATCCTGTCCTCCAATTTGTTCAATTTGTCCCTATATAGTATTTGTGTGTGGTGTTTAAAGTGCTGTTTGCTGTACTTTTCAATTTTATTTCAGAAGTCTACATGGAGAGGGGCCAGAGCTTCATTACAGGGGTTGGACAGGCCTCCACAAACCATGTACAAGGCACAAATAGAGTAGTGATTGTCCCGGTCCCCTGTGACAGAACCGGCTGCTGCATTGTATGCAGTAAACAATGTGAGCAGAGAACATTCTGCAGGCTTACCTCACTCCCTCACAAAATCAAAAGGAAAAATACATGGCAATAAAAAGAAAAATGGGAAACTAGAATTTCAGATTTGTTTAAAACTTAATTAAACCTGAAAGGTTTGTGGAGCTCATTTATTTCTTTTGTAGCCCAGGAGCACAAGGTTTCCATTCCGCGTCACCAGTGGGATAATAAAAACCTGATGCTGTTTTCATCGTACAATAAAGTTAGAACAAAGTATTTCCTTGAAATAGACAAGTAAAAATGGAAACACGTGTACCATAAAACTCAGGAAAGGCATTAAAAACTGTGTAAAAATTTTAAAATTAAATATTTAATTGTGTCCGCTAATACTTCATTCTCATCTGGAAAAATGACTTAACAGTAAGTACACAGGTATGACTTTATATATCTCCCAGGTAATCCTCTGAATTGACAAGTTTAAAAGAGACTGAGCGTCCTCTTTACAATGAAAGCTGAACATGCAATTAAACGGAACAGGAAGCCGGTAGCTCAGCTTGGCAGTGAGATAGCCACTGCCCCCCCCCTCCACCCCTGTCAATTCCATGTCATAAGCATCTACTGGAAGGACAATGCCTTGCACTCTCCACAGGCTAGCAATCCTAGACGAGTCATATTAAAGATGATCATAGGGGCTGGTGTTAGATTACCCACACCAGACACAACAAATGGAGCCAGGAGTGGGCTGTGCAGGGATTGCGGGCTGCCGAGAATGAGGGTATGAGTGGGCGCGCGCACACGCCCACCTGGTGAGCATTTCAGGAGAGAGAAGAGCAACTGTGGGGTAAGGAGAGGGGGTCCGTCCTTCTGCTGAAAGACAGAGGACTGGCTGAAAGAACTTTCAAGACTCTAAACATCTTCAGCTCGTGCTGCAGAGAGTAAATGTTCCAGCCAATGCCAAGGGTGATCCTCATCCTCGTATCTGTGTCTTTCCCATGGGTTACTTCTATGGGAATTAAAGAATATTTAACTAATATCTGTGTGTCTCCCCCACAAAGTCTCCACAAGCACCTTGAGGTGCTGCATCGAATTCATCTTGGTGATCCCAGAACAGTACCTACTACACACAGTGGAACCCCAAATATGGAAGAGCAGGATGGACAATGGGTATCTCATTTGACATGTAAATAGCAGATGCCTGCATGTTGGATAATGTCAATCAAATTCCTTGGCATCTAGACATCATGTAAATACACAGATCCATCAATGGCAATACTTCTTTTTCTTTTGGCCACAACGTTAAATCTCCTGATGGACAGGACAGAGGAGTTTTTATTCCTAGTCTGGACCAGCAACTTCTGCTCAGTCATCTGGACTCTTAGAAGAACAGTTATAGGAAGCCAGCATATATAAGGCTGGCCTCACACTCAGGACCATTGGACATGCAGGACAGAATGTCTGCTGTCAACACTTCTATTTAATATTGCACTGTGGTTTCTAGCAATGTCAATTATCCTGTGTATCTCCCACAATGTCTCTATGAGCACCTCAAAGTGCCTTATCTAATTCATCTTGGTGATGAGATGAAATGAGAGAGGAAGAAGGAATGAAGGAAAGAAGGAAGGAAGGAAGGAAGGAAGGAAGGAAGGAAGGAAGGAAGGAAGGAAGATCTATGATAAAGATAATAAAATATTCCCATTTGTAGATGGCATGATGCTGCACCCAGAAAATCTTAATGAATTTATTAAAACATTACTAGAGCTAATGAATGAGGGCAACAAGGTTTCAGAATACAAGAATCAACTGTATTTCTATGTATTAACAAAGAACAACCTCGAATAAAATTGACATCTCTACACACACTGCACCAATAAATAAACAGCTAAGTAGATAAATCTTAATGAATTCATTAGATAAGTAGATGAATAGAGAAGATGCCAAAGAATTTAACAATAGAGCTTCAAAGCTTGTACAGTAGAAATCATAAAAAACAGATGAAAAACCTTAAAGAATGGTAAGTCTGATGACAGAGTTTGACCCTGGAGCCCATGGGAAGGAGAGAAGTAATTCAACAAGTTGACCTCTGACCTCCATTGTGTACGTTGGCATTCCCATTTGCACACACAGGTGTGCACATGCACACACAGACACATGATAAGTAAACGTCCTTACATTGTAAATGGATGTGAAGATGCACACAGTAACTGGATATGTCAGTCAGCTTTTTTCACTGTGCCATGTTCCTAGGATTAGACGTTAAGGGAGGCCAGAACGAGGGTTTCAGAGGTGCTGTCCAGCGCTAGCTCTGTGGCATTTGGATCTGAGGTGAATGAGAGCATCACAGTCAAGACTGCGGGATAAAGCAAAGCTGCTCCGCTATGGCAGCCAAGAAGGGGAGAGGTGAAGAATGAGGGGGAGAGCAAGGGAGTGTGTGTGTGTGTGCACTTGTGTGTGTGTATACATACACACAACTCTACCATGAAAATGCCAGTAACCCAAATTTTTAAATGGCAACATAGTTAACTGGACAGTTATCTAAAGAAGATTCAGCATTTGTACATGGAAATGCCCTCAGTGTCATTAGCTGTAAATGTCCATTAAAAACCACAAGGAGATGTCACTGGCAGTGATGAGGATGACCCTGCAGCCCTGGTGTACAGGTGGTGGGAAGAGAAGTGGGCCAGCCATTTGGGGACGACAGTGACAGCTCCTCAGAAAGCTAACCATAGATGTACCTACCATATGGTCCAGAGCTGTTACCCTCCCTATATGTAGGTGCAAGAGAATGGACAACGTAAGTCCACATAAAAATTTGTTCGTGGATGTTCAGAGAATCATTAATCACAGTAGTTGAAAGGTGGAAGGGATCCAACTGTCCACAAACTGATAAACAAAATGTATCACATCCATGTAAAGAAATATTACTCAGACATCAAAAGGAAGAATAAACTGACTTACCATATCTTAAAATCATTACAAATTGTTGTCTTTTATTATTATTGTTGTTGTTGTTGCTGCTGCTGCTGCCTTTTAAGCCATGGCTGTCTGAATCAGCAGCGGTTGGGCTGCAAGGGCTGTAGCTGGAGGAACACCTGTTCCCTCAGGCTTCAACCCTTGCAAGCTACAAAGAGAACTTAACTAAACCTCTGTCCCTCTAAAGAACTCAAGATTCGAAGGTTAAGGTGGAATTCTGCTCTTCAGAGAGGCTGAATAGCAAGTAGCTCACCTGCTCTGCTTGTCTGCATCCTCCACAAAGCTCCTGTGCTTCTCCGCGCCCCTCCTTATAAACCCTTTCTCACCTGGCTCCTCCCTACCACTTCCTGTCAGCTAGGCACTGACGCAGCCTCCTGACCGCAGGTGAATTTTATTTCATCAAACACATCTTTGCATCATTAACCAAATGTCCCAGAGCATAAACAAAAGTAACACATCTTGAAATAATATTCTACAACAACAAATCTTACACTTTGAAAACATTTGAGTGAAAGAAATTAGATACAAATGTATCAGAGGGTTTCAAGTATATGAACAGACCAGAAGAGGCAAATCCAACACAAGGCTCCTTAGTTCATACCAGGACTCAGGGAGGTGAAGATATGGAGTGATTGTTAAGGGTACAGGCTTCCTTATGAAGTGTCAAGAGTATTCTAGAATTAGATATTATGGTTGCCCAACTCTATGAACACATTATAAAGGTAACTGTGCTGTGTGTATCACATCTTGATTACATATAATTTTCACATACTGCTGATAACACTCAGAGCTAGCGTTCTTGAGAGATGGAGAAATGGGTACCAAATTTAACTCAAAGGTTTGGGACTTCACTGTTGTTTTTGGTGTTTTATTTTGACACAGGGTCTTGCCATGTAGCTCTGGCTGGCCAGCACTACCATGCCCAGGTTCCTCAGTGGCACCAGCACCACGTCAAGTGCTCAGTCACCATATTGAGACAGTGGCTATGTACAAGGAGGAACCGGGTCTCCATCAAATTGGTAAGTCCTATTGGAACGAGCCAACACCAAGTAAGCTGGTGCATGCTTTCCATTTTCTTCTCTATATTCATTTTCAGCTTTTCAACAATAAGCAAATGTTTATAATAAAATAACTATTTTAAGTGGAGACTTAAGAAATGGAAGGTGGGGCAAGGGAAGATGTCTTAGAGGTTAAGAGCACTTGCTGCTCTTGCGAAGAATCTGAGTTCAGTTCACAAGCACCCACACCAGGCAGCTCACAACCACCTGTAATTGCAGCTTTAGGGGACCCAATTGCCTTTTTCTGGCCTGCAGAAGCATGTGTACATATATACACATGCACACATGCATGTTCACACACAAACAATAAAACACATCTGAAAAAACGAAGAAGCAAATGAAAACTGAAGGTGACCCAGGAGTCACTCACTCACTCTGAGGTTCTCTGTGGTCCTGGCAGCAGCAGTAGGAGCTGGTCCCACGATCTCCCTCACCCAGGCTGAACCTCTGCACCCCAGGCTAGGGAGGTGGGGGAGAAGAGGGCACGCCAAGCCAGACAAGAACATCGCTCTACCTGCTCCGAGTTCAGCAGCTTCTATCACGAAGCCCTCTCCAGTTATCACACACTTTGATGGATTACGAGAGTGATAACATGGAGATGTCTGTTCCTTTTTGTCCAGATTTACACAGCAGCCTTCAAAGAAAGATGTGTCTATCTCCTTCAAGTACAGAAGCCCTACCTCTTAATACAGACCTAAAAAAGCAACATCCTGTTACAGAGGAGGAGGCTTGAGAACGAGGCTTCTCAAACTAGGCAGCAAGATAGAGCAGTTCACGCCTTCTGAAAGACAATGTGGAGATATGTATCCAAAGCCTTAAAAAAACCTTCTCTTTGCTCAATTATGACACTTTCAGCAACTTATTCCAAGAGAATCATGGTGGGTACGTTCAGAGGTTTGACTATAAGAATGTAGCTGGCAGGGCTGTTTATAACAGCAAAAAGCCAAATTGAAGCTTTGAGAGCAACCTGATCCATCCTCACGAGGACATGGACCATCAGCCAAGGACAATGGGGAAGGAAAGACTCCATGGCACCAGAAAAGTTCATTAAGTATTAAGCTTAAAAGTGAGTTTTAATACAGTATGAAAGGTGGTATTTCATTTTCATGATATATATGTAGACATATACACATATATACTTAGAATGATAATGATAATGACTATGAGGAAGATGAAAGTCAGGACGGTGTGAAGGAAAACATGCAGTTGGGATTAGAAATTGTTACGTCATGTTTTTAATAATGAACACATATCATTACGGTAATAAAAAATTTAAAAAATGTTTTTTAAAAAAGGCAAAATCCTAATAAGACAAGAATATTTATACTTATCCCTTGAAATAAAACTATCACTATAATTATTTTTACATTTAGTTCCAAGCTTCCTAGCTGCCAAGGCAAAAATGAATACAAAGAATTCCGTAGCTTCCCACTGTTTTATCAGCTAGTCATCTGGCACTAGATTCTAGGGAGAACTGATGCTGTCTGCTCCTACGTCACACGAACAGCCACCCTATGTAGGCACAGCAATGGGTCTCTCATAACCTCCACCCTGTTCTAATTCTTCCGGCAGCCAGCTGATGAGGACCTGGCTCCCAGATCCCAGCTAAGGAGCTAACACCACACACTACCTCCTCTGTGGAGTGTACCCACCCCTGTTTTCTAGCACACAGGCCCAGCATGATGCCATGTTTTCAACATCCATCTAGGAGCATCCGGCCTTTACACAATCCTGTGGCGCTGGTGCTTCTCACTGTGAATAACAACACTCAGCCTACCTCACCAGAGAGACAGGTCATTAAGAGTCCTAATGTGATGTGCTCTGAGAACAAGTTTTCTTAGCAATGCATCTGCTGAAGCCCCCCCCCCCGACTGGAGAGAGCAAACAAAACTAGACCAGGGGTTAGGGGTGTTCACTGGACACAAGACACAAGAGCTTCAAGGGCTAGAGCACGCAGCCCTGAAGTGGCCCCCAGTACGTTGAGTATCACCCTTTCAAGCAACCAACAAACTGGCCTTGTCTGAGTCCGGGTACCTAAAGGATCACACATGGTGGGATGAAGGAGTGAGGGGAGTCAAGTCCATTGCCTTCTGTGGGCTGTGATTACAGGAGCAGTCTAAATTACATTTCCCCTTTCAACTTAACCTCTGTCTTCACTCAGACCCTGTGGCTCCAAGTCCTAGGATGACAAAGCTTGGAAACTTCTAAAGCAGCTCTCTCCTCTGTCACATCCTCTCTACTCCAAGTACCCTCTTCTCCATATGTCCCACAAGTACCTTCAAGCCCCCAATGGGCTGTCTCCTGTCCAGGAGCATGCACTTTCTTATATATGTGACCTCTAAGAGAACTCATCCACTGAATTCTTACACAGGCCCAGCTATGACATGTCACTGGCCCCTCACTCAGCACTTCCCACAGTGCCTGGTACGTTAAACTGGCCAGGATGGGGAGAAGCTCACAACACTGCTGGAAGAAACACATATACCAAACCCCAGAGTGCTTTGGGACAGCACGGGGACTGTGCTGAACGCTTCAATAGCTTGAGGAGAGATGGGCTGGACAGGTATTTTTCATTCTGCAAGAAGCAACATATTTGTGCAGTGTAAAATGAATTTAAGAGTTCAGGACACACAAGGAAAGTAAGTACTGTTTCATAAAATGCTTGCCATGGGCACGTGTGTTCATGCGTGTGTGTGTGTGTGTGTGTGTGTGTGTGTGTGTGTGTGTGTGTGTGCCTACATAGGCACAAGATCATTGATTTCTTTCAAATAGTTTGCAAGGCAGAGAATGGTACAGCCCCCCAAAACCTTCATGTAGCACCCAAGCCACTGATTGTCCTGAAGGGTATTCATGCAAGAATCGGAAAGCCGGATGAGAACTCTTAAGTTCACCCCCACACACACACCCGTCCATTCTGTAAAAGCGTCATCCTAGATCACAGGCAACTCCTCCCACTGAGGCACAATGAGAGGAGGGAAACAATGCCATGGGGGGGGGGGGGTCTACACAGCCTGAAGTTTCATTTGGCCATTTATATCAAAATACCACCCCCATGAAAGGGGAAGCAATATCTAATATTTAGACAACAATTTTTCAGCCTAGATGAATGCCAGAACCACTCAAGGAATGTTTAAAACATACTTATGACTAGATCACAAAGAATATCTTCTAGGACTCTGGGACCCGACACAACACTTCCCAAGTGAGACCCACTGGTCTCATGTTTTAGATGTGTAAGACATACAGGGATTTTATAGAGCCCTGAGAGAAAAGAACCAATGCCAAGATATTCCATGAAGATCACTAAAGAAAAACAGGCTTAAAACACAAAATTGGGGTTTTTTGATTTCTGCCCAAGATGTACAGAGCTGCAGGGGGTCTCACACTTATGCCAAACAAAAGGTTGCACAAACTTCAAGTTCATAGCCTAAACAAATCCAGTGAACAACTGACAGAGAGCGGACTAGCCCAGTCCAAGGAGAAGTGTTACCTGTGGACAATAAGACGTAAGCGTTTGTTCGCCTGGGCAGATGCACCTGCAAGCCTCAAGAAACAGACAGAGGGATTCAAGGGGAGAGCTGGGAGCGCATGGAGACAGACCTCTCCGAGGCCAACCCCAAACACAAGCAAGGCCTTGGTAGAGGAACGCAGAGTCTGGGGCATGGAAGTGCCTCAGATCCTATGACTACAGGCTAGACTGCCCGGGTCCTCACACAGAACAAAACACAGCAATGGGGAGGCATGCCCAGGTCCAGGCAGAAGAATTACCTCTTTCTCCAATGTCCTACCAATGTCTAGTTCTCAACAACAAAAGAATTGCAGGGCATCTGAACAGCAAGGAAAAACCGCGCTGAAAGCCATAAAGCAATCCACAGAAGTGAAACAGATGTCATGTGGACATTGAAGCTATCAGGGAGAGAATGGAAAACAATCATATTTATGAAAGACTCCAGTGGAATGAGTAGATAACGCGATCATTTGTCCATGGGGGGAAATGGGTTATTTTAACAGCACCGGGGACGGGGGGGGGGGGGGGGGGGACCATAAAGAAAAGAATCTATTGTGAAAAAAAAAATGCTCTCAACAAGGATTCTCTTAGAGTTCCCACAGCCAAGTTAAGAAATAATAATAATAATAATAGCGAACTTGAAAACAAGTGAATAGAAATTACCCAAACTGAAACAAGAAGAGCAAGCAGTGAACAAAGGAAACAGATCACAGTGGACAAGAAAGAAAGCTAACCCAAAAACTGTAGCTGGAATTTCAGAAGAGGGCGGAGGAGAATAAAGGGGAAAAAAAGCTGCTGTGACTTTTCCAAAATGACAAACCACAAATCCAAGAACTTTAAGAAAGCCGGGCTAGATAACTAGCAAGCATGTGCCTGCATACAGCAGTCTTGAGCATCCCCCACACCAGAGCCAAAAACCTGAAAACCAAAACAGAAAGAAAATCTTAGATGCAAGGAGAGAAAATTTAATGCTGACTACAGAGGAAGAGGAGGAAAAGTTCTTGTCAAAAGGCCTGCAAACAAAACAAGCAGTGAAGGGGTGTCTTTAAACCACTGCAATGACAAACAGGCTGCCGACTGGGAAGTCTGCATCTATTTTTCATTGCCAACACAGACAAGTGAATGTCTAAAACAAGAGTCAGCATAGCCTGCAAGTCCACGGCCTGCTTTAGTTTGAAAGATTACATTGAAATGGTTGTTTCCTCCCTTTGACAGAGACAAAGCGAGGGCTTGCTCTCACCACACCCAAACGTAGTAGACTTCCTAGCCGGAACAGCCAAGCCAGAAAGACATCAGGATCGGAAAAGAAAATGACTGCTATTCGCAGAGCATGTGATTCTCTTTGTAAAAAACCTGAATGACTCTACCAACCAATCTGCTACAATATACAAGAAGCGATTTCTGCAAGTTCACTGGATACAAATTCAGTATACCAAAATAAACATTTCTGTATGGTCACTGAAAACCCCAAAATTAAATACTTAAGGTATAAACATAGCAAAACCTTATGCACAAAACTATTTTTTCTAAAATCTATCAAAAAAAAATCCAATGATAGAAACCAGATAGATAGATAGATAGATAGATAGATAGATAGAGACAGAGATATATAGATGCCATATTTATAGATTGCAAGACTCAAATATTTTAACATATCAATCAATTTACAGATTACCTGTACCCCCAGGGAACTTTTGTAGACATTGACAAGCTGATCCTACTATTCACATAGAAAGACAAAGGAACTAACGAAGCATGTCATTAGTGAAAAAGAACAACACTGGTCAACAAGATTACCCACTTTCCAAAGGCCCTAAAACAATCCAGTCCAGAGACGGTAATATTTACACATAGTACAATGTTAGATCAGCAGCATACAAGGGCTCCAGAATCAATGAATCATTATATTTATGATGTTTTATTTAATGTATTTAATATTTAAAATTAGATAAAATAAAATATATTTTAAGCATTACATCTATATCTCTATCATCTATCTATCCATCTATCCATCTATCCATCCATCCATCCGTCTATCTTTCTATCTATCTGAAGGTCTAAGAACAACCTGCTGAAGTCAGTTCTCTCCTTTCACCAAGAGGGTCCCAGGAATCAAGTTCAGGCTGTCCAGCTTGGCAGCAAGTGTCCTTACACACAGAGCCATCTTGCTGGCCCCTGGCTGGTTTTCCTTTAAATACCCAAGGAAATAGTTGGGAAATGTTGGTCCTTTTAATAACTTGTGCTAAAATAATTGAGCTTATACATGCCCAAAAAGTCTTGGACCCATTTTCACACCTTATTCAAACCTTAACTCAATTATAGACCTAAATGTAAAACATGAATGTATGAAATTTATAAAGGAAAATGGGAGCATTGTTAAGACTTTGAACTCATGAGATAAATTCCATATAAATTCTTAGGAAAGGGACTAGTTTTCCTATGAGATAAGAATGGTTCTTTGAAATGCAGAAACGATTATAATTGTCTAAGGCTTCAAATTTTATTTTCTCACTATTCAAATAATGAGCCTGAGCATGAATGAGCACATTTGTAATGTAACCATACTTCCTCTTTCTCTACCACCCAAACTAAACAATTCTGGAGCAAAATGATAAAAGGAATGGTCCTGTTTGCCCTTTGCTCATATTTCTTCACTCATTTCTCATCACCTCGTACTGTTTTGCAAGTCACTATAGGAACAAAGTAAGATCTAACAAAGAAAGAAATTCAGCTGAAAAAGGAAAAAGCTAGGGGTTGTGGAGATGACTCAGTCGGGAAAGTGTTTGCCACTCAAGCATGAGAGTCTGGGTTCAACTCCCAGAACCCACACAAAAAAGCCAGGTGCAGTGGTTGCACTTGCAATCCCAGTGTTGGGGAGGTAGAGACAGGCAGATCCCTAGGGCTCACCACCCAGCCAAACTAGCAAGCCGAGGCCAGCAAGACCCTGTCTCAAACAAACAAGATGGAACTATATGTCTCACAAACATAATGTGGTTCCTGAGGCTGTCCTCTTGTGCACAAGTGCACACAAGCACACATACACACACACACACACACACACATAACACACACACATAACACTTACACATAACACACACACACACACACACACACACACACACACACACACACACACAACCACCTGCATAAAAACACATGTGCACATTAAAAGAAAAATAAAATACTCTAAGTAATTTGATATTTAACTGGCCTCTAGGTGAACATTTGTCCTTTTTTGCCCCAAACCATTCCTGCTCAGGCCAGAATTCTCTGCCAGAAGTAAGACTTCCAGGATTGTGACCAGGCGTCCCAGTAACACTCTTTACCTGACTAACTCCCTTTTCAATACCTCACTGCTCCGCATCCAAAATGTTACCTAAAACAGAGGTATGTCTCCTTCTGGGGGACTGTAAGCTCCATGAGAACAACGCCATTCTCATCTTTAAGGATTTTGGATTCCCCACACTTTAAACTGTGTGCGGCGCACAGTAGGTGCTTTGTGGGGTGACTACTGCCACATCTGCACAGTGATCCTAACAAACATAGCTGTTTGAGCTGGCCTTCCCCACCTCCGTTCTCCAGGATCAGTGAGCACTCATTCTGGCGGCTTCTGGATGAACTGGGTCTTGAGGAGAGGGGATTGTAGGAAGCCGCATTGTCCAGGTTCTGCAGCCAAACACCAAATGTCCACTGATACCCACCATGTCCAGTGGAAACAAAAAGCATCAGTCACCTAGCGCTTTGGTGAAAACGGACAACACACGTGACTTCAGAGCAGCACTAAACGCTGTCACTGAAGGTCATGCACTGAATTCAGGACAAGGAAGCCTGCTTTCTAATCCAGGATCTACCACTAGCTGCATGTTCACCAAGCCCCAGCCTGTTTGAAGGCAGGTAACAATGCTGAAACTGCGCCATGGCTTTGAGCAAAGGAGTGCTCTCAGGAGAACTGAGGAGGCCCTGGGCTAGGGTGGATCGCTAGGGGAAGACCATAGTCATCTGTGAGATTTTAGCTATACATGGCCCCTCCTGGAACTCCTCCAAAAGAGTGAGCCATTATCTCTCACTAAATGACAGTGATACATGGAAAACTGTCACTCATGCAAAGGGGCATGGGGAGAGCTTACAAAGCCTTTTCCAGGTTTCACGAGTGAGTTGTCTGACAAATGGGCCTATGACTCTGAGTGACACCATAGGGGTCCAACACAGGGCACCCCTGTCTTTCCTGCTAATGCTATGCTTAGCTCCTTTCCTGCCCCCCCCCCACATCCTCTGCTTTTCCTCCTGGCCTGAACCCTAGATTTTCAGGAGGTATGACTGGGTGCCCACCCTTGCCTTGGCCCTTGCATGCAAACTTCTGATCATATTAGACACAGAGCCCGGGGGAGATGAGCCCTACCCCAGCTCAGAAGAATGTCTGGCAAAACCAAGCACTGCCCCAGCTCTGCTGCTAAGGATTGTTCTAGGGGCAGACTGCCCATTCCAGTCAATGGTACATGGCCAATGACAAGAAGGAAGGAAATTTAATTTTCTTATCTAAAAGGAGACTGAGGAGTAAGCCCTGTCTTTCCCTCTGCTATTATGTCAAGGAAGGCAATAGGATCCCTGGTCCCCATGGAGGTCAGGGGAAACTTAGAGAAATTTCTAGAAGGCACCCAGAGCTGTAAACTGTCCCTTCCCCACCCTCAGACACCCTGAGGGGAACAATAATGTGACCTAACTAAAGCAGCATATATTAAAGTGTGCCCTACCCTGTGACCAGGACAGATCCTTCACGGCTTCTGCTCCGCAGCCTGTTCATTTCCAATTTAGAGCTAAACTACGCTTTGCTTGGGAGGACTTCACAAGGTCCCCAGCGAGACAAGTGTTATCTGCACATACACCTTTCCTCAAAGCATCCACCCTCCCTCTTCACAGAGGCTCTGGCATGTGCTGGGAACTGACTAGATGAGGAATGATTGAGTGAATAAAGCAAGGGCTGAAAGCTGGAAATTCCAGCCCTGGCCCTGACAGGCTGGCACCTAGGCTGTCCACACGTATAAGCAAGGCCTCCTTGAGGTATCCTCAAGGAAAAGTCGACACAGTGCAACACTCAGTCCTATTTTTGGCTGCCCAGAATTGAACCTACTTCTTGAGAGCAGGCCTCCAAATAGCCTACACTTGAGACAGAGCGGTCAACCCCAGTAGCTGAGTTAATCCTCCATGGTGTTGGTGGCACCTGGCCAATACAAGTCTACTCCGGTTATGGAAATCCATACCCTATGTGCCAAGATGGCTTGGCCTTACTGTGTCCAGTGCACCAGGAAGGTCTGCTGGAGGATAAAATGTCTATCTCTCCCTCCCTCTCTCCTCCTTCTCTCCTCTCATTTCCTTCAAAGATAGGCCTGAAGATAAGGTGCCAGCTCTATTGACCACCGCATACCAAAGAACATGTCAGCCTAGAGGGGAAGAATTGAGATGCCCCCTGAGGGAGCTCATAGGAGTGGCCATATCTTTCTACCCCTCAACTTTTCATTTGGAGGACTCAGTCAATTCCTACATTGCATAAGGCAACTTTCAAATCACCAAACCCGAATTCTAAGAAAGGAATTCTCACAGTTCCCAGTGGCAGGAGCGGGATGATTATACCCTTCTACAAGGGGAACATGTGCACTGACCCTCTTGATCTTGGCAGTCAGAACAGCCCCACCCCATGCCACCGCTGCCACCATCAAATAGTCAGGATGGTGCCCACCCTTCCCAGGCACAGAGGCGCTATCACTTTCCCCCTGGATGCCTTCTATTCAGAACGATGCTGGGGTCTCTGGAGACATGAAGTGTCGAATGTGTTAATACCTGAAGGATAAACATGGAGGACAAACCCTCAAGCATGCTAGGCACCTCATGGGGTGTCAAATAATTTAAGGCCATCTGATGATTATAATGCCTATTTGAGGGAACAGGCTCAGAGAAGTTAAAGAGCTTGCTCAAGGTCACAGAGCTAGCTAGTCAGTGAACTGAAATTTAAACACCACTCCGGACTACTCTTCCCACTTCATCACTCTGATCACCAGGCACCCGGAGGTGGGCAGCACCCCTTCACCCCACCACACCCCAGGGCACACAGACCCGTGCGGACTTACTACGTCTGCCCCCTGGAACTAACCAATGTGTTGGTTAGTGATTTCACAGCCAAAGTAAAGCGCCAGGCAAGGGGAGCGGCGGCTCCCGCGGGCGGGGATGAAGCGCCGCAGAGGGAAGGGCGGGAGCTGGCTCGCACTTGGCCGTGCGGTCCGGCCCCAGCCCCTGCCGTGGCCTCCGGCCGGGGAGTCAGCGGGAGACCGGCGCAGCTCCGCCCGGCGCGTCCAGATGTGGGCAGCTGCGCGCCCCTGCGGTCCCCTGCGGCTCGGAGAGTCCCGCGTTGGGTTCCGCGGGTCGTAGCGCGGCGCCCGCCGCAGCCGCTCGCCCCTCCCAGCCCCGGCTCTGCAGCCCCGCACGCGGCCACCCCGCCGAGCCCGCCCGGCTCACCTACGCGGTCGCGGCCCGCGGCGGACTCCCGGCGCCTCGCTCGGCTCCCAGCCTGGGCTCGCGGCACCCGCCCGGGGCTGGCGTTGGCTGGGACCGCGCGGGGCGGGGCGCAGCTCCTCCCAACCCCGAGCCACCTGGGGCGACCGGGAGGGGCGGGCAGGCAGGTGAGAGCCTCCCGCGGGGAGAGGGGAGCGGCCCCGGGTGCACGCCTGGGAACGCCGCCTGGATCCTGCGCCGGGTGGCAAGAAGCCGAGCGAACGCGAGTAGGTCGCTTAATGCACCCGAGCAGAAGAGCGGTTCCCACCTAGCCTGGCCGGTTGGGGAAAACGCATAGACCCTCGCGGAGCAGCCAGACTAAGAGGGATACTGCCTGCTGTCCTCACAGAGCGGGGTGCGAGTCCCTCAGGGTTGAAACGGTGAAGCCAGGAGTGCAACTTACTTCAGAAACAGAACTCAGGTCTTTGAGATCCTTCGATCCTACCCTTCTCAGGCCTCATCCACCACTCAAACGAGGTCTCATCCTCTTTTGAAAGAATGCATTATGCTATAATTGAGAAAAATCCCGACTGCGATGTCCTCCCCAGCTCTGGATAGTAAATCCAACCTTGCTTCTCTTGTGCTGAATCGCCAAAGCCTTGTACAAACCCAGAGCAGCCCAGGGCTCGGTTGAAAGCAGAATGCCGGAGGTATGGTCCCCAGGCTAGGCTGGCACCAGCCTTCCTCTGTGTTATCATTTGAAAGCAAGCTTCTTGGCTTGCAGGCCGCTGGCTGTATCCCTTTCCTTCCCAACACTTCCAACCAGACAGTCTGTAGGAGGCCTTCACTCTCAGGATAACTGTCTTAGTTAGTTCAGCCAACTCTCGAACTTAGGAAGAGGTGGCAGGCAGAGGGACTCGCAGAACAGAATAACCTGACTTCACCAGTGGGAACCGACCCTGAGGTCCAGGCCTGGATCTCCAAAGACAGCAGAGTGGCCTGCTACTAGGAAAACTTGGCTGAGGGGCAGATCTGAGAGACTAGGCATGGATGTGGTCTCTAGAGACCCATGGTGCTTTTGCATGTCAAGTTGCACCTAAGCCAACGGCATTTACCGAGGTCCCTGACAGATTCTAAGAGTGGAGTATTTTTCAAAGTCTTCCATTTAACAGACAGATGACCTTAACACACACTTAAGGTCTGTGCAGTGCAGCTAGTCCCACGTTGGCTTCATTTATGGAGTCACAGAGACATCTACTTCAAGTCTGATAGAGGAAAGCCCTGCTCAGCTTTAAAGATGCACAGAGCCCATCCTTCTTGTAACTATTTCAGGACCATTCGATGACTGCACACTAAACTTCCAAGGCAAAAATTGAAGGTGTTTTGCCAAGGTGATATCAGGGCCAAGTGGACTGCTCCATCTCTTCCCCTGACTACAGGCTCGACACTGTCAAGTCTGGGCCCTCTCTCATCAGTGGATCTACACAAGGGAGTATTTAAGGGCTTCTGCTACCTGGGTAGCCTGGTTACACTAGACAGGCCATCCTGGGAAAAAAAAAAAAAAAGTTACAGAGGATGCCCCACCTAGGTGTGCCTAACCACAGCTGCTTTTCCCCCATGACAGATGCGGAGGCTGGTGTCCCAGGGTGGAGCCATGGCAGGGCCTGCCCTATGGGTCAGCCACTTGCGCCAGCAGCTGGGGCTGAACAAAGGAGCCGCTCCAGGTCCCACCCAGGAGAAGCAGGCCCAACCCTCTTTATGTTTTGGTTTCTGTCAGTGGAGCGTGTGATTTAAGATCCTCTGGTGTGTGTATGTGATCCTGGCTGGGACAGCCTTGTGAGTGATGCCACCCCGAAAGGCTGAATGAAAACCTTCCAGAAAACACAAATCTACCCCAGAACCTTCCTTTCCCCTCCCCGTTCCCCCCCTCCTTCCCCCTCCTGTTCCTCTCCCTACTTGCCATATGTTTTTTCCGTTTGCTTAGGATTATATACATACATACATATACATATATATATAATTTTTCATTATTATTGAGGTTTTTATACATGTATACAACGAAACACTATCATATTCACCCATTCCCCCAAGTTCTCCCCCAACGCAGTTCCTTCCCAATTTCATGTTTTCTTTTCTTTTTTTCCTCTTCCTTTTTTGATGGCCCACTAAATCCAGTTAGTGTTGCCCATATGTGTATGCGGGTGGGGTTACTCACTGAAGCATGGGCAATCTCCCAGCGGCCACACATTTAAAAACAAAAGAATAATTGTCCTCCCCTGGCTGCCATCAATTGCCAAGACCTCCTCAGGAGGGAATGGGGTTGGGAGAGCACCTCCCCTACCTATGTTGGCTGGATTAACCTTGTGTAGGGTTTGTGCAGGGAACCACAGCTTGTAAGAGTTCATGAGTGCAATAGCTACATCAAGGCCAGAAGTCTGCATTTCCCAACGCCCTTCTCCATCATCTGGCTCTTACATTCTCTCCAATACCCTCTGAACCAGGGAGGAGCGTATTGAGGAAGGTGTCCCATTTAGGGATGGGTACTCAGTCACTTATTCTCAGCACTAGGACAAGTTCAGTGTGTTTCTTTTTTAAAAAACATTTTAAAATTTTTATTTATTTATATATTTTATGTATGAGTGCTGTGTCTGCATGTACAGGTGCATGACAGAAGAGGGCATCAGATCCCATTATAGATGGTTGTGAGCTGTCATGTGGTTGCTGAGAGTTGAACTCAGGACCTCTGGAAGAACAGCCAGTGTTCTTAACCACTGAGCCTACTCTCCCGCCCACATGTTTCTTGATGAGCTATTTCTTCTGCTTGAACAAGATGTAGCCCCCAAACTTCACAAGATTTCTGCTGGAACTTTGCTAAAACTTGGTTTGTGAAACCTGGAGGTCTGGTGCTGCTGGGAGGCTGGGTGAAATAAAGCCTGCAAAACACCGGAGCGGTCCATTTACATCAGGCTCAGGAAATGGAGCCCTGGCTGCATTGCCTTGGCTCTGGCTGCCAGTACAGAGAGCCCACCTGTGTCTCCTAGATATTAAAGATCTGGAGAAAGGGACAAAACCACTGAAGGGTATCTGAAGATTCTAGGATGAACCGATAATTCTTGCAAATAGATCAATTTAATGCTCTTCTTCCCGATGTCTAGGGAAATCATGTTTGAGCTCTGTCTTTTTCTCAATCTCTAGTTCTCTGATGGAATAATGAAAGGAAAATTGAGGCAGGGAAATGGCTCAGTGTGTAAAGTGTTTGCTGCTTAGTTTGAGGGCTTGAATTCAGATGCACACCCAAGTAGAAGTCAGACATCGTCACACGGGTTTGTAACCCCAGGACTTGGGAAGGAGGTTAGAGGGACAGAAACAGGAAGATTTTGACCTGATCATTGAACTCTAGGTTCAGTGAGAGACCCTATCACAAAATATAAGGTGGGTAGTAACTAAAGAAGACACCCAACATGGACCACTGGTCTCAGCACATGTGCATGAGCGTCCCCTCCACACAAACCTGTATATACACATACACTACACATAAATAATAATAATGAAGTATGAATAAAAAGAGAAAATATCTGGGGCTGGAGAGATGGCTCAGAGGTTAAGAGCACTGACTGCTCTTCCAGAAGTCCTAAGTTCAATTCCCAGCAGCCACATGGTAATGCACAACCATCCATAGTGAGATCTAGTGTCCTCTTCTGGCAAGCAAAGATACATGCAGACAGAACATTATACATAATAAATAAATCTTGAGAGAGAGAAAATATCTAAAGAGGGATAGAATCTTTTAAAACTGAGCCCCAGGGTGTATCTTTGTTTTTGTTTTTGTATTGTTTGAGACAAAGTCCCTCTAGAATAACCCTAGCTACCCTGGAACTTTACATGTAGACCAGGCTGGCCTAGAACTCACAGAGATCTGCCTGCCTCTGCCTCCTGACTGCTGGGATGAAAGGCATGCACCAACCACACTCTGCTCTTGGTACGTTTTTTTATTGACACTATGTGTGTAGCATTCTGGGCACTGAGAAACCACTCATTTAATTATAGTTAGCATGGGAGTACTATCGAGAAATAGCCAAAAAGATTCATGTCAGAAAAGAACCAAGAATCTAGGATTTAGCTTCCATGGCTCTGGATCCAAGCATTTAAGTTTGAATAAGAAGTTGGGAGATGTAAAATACAAAGATAACTAGCCTTTAATGAGTGGCTATTGGGTACCAGGCACTGTTCTAAGGCTCAGGGTCCTCAGCCAGGACCCCAGATCCTGCAAATGGATTCAGTATTATGGTGTTCTTTCCCTTCCCACTTAATTCCTTCTAATTACATTTAGCATCTGTAGATTAAATTCTAAACAGTCTTAGTAAATAAGAAACACAGAGCCAAATACAGAGGTAATAGCCAAAGAGATCAAAGCAATAGTCATGAGTAGCTTTAGCTTACCATCAGCAGTAGCTTCCCCAGAGAAAGCTTCTGCCTGTGTGACTTGTATTTTTATTGCCTTTCTGTTCTGCCTTCTCATTGGCTCTAAGCCCAGCCACATGATTTCCTCGTCACTGCCTGTCTATACAGACCTCCAGGTCTCTATGGTTGGTACTGGGATTAAAGGCCCTTGTCACCACACTTGGCTGTGTCCTTGACCACACAGAGACTTTGCCTGCCATGTGGTCAGATTAAGGGCGTGTGCTACCACCGCCTGACTTCTGCTTTTGGCTCAATATGTGGCCTCTGATCTCCAGGCAAACTTTATTTATTAACATACAAATAAAATCATATTTCAGTACAAATAAAATATCACCAGAAGCATCACTCTTTGAAGAGCTGAAACTAGTCAGCCACATGTTCATGTGACAAGTCTATGAAATGTGACACAAGCCACACCCTCAGGACCAGTGAACACTGACCTAGGACTTCAGGGGTGGGGAGGAGTCCCGTTAATGCCATGCAGTTGTATGGTCCCCTCCTGGAGAACCACTTTTTTTCCTTGCTGGGTCTAAGTGATAATGGGGTTGCAGACAAAGCAGGAGTGATTATTAGAGCAACCTTTTCAGGGCTCCTGGGAATGTCAGCTGAAGAGTGATCAGGAAAAAAAAAAAATCCAGAATCATCTCTTATTGATTGTGAAACCCGCCACGTGTACCAAGGACAGCCAAGGATTGAGTTTCCTAAGATTTTTGATGGTAGAGTACTGATGTGGCAAAATAAAAAAGTTGAAGTAACCTTCCCAAAGTGCTTTGGGCATACATCTCACGTCCTAGGCCAGCCTGCAGAATTTTCAAGGTGGCACACTGTAGCTCTGTATCCTTGAAGAGACTTTAAAAAGATGAGGTGGGCCCCTCCTGAGGTGAGCAGAAACCAGCACTGCCATATCGTTCCGTCTTACCCTTCACAGTCCCACTGGGGACCAGAGGGAATTTGCTTGGCTGGTTAAAGTCCAGTGGCTGGGAACATCCTTCCTTTCCTTGAATTCAGAGCAGCATGGGAGCCTGGGCTGCTAACTTGGGATCTGCTCACAGTTCTGGCAACACGAATATTCAAATGTCCGCCTGTCATTTTTTTGGAAGTCCTGGCAGTCAAACCCCAAGGCTCACAGGCACATTATCCCTCTGAGCTACATCACTAGCTCCTGGGGCTGTGTTCCTTAACCCACACATCTTTTCTTGAGCACTCTGATTTATGTTAGTTTCGAAGGGAACCCAAATGTGTCATCCCCATGTTGAATAAGTAGAGGAAGGGCAGTTTTCCATATTAGTATGAAGAAGCTTCTTTGTGTAAAAAAAGTTCTATAAATTTCCACTAATATTCCAGCCAGACACTTCCTCAGGAGCCTTCACACTGGCTCCTTCACACAGGCCTCCCCCTATATTTTCTTGCCAGCACAGGAAGGCCCTATATCACTTTACAGAGTACTGCTGCCTAGATCGCAATTGGCTCTGAGAAAATGAAGGCTCAGTTTCGTCTTGTTCCCCAATTCTGCTGATACAAGGTGGATGCCTGTCCCTCTTTGCTTTCTGTTGCTGTGTTAAACACCATGATCAGAAGCAACTTGGGGAGGAATGTGTTTATTTCAGTTTACAGTTCATCACTGAGGGAAGTCGAGGCAGGAACCTGGAGGCAGGAACAAAGGAAAAGACTATGGAGGAATGCCGCACACTGGCTTGCTCTCAAGGCTTGCTCGATTTGCTTTCTTATTCAATCCAGGACCACCTGCCCAGGGATGGCATCACTCTACACCACCAGTGAGCTAGGCCCTCCCACTTTAATCCTTAAACAAGAATATGCCCTATAGACATACATACCTGTATGCCAATCTGATGGAGGCAATTCTTCAACTGAGGTTCCCTCTGCCCAGATATGTTGAGATTTGTGACAAGTTGACCAAAACCAACCAGTACTGTATTCAAATGTTTGTGGAAAGAATCCCACACTATCAACTATTGAGCTGGTGTTGTAGCCCACTAGGTCTCCTCATGGCTGTATCCAGCAGGACTGCATTAGAGTTTGATTGGACCACAGGCCTGGGTACCAGGTGTTTGTAAGGGTTTAACTAGCATGGGGGAAGTCTTTTGTTCCACCCCTTGGCATTGTTATAAATAGACCTTTAGAATAAAGTTCTGGGCTGGTGGATAAGGATCCAGGCCCACACAAGTCTATCCTGTGTTTTCCTTCTGTTTTCTCTCCTCCTTCTAACGAAGTCTCTTATCCCTCAAGAGTCCCTGGGGTAAATAAATGTGGAGGCTGGTCCCCCACAAGCCAGGTGTTTGGAGCATTTGATTCACCAAGGGAGAGAGGCAGCTACAGGGGTGCTATTCTAAATTGCCTGGAATCACTCTTCGTCCCAAGATCCCTGGCCCATAGTACACACGCAACTAATGACAGTTGCAAGGCATTTCCACAGCAGATGTCCATCTGGATGTGACCAGTCATGTCAGAAAGGCTTCCAATGCTGTGGTGCTTCTGTACTGCAAGTGCAGCTTTGGTCTCCATGTGACAAAGGTTGATGCAGCAGAACGGACCCTGAGGAGAAGCCCTTGTTCTGGGCCTGGACTCCTTCACTGACCACATGCATGAAGTGAGTGGGGCCGTTTGACCTCAGTAGAACTAGATGGCTCTGCATGGTCCCTTCCCATCCTGCTGTTCTATCATCTGCCAGATGGTCCTCAGGTTGCCTCTATACATTTGCTGAGGTGTTCTTTAAGAGCTCTTCAATTTATTTGTTCCACATAATTAAATGAAAGCCACTTTGAAAGGCACTGTTTATTTCATTCACAATTCTTGGGGGAAGTTGTGAGTGGCATTCCGTAACAGCTATCAACCTGAACCTTTGAGATGGACGACGAGTCAAACACTGTGGAATAATCCCTTTGTACACTGTGAAGACTTGCCACTGAGATTGGTTTAATAAACAAGCTGACTGGCCAATGGCTGAACAGAATAAGATTAGGCGGGAGAGCCAGACTGAGAACCCTGAGAGGGAGGAGGGTGGAGTCAGGAGTCGCCAGCCAGACACAGAGGGATCAGAAGATGAACACGCCATGCTCATAAAGGTACCATCCTGTGGCAAAGCGTAAATAGAAATATGTCAGAGTTAACTAGTAATAAGCCTGAGCTGTTGGCTAAGCATGTGTAAGTAATATTCAACCTCTGAGTCAGTTATTTGGGACTGGGCGGTTAGGACAAAGAACTGTCCATTTACAATCAAAGACCATAATAGAGGACACTTGCCCTCTGGAGTCTAAAGTATGACAAGGACAGGTTCTTCCACCTCCTGGTACATGAGGTTTCTCATGGGTTTCCAGAGACAAGGCATACAGAACAAAGTCTGTGACCACAGTTATCTCATAGATTTATGTACAGCAGCCGGTGCGCACAGAGGTCAGTGCAGTATGGGGGACAATTACTTGTGCCTGTGGAGTTGGGAAGGGAGTCCTCACCTGGTCTTGCTATAGAACACATTCGAGATGCTGGCAGAGCTGAACATGCTTTGTGTGCAACTTAGTTAAATGACTTCTGAGTGTCCCTAGTTCCCTGTGGGGACTTGGTAAACTCCTTCGGATATCCTGCTGGGATTTCATCTCCTGGCATCCCAGGCTTCTTCCTCCATCCAAGGGAAACTGCATGGACTCCGCCCACAACCCAAGGTCAGGTTTCAAACCCTGATAAGATCTCTGGGGTGAAAAGCCTCAAGGCAAAGAGTGGAAAGTAGCCTGAAACCTCGCTGCAGTTATTTACAGTGCTCTACCCATGTAACTAATGGCTGCTTCTCCTTTAGCAGAAAGAGGGTGGAGAGGTGCGATCATTTGTGTGTTCCCACCCCCACTCCCCAACTCATATGCCAAAACTTAATCCCAGTGTCATGGTACATGGAGCTGGGGCCTTGGGAAGGTGTCTAAGTCACTATTCATTCTATTGCTGTGAAGACACAATGACCATGGCAACTCGTATTTTTAAAAAGCATTTAATTGGGGCTTGCTAACAGTTCAGAGGTTTAGCCTATTGTCATCATGGTGGAGAGAAAGGTGGCAAGCAGGTAGACATGGTGCTGGAGAAGTAGTTGGGAGTTTTCCATCCTCATCTTTAGGCGCATGGCGGGGAGGGGGGAGGGGGGAGAATCTGGGCTTGGCATGGGCTTTTGAAACTTCAAATCCCATCCCCAACCCCCACCTCCCACCTTCCACACCCACCCCCACCCACCATGACTCATTTCCTCCAACAAGGCCACACCTCCTAATCCTTTCAAATAGTGCCACTCCCTGGTGACCAAGCATTCAAATATATGAGCCTATGGGGGACCATTCTCATAACAACACCACAGAAGGCAACTAGGTTACTAGATTGGAGTCCTCATGAATGAGGCTAGTGCTCTTATGAAAACATCTCCAAAGAACCTCTGTTTTGTGATGTTAAGACACCAGAGAAGTCAAAAGTATGCAACTTGGAGGTTTTCACCAGACCCCACCCACCCTGGCATCCTGATCGTGGACACCCAGCCTCCAGAATGGTGAGAAATAGATGTATTATTTATGAGTCACCCAGTCTATGGCATTTTGTCACAGCACCCCCAGCTGACCAGAGAAGAATAAGGAGCCTCTAGACAGGGGACAAGAGATTTGACTTCATTGGAAGGAGGAAGTCAGTGCTTCCCAATGGCCCCTCTATGGTCTGTTCTTCTCCTAAGTGTTGGGGGAGATACAGAAAAGGCAACAGCTGGAGTTCACAGCGAAAATGTCCTCTCCTAGAATGGCTGTGATAATAGCACTCACTTCTATTGAAGCACCATTACAAACTACTTTCCTATGGATTCTCATTTGATCCCTACAACACAAAGAAATGTATAGGCGGCAGTGAGCTAAATCTCAGTAATTTGGGTGTGTACATGAGGTCTTTGAGTCTGCAAGGTTAAACGCTTGCTTATGATCCTGTAGCTGGCCAAACAGAAACTCAGAGTTGGCTCCAGGGTCAAGCCCATCTTCCTTTCTATTGTGGAGTAATTCTGTAGAATCACTGCCCAATAATCTAGATTCTAGGAGTATCTTGTATCTACAAGGATGCTGGAGCTAAGAGCCAGGGCTGGCTGGAGGAGTTAGCATCCCATCAACCAGACACTATCTGGAACCAATCTTCCCTGGCCAATCCTTAACAGCCCATCAGAAAAGTCCTCTTAGGACAGGCACAGGTAGTGGGAATTTGTGGCTAAGTGGGGAACTTGTAAGGGAACCCCACTTTATTTCTACCCCTTCCTGTAGTTGGGCTAGCATGTACATGTGTGGTATGATTGGCATGTTTGCTTTTTCTAAAACTTAAGCCCTAAAATGAAGCCCAATTAATCATTATGACAGGCCAGGGGGTGGAGCAGCAGCTTTCAGCAGGGGCTGTCTGGGCTGCCTCTAGAAGGCCTTCCATACCCATGGGGACGAAGGAACCACCGTCTACCAGCACTAGACCTTTGGGAACCTGTGAAGGAGGGCAGGAGTATGCTGGTCCTTCTGACTTAAGCAAAGAGCTATGTCTTATACTTTAAATGCAAAGATTACTGTCTTGAAGAGAAAAACATGCATGATGTTACACGTCATGTTGGGACAATGATGGATGCACTTCTGAGTGGATTATGTATTAACAAAAGTCTGCCAGGGACAAGGGTACCACTGAGGTGCAGCCTTCCTTTACAAGCCCAGAGCTCAGTGTCCGCAGGCACCCTTGCGTCCCCCCTCGTTATCATTCCAAGTGGTTTCTTGACTGGTTGAAGTGATTGAAATGATAAGGTCGTCTTCAATTCCTGTGAGAATTTACTCAAGTATAAAGGTTTGTATACATTCTTTAAAAAAGGTGTGTGTGTGGGGGGGGGGGGGTCCCTGAGGCTGGGTGCTGGTTATTTACCCATCTGTGAAACACACACATACACAATCATTCTTTTGAGGGGCAGTTTTACTAGCTGTTGAGCATACAAGCTTTGGAACTAGATTTTAAATCCTGGCTCCTTCTCTTGCTGGCTGTGAGAACTTGGGCACGCTACATAACCTCTCTATACCCTTTCCTCACCCATGAACAGAATCTAGCAGTGCCTACCTCATGGGGTTATTAGAAGGATTAGATGGATTAATACATGTAAAGCACTTAAAATAGTGTCTGGCACACAGCCAGAATGCTCTTGCGAATTAATTGACTGCTTACTGTGGCTTTCTGGGTATTTTAAGTTCCTGATGCTGTCACATGTCATCCAAAACAAGTCTGTAGATTTCCCTAATTTACACATTCTGTAGGAATAACATTTTGACTATGCATAAATCTTCTTAAGAGCTGTAGAGTGAGAATCTTTTTCAGTCCATCAAGGATATGGTGAGGGTTTAGAAAGTGCTACATTATCAGGGACTCAAAAACCAAACCAAACCACACCTTTTTCGAGGAAAGTAGACAAATGCAGAATTCCAGCCTCTGCCACTGAAGGGACAGTAAGGAGAAGCCCTCAACAGTGGTTTCCTATGTTTTTAAAACGTCATTCTGAGCTCAACTAACCACACAGAAAGTGGTGGGTTTCTTTGCAGATTTGCCGAGGAGAGAGCGTCAATCTCATAGCTCAAGAGGCCTCTTGTCAGGGACCCCACATTGTCATCTCAGGTGTCAGAGCAATACTTCTGTTCAGTGTATTGTGTACCTTAGACACATTACTAGACACGGCTGTCACAGATGTCAGGATCCTGCCTGCCACACTCACGTCACCAGTGACAGCTTTGACAGACATTTCTTCCCCTCACTTTGTCCCAAGGATGCTTCAGTTCAGAGGGTCTGGGGAAAACTTAGGTACAGCTTAGAGCCAGGGACAGGAGACCTGGAGAAAGACCTACCCCCAGGAACTGCCATGGGAGCCCCACTGCAGAGCAGAGCCACCTTCTTGACCTGTGGGGGTCACCTTGTTGGCACTGAAATGTGCTTTGTGATCTGCTTCTTTCAGAGGACTGCTTCCCATCTTAAACAGGAGTGGAGTTAACCACATAAGTCACCTTCAACAATGTCCTATCTGGATATTGCCTCTTCTGCGTTATGTGGGGAATAATTTCTAGACAGATGCACAAATATCAATCATAAAAGCATACCATTTGTAGTGCCCACCATTACCCTTATTAACCATTCCTTTAGCATTCATCTTTTCCGTTTAAAAATCTTCTAAATCATTTTATTTTGAATGGCTCTTTTTTCCTGCATGTCTGCCTGTCCACCAAATGTATGCAGTACCCTCAACGGCCAGAAGAGGGCATCAGATCCCTTGGGACTGGAGTTACAAGTGGTTGTGAGCCACCATGTGGGTGCTGGGAATTGAACCTGGGTCCTCTAGAAGAAGAGCTAGTGTTCTTAAACACTGAACCTTCACTCCATTCCCATCTTTTCCACTCTTAATTGGTTAAAGTGAAGAGGTTTATTATCTGACTCCCATGCATATTAGTAACAGCTACAAAACCTCAAGAATAAAGATGCTTTACACATGCAGTTCTATGGGTTGTCATATGACTCCGGTGACTGGGGGCAGGGAAGGTTTTTTGTTTAAAAAAAAATAAACTTATTAAACAAAATAATCCTGCATTCTGTCATTGGTTATTCTCCAAAGGCCTCACACTCTAGTGCCTTCTTGTGAGATTTCAGATTTGTACCTTAAAACTAAGAAAAACAGGAATGCACATGGCTCAATTATTCTCAAAGGACACCAGGAGGCATTCAGCATAAACAGGACTCTGGCTCCTCAGATGAAGGACACCAGTGCCCATGCCTGCCATGAGAACAGGCATCTTTCTCAGGCAGGGAGAAACGCAGACATTCACCTGCTGGCCTACTGAGCTTTAGATTGATTTTGCCTTTACACAGTTGATGTCACCATTTGAATCGTAACTGTCCCCTCAAGGCTCATGTTTCGATCACTCGGTCTCCAGCTTGTAGTACCATTTTGAAGGCTGTGGAGCCCCACTGACTGAAGCAGGTCACTAGGAGCACTTAGGGTTATACCTGCTTGGAGTTCTAGCCCCCTTTTTCTGCTTCCTAGTAACCATGATGTTGGCAGGTACTCCCATCACCATGGCTAAGCCTCTCAGCACGCTTTTCCCTACTATGGTGGAGACACTCTGAGACCATGAACCAAAACAAATCCTTCCAACATTAATTTTGTCACTCTAATGAGAAAAGACCCTTAAAATCCATAGCTATTTTTCAGAGATAAAGGTAGACATTATTATTATTATTATTATTATTATTATTATTATTATTATTATTATTTTAGTTTTACTGTGAAAGCAAATGTAGGCAGATACCAAGCTAAAAAGAAGGAGGAGGAGGAGGAAGAGGAACAGAGGAGGAGGAGGAGAAGGAGGAGGAAAGAAGAAAGAGAGAGAGCCAAGAACTGATTTTGGGTGGTGCTATATGTTGAGTAGCTGTTCCCTTGAAATGAACTTCTTTCCAAAGATGGTTCATGCCAACACACACTTCCTGACTTCAAGCCAGATGCCCCACTGAGGCTCCAATAATGACACTGGATCAGTCAAAGTTTAACTCAGTTTTATTGTCCAGTTTGGAGTATTTTCAAATTATACACATGCAGTCTGCCAGAGTATCCGTACATCTTCATTTAGAACCTAGGAGATAACCAGAGTTTTCCAAAAGCCAGGGAGGGTTACTTCCAGATCTTTGGGGACATTTCTATCTCACAGGATAGCTGTTTAATACACACTGCCATTCTCCCCATCAAACCACAGAAACAAGTTTGTCCACAATTTTTCTTAATGAACTCTACTGTACAGAACATAACACAAATCTGCAGCACACATGACACTTTACAAACTAGACATATAGAATTCTATGGAAAGCCCTATTCCCCTTGAAGCTGCAGACATGGAAGTGTTCAAAATTGATACACAATTTCCAGGAACTAAGCAGACTTCATAGAATGGTGCCTCCTTTGGCAGTTATCTGGTCCTTACTCAATATTCGTTTAAAAACTCAAAATTATGTTATGAAGCAGTTTTAAACAGTGGTGGTTCTTTAGCTTGCTCAAGATGGTCAGGATGTGACACAGTAGTGAAACCCGCCCAACGACAAACTTCCACTAACAACAAGCTTCCCCAATGTCTTTACCTGGAGTCCCAATGAAGCCTGCCCTTCAATAGAAGGGACTGTTGAATCCTCATGTTCCTTTAGCTGTTCTTCTAGGAAAAGAAGCCGAAAAAACCCCACCCTTCGGGCTCTGGTGAAGCCTTGGTCGTGTCCTGTGACTGAAAAGTCACTTCTCTACATGTACTGAAGGCTTCAAGGAGCTACTGGATCTACATTCTAGACAAACATTTTTATATCTTCATTTATTCCAACATTTCTACAAATTCTGATTTTCTTCACCATACGATTCTATATCCTTTAAAAGTCTTGACACCTCTGTTAAGACTACCTGCCGTTCAAATACTGCTCAGCATTTGAAGAGAAGGTGTGGCCATACAGGATTCTCTAGAACTGACCAAAATGCAGTTGTTGTTGTTGTTGTTGTTGTTGTTGTTGTTGTTGTTCTAAGTGCCAATCATAACTGTATTCACTCTCAGCACCCAAGGTCCTGCAGGTGGAGGTCATTGTATAAACCACTGGCTGTTCTCAAGACAGCACCTCAGAGTAAACTTGCAAGAAATAGGCATGAAATGGTAATTATCCAGAGCAGAGTACACATTGACATACACACACACCAGCAACATGCAGCATATGACCAAAAATGTAACCATCCGCTTGGCTGCTCAGAAGTGGGTTTTTTTTTTCCCAATTAGAGTATAGGATGCAATAGTCTTTCAACAATGAAAATTTTATAAACATGGTCTTTTTAAAAAGTGGCCTGAGAGCATACTGTCCTGATAAAAGAATTAATAGTCAAAGTGAGATTAAGGGACCCGCTTGAATAAACTACATAATCTGTTCCAATGAAATGCCTAGCTTTTAGTCACAGTGTGAGAAAATTAGATTGGAGGTCTTATAAAGACTGGCGCTAGATGAACTGACTGGCTGATCAGCAACTAGCAGAATTATCTCTAAAAGACATCAAAGCCAACTTTCTCTGTGAATAAAAGTACAGTGAATTCTGTTAGGCCCTTGTAGAGATCAAGAAATGTGAACGACAAATGGATGTTGCCTTTTGAAACTTGAAAGTGCCCCCACAAGTCTTAGAAGTAGAAAATGGGAACCTAGGGGGAAATCGCTTTAGAAAGAATCTAAAATAATCCATTTTATTATAATGGATACTGATGAAAGCCAAGAATCGGGTATTACTGACCTGTGCCCAATTTCCAAACACAAAGTAGCACAGTTGTCTAAAATACAATAGCAGGTCCTATAGTGTGGTCCTCTTACAGGCCAACATTTCGGCTTCCCTCCAAAGCCAGAGACAAGCATAGACAGCAAGCTTCTAATCTGGCATCCGTTAGTGCCTGATAAGGTTGGCAAACTTGTCCTCCAAAGGACCCACCAGACTCCAGACAGCAGCCAAGCAGTTGTGTTGAGCAGACAGTGGCAACAAAATTAAACCAAGTGAAGACACTTAGACAAATACAAAATCACCTCGGTGAAATAAACACTTCAATAGAAGCTGTCTTCTTTTCATGCCTAATTAAAAACAAACAAACAAAGAAAAACATATGGCTAAAGGGTAACATCTAACGAATAAATTAAGTCAAAGCAACGTTGCTTTGTTAGGGACAGTCTATACAAAAAGAGTCTGGAAGGTAATGTACATGACTCTCAACACTTTACACATGCATGTGCATGAGTACACACATTAACTACATCAACTTTTTCTACCCCACCCTTGAAGCCATGAGAAAGCCCAAAGCTCCCTGCTCCCCCACTCCCCCACCGACGTAGACTTCTCCAGGGTGCCAGCTGGAGGAGACAGTGCGAGCTCACACTTCTTGGGCACATGAGATGCCAGGCTGAGCGAATTCTCGGAGATGGGAGGGGATGTTACTAACCCTCACATTAAGGAAAACAAATAGCAGCACACAGTATTGATGTACTTAAATCTCTCAGATTCCCTCGAAACTCTCCTACTTGGCAATTGACTCTTTTAGTAAGCCCTGCTGGAAGTAAGAGAATAACTCTTAGATTCATGGATCTGAATAAAATAATAACTACAGCAGAGGCAGGCAGATCTCTGTGAGTTCAAGGCTAGCCTGGTCTACAAAGCAAGTTCCAAGAAATGTGCAAAGCTACACAGAGAAACCCTGTCTCGATAAACAAAAGCAAACAAACAAACAAAAACAAAAACAAAAAAAATCCAGTTATACTGATTTTTCCATTCCCTAACTGTGCCTAGAAGAAGAAAAAGCCTATTTGGTGCCAAAGAAATTCAAATGAGCAGTTCTGCAATGATGGGTTACAGTGAAAATGAATTCACAGACAGGCACAGATCTCATTTATGACTTTCCCTGCAGGGAATTCTTTTCCAACTACTGGAATGATGCTGGGTTTCTTTAGGAACATCTCCTCAAGTGCATGATGATTTGCTAGAGAAAGAGGCCATCCCAATGCAGGTTCCAGGGGATCGGGAGGAAGCAGTGTGAGGCAGAGGGCTTCTCCATCTCTACTCATTCAATTCTGCAGCATTTCCAACACTTCTAGAGAAATGATGTTCAAACCACTGGGCTGGCAGAGACTAGTCACTGCAGGTTCACCAGCAAGCAGCTCGGAGGTGAATTGTATGACTCTCCGCCTTTTCATAGATGTGTCTGAATGAGCGAATTCTACACTGCTACTGTCAAACTGTTTTTCTGCCTTGAAGAAGTCTGCTCTGCATTTGAACAGGTGCCGTACTAAAAGGTATATTTTACAGATCCAAAGATATGACCCGGATATTTAAAATGCTCTCTGGGGTTGCTTTTGGAAAAGTGTTCAGAATGAAAATTTGAACCCTATAGCAGCACTTTTTTGTTCCCTAAAAATATAAAGTAATGTGTTTATTTTACAGGAAACCAGACAGTAGAGGCAGAGCATGGTCACTGATTCCACAGTACTTGGTTGTCCAATCACAGCTGGCACAGCAGCGCCTTCCATTCCAATGGGTCAGTGCACAGCAGGGGCCTCCAGAGACCCTGGAGGCCACAAGTGGGAATGGTTCTGAGCAGGAAGTGGGTGTTTTGTGACCACCTCCTTCCAGATCTTAGGAGAAGGATCCAAGCACGGATCTGTACACACAAATTCTACAGAGCTCAAACACCTGAATCTGGTGTACTACAGATGGCTGGGCAAGCAAGTGTAAAAAGAAATGGAAACGGTATAGGAGAGGGAAATAAAGGAACCGGTGACTAATATAGTCCTTTTCATGCTACGTGGAGTCATATCTGTCGAAAAAGAATGAAAGAGAGAACACAGGAGTTAGGGGTCAGCAGAGATTCGTTCCTCAGCCCTTTTGTTTCAGTCTAGATGGTTAGAGCAGAGCTGTCCAATACAAATATAGTATGATCCACTTATTTTATTTCTTCCAGTGTCTGCATTAGTAAGTTAAAAATGAAAGGAAACTTTCATCTTAATAATACATTTATGTAGCTAATATTAAAATATTACTTCAATATGTACATGTGGAGCTATTTTTCACCATGCTACTGCTACCGAGAGATTTCTACATACTCCATCCCACCCTGAGAGTGTTTGCAGTCTGGAGTCTATTTTTCACTATCAATGCTTCTCAGTTGGGACTTGGCTAACATAATGGATGATATAGCTAGATTTAAGTATTTTGTCCCAACAATGTCTCTATATTCTCTTCCAAGAGTCAATGCGTTCTGAAGCTGTGTGCAATCAGACTAGCACAAAGCACTTCTGGCCCTAAGGGACAATCTGACAACATCACTTGTTAACCAGCACAGACATCACCAGGCAGGCCAGGCTTGGTCCTGACCCAGATGGTCCACAAAATGGGGCTGATCTGGAAGTGTGTTTCACTGAAGTGGAGTCATGAAAGTTTCAGTGCAACCCCACTTCCAGTTCACTCTGCCTCTCACGAGAGGTCTGTCCATCCAATCCTGCCCAGGTCCCCAGGATGGAAGTCTTGGACCAATCTTCACTGAAAGCCAGCCCTGAGCGGTCTACCTTTCACTCTAGTAAGCTCAACGTAGAAGAATCAATTCCTGCCAGCATCATGGGGGCCTGTATTCTGGCCTGTGAATTTCCTGCAGAGCTCCTGGTACCCTAGGGTGGAAGAGGTGGGGGACGTGATGGGCGGGTACAGCCTCATCCTTACGAAACCAAAGTTAGTGGCACAACAGGAAATGTGAAAGAGACCAGGAAGAACTCATCTGCTCTCCTGAGTTTAAACATGCCGCCATAACCCGACACACTGTACTTCCTGCTTACCTCTAGCCTTCAATCCAAACTGCTGCCCCCCTGCAGCATCTCCCCGTCCTGCCAGGATACTGTTGCTACCTATTCTTGCCTCTCTTCAGCCTCCTCACTTATAATACTGTAAGCAGCATCACATATCTTGTGTAAATAAACACAACATCAATTGTATATGAAGACCAAAAAAGGAAGAGGAACATGGAACAGAAGAGAAACTGGGCAGGAGAGAGGACATGTCATACTTTTTTAAGAATGCCCATTCCTCCTGGCCGCACATAGCAAATATGCAGGAATCTCATTCAGTGTCATTTTCCATGCTTACAACCCTGCCGGATTACAAAGAACGTAAACAACCTTTGATGATAATCTTGTAATTCCTAGAAGCTACAGGAAGAAGAAACAGTTGGTAGGGAGGGCATATTTCACAATCGGCCTTTCTTGAGAGAGTCCATGCTCCCTGTTGAGTGCAGAATGAGGCTGTCATTCACAATCCACTTGGAGCTGAAAACCAACAGGAAGGCTTTCTCAACACCAGCCCAGAGATCCTACTTCACCTAAGGGTTCATTCTTCCAAAGGTCTCATCGCCCTGGGCAGAGGGGATTGGTCTTCCTGTGTATGCGGAGGCTGGGTGCGTGCCTTACACTGTGAGGTTATGGGACAACACAGTGTAGGCAGGCAACCCATGTTGACACAGGAAGTATTCAGCACACAAACGCCAAGGCGCACCTCAAAAACTCCAGCAGACCATGAAGTGATGAGATTTCCATGAGAAAGATGGCATTCAAACCCCCCACTCTCCTTGAGTACAAGATCCAGCACGTTTGGGCTAACAGCTTGAAAAAAGTGGGGTAGGGGTGGGGGGCACAAAGGAGGCCCAGCCTGCTTAGTGTAATCACCTCAAGGGCAGTGAGAAAGGTGGAATGTGACAGGCGGCTGAGTGAAAACGCAGAAGTAAACAGCGTCTTTTCTTCACTACAATGAGGTGTTCCCCTTCACTCAAATTTTCTGATCATTTTGGGTCAGCTAGAGTATCTCCATCCACCCTCCCCCTACCCGAATGTCCATTTCCTTTGCTAACACCGGCTTCTGTCGGCCTTCTCTCCAACGCTGTGGAAGAGGTGCTCACTCACCTAACCGTTACAAGGGACCAGACCAAGAGACCAGGCAGTGCACTGACCTGAGGCTCTGCCCGGCTGAGGCCAACAGTTCAGAGTGGGAACGTGTGACCAGATTTAGAAGGAAATAGAATTACCTTGCTTTAGAAGGGGTGGAGAAGGCTAAAGGAGCTAATTATATACATAATGGTTTTGCAAGAAGTATTTAGATTCCAAGCCTCGACTTTGGCTTTTGAAATTGCTTGCAGTAGATTTAAGCTTAATCCAAACAGTACATAGTTTTATCTTTCCCTTTGCCTTTTTATAGCTCAATCCCCATTTATAAGAATTACCAGTTACACCTCGCTTATCACCCTGGTGGAATCTGCAGCAGAGGGGGAAAATTTTGTTCCGCATTTATAATGGGAGAAATACATAACCCAGACTGTTGAAGCAAGCACTTCCTGGTGCCAACAAGTCTCCCCCTGTCCTCTAGGTGGTAGTTTCCAAGTCACCAGCACCAGCCACTGCAGGCACCTCTGTCCTGGTCCCTGCAGACCCTCTTCTTTTTTCTTTAGACCCCAGCCTCACAAGTGCTGTAAGATTAGTCAGTACTGTGAAGGTCAGATTTTTGCTAAGTCCTCTGGTTTTCTTTTTTTAATTTCTTCCATATTGTCTTATCAGATCCCTATATAAGAACTCTAAACTCTCCGTGCGTCACTGTGCAATGGCCAAGATGCTTCTCTGAAGTAACAAGGACGGCTGCTTTCTTCATATACTCCAGCTGAGGCTATGCAGAGAAACAGAGGAGGCAGAAGCAGCTTGGAGAAGTGGCAGCTTTCTATTAGAGCAGACATCAAAGAGGTGTGCAAAAGTGTAGAGCAATGCCAATTAACTAAGGATTTAAAAAAAAAAATCTTTCCCTAAAAATGTCATTTATACCTGCACTCATTCACATGCACATATTCACACACAAACACATACACACAGTCAAGTAAAAATAGTTAATTTAGGGCTGGAGATGTGGCTCAGAGGTTAAGAGCACTGGCTGCTCTTCCAGAGGTCCTGAGTTCAATTCCCAGCACCCACATGGTGGCTCACAACCATCTGAAATGAGATCTGGCACCCTCGTCTCTATACATAATAAATAAATAAATAAATATTTTTTTTAAAAGTTAATTTAATAATAGTTAAATTTAAAAAAAAAAGTGTTCAGTGATTAAGAACCATACTGTTCTTGCAGAGGACCAGAGTTCAGTTCCCAGCACCCACAGTGTTCACACCCTCCTGTAACTCTAGCTCCAAGGGATCTGATGCCCTCTTCTGGCCTCTGTACATTCCCATACACAGACATACACAAAATTAAAAATGAAACTTCTTTTTAAGTCACTATGGTAACTTATTTAAATGCAACATTCATTTAATGTTTTTGTTTAAATGTTTATATGATACATACATACATATATGTATGAATATAGCAATAGAAGTAACCACCTCCTGAGAACCTCCTACCCCAGCAATAAGGGCTTCTGCAGACCCCCAAAGAACCAGAACTTAGACAATGATAAACAGACTGCACCTGCACCAGCACTGCCCAACTATGTACGTGCCTCTTGCCCCCTGCCCCTCCCCATTCTCCCTGTAGATAAATGTAAAGCTTACATCACGTGCCCTGAGACAGACTTGGGGTTAGTAGACCTCATTTGTTCTTTTTCCTGATGTGGCCACACTGAACAAGTCTGCCTCTGAATTTACCATTTGCCTGGACTATGGAAAGGTGGTCCAGCCTCGGTTCCAGGGAACCTGTACTTTTACTCTCATAACTTGTAAAAAATGTCTGGTCTGTGCCCACAGATCCTCTAATCCTTAGGTGCACACTGACACACTTCATCCTCAAAGGACTCCGTAAGTAGGTGCTGGTCACACATAGGCACAAAGACAAAGGGACTTAGCCAGAGGGTAAGAGCCCAACTCAGACCAAAGTGAACCAGCACCACTTCAGAGTCTGGTCATTGTTTCTGGCTGTAGTGGGCTCCTCTAATGGATGAACTTTGTGATCATGTGGTAGTTTGAATGTAACTGGCCCCCATAATCTCATAAGGAGTGACACTATTAGGAGGTATGGCTTTGTTGGAATGGGTATGCCCTTGTCAGAAGAAGCATGCCACTGTGGTGGTGGACTTTGAGGTTTCCTATGCTCAGGATACTGCCCAGTGCCTCAGTCAACTTCCTGTTGTCTGCAAGATGTAGGATTCTCAGCTTCTCCTCCAACACCATGTCTGCCTGCATGCCATCATGCTGCCCGCCATGATAATGGACTGAACCTCTGAAACTGTAAGCGAGCCACCCCAATTAAATGTTTTCCTTTATAAGAGTTGCCACAGTCATGGTATCTTTTCATGGCAATAAAAATCCTAACTAATACAGATCATCCAGTCACCAAGAGCTAGGATTTTAGAAGAGTACTATGACTGGTCTAGAGATTTAGAGGGGGGCTACTTCTGTCTGAAGGATCCCTATATGCCACCGTAAGACTCAATTTCAGGGGCTAAGATGACAGCCACATCTGGGCCATCCTCCCTGTGCAGTGTGACCCCATTTCTGCAGAGGATGGCAAGCTATGTGAACATCTTAGGAGTACACAAGATAATTTACTTGTGATGGAGTGTCACAACCAAGAAAGAGCAACAGTGAAGGGACATCCTAACAATGGTGCAAGACAGATGGAAAGGGAGTCAGAGACACAGACGAGAGCAGAGTGAAGGAGCATCCTCTCCGGAAGCTTGGCCAACAGCCCAAGTCCTAAGAGGAAGGGCCTTGTGTAGTAGTAGCCAAATGCTTAGTGGGGAAACTCCATGCTGCCTGGATGGAGGAGGCAAGCGGTGGAGAAGGCGGGGGGGGGGGGGGGGGGGGGGGGGAGGGGGGGGGGTCCCTGAGGACACTGGAGCTTCTTCCAATCAAAGGAAGACATGCCCACACTGTAAGTGGGCTTCTGCTTCCTTGTAATGATGGTGAAAGGGTGTGTGAAGGTACTGGGAGCCAGGGAAACACACGGGAGAGAAGTGTGTTAGAACTACTGCATTTCCCATCTCAGCTGCACATCTAGAATCTCCCTTGCACAAGCCCAGTGTACTAGGATGAGACTAGAAAGTAATGTGTGCATTCCAAGTAGATGGGTCCTTCAGGGCAGGGCCCAGGTCCATGCAGGAGGAGGTGCAGGGGTCAGGATTTCAGGCTGGGCACAGCTGACTACTGAGACAGCCAACGGCAGTGAACACAGGCAGAGCTTCGTTATACATCCATTTCCATCCCATTATCCAAGAATTTAAAGGTGCTATGTATACTGATAATTCACAAGTCTATTCACCTTAGAGATCCTGAAGAAGTAGGACCTAAATAGGACAGATACCCTTCAAGGACAGTGACCAATCCAGGGACTGTTGGGTGGAGCAGAGGCAGAGGGTCGAAGTAGGCTCCTCTGGGCCATGTTAACCAGGGGATCCTGACAGGCTGTGGAGGTGGCTGCCAAAGTGCTTTTCTTATGCCTCAAAACATGAAACCAGAACAGAAAACCACTGATTTGCTTGATTAAATATATTTCCCAAGCGCTAAATGAGTCTCTGCATCTACCACTGTGGTTTCCAAAATGGCATCAAACATTTTACCAATGCTTACCAATATATCCTCACACACCTACAGCTCAAGTTTTCTCTGACTTCAACTGTCTCCAAACTAGCTGCTTAGTAGGGAACTGATACGATGCGTTCCAGCACAAGAAGAGGTGGGCTGTAGTTTTAACAAAAGGGGTGTGATACCTCAGTCTGGTCACGGCTCATGTAAGTCACGTTACATGACTGTAACAGTGGCATACGGGGGGTCATACTGTACTCTGCTGTTCATTTTCAATGAAAACTCAACTCATCTTTTATTAAATTATGCTAAGGCTAAGTGTTTTGGATTTGTGATTTGTGGTTTTGTTTTAATATAATTTCTAAGTTGGTTTTGACTTTAAAATGGCTGTGTTCAAGAGTAAGAACGGGAAATGTATACTATTTTGGATTTATAAACATTTAAGTATTATAATAAAATAAGTTCAATCAACATGGGGGGATGTGTAAGAATTTTATTCCTTAGAAATATTTTTTGTCATTCATATTTGAGAAAAATGTAACCATCTAAATCAATGGTTCTCAACATGTGGGTCATGACCCCTTGGTGTTAAAACAACCTTTTCACAGGGTCGCCTAAAACCATTGGAAAGCACAGATATTTACATTACGACTCATAAAAGTTGCAAAGTTACAGTTATGAAGTAGCAATGAAAATAATTTTAAGGTCGGAGGTCACCATAACATGAGGAACTGTATTAGTGGATCACAGCAATAGGAAAGCTGAGAACTACTGGTCTAGATATAAGGGAGAGAGATGAATAAATATCTCCCCTTCTCTCTCTATATATGGAGATACTTATGTATCTCCATATACATTTACACACACACACACACACACACACACACACACACACACACACACACACACACACGGAGGAGGGGAATGACAAATGTGCTTTCCAAGTCTAATAGGTGAGGATTCAGCAATGCCCACCTAGCGCCATCTGGTGGACACTTTTGAACAAGTCCCCATTGGAATGCCAGAATTGCCAAGAGAAGGAGCTATCTCCAGGGCCCTCAGAACCAGAGCTGGATAAATATTTAACTGGGTGTCTACGTTCAGTGTGGAGCCTCAAACAAGCACTCCACACTGCCTGAGAGGACTATTTCACACCTTCTCTATTCTCAGCCCTTCTCCCCTCCACCCCTGCTGATAACCTGTTTTTCACTTGGTTGAGAAAGGAGGTCTATTGCTGGGCAGTTCAACTTCTCTGCCCACCCCACCTGCCTTCTTGCTGCACCTGTACTTCCACCCCTGACACCTTAGCTGTATGGATACCCCAAGTTAATAATCAGCTCTAATATCATCTGCTTTTTAAGAGAAAGGCACCTATTCTCCTTATCTCTGCCTCCCATCAAATATAGCCCCATAGTTCTGACTCATTCCTCACCACCACCACCACCACCACCACCACCACCACCACCACCACCACCTCCCACCACTCATCATTACCATCACCACTACCACCATCCACTGCCCACCACTACCTCCCACCACCCACCATCACCACCTCCACCACCACCAGCCATCCAGTTCCACACAAACTCTCCTAAAGCTACCCAAGATCACCACTATCTGGCTTTCACCAATCATCCAGTATCTGTCACCCTGTGACCTTGCATACCCCTACTCAGACCTTCCCCTTTTGTACCTCCTTTTTATGACCTTTTACTTGTCAGTTTTCAGGCTGGTCTACCTGTCCCCACCCTCCACTTCCCTCTCTACTCTGTGGACCCTCTCTAAGACATCAGATCCTAAACACAATCTGGGGGTCTTCATTCTGACTCTGGCCTCTGCAGAGCTTCAGACTCCTGCCAACCTACTGTGGAACAATTTCCCCCAAACTGAAAAATTCTATCCTTAAGACTATAGAAGTAAGCAACCCACAGGAAGTCCCTGAAACTGATCAGGCATATAAGCATCCCCATTACCTCAGCCGGGTTAGCCCAGCAAGCAGTAAGGACTACAAAGGAGAGTCTCCCACCTGCTGAGCTACCTACAAGTCATACAGAGAGCCCCAGGGTTCCAGCTAGAGTGGATGTTCAATGATACAGCTGTCTTTGAGTCGTCCTTGTTCCTGCAAGTAACCCTAACTAATCTCATTGATTCACCAAGTTGGACTTTGGTGTAATCATTACTTTGGTTCGTTACTGGTTCCTTATCTGAGATGAAAAGATATTTCTTTGTGTTGCATCTCCAGGAATAATGTCACACAACATAAATGGTACCTAATCAGGGATGGATACAAACCAAAGAAGCGTGGGGGAGGGGTGGTTACATGGCCCCTGCAATGGTTGTTAAGACATGTAACTGAGGCTGATCTCTGTGAAAGGAAATCCTAACATGGCTCCCTTTCCCTATGTGGTATGGGTTAGTGTGCCTTTTTGCTGTTAAGTGGTGGTTGCAGTTTTTCATGAGATTTGGGATAGGACATAAAACCAAGGCCACGCTGCCTGCTAGTGGATTCCCCATCTTTGTGGGGAAGCCCAGGGTGGCCTTCTTCCTCTGCTTGGTATGAGGGAGCATGAATCCTTGATGAGTGGAGTCTACCTCATGACTAGGGGAGGCCTCCAAAGAGCTGATGGATTAAATAATGTGTTACAGACTCTGAAAGTAACACATGAGATGAGGTCATGAACTGGTTATAGTGTTAGCAGCATGGCCCCTGGTATGGGTGAAAAGACATGAGGCGTGGCTCTCTTCCCAGGTAGAGCTGGCTGGTTTAAGCAGGGAAAGAACATGTAGTAACTGCTTGCCTCCACATTAGCCCACTTTTGAAAGGAAAGTGGGGAGAAGGGAGGGTGACATAGAAGTATTGTCTTGCCACTTCTTATGGATATGAGAACTCAACAGTCTATGTTAAATAGTCCTTTCTGGGATCCAAAAGGCTGGAGCCTGTGGGGGAAGTCAGCTAATAAGGAAGAAGAGAACAAAGTAAAAGTGACTTTAAAAAATACAAAGAGCCAGGTGGTGGTGGTGCACTCCTTTAATCCCAGCACTCAGGAAGCAGAGGCAGGCAGATCTCTGTGAATTCCAGGCCAGCCTGGTCTATAGAGTGAGTTTCAGGACAGCCAGAGCTACACAGAGAAACCCTATCTCAAAAACAAACAAATGAACAAAATCAAAAACAAAAAAACCCACAGCCCTCAGGTCTGACCACTAATACAGAGAAAAGGAAATTCATGACTCAGTAGATGTGGGCCTTAAAACGGCCAATGCAAGACCAGGATAACCAGGAAGTAGCTGTCGATCAGCTCCTTGAACTGGGAAAAGCTTCTAACCATAAATGGGGCTGTCACAGCCTGGCTTGTGAGACTATAGAACATGGGTGCAGATGGGATCAGTCGGAGTGCTGTAGTAATGAAGGAACTGAGAAGTGTAACTACTCCTCCCACTTGAGACAAAAGCCAGGGAACCTGAACTGTCAGCATGAGGAACCATGTCTGATGGACCAGCTCATAGGAACCTTTGGACTTAGGTTATCACTGGGTGCGGTTCTCATGAATATGAGGGGCCAGAAGATGATAGAAGAAGGACAGGTGTCACTGAGACAATCAGCTTGAGAGGGGCAGTGTTTGATACCTAGTTCACTGGGTCAAAGTTTAAAGAGACACTCACTCAATGGGCACCCCAGGAATAGTATGGCGCCTTGGTAGCTTCGCTGAGCACCATAGCGAGATGTGACCTCCATGATGTAAGGGAAGATCTGGCGGATCTAAACAACACAGTCAGTGTGTAGATTGGGTTCATAAAACACAACAGCAATCAAGAGATGATGAAAAGAAGGCCAAACAGACTAGGGATCGCATGGGCTAGCGAGTGAAACAAGATTTGTGCTAGCCCCATGTGGTGTTAGCAAGCTTCTAAATGGCTTTAAAGCCTGAGCAGTAGTTCCCAGAAGATAGAAATGACCCAATAATCACATGACAAAGGCTAAACTTGACCTGGGGTGAGCAGAGTCCACGATATAAAGTGGAGCTAAGGTAGAGCTGGTCCAGGCTGATGAAAAGACAAGGACCCAGTGCCACTCTGCAAGCTGTCTGAGGCCAGGAGCCACCTCCAGCAGCAGCTGGAGAGTGCAGCCCTTTGTTCTAAGCCTACAAGTCGGCCTCACTGACAACAACACAGGTAAAGAGTCACTCAGCAGCCCTGTGGCAACAGCAGTATGAGGAGGCTGGATGGCTCAAGGGAAATGTCTGTAGATTATAGAGGGCTAAAGGGAGTAGTGTCTCCCATCCACACCACTATACACACCATGGCACTTTTTTTTTCTTTTCTCCTTTTATTTGATTGATTGATGATTGATTGATTGATTGATTGATTGATTTTTTCAAGACAGGGTTTCTCTGTGTAACAGTCCTGACTGTCCTGAAACACGCTTTGTAGACCAGGCTGGCCTTGAACTCACAGAGATCCACCTGCCTCTGCCTCCTGAGTGTTGGGATTAAAGCAGTGTGCCACCATGCCCAGCTTCTAACATTGTACTTTTGAAGAAAGAATTCATAAATGTGATGAGATCTTTTCATACAGTACTAGGTCTTGTTAAGACTTCTTTTCTAGTGTGTCCTTAGCTGCTCAAGACCAACTGGCATTTACGTGAAATGGATGACAATGGTCCTTCATAGGTCCTGCACACACTCTGTAAAGAGGTTTTGTTGTATGACGTCAACCCTTGAGCATCTCACAGATCCATGAAAGCATATGGAAGAGCAGTTAAGGCAGATGTTGAGCTTAAATGAAGGCACCCTGTATAAGCAGGAGAGAATGCTCCTAGAAGCCAAAAGATTCTCACAGAATCGCAGTGAAAAAAGTCTCGGAGACTGCAGTGGCCTAACTCTCTAGGAGCTGTTGACTAGAGAGAAGGTCTATCCCTCAACTCCTCCCTCAACCCCACCCACCCACCCAAAAAAGCAAAAGGCCATTGGCACTGTTGCCAGTTCTGTGCCAGAACTAAATGGTGAGACTTTACTGGCAAGATGATGCATGCCTTGATATCAAAACATAGAGAAGTCAGGCTGGGACTGAACTGGAAGTTTCCTCCCTGCTGGCTGGCTTTTAGAATGCAGAGAGGTGCCCTGCAGGCAGCAAGGGTTAAACTGTCACCAACAGTCCTACTGGACCCTGCATGCTACACTATCAAAATGCCAAGCAAGATGTAACTACAGGTACAATAGCAGCATAGATGGTTTGGGGTATGACCGACTGCTTTCCTATTAGATTTAAAGCCCTCTTTATAGAGGGGAATTGATATCTGGTACGGGAAGTTGGGGATGCTTGCAGGCTCCAGTGGAAAAGCAGCTGCCAGGGTTTTATTAAATCGATATAATGTGCCTTCTAAATATTTGTGCACATGCATGTGGTTCACTGTTGCTCTCAGAAATTGGCCATAAAGGGAAACCTCCTTCAGCAAATGATGGCACACCACAGAAACTCATAACCTCCAGGGAAGCTCCTGAGAACAACTGTTCATGTGATACAGTAGCTTAATGCTTGGCCTGAGCTGGACATCTAGGTCTCCTCCTCTGAGGTTCAGGGAACATCACAGAAGAGGGTAGAGAAAGAATGTTAAGAGCCAGAGGAAGGTGTGGAATGTTGCATAGAAAATTCCTCTGTATTGAAACATTCCCATCCTGGAAGGAAGCTCCTTAATGTTTAGGACATAAACAATTCACACATCTCAGGAAGTCCCTGAAACTTACTAGGTACACACAGGAAGCACCCAGCTATGGGAACAGGATGGTAACATGCTATAAAGGGGCTTCAATATCAGCTCAAGCTATCATAAACCACTTGCAACTCACGGAGTTAAGAAAGAAATGAACTGCTATGGTTGTTTCTCTGAAGAATTTGAAACCTTCACCAGTTCTGAATTTTGTCTTGAGATGGGCTTTCTGCTTGTCCAGATAGAAGAGAACAATATATAATTGAGGATGTGAGGATGACCTTGAACTTCTGATCTTCCTGTTTCTATATCTCAAATGCTGAGATTATGGTCACAGTAATATAAAGCCTAACTCCCCTTTGGGGTACTAAAGTGCCCAGCTAAAGAGCTGCCTTTCCTAGCCTCCAATGTGGCCATGTGCTTCTGATCCAGTCATGTGGATGCAGACTTCAGTTTTCATGGGTCCTCTAAGGGAGACCACCTAAAGGAGGCTGCTGCTGAACCTTGTCTTGCCCTGTTCTCCTCTTGGAAAGAAGGCATGAGGCTCACAGTCTAGCAGAAGTCATTCTGGGGTCCATGAGGTGACTGTGAGGAAAGGAGGCACCCACAAAGGACTGTGAGCCTGGGTTACAGTCTGGGTTTCTGTGGTCTCTGTGGACCTTTCCAACCCAGCCCTTATGTTTCCTTCCCATGAGAAACAAACTGCTATTGTATGTGAGCCATGGTTACTACAGGGAAGCAGGTATTACATTTTGGTGGATATTAAAACCACTGGCTATTCTTGGTAAAAACAAAGAGGCCCAGGTATGTTCCATCCCACCAGTAGCCTGGCCTGTGGTCCAAGATACTGCCTCCACCTACCTAAGCTGGCATCTTTCTTATTGTTATGTTATACTGAATCCAGGTCCCATATATGCTAAGTAAACCCTCTGCCACCACACCACACCCCACCTTACCCCCGTCATCTCCACCTCCAGGCTCCATTAGGATTTAAGGTTTTTCTGTGCTAAACTGCCCAAAATGCCTACCTTTCAGATCTTGTCCTCACTACTGACAATATGCAATCAAAACCAATTCAGTAATAGCCAATTCAATTTTATTTCAGATAAGAAGCACAGTTTGGCTCACTTGCAAGCTCATTGAAGATATGGTGATATTGCCTGTGTGTTGTCCCAGTGCAGACTACCTAGGCCTGCCTCTGGTTCTGCTCACCTGACCAGGCCCTGAACTATTCCTTGTTGTTTGTGTAAAGCTTCAGAAGTGGCCAGGCGGTGGTTGTACATGCCTTTAATCCCATCACTTGAGAGCAGAACGAGATGGATCTCTGTGAGTTCGAGGCCAGCCTGGGCTACAGAGCAAGATCCAGGACAGGCACCAAAACAACACAGAGAAAGAAACCCTGTCTCGAAAAACCAAAAATAAAAAAAGCTTCAGAAGCACCCTTCTTGAGGCTTACATTGTGCCCCGTGGGAGGACCTGCTCCCACCCATTCATTTATATTCTGATTCAGAATGGACTGGATAAATCGGGGTTCTCCTCCGTTGTTCTTCATCATCAAGACATCACTGGATACATGCTCACCCGCCTTGTCAGCTAGCATCCCTAGTGAGGGCTCAGAGGCCAGGAGCCACATTCATGATCATCTCCTCCCATCTACACACTTGAAGTCTGAGTTTTTTCTGCACCAGGTTTTCTGGCGCTCTGTTGTCTACCTGCCAGCCCAACCTATTCAGTTAGGAAGGATAGGCTTGGTTCTTCCCTTTTCTCTTTTCAAACATAGATTACTTTTCCTTTGTGGCTGTCCAAGCAAAGCTGAGCATATGGGTTGCAGGAACCAGAGCTCACAGATCACCATCTCTAAGAAAAGTGGGTCTAGGCCACTTGAATATAAATCATATATTCTTCAAAACCCATTTGTCAAGCCTCACAATAAGTACAAAAACATGACAGTTACCGACTCTTTCTATTCCGTTCCTGAGAATAAAAGCCACCCCCTACGGCTATCTGACTTTGTCAATACAGTGGCAGAGGAAAGCCCCACAGACCAAAGAAAATTCAGATGAGGCACTCATCTGGAGAGATGATTAGGCCAGGTCTGGTTCAGAGCTCCACCAACCCCAGCGTCCCTTGGCTAGAGGACCCTATCGCTCTCTATGTTGATGAAGGTAGGCCCAGTTCTCTCTTGTCTAGATCCCAGGCCTCTCCTAGAACAGAGCTGGACTTATTTCTATTAGACAATGTGGCTAAAGATTGGGGTGGGGTTCTGAAGAAGCCAGAGGGCTCTGCCTCCAAATAAACCCGGGACTGCTGCAAAGAGAAAACATTCCAGACTGTAGGACTCACTCTGCGTTTACTTCTGGTAGTGAGTAGGGTTTGAAGAGCCACCTCCTCCTCGGACGGCATGGACAGCTGTTGGAGATGATGCCGGGTAATGTCCTGGGCGGATGGGCTTGGCTATATTCCAGAAAAAGGAGAGAGAATGGTATCATCAGCAACTGGTTAGTCACAATGCTTATCAACACTGCATTGCTTATCTACACCCCTAGACCTTTCTGCCAACAGGAGGTCTGGCCTTTGAGAAGTACAGTTAGTAAATTCAGGGCACTCACATAATTCAGGGGACAGGGAGGAAACACTAATTTATCCGTCATCTTATTTTTAAGTGTGCAATAAATAAATAAATGGAAATCAGAAGCACAGGACTTGGGGTTTTATCTGTAGTAAAGCCATAGCTCCCTGGAGATTTCACAAGAATTCCACCTGTGATGAGTTTCCTAGGAAAGGGGGCCCCAATTTTCAGTAGACTCTCAAAGGGCTAGAATTCAATATATCACTAATCTATAGGATTTGAAGAATGGAAACACAAAGGTTCTAGCTCACAATATAGCTATAAAAACAATATCTGATGGGAAATAATGTTACATGGTACTAGAGAGGTTTCGATTAAAAACAACTCTGAAGAACACCTGTGTCCCTTCATTCTCCTGGCTTTGGCCTAGCATCTACAATGGAGCAGCAGCCATAAGCACCATTCCTATTCAAGCAAAATGCCCAACTCCATAGCCCTGGGGGCTCGAACTTCAGGCCACCGCTCAGCTCGCAACAACATCCCAGCTCAATGCTGCCAGCCTGGCCCTTTCCAGTTATTTCCAAATCAGTGCTTGCAAGAAGCTTTCCCTGAGGCAGACAGATGGTCTCCTTCAGGATCCTGCTGAGAAATATTCGTACATTACACTAGTTCCAAGAATGTGCCTCGGTTTACAGCCAAAAGCTACAGCACAGCTGGCTGGTGAGGCTTAGTGGGCAGTCAGTTCTGAAGAACACACTACCCACAGGTCCATTCAGGAGGACAGTGGTGCCCAGATGTCATCCTTTCCCAGGATAAACACGCAGGGTGCCAGGAATTCCGAGTCGCACAGGCTCTACCATATCCTTTCAGAGACATTCTAAAGAAGGGCCGCTGTAGCTCCCAACCTTGGGCCACACATACCGATCTGGGCCGAATGTGCCCTCCTGGCCATGTTCTTGGCTCGAACAGCCTCCTTGATGCGATCCACCTCCTGCTGGTAACGCCTGCGGTCCCTCATGGCGTTCTCCTTGGCCTCTTTCAGCGCACTCTCTAAGGCCTTGACACGCTCGGCAGTAGCACGCAGCCTCTTCTCCAGCTTGGGGAGTTCACAGCGCAAATCTGCGTTGTCGCGGACCAGCTGCAGGAAAGAGAAAGAAGGCAGTTTTGAGCAAGGCTGGCAGGAGGAAGACATGCAAGAAGAGAGACAACCTGGCTCAGCACCTCAACAATTACCTTACTAGGTTGTCTTTGATGACCCACGTAACCCTGATTCACTAGGAGCAGTAATGCAGGGGATGGAAAAAGGTAGAAGCCATATTCAGCCACAGGACATGTTTATTCTGGGACAGGACTTATTTTCTCTTTGAGTGTGTACTGGGGAGGGAAGGGACCATGAGGAATTTATTACTCGAAGATGTATGCACGAGCTGAGAAATAATTCAAAGTCTGGCACATTCCAGAGTTCTCTGCAGATCTTTTTGCAGAAACCCAGCTCTGCAACATATCCAGAGGCTCACAGGAGACAGGGATGGGCTAGTATTATTTGTTCCTTTTTAGCTAGGACCCATAATTAAGTAGTACTGGGCTGACACTAGGTGGATGGTATGCTCCAACCCTAGCGCTATCCTTTCCTGCCATCTGACTTGCTATAAGTGGTTGAACCACTCCAAGTTTTGGGAGTTGCATATACAAAATGAAAGGGTCACAGTGAGACAGTCACTTAGAAACAGTACCCACTAAAATGCACTGACTCTTCACTAGAGCTTTGTGGCAGTTAACCACCATTGTCAAAATGACCCAATTTGGAATCACATACAAGAAGAGATATGTTCTCTAAGGATGTTTTCAGAGAGGTTTCACTGAGGGAAGACCTATCATGAGTGTGGATAGAACCATCCCTTAGACTGGAGTCCCGGGGTAAAGAAAAAGGGAAAATGAGAAAGCCTGATGAGCATTAGTATTCATCTTTTCTACTTCCTGAAATACCCAAATGTGAGCAAACTCTGCCTGCACAGGCACAAGCCAATTCTCCCACTGTGCTGCTCCTGTCCTAAGAGACTGCACCCTTAAGCCACAGAATAAAGCCATCTTCCCTTGACCTGTGTTTGCAGGGTTTTAGCCACAGAAATGAAAACAATAACAAATCCAGAGAGCCAGAGTGGGAAGGCACCACTGGAGGAAGTTTACAGGGGGGTGTGGAAGAGCCCTGCGGTGGACCTGCAGGTGCCATGGGCAGAGCTTTGTGGACTAGTCTGGTGGGAGTTTGGACACTGAAGGCTGGGTTCATGAAGTGACATGAGTAATACGGACCCTGTTGTGAACCAACCTAAAAACCAGTCAAGTTATATTCTGGCAAAAAGGAAAAAAAAAAAAATCTAACCATATTCTATCTCTGCCCTGAAAATCTGAGCAGGGCTAAATTCAAAAGCAATGGACTAATTGATTTGAGGCAGAAATATCAAGACAGTCTAATAATCAGGCTGTGTCATGGTTATTGTTTACTATTCTTAGATTTGTGGTGAAAAGGAGCAGAAAGATATATAAAGAATATGAAATTTGACAAGGAAATGAGTCTGGGTGTGTTTAAGGTTGGTGTGGGTAGGCTGACTATAACTGTTAAAGAGATTAAAGCCATTAAGGGAGAAACTTCAAACATTGCAATTGGGACAGTAGCAAAGTTGCCTGTACGACAATATCCTCGCCACACCCCTGAACTCCAGAGTCTAACAATACAAACATGGTTGAAAGTCTTTCCTTTGAAAAGACTGTACTTGAACTAAGACAGCTTCTAGGGCAGACTGCTCACGTAAGGACACCCAGGGAAGTGTGTTTCCAGGCTGAGCCTGGAAGACACACAAAGATCTCTGCAGCTGTGGTCCCACGGGTCAAGGCTACATTTTGAGTGAATCACAGAACATTGCACCATGCACATGATGCTGACTCTGAAGGCATGTAACATCCAAAAGTGAGGGGAGGTGTCCCAGAAGCTTGCAGCAGTGTTCCAAAAAGCCCCCACAGTCAGGCAACCAACATGTATGGAAGAAAGATTGCCTGCAAGGAGTTGAGGAGTAGGCTGTGCATGAAGCTGTGAAGGGGAAGCCAAAGCTGCCATGGAGACACCAGAATACTGGAAATCTATAGATGTGCAGGTACTGAGGAGAGCCAGCCCAAGAGAGAGAGAGAGGCCACCGGCAGCCATGGCAACAGAGCCTGAGGCATGGGGCTATGGATCACAGATGATGCCATCACAAACAGAGATGCGGAGCTGCAGGGTTTGGTGTTTGCCTGCTGCATTTGTAACTTGGTTTGGTCCAATCTTTTTATGATTTTCCAGTGTTTCTTCCTTTTGGAAATGTTTGGTTTTGGTTTCCCCCTATAGGTGCTCACAGTTAAAATGTTACCATTAGTCTCTGGGCAGACTCTGAACTTGGGCTTTCGAAAAAATGTTGGTGTTGGTAAGACTTAGGGACTCCTGGAGATGGGCTAAAGGCATTTTGCATCATAAGATGGCTATGAATCAGTGCTAGAGAGATGGCTCAGTGGTTAAGATCACTGACTACTCTTTCAGAGGACCTGGGTTCACACAGCAGCTCACAACTGTCTATAACTCCAAAATATGACACCCTCACACAGAAATACATGCAGGCAAAACATCAATGCACATAAAATAAAAACACATTTAAAAAAATAGCTATGAATTGTTTTTGTTTTGTTTTGTTTTGTTTTGATACAGCATTATTCTGTGTAACAGCCCTGGCCATTCTAGAACTCTCTTTGTAGATCAAGCTGGCCTCAAATTCACAGATATCCACCTGCCTCTGCCTCCTGAATGCTGAGATTAAAGGTAATGATGGGATTAAAGCTGATGGCTATGAATCTTCAAGGACTAACGTGTAATGTTTTGGTTTAACTGTGTCAAGGAGCTGGAGCGATGCTCAGTGGTTAAGAGCACTTATTTTTGCAGAAGACCAGTTCGATTCCCAGCACCCACATAGTGGCTCACTACTAACTGTAACTCCAGTTTCAGGGGATCTGGTAGCCTCTTCTGGCCTCCTTGGGCGCCAGGCATGTACATGGTTGCTACATGCAAGCAAAATACCCATACACATAAAATATAAAAGTAAATTAAAAAGTAAAGTAAAATTGACCTTTTGGGGTATTCAGTTGGCAGGGAGTAAACTAATGGTGCTTGTCAACTTGACTCTCTTTATGATTATAGCTCCAGGCATATCTTCGATAATTTTCAGAAAGGTTTAACTAAGGAGGGAAAATCCACCCTGAATGGTGGGTATCATTTCCCTATAAGATGCTGGACTGAGGGAAAAAAAATTAAGAGAGAGAGAGAGAGAGAGAGAGAGAGCGAGAGAGAGCGAGAGCGAGCCTGATGAACTGCAGCATTCCATGCTCCGTCTCTTGATCTGCCTAATTGTGAGAAAATTCCCCCCACTGTACCCATCCTGGCAGGAGGAAGACCTTCTAAAGAGAGACACTTGTGTCCCTTTCTTCAGTTACCAGATTATTAAGACAATGGTCCCCAAGGAATTGGAATTTTCCCAGAAATTTCATGGTAGGGAAAAAAAGGCTGAAGTCCTGGTGCCAGCTAGAGGAGGATCTTGTTTCTCAGGAAGAGATTTCATACAGCTTTAACCATTTGTAAGACATCCCAGAAGCTGAGGCAGAGACAATAATGTGTCGATGCTGGGCAGGAACACACCTTGACTAGGGCAGCTTAGTTAGACATGTCTGGTGCCCTTTATTTCAACCTAAACCTGGTATAAGCACTCCACAGATGAATTTGAGGTGGGGGTGGAGGTCACTGGACCTCCTTGCTTGTTCCTCTTCCCAGTGTGACCACACTGGTTAAATATGTCTGCCTTTCACCATAACTCATCATTGTAATTGGTATTATTGATGACACTGGCTGAGCTTAGCTTGTTAGGACTGCAAATGTCCAGATGTGTACCCTAAAAGCTCTAGTAATACCCCTCAACTGTTGACTAATCCTGCCTCCATGTATCTCTTGCCATGATGGACTGTACTTTCAAACTGCAATACAAATCTGTTGTCCCTAAAGTAGCTTCTTGTCAGGTAATTTAGTCACAAGAAGGAGAAAAGAAAGTGCTAGAGGTCCATGATGAGGCAGGATGAGTCTGGCATGATTTTAGTTCTTTCCTTTGGATCAGAAACCTGCTGGCCGCCCCCCTCCCCCACCTAGAGAGAAGTCATTGCCCTTAATCTTTTCTCTTGAATTACCTTAGGTTCCAGGAACAGCAGGGCCAATCCACAAATACCTTTATGGCAAGGGACTGACATTGTCCCCAAGCAGCAGGCAAGTTCGCAGGATCTACCACCCCAAGATGAGAACAGCCATCGTGAAGGGGTGGCTGCAGCCCTGCAGACCGCCTTGCATGAGACCCGCACAGCCCAGCTTGATGGCACTGCAGGGGCCCAAGGTTTTGCACTTTAATCTGCAGTTACAACCGCTGGAATCCAGATGGATCAGAGAAAGGATCAAAAAATCAGAAAAAGGTATTAGAGCAAGCTGCCGCTCTTCTGACCTATTTTGCTTATGCCAGCAGCAGCTCCATGCCTGGAAGACTTGGCTTTTAATAAATGTTCCTTGAATTCATGAATAAAATAATGAGTCGCAGAGGCAGATTTCAAGATGCCTGTCTTTGCATCTGCATTTCTCATTATCAATTTGCTTGAATGATTTCACTATGTTGATCTGTCATCATCTCTCTGGGGAAAATGTCATCACCAGCCCTATGGAAACAAACCTAACAAGTCAAAGAGAGGTGGCATGCCCTCAGCCATTTGGCTCAAAGAGGTAGACCATTTGTAACCCACGGCAAACCCCAAAGAAGGGTAGAGTCACAGACACGCTGACATTTACCGAAAGCAAGGGAGGCAAATGGTCTGCCTAAGTCACTGGTATACTGGACACGCTTATCCCCCTCTGTCACTCTGAGCAGATGTCAGAACAATGGTCCCATGGGACACCCAAGATGGCCAAGGAGGGATGAGAACAACAGAGCTCAGAGATTGCTGATTCCAGTCTCTGGGTTCCCACCCGTCTTAGTCAGTGTTCTATTGCATGAAGAGACACCATGACCACTGCAACCCGTATCAAAGAAAGCATTTAACTGGGGCTTGCTTACAGCTTCAGATGTTAGTCCATTATGATCACTGATGGGAGCATGGCAACACGCAGGCAGACATGGTAGTGGAGAAGTATCTGAGATTTCTACATCCTGATCTACAGGCAGCAGAAAGAAAGCCTAGGCCTAGCATGGGCTTTTGAAACCTCAAAGCCGACCTCCAGTGACACATTTGCTCAAACAATGCCATGCCTCCAATCCTTCTAATCCTTTCAAATAGTACCCCTCACAGGTGACTAGGCATTCAAATACATGAGCTTATGGGGGCCATCCTCATTCAAACCTCCATGCCATCTGTGGGACAAAGTAATGTCTCCTTGGCAATAAAATAAGAGATCTGAAACAGCTTCATCAGCACATGCACTCTATGGAGACTTCTGTTCTACAGTGGTGCCTCAGCAGAAGCATGGGAGAGCACAAGGCCAGACAGTATCCAAGGGTAGAACAAAAGCAGGATGGAAGCCCAAGGCTCAACACTTTACTCACTCCAAGCCCTAGAGCATTCCCCTTTCACTATCTATAAACAGATTCCATATAACAGATCCCATCAAAGGAAGACTCGTGTGTGTGTGTGTGTGTGTGTGTGTGTGTGTGTGTGTGTGTGTGTGTATAGTCTCATCTTGTATGTGTGCGGACACTTGTGTTCTATGGCACACATGCAGAGGTCAGAGAACACCTTGCAGAAGTCATTTTTCTCCCTCTATTATATGGGTTATGAAGACCAGACTCAGATCATCAAGCATGGAAGCACACAATATCAAATGAGCCATCTTGTTAGCCAAAGGCAGATTTTCATATATAAAGGAAGGCTAAAGGCATGCACATTTTTTCTGTGTGATTTATTAATTCTTTTAGAATTTTTACAATGTATTTGTATCATATCTACCCCTCTCTCCTCACCCTAACTCCTCCTAGACCTACCATCTTGTTATTACCTTGAGACATAATCTTACTATGGTGCCCAGGCTGGTATTAAAACCTTAAGTGGAGGGCTGAAGAGATGGCTCACAGGTTAAGAGCACTGGCTGCTCTTCCAGAGGTCCAGAGTTCAATTCCCAGCACTCACATGGTGGCTCACAGCCATCTATCATGAGATCTGGTGCCCTCTTCTGGCATGCTGGCATAAAAGCAGGCAGAACACTGTATACATAATAAATAAATAAACCTTCAAAAATAAAATAAAAAATCAAGTGATACTCCCACCTCCCTGGTAGCCAGGCATCCAGATGCATGCCACCATTCCCAGTCGAGACTCAGGGATTTTCAAGGGCTCCAGCTCCTTGCAGCACACATGTTCTCTGACCATGCACAGATATCCAGTATCGGAACTGTTTTGCGTTACAAGCCAACCAGCCGAGGCCGTGCCCGGGCAGAGCAGAGGTTGGGGGCGGGGTACGGTGAGCTCACCCACCTGCTTGTGCACCTTGGTAAGCTGCTCCAAGTTATTCTCCAGGAAAGAGATCTTCTGCTTCTGGGCGGCACTACCCCCTCCATCGTCGCTGTCCAGCTCCACACTCTGCATCCACACGTGACAATTAGTGGCATGACCCGCTTCCCCACTCACCTGCCCACTGTTCAATATATATTAAAGCTCTTGAAAAGGGAAAATTCCCAATCCCACCAAAAGACAGTCTGAAAGTGAAAATAAAGAGAAGTTGTAAAAGGTGCCACTCCACGGACTTTTGGATAAATTGCCTTGGCTTGCACTACAGTGTTGTGAGGAGGAGTAACTCTTGAGAATGCTGGATAAGAATACCTTCAGATCTGCTTTTGTAACTGCACACATTTCTCTGTAATGAAATGTACTTCTCCCCGGCAGGTAAAGCGATTTTTCTTTTCAAAAGAAACACACTCACAACTTATTGAGAAGAACCAGTATGAAAATAAGACTCAAGTTTAGCTTAGCCATCAGGACTAGACGAGAGATCACCAAGCCTGTCATCCAGTCTCATTGTTGCCACTGGGAATCCTAATGGCTTCTGCTTGTCTCTTAGACAGCCAAAGCTCTGCAGTTCCTCCGTGAGTCAGTCTCGGCCCTGTCACTGCACAGGTGCTGGGAAAATCCTTTGGATTTATCAGATCTTGAAATTGGCAATAACACCGTACTCTTGACAAGCAAGGTAGCACAGATAAGTTAAAACACATGAGCAAACACAACCTAAGTTCAAAAAGAGCCAAACATGTCTGTCTGATGATACAATGGAAGGAACCATCCTTCTCCGGAAGGGAAATGGTTTCCACCATCAATTCAGCCCACAACATAAGCTCTCAAACATGAATATACACCAGGATCCCCAGGACATTTCCTAAAACTCAGATCACTGAGCCCACCCCCATCTCTGATTCCTCAGATCTGGGGGTGGGTCATGTATTTAAACAAATTCCCAGGTGATGCCAATGTAGCTGCCAGAGGCCGAAAATGTGAAAGTAAGTCATCCTTAGGAAGTTTTATTAAATGAAACCAAAGGATTCTGGTGTCCTTCTCTTGACCCTTTCTCTAGTCAGCAGTCCACGTCACCCAAGGGACAGAAGTCTTCTTTGTCATAAGTTCTCATCAGGTTCCCCTCCTGTCAAGTCTGTCCATTACATCTACAATGACCTCATCTTCCTATCTGGTGTAGGCCCCAAGGTAACATGCACTTCGTAGACTGTGGTCACTGCCATTCAGGCTCTGAAAATCTCCCATGAGTCTCTGCCTTCAATATTTGCATTACCAAGATTCCACCCTGTAGAGCCATGCTGCCACAGGTGCATGCCAACTGCATACTGTTTTCTGTTGGGCACACACACCACGGCTCAGCAACCCACTTAACTCAGCCCTAGTAGATACCATCCAAAGCCGGCTGAATCTTCTCTCATCTCCCCCAGCTCCACATTCTTTTTCCTCCTCCACTGAGGACACCAGCCATCAGATATGGCCTCTTTCTACTGTCCTGGTTTCCTGCAAATGCATCCGGCTTGACTCTCTCTGACCTCTGGAAAACCCCGTGCCTTCTCTTTACCAAGTAGCGGCATCCATTTGTGCTGTTAATTCCCCCTCTTAGACCTGCTCCTGTCAACTGCTCCCTATTCACCATGTTTGGCTTTTTCTCCTTTGCTCCTTCACACACACCCACGCGTACGAGTACATATACATGTACGCATGCTCAAACATGCATATGCCTTTACTAAACATTTGCACATGCTTCTTTTGATACTGTCCTTCAATCTTTTCATGGCTCTTCCATGACTCACTCCCAGCTCCTTGTCCATTACGCTCTGGCCTCACGTCTTCCCAATTAAATTTTGGAGCTGACTTGATGAGTCACCAATATGGAGACTCCCTAAGATCCCCGGGATTCTGAGAGCTTGCAGACTTACATCTCTTTTCCACACTGCAAACACACCCAAGCCTAGATCTGCACCTGCAACACAGGGATGTAGAACCTACTCCACAGAGGCTGGGATGAACAAGCACAATACCAAAGTGCCTCACCAACTGCCTAGACAAACGTGAGGCTCCGGCCATCTCACTTCTGTAGATGAAGGGACCATGCTGTCCTCTTCTGACAAGAATGCTGGGACTTTTCTGGCCCAAAACAAGTGACTTTCATACAGCATGGGCCAGACAAATATATGTCGTTTTAAATAAAGGCCAGCCAGGGACAGCATTGTAAGTTCCTCTTACTAAGAAGGAAAATCAGATGGCAAAATAGTCCCAAGTAATTTCAGCCCCAAGCACATTCTTTTAATAATGTTCCCTGGCACGAGGTAATTAATGTATAAGCACAACCAGCCTTAATTTGAGCAAGTGATATTTCAACTGGAGATGATACCTCATCTCTGACTTCTTTCTTCAACCTGTTCAGAAATGACAGCGCTCACCTTTTTCACCCGGGTGGTCAAATCCTGGACGAAGAGCTTGCGCAGGTTATGAAGGGTCTGGAGCTCTCTAGACTGGAAGAGATTTTTTTGACATGCAGCATCTGTCAGGTGATGGACTGAACTGGTGTTGCATTTGCTCTGGAAGTCATTAGCTCCCCTGATATCACCACTGCACTGCTGGAGCTGCCACTGATATTGCTGGTGCCATGGTACAGCCTGTGCCTTGCCCGCTTTGCAACCCACACTGCTATCAGGAGTACATGCATGGTGCAGGATCCTGGAGACTCCAACTACAGGCTGCAAGCCAGAATGTAGCCAGCCAGCTCTTTTCCTCTACTCTCAAAAGGGCTGAACAAAAATTCATAGGAAGCTACCTGCCATGGGGGGAGGGGGGGTCTGCTTTTGTTTTTGTTTACTTCCCACATAAATATTACACATTATACCAACAAGCTAAATTAAAAGGTAACCATGACTCCTCTCACCCAAACTGGCTGGCACTTCCCATGATTCTGCACCCACTACTGGCATTCCCCATGATTTTGCGCCCACTACTGGCATTCCCCATGATTCTGCACCCACTACTGGCATTCCCCATGATTCTGCGCCCACTACTGGCATTTTCCCATGATTCTGCTCCCACTACTGGCATTTCCCATGATTCTGCGCCCACTACTGGCATTTCCCATGATTCTGCGCCCACTACTGGCATTTCCCATGATTCTGCGCCCACTACTGGCCCAATCCACAAGTATGTTTGCCCCACATCAGCAGCTCACAGATGAGGCCATTCTCAGACTCTCCATCTGGTGGCCCTGGGCAAATCACCTGAACTTCCTGTGTTTTCTCACATTTCAGGTGAAGATAGAGAATTTGACTCCATGGTGTCAAGACTAAATGAGATGATCTGGAAACCCCTTAGGAAGGTTTAAGTGGTTAATAAGACAGCTACTATGAGTTCATAGCCCGAGAGCTGGCAATTTCCTCCTTCATTTTGGATTATTTTCTATGAATGAATACCTAAGAGTATAAGTGATGAGGCAAGGGCCTGAACCAAACCTAGTAACCTTTGGTAATAAAACCAGAAAATGAAAACAACATTTCCTTTAGTCTACATACAGTTTATATACACACACACACACACACACACACACACACACACACACACACACACACACTGGGGTCTTAATTTCTGTAGCTCTAGTTGGCCTTGAATTCATTAAATAGACCAGGATGGCCTCAAACTCATAGAGGTTTTTCTGCTTCTGCTCTCACATGCTCAGATTAATGTGCACCACTGCCTTATCTATCCTTTTCAAGGTTTGTGTGTGTCTGTGTGTGTCTGTGTGTGTGTGTGTGTGTGTGTGTGTGTGTGTGTGTGTGTGTGTGTGTGTGTGCATATGCGCAAGTGTGTACACGTGTACATGAATGAAGTGCTGGAAGATTTGAGGAGAGGGCATTGGGTCCTCTGGAGCGGAAATTATAGGTGGTTATGAGCTGCCCTACATGGCTGCTGGGAACTGAACTCGGATCCTCTACAAAAGCACTAAGTGCTCTTTGCTGTGGATATCGCTCTGTGTAAATAAAGTTCTGATTGGCCAGTGGCCAGGCAGGAAGTATAGGCGAGACAAGAGAGAAGAGAATGCTGGGAAGTAGAAGGCTGGGGAAAGACACCACCAGCCGCCGCCATGACAAGATGTAAGGCACCGGTAAGCCATGAGCCATGTGACAAAGTATAGATAAATAGAAATAGATTAATTTAAGATAGAAAAAGTAGATAACAAGAAGCCTGCCACAGCCATACAATTTGTAAGCAATATAAGTTTTTGTGTGCTTTCTTGGTTGGGTCTGAGTGACTGTGGGACTGGCAGTAAGAGAGATTTGTCCTGACTGGGCCAGGCAGGAAAACTTTAACTACAAATGGCGCCCAACTTGTTGGCAAGAGTTTCCACCTAAAACCTAAGAAAAAAATATTCTAAAACGGAGCTAAAAACAGCTTCCTAGTTGTCTCTCTCAAGTTAGCGGCAGCCTGCTGGTTTGAGCTACTGTGGCGGGTTCCTGGCCTATGCGTCTGACCTGCAGTGTGGAGGGAATGAGGAGTCTACAAGCAGCACTTTACTCTGCTGCGTGGTAGATTTAGCCTTTGCTAATTAAAAAAAAAAAAAAAAAAAGTTTCTGGGCTATGCACTGCTTTGATAGAACTGCTTCTGATAGTTGATGATACACATGGCTCCAGACCCAGAGCTGGAGGTAAACAGTACCACCGCCACTTTGGAAAGCTGAAGTGGGTGGAGCAGCGTTTCAGTCTTACAAAGATGGATATTACACAGAGAATCTGGTTTGTCTTGTCTTTGGGATTTTTAACTGCAGAAAAAGATTTGATTGTAAAAGCTGTTGAGTTAAACAAATATGTAAATTTTAAAGGTACCTTGACTTCGAAATTTGGATATAAGGATATGTTGCTTTGGAAAAGAGTCTCTGCTTTTGTTTCCACAGAAAGCCAGAGGCTGTGGATTTGTTCCAGATTAAGATACATCAGGTTTGATCAGCCAAGACCACCTGAAAGGGCTCCGATGACACCATGGCCCAGATGATCCAACATCCAGAATGGTTTCAAGGCAACTGGCTCAGAGGTTCACCCTCACGGACTACTCCATAATCCTAAAATTTTCTTTAGGCCCCCATAACATACAGCGCCCCCCTCCAGCAAGAAGTAGTAAGAGAAACTACGCCCAAATTCCCAGCTGGCTTTGGAGATGAAATTGGCTCACTCCTTCTCTAAACCCAGGCATATTGTTAAAAGAAAAGGTTAAGAGATTCTTGTGTCCCAAATCAGAAGAGCCCTCTGGTGTGGGACAGAAAAAAAACAATATTTTTATTTAAACCAGGTTGATTATAAATGTGATCTCTTTCTAAAGAAGAAAAGGGGATATGATATAGATATAATAGTCTGAAAGGGTAGATTAAGGAACTTATTTCTAAAGAGCAACAACTTGTTTAAAATGTTTTACATTGGTATAGATTTTAGTCTATTGATATAAACTTAAAGTTAATTTTGTTGTACTGTGTGTATATTTCTTCTCTTGTTTAAAGTATTATGTTTGTACAGCTCATTTAAAATTATAATGGATAATTAAAAATAGATTAATAATTAGTCATCTACAATAATCATACTTGTAGCCATGTTAGGTAAGTCTTCTAGATATACAGAGAGATATTTCAGATAGACAGGTAATCCTCAAATACTTCAAAAGTCTACAGAATATGGCATTTAAAATATTTTTAAAATTTAGACTTTCTGGACAGTGAGACATGTCTGCTCCTGGCAACACCGATTTACTTCAGAGAGGAGGATGGGCATTGAAGACACTTCATATCTTATCTTCACCTTGGCAAAAATAGCCATTTGGGCAAGAAACTGTTCTTGCCTGGCCTGCTTGATCAACTGGACATGCAGGACCCATAGAAAGGTGACCACTGAACTTTGCTTGACAAAATGGTCCTTCAGGTTCCTGCTTCACAGAGGAAACTGCCAGACATTCTACAGGACAGTGAGAGAAGTGACCGAGAGACTCTAGCCCTGTGGGCTGAAGACAAATGCCCCAACTTTACAAAGGAACATTAGGTGACTGTCCAGGCTGCCAGCTGTCTCTGTCTACTCTTGCAAGACTCCTGAAAAATGCTTTCATCCTTCTCCCGGTTCTCAGATAATATTATATCCTTCTGAGGTCTTTGATGTGGTTGAAGACTAGATAGTTATAATTTCCTCAGTTACGATAAAAGATAAGTTAGATATAAAACCTTAGACTCACAAATATAAGATAGATAGGATATCTTCTTTAATATTGTAACTGTAATTCTTGCTTGATAATTGTTTTGTTATATGTAATTGTACTATGTAAAAGTTAAAACCTTCCTTAAAAAAAAAGAAAAGGGGAAGTGCTGTGGATATTGCTCTATGTAAATAAAGTTCTGATTGTCCAGTGGCCAGGCAGGAAGTATAGGCGAGACAAGAGCGAAGAGAATGCTGGGAAGTAGAAGGCTGGGGAAAGACACCACCAGCCGCCACCATGACAAGATGTAAGGCACTGGTAAGCCACGAGCCATGTGACAAAGTATAGATAAATAGAAATAGATTAATTTAAGATAGAAAAAGTAGATAACAAGAAGCCTGCCACAGCCATACAATTTGTAAGCAATATAAGTTTTTGTGTGCTTTCTTGGTTGGGTCTGAGCGACTGTGGGACTGGCGGGTAAGAGAGATTTGTCCTGACTGGGCCAGGCAGGACAACTCTAACTACAGCTCTTAACTACTGAGTCATCTTCCCAACCTGGTTCTTCATATGTTTTCTACAAGAGATGTTAGTTTCACATAAATTACATCCTTATAAGTGAGAAGTAGAGAGAGACTCTTTTAAATGTGTTCATCTATATAAATTGACAGGATGCCAGGGGATGAATGCTCAGAGTTAAGGAAACACAAAGTTTCTGGAAATACCATTCTCTGTTAATTTAAGGCCTTATTATTGGATCCAATTCTGTGTTAAAATAAGAAGCACCTGAAGTCAATTGCATCCTTGGATGAGGTAAATTGCTTTCTGCAGGAAGCCTAACAGGTCTGGTATGGTGAATAATGTGCACAGACTGCCATCCGAGAGTGAGCCACCTCACAGCATAGGACCAGGGGTACAGTCCATCGCTCACCATTATCCAGGCTGCCCTCCACCCCTGCAGAGGGAGCTAGGTCCCACATCTCTTAATGCTGACAAATGCGCTGCCTGCTGTCCCTCCACCTCAGATCTTACTTCTGCCCACACTGCCATCACGGTGCATATTTTCTGACAGAAAACACTGCCACACAAAAGGGAGGCAAGAAGTTTGACACCCCACCCAAAAGCCGGGCCTTTCCTTGGGGCATAAATACCATATGAGAGTCCTGAGCTGGCCCCTTCTTTCATTATTAGCAGTTGGGCAGGGGCAGTCAAAGGCATGTAAGGTGGTTTATACTGTTGTACCGTGATGCTTAGGCAGCTGTCACGTGGCTTCCTGCAGCCATGATCTTTCCTCCATCGCACTCAGAATTCTTTCTCTACCCTCCAGCTTCGCCGGGTTCTCTCCCCACCATAGGCTACTCCCCTCCGTGCAAGAGCTGGAGGCCAATGACTCGGACAATGAGAGAACACTAGAGAGGTGTTCAGTGTCTCATGAGGTGGGATCTAGAGGGAATGGTCAGTGTCCTGCCTCCAGAACAGCATGGATGACCAGTCTGCAGTGAGATTCTCAGAGTGAAATCTGCTAGCAGCCTCCTACCCCTCCCCACATTGTTCAGGAGGAAGGGCAGGCTGGCACGGGCGGCCTTGAGAACAGAGTGACAGCCGAGGACAGCAAGAGCCTGTCTCTGAAGGATATCTACAGCTCAGCTTGGGAAGAATCCAAAGCGGAGGACAAACACTTGAGTGTAAAGCAGCTCACGCTGCAGGAATCTAGTCCTGGAGGTGAGGAAGGAGGTGCGGGGTGATGAGGGAAAGAGGAAGAAGAAAAGGAACCACCCCATTAGGGGGTCTGTCCTTGTGTGTGGGACAGAAGGACATGTGTAAGGGGGGGGGCAGCCTTCGAGAGTGGGCATGTGTAGGCATAGCCAGATTACTAAGGAAATGGGCTGGTGGGAGGGAAGGAGAAAGAAGAATCGAGTAGGTGACGGAGGCTACTGAGAAAACAGGCCATTTAATACATCTCCAAGCACCTAATAAGGCAAAGGAACTGGCTACTAATCCTTTATTACGCTCACAGGGATAGGGACAAGAAAGCATGTGAGTGTAAGAATGTGAATATGTCTGGATATGAGTTGGGGAGAGAGGGAGAGATGGAGGGAGGAAAGGAGGGAGGGAAGGAGGGAGGGAGGGAGGGAGAACCCATGAGAGTGACTTGCATGAGTCAGCAGACTGTGAGCTGTGACCGTGACAACATGAATATGTCTCAGTTTACTGAGCATTTGTGCATATTGGCCTGTAAGTGTGAGGGAAAGGATGAGAAAAGGCAAGCAAGTATGAGTTTAAAAGTACCTAACAACTTGTGTAAATGAGCAGAAATGTGTTTGAATGAGCAAAACCGTTAGTGAGACACAGATGTGTGTGAGTGTATAGGAATATATATGAACATCATAAGGACGATCAGGGCATGTGGCCAAGCCCAGAAGACATCATGAAAGTGGGTGTGTGGTGTGCCGACAAGCTGTGTGTGCAAATGCATGTGCAAGCTGTGTGCGAGGGCAGCAGAGACACAGAAGGGAAACAAGGCACATGGGTGTAGTAGGGGGCCCACAGGGGTATAAGCAGAGAAGCCCCTGCTGGCAGGAATGTAGTAGAAGTTCAATGTTCAGCGTTTTCCTGCAATTCTCTAAGTACATTCAGTTATGGACTGCATGGCTCTATAAACAATGTAGATGAAACAATTTCATGGCTTCATGTCTGCTTTCCCTATAGGCTTCGCCCTTGAAAGGTTCAACTTCCTGTCAGCACAGGCATTTGACCTCTGTCCCCAAGGCTTGTGTCTTCATTCCTCTGAGGAGCAGTTTGTCCTGGCCCAGGAGCCAGCATGCAGCCTCAGCTCCAGATGGGAGTAGCCATCTGCCTCCAGTCTGAGCCTCTGGGCTGTTGGGGATGGACTCTGTCCCACATATAAACTCACGTGGCACATGAGTGGGCTCAGAAGGTGCCGCTGAATTTAAACGTGTGCAAGCCTAAACACATTTTCACCGAATTCTGCTGATGTCAGAATGGTATGTGATAAGCCACAGCTGTGAGATGTGATCTCTACATATACATGTATGTGTGTATATATCTGCTATCCTGCACAGCCACTGAAACCAAAGCCGGGAGAGGAAGTCGATGGCTGTAGGCACAGCACAGAGAAACCCAATAGCAATGTCAAACATGGAGCCCTTACTGAACCAAGTGGTGTCTACTGCTCTTCTCCCTGGCCCTCCTTCGAGGCACCTGCTCCAGCACTGTCCTCCTATGCCTGTCTTTCATCCTCCTTCACCCAGCCGCACACGGACATCCTTTCTACTGTCACATGCCACAAGTTATTGCCTCCAGAATGGTCTTCCTCAGCATGTTCCTCCCGTCAGCTCACTTCGTCAAGGCCAGCTTCTAGAGACCAGACCTCCCTACACTGTGCGCTGGTAGATCCAAGTGCCTAGGCTAGTGCCAGCCTCTGTGGGTGCTTGCTAAATATCTGTTGGAAGTTGAGTGGAGTTCAGTTCTCATTCACATACTTCAGGATAACAGCACTCATGACCGACTAGTCAATCAGCGGATGAATTCTGTTAAAAGTCAAAATGCCAGTTTGCCACAGAATGCTTATGGGAAGGCAGTACAGGCGCCATCTTAGGGGAGGGCCACCATCTTAGACCACCTGCTCTACTCAGTTCCAGGAAGGACCTCAGGAATATGCCATGGCAACTCAAACAGATGCAGGTCAGTATGCTCCTGCAGACGTTCTGCGGTTTATGGCCCTTGAAGGTATCTAAATAATCCCACTGAGCAGTCCAGATAATCCTGCTCAACAAGTTGTGGTTCCCTGCCAAAAAGTCCAAACCAATAGTTTCAAATGAAGTTTCACACCAAAAGTCTAGACCAATAGTTTCAAACAATCGCCTTGCCACATATCCCTTCTACCCAATTTCAAGTTGCCAAAGCATGTCATTCCCAGCTTGGGGTTTTTCCCTATTAAAAACTCTCTACCCTTGGGCGGGCCACTGCTGCTGAAATTTCCCTCCATCTGCCTGGTGGTGGCCCAGGTTTGAACCTGACAATAAAAGGACCCTTATGTGCTTGCATGGGAAACCGGCTCCTTGGTGGTCTCTGGGGATTTCTCGAAATGGTTCTGGAAACGGGCACACCACTTTGTGTCTAATTGCTATCCAGCAAAGGTGCACACAGATAAAACTTTAGAATCAACCATTCAGTAGATCACAAACAAAGCAATGAACTGAGGTGGTAACTGACTTACCACAGTCTCTTCCAGCCCCTTAAGGTCCTCCCTGACTTGGTCCCTTTTATCATTGAGCAACCTGAGGAGACAGAAAGGAACCATGAGCCACCGAGAGAGCCAGAATGGGGCAGGTACAATTTGCACCTGGGGCCAACAAACAAGGCTAAGCAAAGAGCAGACAACATGCTCCTCTCCACCCCCCACCCCTGCTTTAAACAGCCAGACCCAGCCAGGACCGGGCCTCCACCGCAAAGGCTGATTCTTAGGCCCTCCGATGAGGAGTCAAGGATGCTGAGGGCACTTACAGGAGTTTCTCCAGCCTCACTTCTCTCTCCTGGTCCTCTATTTTCAACTTGTTATAATCAGAGCTCAGCCTCTCCTGTTCCAGCTGCAGCTTCTGATTCAGACTGAAATTGAGAGGAAAAGGCAATATATTCCAGATCAGCTTGAACTTCTGGGTTATCCTCCTAAAGCCCTGGTCCTGTTCCAGGCCCATTAGTTCTGTGCAATAAAGGCAGCAATTTGGGAGGATTTGGAGGGATCAGAGAACAACCTCACAGTTTCTTCTCTGCCCAAGTGAAAACTAATTTCTGGGGAGCAGCTAGGAAGCATGAAATGAAACAAAGGCTTTGAGGGTGTATTTATAGTTTGTTGTGTGCAAGGGCTTCTGTGGGGGAAATAATGATATGGGGGAAACAGTGATGCTTGAAGAGAGAGAGAGAGAGAGAGAGAGAGAGAGAGAGAGAGAGAGAGAGAGAGCGAGCGAGAGCGAGCCCTGTTTCACAAATTCAGCTTCTGTGACCACCCAGAGGACAGCTGTTTACTCAGGTAACTGTTGGGCCATTTCAAACACCCCGCGCCCACCTTGAGGTGTTGGAAGCTGTCTTCCAGGGACAGCAGCTGCTATGGGGACAACCCCAGTCTATGGGGTGCTCGGAGAGGCACTATGAAGAGTGTGGATACAAATCATCATCTGCCTGGGGTTGTGCGGGTCCAATGTATGTCAACATGACAGGAGCTAAAGTCTTTTGGGAAGAGGGACTCTCAACTGAGGAACTGCCTCCAGAAGATACTGCCTGTAGGCAAGTCTGTAGTAGTGTATTTTTTTAAAACTGATGATTGATGTGGGAGGGACCAGCTCACAAAGGAGGGCTGGTACCACCCCTGGGCTGGTGGTCCTGGGTGCTGCAAGAAAGCAGACTGGGCTGGGCAGTGGTGCTGCACACCTTTATTCCTAGTACTCCAGAGGTAGAGGCAGGTGGATCTCTGTGATTCTGAGGTCAGTATAGTCTACAGAGCAAGTTCTAGGACTGCTATTGCTACACAGAGAAACTCTGCTTTGAAAAACCAAAAAAGAAGAGAGAGAGACAGAGACAGAGACAGAGAGACAGAGAGACAGAGAGAGACAGAGAGAGAGAGAGACGGAGAGGAGAGGAGAGGAGAGGAGAGGAGAGGAGAGGAGAGGAGAGGAGAGGAAAGAAAAAGAAAAATCAGGCTGAGCAAGACACAAGGAGCAAGACAGTAAGCAGCATTCTTCCATGGCCTTTGCTTAAGTTCCTGCCCCGACTTCCCTGGATGATGAACTGTAAACTATATGCCGAAACAAACCCTTTCCTCCCCAGCTTGTTTATGGTCAGAATATTGTTTCACAACAGAAACCCTAAGGAGTGTCGAGTATAATTCTGTACCATGCCAATGCCCATAAGCCAGGCTTTATGGGGGCTGAGACCACGGGGCTGTGTGAAGGAAACCAGAAGCACCCAGAGCCCAAGCCAAGGAAGCTCCCCAGGCAGGGACTCATGCACTTTCTTCCCACTCTTTCTGCACCATGTTTTGAGGGAGCGTAATCAGACTCGTGTCCAGGGGCAGTTCACGGTGCAGAAGGAGGGGGAAGAGGGCATGCTGAGGCCTGTCCTTTGGCAGGCTGCACAGAGCCAGCACACCACCTAGACTTCCCCTCTACTCCCCTTCTCCCTCAAGATGCAAATGCACTTGCAAGCAGCTCACATACTCGGAGCAGATTTGGATCAGTAGCCTGGAGAATTAAACGCTTAGCTCCAGTCTGATTCCTATTTAGCAGTGTGACCTTAAGTAAATAATTCAACCTTGCTTCTCATATCTAATTCTTCATCTGCAGAAAGTGGTGGTGCTGGTTGGGGGGTGCTTGGCCTAGTGTGGGGAGGGGCAGTGGGTGAAATTTTATTTCAGTAGACATGTTTTCTTCGTAAGAGTATGCTTTTGAGGGGACATTTATAGGGCTGTTCTGCAAAGGGGTGCGGCGACTACCAAGGAGATCTATGCAAACAGCATAAAGAACCCCTAGAATAGGGCCCCCCCAGAAGGGAGCTTTGCAGCTGGGAAAAAGAGGGTGCTGTGGATCAGTGGGCTCCCCAGAGACTCTGAGAAGGCAGGATGCAGCCATGAGGCAGTGAGCAGTTAAGCTGCCATGGCGCCATCCCAGTAGTGGTGGCATGGTGTACTGGCATCCACCTTGCAGACACACTGGCATAGGTCTCTGAGGTGTGCACACAGACGACCAGGTGGCTACAGGTGCATTATTTGTTGGGGTGGAGGGGCAGCAATGTCAAAAGGCTTCTCTAGAGTGTTTATTAATTCCCAAGGGAATAACAGCCTTTTCCTTTTCTTTTCTTTTTCTTTTTTTTTTCTTTCATACTTTCATATAGTCTCTCTGGCTCTTGGGCATGTATCTTCCTACCTAAGTCACTACTGAACTGATCCTGCCCCAGGCTGGTGTGATGTGGAGGGGTGGCTCAGTCTGCCTGCCACCTGCTATACCAGAGCCCCAGGAGGCTGGCCTCCAGATGGGAGAACAGACCTTGGAGGCAGCACCATCCAAATAGAGCTCAGAGCCCAAGCACAAGGAGACAAGGGCCTCTAGCTAAAAGTCATGTCCTTTAAGTCTGGCTCACAAGGCCCGAGCATGGCCACCCACACCCCATGAGCCCCTAGCCAACTCACTCCCGAATCTCATCAATGATTTTCTGCTTCTCCTCAATTTCATCACGAAGTCTGGACAGCTGCTTCTGGTGTGCTTCCCGGTGACTCTCCATCTGCTGCTCCAGAGCTTTCTGCAAGCCAGGCCAGGAGAAATATCACATCAACTTGCTGGCACTCTGCCCACTCGGTGATAAGCCCTGGATCTGTGTCCACCTCCCTCAGATGTTACATCCAAAAATTAAGGGTATTTCTTGGCTCTTGTGCCCAAGCTCCTAGCCTTGCTTCCTCTGTACACCAAAGCCCACAGATCTGCTGCAGAACTGAGTGGGCCTTGAAGGCAAGCCAGCCCAATAATTGCACAGAAATTTGCCTTTGCCTTCAATCACTCATCTGAGCTACATGGTTTTCTCAGCCAGGCCAGTCAGAACACAGTTCTCTTACTATCTGAGTGACCTCCGACAAATCACTTATCCCTGTAAGAACACTTCCTACCTGCTGAACTGAGGGGCAGACCCCTCTCTCTGTCCAGCCCACCAAAAGCACTCTGAAATGAGAACAGGCCACCCAAGCAAGGCCGGGCTGTGTTCTGTTGGCCGGAGCAGGGCCACAGCAGAATATTAGCTGTGAGATTCTGCTCAATGAGGTTCATGGTTTAGCTGAATCAATCAGAATTGTCACCTTCAAAGGTCTTATTTCCCACTTGTTTTTTCTACATTTTCCATTCTTGATTTAATGTGACCATGAAGATCTGTGTTTTAGGAAACTTAGGCTTGAAGATCTTCTTTGTAAGGGCTGAGAGGAAATGTTTTCTTTAGAAGTTAACACTGATCACATGGCCCGTGTGGTCACTGCCACGCTACTCTTATGTAGGAACAGGGAACACAGACACCAATGCAACACAGAATCCACAGACGTTTCTGGCTTCCTGGACAGTCCCATCATCATCTCGTGACTATGTGAGGTCCTGGGAGAGCTGCTCTGAAGGACCCACCATGCTCTGTCTCACGCTGACATGCACAGGTCCGAGGACCGATTTTTCTAGATGTGCACACATCAAATACACACATACTCACCTTCATCTCCTCAGCATCCTGGAGCCTTGTCAGGTGTTCCTTCTCTTTATCTTGGAAACTGACTTCATGCATTTTTTCTGTTTCAAAATGTAAAAGTGACTTCAGTTTTAACTGGCAGGATTCAGACCCCAAAGCAAAAACTCGGGAGACAAAACCATGAGGGCAGAGCGAGAAGAGCAGCCAGCTTGCATCAAAGCATCACCAGGGACGGCCTCCTGACCGAGCACCCAAAGTGCCAGGGCTAACCTCTCCTGTGGCCTGTGTTGGTACTTCCGCCCCTTGGGACCTCAGGTGGACTGAGGGCTCCCTCGGGAGAGCAGCCAGGGAAAGGAAGGGGCTAATTGGAAGCAGGCAATCCCAGAACTGCTTCGCACCTGGCCTCTGAGAGTGGGCTTTGAGTGGCTGGACATGAGGACATGGTCAAGCCTTGCAGATTATAAAGCTCCTATGAGCGTGAGGTGACATCTGGACTCAGGTCACTGGTAGAACTCCACAAGGAGTTAATTTACCTCCCAGGAGTAGCTGTGAATTTTCTAAGGATCTGGAGCAAGAAAACAAGCTAAAGATGAAAATAAGGGAAACAGAAATATATTCTAACTTTCTGGATTCACCAGGGGGCTCCAGGGGGGCAGGGCTGTTGCCAGCACTCTGGCTCAGTGGGGCTCCCTGAGCAAGTGGGCAAGTGCAGCCTGAGCTGGAGAGCTGGGAACAGGGTGCAGGGAGTGAATGTCATTTGGACAGTGACATCTAACTCATTATATCTCTAGTCTATCTGCTTTATTTCAGGTCTTCTCCGTTTATATTTCTATTCAGTGGCCCCATTGCAGGAAACATAAAAGAAGGGGAAATGTTTTTCTTTATCCAGGGTTAGGTGGCATTCTCTATTCTCAACATTAATTCCTTACCACTAAAATAAAATGTTTCAAAGCTATGGCAGGGCTCTTCCTTCTTAATTTGCCTTTGAACCTGAAGCAGCATGCATTTATCCAGTTAATAGCTTCACATGAAAATAAAAGAAATAACACATCAATCCTACTAATCAAAGTGTTTTTGTTTTAAATATTAATTTCTAAGACCACAAGGACCCATTTATTTTTAATAACTGCAATAAAGACTTTAATCTAACACTGCATGATAAATCATTGCTACACACATGCATGTTTTGTCTCCAACAGGAAGACCCATATTCTATTAAAGTCTACTGAACTTTTAGCTATTTTGGATGGCTTCCTTTTCCCTGCTTCTCTGCATTCTTGTTTATGTTTTTCTGATCTAAAGTTCTGTGATGAGGGGCTGGACAGATGGCTCAGTAGTTAGGAGCACTTGCTGTTCCTCCGGAGGATGAAGTTCAGATCCCAGCAGCCACACCAGGGGGCTCACAAATGCCTGTAACTCTATCTACAGGGCATCCAACAACCTGTTCTGGCTTCCTTACACACACACACACACACACACACACACACACACACACACACACGCGCGCGCACACACACACGCACACACACACGCATGCACACACATGTGCACCTATGCAGAGCTTGTGCACACACATACAATAAATCTTTAAAAATATACTTAAAATTCAATGGTCAAATGTTATGAAGAATTGTTATGGCTATTCAAATTGCTCTATAAAAATTAATTTTCATTTCAGCCTTTACTATGTGTGGTTGGTCTCACTCTGCACATTGTGAAGTACTTAATCCTGTTCTGGCTTCTGCATTTCTGATTGCCACTCTTAATGTTTGCTTCTGTTTACTCTCATTCTTTAAGCATTTCCTGTGTGTCAGCTAAGGGCAGAGCTCGTTCAAAAGCTGGGCTTTCCAGCTTAGCCACAATGCAAGTGCAGAACTACATGGGAGGGTCTGACATAAGAGAATTAGCACTTTCAAGTCACCCATGGGATGGATACAGCAGGGTGGCTCATCCAGAGAAGACTAGAGGTGAGAGCCCTCAGTATACTGACTTAGCCACAATCCATAACTAGGCTGCACATGGCAATCATAGCAGAGATGAGCAGAACCAGTGGCATCCAACAAGTGTAAGGGACAAGCTTTGCCAAGTGGTTAGAGGCCAACTGGGGTGGAAGAAGGGGATGCTGGATGGACAAAGGGAAACTAGGAAGGCAACAGACACACAGTGGGACTAGCATGGGTCTTTTCTTTCATTTCTGCTGTGGTTTCCAGCAGACACAGACGTGCTGTAACTGAACTAAACTGAACATCAAGACTCAGGCAGCTAGAAACTGACTTAGGCCGAGTGCCCGCCACTTGCAGAACAGTCAATATTTACCTTGGGCTCGGAGCTTGGCCAGCTCTTCACTGAGTGAGTCTTGGGATTCTTCCAGCTGCCTCCTCTTCTGTTCCATGTTCTGCATGTAGTCTGTCAGAGATTTGATCTTGGCCTCATGCTATGAGCAAGAAAACAGATCAGAAGGAAAAGTGAGTAGCTAGGACCTGCTTGTCCAGGCTTGTCTGGAGCTGTCCAATAGGAAACCACAACCTAGAGACCTCACCATGGAATGCCTCCTAGTTTGTCCTCTGCCTGGGATTCACAATTGAGGACCAAGGCAGCTCTGTCTCTTCCTTGTACTCTGCAGCTTCAGTCTCCACACACACAAATCCCTGGCACTTTCCACTCCTTGTGGAGACCAAAGCCACCCTGGTTACCTGCCTCTGAAAGCTTTGTAGAATACCTGCCTAGCACGAGCATTGGCCTGGATTCGGTCTCCAATACCATAAAGAGCAGGAGGTGGATGTGTGTGAAGGAGTTAGGAAACACCCAGGCCTGAAGGCCTCTTTCTTTAAACAAGGACCTGCAGATTCAAACAGCACGTCTGTTTTTCTTCTGTCCCTCAGACACAATGCACCAACTCTGGTCATTAGACCTTGTATCTTATGGTTCCTCTCTCTGGAGAGTTCCCTCTCTGCCAGAACCACACACACACACACACACACACACACACACACACACACACACACACACACACACGATGTCCTAGCTGGCTCCTTATCAGATCTCAGCATTTTCTCACAGTTCTTGCCTCTCTGGGATAGCTCCCTTTTTGTTTGCCCAGGAGGGTAGAGAGCAGATACTTAACAAACACCAGTGGAGGAGTCAGTAAAGGGATGGGAGCTCAGTGGCTGAACAGGAGTAACGGTGGCTTCTGGACAGACGGAATATGTATACTGTCCCCCCTCTGGAACGGGGGTTCATGTTTAGGCAGGAAGACCCGGCAGAATGAACGGAATGAACGCCTCTGCAACTCAGATGGAAGATATATAAGAACAGCTTTGGAGGCAAAAGGTATAACAAAGAAGAAAAAATTTCAACAAGGAATGTTGTGAGGCTCCTTAAACCACACCAGAAAACGAGGAGCTACAGTTTCTGTTAGTGTTAAACCTCTAGGAAATAATGACTGAATTGATGGCTTCCTATACACTGGAGCAGAGTATAAAACAGCCTCATGGGAGGCTGCACTCACTGCCGATACAGGAAGATTTTCCTGACTTTAAAAGTCCCCAACTCTCATTGACTGGTCAGTGTCACTCTGAGGCTGGGACCCCACACTTGAGAGTGAGTGTTCTCCAACCTTCCTCTGGCTGTGCTCGCTCCAATGAGCTGAGTTCACAGCCTACATCCACACGAGAGCACACTTTGAGCACAGCAGTTGGAGTACTGCCCTGTCTGGGAGCTCTGCAGGCTGCATTTTCTCTTCCTCCCTCACTTCTACAGGGCACAGCCAACCTGAGCCGAGCAGCCATCACCATGTGCAGGGTGTGGGAAGGATTTGGACATGGGCCACTTGGTCCAGCCAGACCCAGTGCTGGGCTGTGGTCAGCCATGGATGCTCTGCCTGCGGCTGTCTTCAGCCCACAACTACTGCAGTACAAGTTACCCCCAACTTTGTGCCGTGGTCTCACAGATAACCTAGAGTGGAGCTGTACCTTTCTCTGATGCTTATTGTGTTCTCTCAAGTTTTATAAATTATAAAAATGTCTTGCTGCAAATTTAAAAAAAGGTTCTTGTTGCTAATGACAATATAATCATAAAATATATAGCAAATCTACAAAAATGCAGTATGAATTTCACAAACCACCCTGTCTTATTTTTTTACAAAGATATAAAATGGCATAGATATAACTCAATATTTCATTTTAACTTAATTTTATATAATTATACTTTCCAAATGCCCAAGTTTTATGGATTTTTATAAGTTCTGCATAATATGCATAATATTCTTCCACATAACTTTATTATTTGTCTATCAACAGGGATTTGGGTAATAAATTTTATGATAATGTAAAATAATAGTGCAATCAACAGTTTCCACATAAACTTTTAATATTTTAATTAGAAAATTATAACACCATATGAAATTTAAAATTTTCATCTCCATTACCAATAAAACAATAGAATACATCAAATTACTGAACCAAAGGACACTTCTGGGTTAGGGAGATTGGACAGAGGGAAGAAGTGTCTTCTGTACAAGAACGAGGACCTACATCTGGATGCCCAGAAGCCACAGAAAAGCTGGGATTGGCGGCAGTTGCCTACGGCCCCAGTTCTGGGATGGGCAAAGACTGGTGGGTCCCAGGGGACTGGTGGCCAGCCGTCCACACAAAACACAAGCACCAGGTTTAGGTCACTAAGATACCCTGTCTCAAAAAACAGAGAAGAAATGAAGGAAGGTACCCAAAGTCAGCCTTTGGCCTCCACATGTGCGCATTACATGAGCACGCGCGCATGCACACACACACACACACACACACACACACACACACACACACACACATTCTCAGGATACTTACTTTTTTTTCTCCAGGTTCTTGTATTTCCAAAGTGCTTTCCAAAGGTATTACTAAATTCTATTTCAATGCGCTTATCAACTTTCCATCACATATCAGTACTGAATAACCCTTTAAATACTATTCTACTTAATATAAAAACAACCATAGAACCCATTTTAGACAATTAGTTTGAAGCTGTTTCTATTACTGCATATGTTTAAGCCATGTCAAAATAGGATGTTCTTCTGTCTGCCTACTGGTACTGAGAGACACTCGAGGCCACACTGGTACCTGCTTCCTCAAATGACTGTCACACGCAGTGAGCAGCACACACTGGCGCCATCTCAGAAATCTCCAACCCAAACAGTGTGCTTACACATTGGTGTAGCCCAGGACCGCTCCACAGTCCTCTGAACTACCTTCCTGAGATGAAAACACCATTCCAATGGGAAAAGAGCAGGCTTACTAACTGGCCAATGAAACATTCCCTGAGCTACTAGAACCAAGACACAGCTTTGGTTTATGTCCAGCTCCACCACTTGTGTATTTGGACAATATACTTAATCACAATCACATCTTCATTTGAAGGAAAAAAAAACAAAGAATAAAGTCTGCCTACAGAATTTTTTAAAGATCAAGCGAGAAAATGCACACTAAAATTTTAGTGCCAAGTGTGCATGTGAACAATGAAACCATTCCTGTCACCACCGTCAACAACAACAGTTTCTACTCACACAACCTTTCCCTGTGGTAGGGAGTTACAGATGTAGAAATGTCACCTTAACTGAGAGAAGACAGAAAAGCCTTGAGGGATTTGGTAATTTATACAACAGTATCTAGCCTTAAGGATAACGCTGGAGACCAGGCTTGGTAATACACACCGATCACCCGCATTCAGCAGGGGGATGAGGGATGGGTCTGAGACAGGAGGATCATGAGTTCAAGGCCAATCTGGGCCACAAAGTGATGTTTTTAATCTCAAAAAGGCAAAAAGGTGTGGGTGGAATAACCTGAGCCATGCTCACATTGACCTTAGTGTCTTGACTCTCCCTAGTCCACACCACCAGCCCCAAGCAGGGCATGAAGGGAACAGATCTCAACAGAGGAGTGTGAAGGGGGATGGGTGGACAGCCCACCTGGGAGATCAGCAGCTGGCAAGCTGCCAGCTCCCGTTCACTGGCATTCATCTTTCTGTTGGAGTCCATCTGGGCACTCTCCAGTTGCTTGCTCCGGTTCACAAGGGACTTGACCTCCGACTTCATCTTGCTAATGTACAGGCGCGCCATGGTGAACTCCTCTTCAATGACTCCATTCACATCTGCCAGCTGAGCGCAGAAGGAAACATCAGAAATCTGAGGATCCCTTGAAACCTGACCATAGGTCTTTGAGACACCCCTAGCTTTTTGGCAAAAAGTCTAATCATAGGGAAAACTGAAAATAAACTCTACCAAGTCAATGTCACGTCCTCAGAGACTCCATGAGAAAGTTCCTACCAGAAACTACCATCCAACATACTCCTCAGTTATCTGTGCGTTTCATTATCATTGATTTGAGGATAGACAAGATGACATAGGAAGAAAAACTAGTGAAGAGTTTCTTAAAGGAGGAAATTTCTCAGAAGCCTTACCCTGCATGATTGCAACAGTGTCTATATAAGGGCCCTTAATCCCACTGCAGAGAAGCTCGGCCCAGAACTTCAATTCTCCACACGCTCCACAGTGATAAAGTAGCCCAATGTCTCTGTGTGCAATGGTTGAACTATAAGGACTTTCCCCATAGACTTTAAAACAAAACCTCTAACTCCTGAGAATGCACCGTTCATTCCAGCTTCTCATCGTGGTTCCCTGTTTGGCTCCCTGTTGCTACCAATTTCTTTTTCTTTGACTTTTTGCACCTACTTATTAAGATATCTAAGAACAAGCCTAAATTTATTGAGAAGCAATGACTCTGATGGACTCTAAGTTCCACTGGAAGCAACAAAAACAAACAAACAAACAAACACAGAAATAAGGTAGTTGGGATAGACAGTGATGCATGGCACACAAGCCAAGCCATGGAGAAAGTAGCTTTATGTATACTATATTTGGCCACCAGAGGGCAGCCTTGCACCTTGGGAAGACTTGTCCCAGCATACTCCAGCCCAAGAGTGCCAGCTTCTGCTGAAGGCAAGGACTCTACTTGCAGTTTCTAACGTTCCAGTGTCCTCTCAGTGCCCCTCCCACCTCCTTATGTTATTACAGCTGTCATTAACTGGTCATTTTTTTCCCCATGTATACATCTGAGAGCTAAGAGAGTATGAGCCTTGAAAATTGGTAGCAAATATAAAGTACATAGTTCTGCAGGTCTGCACTGTGATTTTAACTTATTAGAATTCAAAAACACTTAACAGTGACTCCCACATAATTCTAAGCTAACAACTAATCAGCTGTGACGCCCCTTCACGGAGGCCCTGCCAGGCTGAAGTTGGGTTTGTGACTGCCAGAGATTTGCCTCCCAGCATGGCTCCTCATTCCAGCCCTCTCATAATACAACAGCATGGACACATTGAGTGGGAAACACTTGCAGCCTTCATCATTGGGCCATCACAGAACAAGGCCCTCTAAGAATGCCACCTTCTATAAGTGAGAGCCATCATCCAATGTCTGGAATCTAAAAGTAATCTCAAAACACCCAGTGAGTATTCTAAAATACCCGACTTCCGGCAGAAAGAAGCTTTCACAGCGAAGCGCAGACACACTTCGATTTCGTTAGCGTTTTCATGAGCTCCATGTCAGAACTTCAGCATAAACAGACCTCCCCTCAGTGCTGTCTGCAGCACCTTCCCATAAATCGGCGCCACCTGGTCCTGCGCAGCTTTTAATCAGCCCAGTGTCAGAACTGCCTTGCTCAACCCCAAAAAATTACCCCTCAGGAACAGAGTCACCAGGCGGGGACTGACCTGGCAGGGCCTGCCCATGCTGCACTAAGGCTGAGCTCACTCACGGGGACTCATGAACCACTCAGCGGCCATCAAGTTCAAAGTCTCAGATGCTCAGCCTAGACCTGCGGCACCTTCCAACGGCGTTGTTTCCCAGAGGGGAAGTTTGCAGGGGTTCCCAGTGTTGAACCATTGTCAACACACTGAAGGGTCACTCCGTAAAGGTAACATGCTGACATTGAGGAGGTTCTGTTTTCAGGATTCGTGGGCAGCAAGTTAAAGAACACCATTCCTCAACCAAGCATCATCAACAAACACATGAACTACTCTGCCTGAGGTCCTTTGTCACTGGAAAGCTATGCTCATCAACACTGTGGAACACTAGCATTCAGAGTGAGGGGCAGGCTTTGGGGGTCACCACCATCCTCAAAACACCACAGTACACCTCAAAAGTGTAAAGCTGACTTCATCTAATGTTTACCCCCCAAAAGCTATTTTTGTAACTATCTAACCTAATTTTTCTGGTTAATGACAACCTATATTGGGGCCAATCATTGTTGTTCTTGGCTAGTAACATTCTTTTTCTCTCTTTTCCTTCTCTTCCAAGCTTTGAGACAACTTTAGACCATCCTCTCTTTCCCCACCTCTCTCATGTCCTTGTCCTCAGGAGCACCAGCATGTGTAATTGCACGGTAGAAGGCCATTGATGGCACTTTGGGATGGTCCATATGACCTACATCCGGCTGGCTGCATCTCCTGGGACTTTCTGGCATATAGTTCCCTCCTGGATAAAAGTAGTCAGTGTTGCAGCCCACACTGTCTGGCATGTAGTCGAGTAAAGATGTGATGATCGGTGCTACAGCAGTGATCTTGCTACATGAGGCAAACACGTAAATGATACAAAAGTGAAACAGCCTGAGGACAGCCAGAAAGGAAACAGTGGCGGGGTCCTCTGTATAACTGAACCACTTCACAGAAACAAAATTTGTTTCTCTGACTTTAATAAGCCACGAGTCACCTGGGGAATCTTGTTAAAAGGTGGTTTCTGCTTCGGTGTGTCTGAGGTAGGCCTCCAGTCTGTACAGCTAATTAGCCCCAGGCAATACAGGTCACACTGAGTAACACACTCCTGGCTTCTTCTGTTGCTGATAATTAAGTGTGGTTTACTCCTAAAGCCATTGTTAGCTGCCTGTGAGTTTTGTAATTCATACCACTTGGCTGGGGAATTCTCCCTGCATTGGGTTCTTAAGTAGGAGACCACTGAGGCCTGGCCCAAAACTCCCCCCAGCTGAGCCCCTGGTATGGAGACACTGCCAGTTAGGCTGAGGAAGAAACCAAGTCACACAAGACCAACCATGGCTAGAAGACACTCGTCAGATCTGAAAGGCAAATAAATGGTACCTCTCCTCCACCCCACAACTTCCATGCAGCAGCTTCTCTTTTCCTACCTTCAAGAATTTCCCAGCATGCCACACGCTCAGCCCTGAGGCTTGGGTGTCACAAAGCCCTGGTCACACCATAGTCAGAGTAGGAACAGAGGACGGAGGTCCAGCTCACCGTCTTCACATCGTTGGTACCGATGATTCCACCTATCTCCCCCAGATCCTTCAGCAGCAGGTTCAGGATCTCCGTGGCCCTCTTCCTCTGGTGGTTGCTAAGCTCCTGGAGCTGACTCAGCTCTCTCTGTGTGGTTGTCAGAGTCGTCTGGAAAAACAAATCCAACCACAAGTTACCAAAGTGGCTCCTGAATTTCCTAGCTGCCGCCTGACTCAACAGACCCAGCTCTTTGTTCATTCCTCTGTTCTCAGTGCACGAGAACTTGGAAGGCCAACTGTTGCTCAGCACTCGGTTCTCTGACAGAGGGATGTGATGCGGAGATGTTATCTTAGAAGACCAGATATGTTTTAGTTGACAATATCCACATTAGCAAAGTGAGTTATTAAAAATGAATCCAGGGCCTAGAAGATGGCACAGCAGGTAAAGGCCAGAACTGACTCCAGCAAACCGCCCTCAGACCTCTACCCATGAGTAAAAAGTAATAAGGATTGTTAAATAAATAAAGGATTGGACTGATGGCTTAGTCAATAAGGTACTTGGGACCTGAGACTATGTAACAGAAATCTGGGTCTGATGGCGCACACTTGTTATCTCGGTGTGGGGAAGGAGTCCTGTGGCTCGCGGGGCAGCCAGTCTAGCATACTCAGTGAGTTCCAGGAGAACGAGACTGTCTCAGGAAACAAGCCTGACAGCACCAACCAATGACGCCCAGGCTAACCTCTGGCCTCCACGTGCACACAATGGTGCAAAATGACCCCCTTGTGTTTTCAGTATTTAATCACATCTTCTAACTCACCAAGTGTCTATTCACTCCCCTTGTTCTAGTTCAAGGTCCCCAGTTGCATGTTCAAACAAAAATCTGCTGCCTGGGTCACTTCCAAATACCCTAACTAGTGGGTCTGGAATCAATGGCCCAGACAAACATTAATGAGCCTAGGAAACAACTTAAAACATCTTCTAATCCTCAGGGAAGACAAATTAAACGCTGTAATTTTTCAGAATTACTCAAGGTCCACAGTATAGCTCCTTAACAAGCAGCAAAAGCTTTATTTTCTCACCAAACCCCAGCAAATTAATCTTTTCTCCACTCCATGTCTGTGACCATGAGAAGTAACGTGTTCTTAACTCAGAGCAACGGAATACCCCTCTTCCAGCACCTTGGCACTAACTCGGCCAACGCTGGAGCAAGTCTTGTCCTCCTGGAGCTTTGCGAGTTAATTCAAAGAGGCATTTATACGACTCTCTCACCACAGCTAGTCACTACAATGTATTTAAAGAACACAAAAGCAGTCTGGTAAGAGTTGTTTTGACACAAAATTAGAAGCACAGTGTGGAAAACCTTGCCTTGCTTTGGGAAGCACAAACCACAAGCTATCCAAACCCAGGAAGGCACAGAGCAGAAGCGGTGTAGGTGTCCTCCCTAAGTGAGTGTGCAGAGATTCCCGCCGCCATTGCCAACTGTTTGTTCCACCTTATTTTCAACACCACAGGCACAGCAGTCCTTTCTCCGGGAAGCTATGAGGAAGGCTTTCTTCCACCATGCAGTAGGAAGTGGGGAGCAAACAGAACTTGCTGTCCACTCTACCACCAGCACATTCCACACCACCTGCTCTGTGTGCCCAGGACTGATGTCTCCATAAGGCAGTCTGGTACAGTTCAGGACACCAGGCCATGAGGCTGAGGCACCAAGAGCAGTAGGCTACGGCCACTCAACTTCACCACCCATCTTCAGGCAACAAAAGGCGTAGCACAGCCACATCATCAAATGCTCACTGGTCCTGCTGCCTGCCACTCGTTCACCAAGTAAAAGCCACAGCATCTGTCTCTATGGGAAGAACTGGAAACACAGCAATGCACTGGCTGGATGCACATTAACAGCACCAGCTCACCTCTGGCCTCTGAAGCTAGACCAAGAAGCTGGGGTAAGGGGAGCCATCTTATTCACTATTAAACATGTACACAATGGCGTGCATAACACTGGTGGGTCCCCCACCCTTGCTCTTCACTAACAATGCCTTGGTATTGTTCATCATTACTATATCACATGCCCATGTCCTTGCTCGGTACTTTACATAAACGGCCATTAATACTCATGCCACTCAAGGAGCACATTATTGCCACTTTGATAGATAAAGCAATTAATATCCAAGATGTTTAAACACCTTGCCTGAGGTCAAAGAGTCATAAAGTCAAATTTTTCACTGAGCTTTTTCTGGCTCTGGAATCTGCATTCACCTATTTCCCGAAAGCATTCTGGCCGATGCTGTAAGTTTCCTGGGTATAAAATAGCTCTGACAGGCAGTCCGTGATGAAAGGACTGCTGGAGAGGCCTCCTCAGGGAGCAATCTGATTCTTACAACAACAAGCATTCAGCCCATTGCCTTCCTATATAACCCTGTCAACAAGGAAGTCCCGCCCCTTTAGCTCTATTGCTCCAACCGTTTTCTGGGCCAGCTCATCCGTCAGCTGCTCATTGGCCCTGGTCTTGTCCTCCACTTCCTGTGACTTCTGGTCGTAATTGACAGCCAGTTCCTCCAGGGCCTGGAGGACTTCTTTCACTTCATCTTTGGCTGCCTCGTTTTCAATCTGGAGGCGTGTCAGCTCCTCTTGGATCTTCTCGTAGTCCCTTCTTGTGGAAGCCAGAAGCTGGGGAAATGAGAGGGAATGGTGACTCCACTACTTATATCTCAATGACCTGTGCTCTACCCACACAGAGCAACTTCAGAACAAGATACAAGACAACAGGTTGTCAGGAACTCTCACTGTAGGTTACAGATGCTAAGTACATTTTCAAATGTTATTCCAAAACTCTTTTCTCTTTTTTTCCTTTTTAGCTTAAGAATTTTATGCTTAAGTCAAAGACTGAACTACACACACACACACACACACACACACACACACACACGCACACGCACACGCACACGCACACACACGACATGGTGTAGAAAGCTTTATCTGCGGTTAACAAAGATGGAAGAACTGTTCCTAATAACTATACTGACACTGGCCAAGCTTTTGAAAACAGTGCCATGATTAATTCATTCTGTACAGAAGCTGATTTCAAAATCACCAGAAAGTATTTAAAAATGAAGTCACATTTCTTAATGTGTTTCAGGAATGTATGGAAGACTATATCCCAAACACCAACACGTGGTAAAATGAGCTCCTGGGCTTGTAGATGCTTTCTTTGGCTTTGTTCCCATTGTTATTTTCTGATTTCCCTAAAATGAACATTTATTTATTGCTTTGCAGGAAAAATAAAGTTCAGGTTTGAACTGTTACAAAAGGAATTGATCCAAGGCAGCTGTCCCTCTCTTGGAAATGCAGAGGACAGCAAACATAAGCAAGTGTCCTCCACCATAGGTAAGACAGAAACCTGTTAAATATGGTTCTGGGACTCCAAAGGCACAGACTGTCTCGCTACACAATCACAACCACTACATTGTAGAGATGATGGGAACCAAAGAGGAAGGAGATAGATGGTCACAGGGACAGTGATTTCCGGGTGTGGGCGACAGAGACTGGGGCATCAGTTCCCGCCACCTGCCGTCACCTCTCATAAGATCCAATCAACAGCCCTTTAGCAATGAAGCCAAAAGATCTTAAAACACAAAGGAGAAAAGTACTTAGGCAATCTCAGCAAGAGAATTTCGAATTATCTGTGCTTGATAGATTGGCTGGATGTGCTTTGCTTGGGTTCGTGTAAGTAAAATCCACGGCAAGACAGTGCAGGAAAGACATTTACTGTAGAACCGAATGCCGGGCGGGGGGAGGTTGAAAACAGCTGGCCTCCTCTCCAGTGTACCAAATGGATAGGTGCACAGTACTGAGGTCCCAGTTCACTTTCCCTCTGACGGTCTACATTTGGTTTTGGTTTTGTTTCCCCTGTAGGACAGCGGGAGAACATGGTCTATGCCAAAACATAAGCCAGATATTTGCAATAGCCAGGTTAGAGAACCAGCTTAGGTATCCATCAATAGATTCTAGGTAGAAGAAATAGGGAGATAGATTGGATGGATGGATGATGGATAGATGGATGGATGGATGGATGGATGGATGGATGGATGGATGGATGGATGGGTGGATGGATGGGTGGATGGATGGGTGGACGGACAGACAAATCGAAAGGTGGGTAGATAGATGACAGATGATTGATAGATACATACACATAATGAAACTCTATTTAGTAATGAAGAAATAGGAGATTATGTCATTTGTAGGAAAAGAGCTGAGACATCATCTCATTAAGAAAATTAGCCAGACTCAGGAAGACAAATGTCACATACTTCCTGTCCTATATAGATTCTAGAGGATTATCTTAGAAAAGGAAGTAGAAGAAAAGCAGGAGAGAAAGGTGAGTCAGGAGGGGAGAGGAGGGGTGGATACGATCACAGTATTGGACTCATGTATGAAAATGTCATGGTGAAACCGTTCGGTCGATGAGGCAGCGCGTATGCAGAGTGAAGTGTTCTAAACTAGCGGCGTGCTCCTTTGCTGGGGCCGAGCGCGAACCACCCTCCGACCACCACGAGAGAGGTGTCTGCCCTCCCAGGGCTACATGTAGCACGAAGCAACTCCCTAGGCCTCAGAGGACTACAAAGCCACACATCTGTTTCCTGTGCACAGCCACAATCAACCTTTAGCGGACACCGATAGGAGAGCTAGCAAGAAATCTCCACATGCTTGAAGGTTTTTAAAACGTTATTTGCAAATTATATTTCTAGGACTCACATTAACAACAAAAATTAACTTTAAAATTTGCAAAAAAAAAGAATTGATTTCATTCTTTACCTCATCCTGATCCAACATCTGTTGCTTTAGCTTTTCAGCCAGCTGGCTCTGCTGGTTAATTTCATCATCCTGAAATGAAACATCATGTTTAATTTGGGGTTAGTTATGTCAGTTTTGATACCTTGGTTTCCCTTCCAGAATCAGATAACAAGAGGCCAGTCCCAAGTTCACTAATTAGATTGGGGGTGGGGTGGGGGATAGAGCTGGAGACAATTCCAGGAGCTTATTGATTGGTGTATTTCTCACCCAGCTTTCTTTCTGGAAACTGTAATATCTACAAAGCGAACCCAAATCCTGTCCATCCAGAAATCAGAGGTCTGGTACTTGGGAACTGAAAGGGACCCCAAATACATCCTTCCCCAAACAAAGATGTTAACAACGTCAACAGAATGGACTGCCAAGCACACCTGTGACCAGGAATGCTGCCAAGTCACGGAAAGGACGGACCACTATTTCCACACCATTTCCGTTTACTTAGCGTAGCAAAACTAGTGCTTATGTGGAGTTTTCTCTATGGTATCAATCGACAGCCCTTTTGATTGGCAACCAGGAGTCTTGTCAATGTAAAGACAAAACAAGCAAACAAACCCTGCAACCAGCTGGGTGTGCACACAGGAATGCCTCTTTCCAAGCTGCTACTGAAGTGGGAAAAGCAGCAGCTCTCTTCACTGCCACGAGGTGTCGCTGCTGAGACAGCAAGAATGTACTGCAGGCCTCCCCAGCAGCAAGCCTAAGGAGAGGCAGCAGGCTTGACCTCACCACTGTGGAAGACCAGGGCCTTGCTGCTCTGCTTTCATGATTTCAAATGAATTTTTAAGTACAGTCTGTGAAAAGTGACAGTGAGGCTTCAGGCTCCCCTATCCGTCGGTTATAAGAGGAAAAGTGCTGTTTGCTGACCTGTCTCGGTTTGCCCCCCAAGCAGACAAATCCAGGTCAGTGTACTCCACTGTCTGTGCCAGGCTCTGCCTCGGTGCTTTCCCCACAGAAACCCCTCTCCTGCACTCTAGATCTGTTTCCCAGGAGAGGTGGGAGGGGTGGGTGACAGGCCCTGGTCACAGAACCACAGACACTCACAGCACGTTTGGTGGCCTCTGTGCCAGCTGGCATGTGGTTGGTGGATGGTGTAGCTAGTGCCCTCCAAAGAGCACCAGCATCCTCAAGGCTACAGCCTCGGCTCTGAACATCCTTATCCTGGTCTTGGTCTCTCCCTACACACTTGATTTCACTCCTCTGCTCTGAAAGCCCATTTGCACTGAACGTTACACACCAATGTTCCTTCAATGGTTGTATAAAATATTGATGACTTTCCTCCCAGCTCAGACTTCTGGCAGAAGAATCAGAGAGTGACGGCACAGCAAGACTGCCAAGAATGGGAGCTTCCGCAGCTCGCTCACTGTTTTGTAAGACAGGTTTTTCTTCACCGTCACACACTTAGCATGTCAGTTACAAGGATCAATTTTGTATTTTTGTTCCTCAGCACGAGAAGAGTAAATGGCTTAACATAAAAGACCCAGGAAGTTCAGTCTCAGGAGCCACTACCTCATCTCTCCCGCAAGGGGAAAGAAAGGGATGGGTGAGGTACCTTGCATTCTCATACTGCACTCCTGGCAAAGCCAGAAGATGCAGCCTTCCTCCCTGACAGGTGACAAGCTGAGATGTAATGGGGAGAAAAGGCCCAGCCCCATCCGGGAAGGATGAAAACAGGATTCCATCAGAGAGCAAGTCAGCACGAGAGCCATTTCCCAAAGCAGATTTGCCCTTTATGAAAGCAACTTCCTAAGGATTTAGTGTTGTCTGTTCTGATTTCATTTTAATGTCCTAAGCCTTTCTGGAAAAGGTGCGCTATACTTTCTGCATGCCAAGTGTGTCTCTTAGGACATGTTTAAGCATGCTCACACTGAGATAACAGATTTCAAAGCACTTTTCAAAACTTAATTTTGTAATGGGATTTTCTTATACCTGAAATAATACAGTCACCTCAGTTGTCAAAAGGTCACTGGTCACCTTTAATTCTGGAGATGTTTTTGCTACACAGTAGTTAGTACAGTATGTAATCAACTTACCACTCGTGAATTCACTGCCTCCAAGGAGAGACAGGGCCAACATCAATATTTCAGTGCTATAACCCAGCTCCCCATTATACTGACACTCCTTTGACATCCCCATATGACGTGGCTTCTCCATCAAGCAAAGAGAACACACAGAAGAGACTAATGATGGACCTAGCAGTTAGAGTATACTGTTACAGACTGAAGATTTGGGTCCCCATTGACATCTGTGAGCCCTGAGTTACAGACGAGAATAGCATACAGGTAAGCAGGACATCTCCTCTTGGCCTCTCATCATTAAGTCATGGGTCTACTACATAATGCATGCTTTTCCATCAAGCAGCTGGAATATATATATTGGGATATATCTGTCCTTAGACCATGAGGAACAGCACAGGGGGTTTTGGAGAAATTGTGTAATCTTTCTCCTACTGTGTTCTAAAGAGATTCACTAAGGATGACCTTGGTTAAAGGTCTAAGGTCAAAATGAAATGAGTATGGGGCTCAAGGTCAAGAGCTATAAAAACTCATTCCTGCTCTGCCACCAACGGGCTACGAAAACTTAAGGAAGTCACATGCAACTCCCCAGGCTAACGCTTCACCTCATTCCAGATACTTTCAGTTCTACCATTGAATAATCCAAGAAGACACTATGTCCCAACTCAGGCATTCTCCAAGTATGTAAACAACTAAACCATCAGAAGCATGGGGCATCCTTTGGAATCTTCGAGAGGCCACATAAGAATGACATCTGGTGGGACATAATCAAGCAGCTCACAAACACGGTTAACAGTAGACCATGAGCTCTGATGCCCTCCAGAGCATCACCTCTGCACTCTGTTCTTTCCCACATCTCTCAGCATCACAGAACCAATTCTGACCCACCCTCCAAGAATCTGTAGATGTGGGCATCTGTGAAGAGGGGAAGGGATTACATGTGATTTTCTTCACTATTTAAAACAATAACAGTTCTTTGGAGAAATCACAGTTTGCATAAACTTTTAACTTACTATTGATCTCCTTTTGTGTTGAGGACTTGAGTATAATACCCACATAAAATAAAGGGGAAGAGTACACCCAGAGCACGAAAGGCCAAGTACCCAATTCTCATGAGTATGGATATTTCGTGCAACGTGTTTTGGGGAAGATAGAGAGACTCTGCTTTAATCTTTGGGTATCATATAACTCCCAGAACCACAAACAAGAAGGAGGAGCATCCTCAAGGCAAACAATCACATTCAGCTTGCAAAGGTGACACCAGATTCTGGGCTTTACCCCAAAGACAGAGCCCTGTAAGATTAATGGTGATGTTCCCAGAACAAAGCCATTCCAGCCAGGCCAGAGGCATTACCTCCATGGCACCTGAGCCAAACCACCACAGAAAAGATTAAACCAGACTGACAAGATCAGCAACCTTGATGAAATAAACTGAAAGAGCTTAGGATACCCTACAGGCAATATGCCAGGATCACATGACATGCTGATTTAGTGTCTGTGCCTCTGGGATTCCTAAGTGGACCTTTACTGGGGAAGAACATACATGCTGTTCAAGGAGTCTTTCTCGTTATTCTAACCTTCGCAGTTACATGACTACCAGAGCCCTAAAAGTCTGTCCTAGGATTAAGCATCCCCACTTAGCATGGTCAAACTACATCATTCAACAGTCCGCCTCTGAGAAGGGCTTCACAGTAGAAAGGCCATCGCTTTCTAATGTGATTAGGGCCAAAGCTCAGGGTCTCAAAGCCACGTAACTAAAGTCATACTTGAGTCTTTGGGGTCACCTACCTTGTCCCAGGCTGGGGCTACTGCTGACTTTTCCAAAAAGAAAAGGAGAGGCACAGAATAGGAGGAAAGAGACAAACACACCCATACACACTCACATAACCCTACTCTCCTGTAGTAATCCACCCAGACAGATCTCTAGAAGTGAGGACTTGTCTATCTAGACCACTCGCCCCACCCCCAACTTCCTGGTTCTTCTAATCAAACTTCCATGAAGGATTCTACTTCTACTAGAAAATAGAAATCAGGAAGGTAGACATCCATAGTTTGTAGCCCTACCTTAGCTCCAGGGGGCTTGGTGACTGCGCCTGCCCCTTCCATCTTTGTGCCAGGGAGGACTGTCAGTATCTGGCTAATATATAGAATAGGCATGCAGAAGCTGCTTTTGTTAGAGAACACTGACCCCACAAAGCCAAGGCAAAGCAAGATAAAAGCCTATCGTCTCCATCTTCTTCTGTATCTCTATTTTATGTCAGTCACACGATTAATCCTGCATATAAGCAAATGAATCTCTCAGGAAGTGTTTATCTAAAAACCTATGCTACCTAACCTATCTCATCCCCCTTTAAGGCCAAAGGCACAAATATAAGAGTAACTGTGGCATTCTGCAATATGTTTTTCCAGTGTTCTGTCCTAGACCCCTCAAAGGTCCCTGAATGTCTGCAGTCACGAATCTAAACCTGCCCTTGGATTCTAGTAATGGCAGAGCCTTGCAGACATGTTATGACATGGTGAGATCAGTCTTCAAATGAGAGCTCTCAGCTCCTAGGAACTGACTTGTCCCCACAAGCAATATTTCCTGTAAGCATCCTGCAGAACGAAAACTGAGACAGTGGCCACACCTGGACCAGGACTGCTTCATTAGCATACCTTTTGTCTCCTGCCCCAGTGCCTCCGGAGTTCAGACCTGAAGAAGGCGGTAGGGTCATGGGGCCTCTTATGCCTTCTTTTCCCTGATGTGGCAACACGGGTCGGATCTTCCACTTATCTCTTTGCCATTAAGAGATAACATGACTTATCTCTTTGAGTGGGATCGAGTGGCATCTTTGGGGCCCACAGAGACAGAGCTCTTGCCCCGAACCACAGACCTTATCATCCAGCTGTCGGTACAGACTGGAAATCTCCTCGTCATACTTCTCCTTCTCAGCAGAGATGCCGACAACAACGGGGGTGATGTTGTCTAGGATGGGTGTGTTGTCACAGGGCTCCAGGGTCTTTTGGTCCTTGGCACTGATCTGTTCATCCTCAGGCACAGCTTCCCCTGAGAAAACACAGCAAGTGGGGTGCTGAGGACTAAAGACATCAAGCATGCAACCCTCCAGGAAGAGTTCTAAAAATAGTCACCCTCGTGACCAACACAACAGAGGAGACACAATAAAGAGTCCTTGTGTAGAGCTAACGTCTGTTCTTTCTATGTGGGAAGGAAGGTGGAGCTAATGGACCACAGCTGGACCAAGGATGCACGGCAGAAATCAAATGGCTCCACGGGTCACAGTGCTGGTGACTGACGGATCCAGCCCCAGCACTGCCTGGGAGCTGCTGCACATTCTCCTTTTGTGGAGAAATATGCTAGCACTTACTAGAATCATATTCTCTCTAGTCACTGATTCAAAGGGAGACAGACCTCTGAGGCATCCTAATTACCAATTAATTATGTTACTGTGTCATTAGTAGAAACAGCCAAAGCAAGGAACACAGTGGCACTGTTTAACTAGAACGCTGTGGGCCCCCCAGTCCTGCCAATCTGAGACTCTCTGGAGCCAGGGGGAGGAAGTCAGGGCAGCATCAACTCAAGGACCATACTTGCCCTGTGCAAACACTCTCTCCACCGCCACACACCCCCTCGGGAAGCCCGAATTAATTGGCTCTGCTGGAGAGTTCAAATAGAATAATTTCTTGTGATATCAGGTAGTCCCAGGGGGGGAAAAAAAAAAAAAGAAAAGATAGCCAATCTAGAATCTACACATCACTCCGGGCCTTCAAAGGAAGCACTGCTCAATTTGGCAATGCAAATGGAGGGAAAGGCCCAGATCTCAAGCTGGCCAAGGGCTGCCCCAGCAGGAAAATCATCATGCAAAGACAGAATGCAGGAAACAGATCCTATGGAAACCACACAGCCCGACTCTTTCAACTGCCTTCTTGGAAAGCAAACCTACACCAAAGGCAATTCACCACCACAGGCACCACAGTGTTTACCAGCAACTCCAGCCCCTGAGCATCAGGACAGCCTAGGCCTCACTCAGCTTCTCTGTCCATATTAGCCATTCTGCAAAAATTTCCTCAGAAAACTGCCCTGAGCCAAAAGTGGGAACAAAGAGAGAAGAATTGAGATCTTAATCTGTACTTTCATGAACAGTGTATTTCATGCCTCAAGGAACCCACCTGAACACAGTGCACATTATCTCGGGATAAACAAAACACTGGGATGGCCTGGCTTTGCAGCTTGTATGCAGGCTTCCGTGGAGATAAGGCTAACGTCAATTATTTCATTTTTCTATCAGTTCCATCTAAAGCAGCAACGTGAAGGAAACTCTAGACAATTCATGTTTCACCGCCTGTAAAACTAAGCCTCCCTACCTTCCCCTTTCAACTGGACTATAGACTATATGTATGCTTTTTTTCTGAAATTATTGACTTGAAATAAAACTAGAAGATCATGGTGGCCTTTGGGTTGAACCTAGACCAAATCGGTGTATTGCCAAGCTCCAATTCCTGGTTTAAAACGTTCATCAGCAATCTTAGGGCAGGGAATGGATTTCATTCAATTAAAGAACCTATATTCTCAGAGTGGCAAGATAGATGAGTGGATAGATGAAAGGGTAGATGAGTGGATGGATGAATGGATAGATGAAAGGGTAGATGAGTGGATGGATGAGTGGATAGATGAAAGGGTAGATGAATGTGTGAGTGGATGGATGAAGATGCAGACTATTTCTAACCACACAGATAACTGAGTATACTCCCTCAGATAACTCAGGCAATGTACAACATATATTAGAACTGTGTAAAGCCTCTTCCTCCTTTCTAATTCTGTTCCCCCTACAGAATGTGCAAATGACACTTGGGCATTTGTCAAAGTCCTGCCTATGGTTAGGTTTTGGATTCTTCAGGAATAGCTTGTAAAATTTGAGAAACACGGCAATCCAATGCACTCTGAATTTAACCTTCCTGCTTCAACATGCTGAAGGTGAAATTCTTATCTTAACCGACCCAGAAACCAGCCAACCATGACCATATTACCCACAGACTCAGTCACTGCAGGGAAAGAGATAAGATCCACAAGCATCTGGAAGAGATGTATACTTTGGTTCCAAATGGCTGGACAGGCAGTGGTATCTGGAGCCTAGGCAAACTAATGGCTGCCCACTGGTTTTTCGTTTTGTTTTGTTTTGTTTGTTTTAATTCATCTGGGCAGGCAGGGGGCAGAGATTAACTCCTGTGACCTACAAGTGACCTGCTCAAACCAAAAGTCACAGATCTGATGTCCCTAAAACTTTTCTTCTTCTGTTATCCACAGATGACAGCATCACCCAGAGGTAGGCGATGTCCCAGAGGTCAGCAAGCTGACAATACTGCTCTGGGCCCCCTGTAAACAATCAACAGACTGTCATAAACATCTCCAGTGCTGCAACACAATCCTGAAGCCACACTCCATGTTTTCACAAGCCTAACTAATCCCAGGCCCATAGCCTGCTTAGCCTCTTCTTTTGCTAAGGAAAAGAGGAAACAACCCTGCTTTTATCCCAGAACTGTTCTAAAGACAGTGGATGTCAGGAGCATGGCTGGTATCAACAGTCTCAAGTCCCATCACTTCCTCCCTCTGCTCCCTGGCACACGGGCAACTTCAGATGCTTGGCAGCTCAATTATTATTTTTTTTACTTATTCCTTATTCTGAATTAATTTTTCTAGTATATTCAAAAATACCTGTGTGGCCAGTGCTCTTTTAAAAAGTAAAACACCAGTTATGCAAATCCATTTCAGGGTTATTTTTATCATTATTAAAGCTGTGTTTGAAACCCACAGCAGTCTCTCTGGTTTCTCATAAGCATTTCCCTGAATCAACGTGTCAACACCTCTCCCACAAAGCTACATGTAAACAGCAAGCTCTCTCCAGTTCATATTCTAAAGGTCAGGCCGCCATTATTTTTTGCAAGAGCTGAACAAGGCAGCCACACGCAGAAGCACTCCTGCCCAGAGAGGAACCAAAGGGTTTCCAAACACCATCGCCCTTCAAAGAACCGGGGGAATGACTTCCAGAAGCGACCCTGGTAACTACGATGTCTGGGGCTGTAAATTCCCAACACCGTGCAAGAGCTGACACCAGGCAATCTGTCTCCATGGCAATCTCACCGTGTTAATCGAGAATATTCCCTGCACTGCAGTGTACTCCACAAGATGATTATGGAATAACTGATTGTAAGACAGAGGAGAGCTGTGAGCCAACCCTGGAGGAATAATGCCCTGCAATCAGCTGGGGAGAAAGACCACCAAGTGAAAACAGCTTTCTTTTAGTCCAGCCCAGAGGCTTGTACCTGCTGTCTACAGAAGAGCTTATAACAACTGCTTTTCTCAGCTCAAAGGCCTCCCTTCTTTAAATAAGCATCCTGGCATTTGCTATTGTCAGCTGTAATTACCTTTAAGGACTAAAAAGATTTGTGTTTACACAGGAGCATTCACTTGGAGCATACCTATAAGGCTTGCAGAACCTTCTAATTATAAAATGAAAACCCCTAGAGAGCATAAATAACGTCGCTGCAAAAATGGAAATCCATCAATTTCCATGGATGAGAAGAAGGGCAGACTAAGAAGAACAACAAATCTCATTAGGTCTATTAGTTAAAAATTCTAAAATGGTTTATTTGGTTCCTTTTTTTCTTTAGGAATGCCATTAGAGTGCCAGGAAATCATTAAAATTTCACACATGAAATAACAACAAGCTAGTTATTCTTTTCTTAAGTTGAGTCCCTGAAGCCTCTGAAAAACACAGAGAGGTAATTGCATTTTCTCAGCCACTCCAGGGCAGAGATTTGCAGGGCACTCACAGCTTCTACCAGAAACCACCGTCGATCTGGCAAATGAGGTGTTTTGTTTTAATACCAATTAAACAGGCCTAGTGGCACACCTAATGGTAAGTAAGCCATTTCTGTATCGAAGACACTATAAGGAAATCTTTAAGTTGCCAGATGGGCAAGAGCAGCTGGCTACAAGATGTCATTACATAAATGTGAAGTTTTAAAAAAAAATCATTCTTTTATGAGACTGTTTTGCATACAAATAGCATCCTTCACCCTTGTTCCTAAAAATACTGTAAGCAGCTTCTGACGTCCTCTAATCCTGTCTAGCACAATTTTCTAATGTGCGGGCTAACCAGATCCTGCACCCTCTCTACATTCATGACCTTCTGAATAGGCCATGTGGTTTGCTGAGCAGTCAGTATTCCTATTGGTTTAGCTGCACTCTCAAAGGAAAAGGAAGATCTAAGCAAATTAGATGTCTTGACTGAAATGCTAATTCCTGCGAGCTCACACCTATGAATCCAAGAGTGGACCGGCATCTCCCACAGACTTAATGCTGAAAGAGCAATTTCCACAGGCATAGTGGTCCACTCCTGAAACTCCAGCCCTCTGCAAGCTACGGCAGGAGAAGGATCAAAGGTCAAAGCCAGCCTGGGTAACACATCCTGTCTCAAGAAAGCCAAACAAAAGAAAGCATTCACTGGCATGATTTCCACAGACAACGTAAACAGAGACCCTTGCTTCTCGTTTTTTGTACCAAGTTATTCAACAGGAGAGATGGTAGACACACCAGACAGCCTTTCCCTGATAGCCTGACACCTGGACTTCCGGGTCTTTGTTTCTGACCTGGATTGCTAGAAAAATTTTGGTTTAGGAGCCAACAATATGGTTTAGCAGGTAAAGGTGTCTGATCACCTGAGGTCAGTCCCAGGGAACCAGAAGGAGGACTAACCCCTGAAAGTTGTCCTCTGGTATTCTCAAGTGAAGTGTGGCGTGTACATACTTACCTGCAAATGTGTACACGTGTGTGTACACACACACACACACACACACACACACACACACACACACACAAAATGAATGAATGAATGAATGAATGAATGAATGAATGAAAATAAATAGATAGATAGATAGATAGATAGATAGATAATGTAATTTTTAGAAGTTTAAGTTTGGCGATAATAATTAGTGAAAAAAATCAGCCATGAATTTGAAGAAGAGCAGGGAGGGGCACATGGGAGGGTTTGGAGGGGGAAACAGAAGCAGAAAAGCTGTAATAAAAATAAAAAATGTTTCCATTTTAAATTTGGGTTTTTTCCCCCTTTTTTTTCTTTTTCCTAGAAATTAAATTTTTATTCACGTATCCATAATTTTAAAAAGAAAAAACAGGGGCTGGAGATTTAGCTCAGTGGTAAAGTGCTTGCCTAGCAAGTGCAGGGTCCTGGGTTCGATTCTCAGCTCAAAAAAAAAAAAAAAAACCAATAACGGAGGTGAGACTAGACAAAACCAGCTTTCTGTCCTCTCTCATGACTCCTTTGGAGGCAGGGTCTTTCTGGCCAGAGCCCGCTTTAGCTTGGGATCTTCCCACCTCTGCCTCTAGAAGGCTGGGAGCCAAGCTAGGAGGGAGCCGAGCTAGGAGGTAGGAGCTATTCTGGCACTCCATTTCTTCAAACAATCACGTTTGCGTATTGACCTAGTGTATGTCCATACACATACACGCGTGTCATGGCACACATGTGGAGGTGGATCACAGCCCACGGAGCGGGTGGGTGATCGCCTTTCACCTCAGGGACCAAGCTCAGGCTTTCTCACAGTCAAAACGCCCTGTCTTTCCCAGACGAGGCCACACAAAGCATGTTGTCCCCACTTCTCTCCTGGTCCTCCCAGTCTCCAAATGATGTGGGAAACAAACCCCTGACAAGGGTCTGTCCTTCTGTTGTTCACCCTTCAGCCTCATGTTCGGACGCTTTTCGGATTCTGTGAAAATATAATGTTCTTTATATTCTTCCCAGGCTTTCTTTCGGTATATGCTGGGCAGGGTCTGTCACTGCTGCTACTTGCAACCTGAGGACAAGAACTGGTTCATTGAAGAATTAAGCCATGGCAGTGAGGTGGCTCTCTCTCATCCTTTAAAAACAGCCGGGCAGCGGCGGCACATGTCTTTAATCCCAGCACTGAGCAGGCAAAGCCAGGTGGATCTCTGTGAGTTTGAGGCCAGCTCTGGTCTACAGAGCAAGATCCAGGACAGGTACCAAAACTACCCAGAGAAACCCTGTCTCAGAAAAAACAAAACAAACAAACAAACAATAACAACAACAACAACAAAGGTGTGACCAGGCAGTGATGGCACACACCTTTGATCCCAGTGCTCAGGAGGCAGAGGTGGGTGGATCTCTGAGTTCCAGGCCAGCCTGGGCCACACAGAGAAATCTTGTCTCAAAGAAAAAAAAAAAAAAAAAAGAAGAAGGTGTGGCCTCTCCTTAGGTCCCTCTGCCTGTCTATAGAGCTGGCATCCCAAACTGGCAATGCCAAAAGGAACTAGGCTTGCAGAATATATGCTCCCAGTCACAGGTTCTCCTTTGAGAACCACAGTGGTTCCAACCATGTATGCAGGGGAGAAAAGCTGTATGCACAGCTTGCAATGCCGAGGCTGCCATCCTAGTCACCTGGAACTACTAAGACAAAGTAGCACAGGACGGGGGTCTTCTAAGTGACAGAAACAGTTCTCATAACTTGGAAGCTAGAAGTCTGAGGTCACAGTGGCAACACAGCCCTGTTCTTGGATGGGGTGTGGGGAGCTCTTCAGGTTTGCAGAGGTCTTGTCTTGTAGCACTGTCTCATGGGAATCACATGAAGACAGTAATCTCCAAGAAGTAATCACCTCCTGTGCTGGCTAGTTTTATGTCAACTTGATACAGACTACTGTCAATTGAGAGATATGAACCTCAATTGAGAAAAGTCTCCTTAAGATCGGGCTTCAGGCAAGCCTATAGGACATTTTCTTAATTAGTAATCAATGTAGGAGAGCCGAATCCACTCTGGGTGGGCCACCTTTGAGCTGGTGGTCCTGGGTTGTATAAGAAAGCAAGCTGAGCAAGTTATGGGGCACAAGCTAATAAGCAGCACCCCTCCATGGCCTCTGCATTAGTTCCTGCCCTTGTATGAGTTCCTGCCCTGACTTCCTTCACTAATGAACTACAATGTGGAAGTGTAAACCCAATAACCCCTTCCCTACCTAAGCAGCTTTTAGTTACGGTGTTTCATCCTAACTAAAAATCCTAACCAGGACAACAACCTCCTAATACTTTCACCTCAGGAACTGTGATTTCAACATGTGCTTTGGAGAAAACACAAACTTTCAATGTACACTGTCAATCAAGCTTCGAAGGTTGAAAACTGGTCCAGATGGAGGGTCTAAGGTCCAGGGGGTCAGACCTTAGATCAGCCTCTAGGCACATAATAGGGGAGTATTTTATAACTTTTCAGTGATATTAGTCCGGGCATGCTTCTTTCTTGAGTAATGTCTTGTATCACCTGTCATTAACGACTGGATTAGACATGTGTCCTTATTTATTGCATTTATCTGCCTGCACCTGATTTGCAATTGATTGCCTCCTGCCTTGTATTGCCACTGTATACTCTATAACAGCAAGTGAGGTAAGCCCAAAAATTCACAGGCACATATACATGCACACTCAACTTCTTCCTTGATCTCTCAGAGCTGGAACAGAGCAGTGAAACTTTTGAATTATAAGCATACCATGCAAGGGAAGAAATACCTTTCCCAGGGGAAAGCACACATTGACAGGGCTCCTAGAACTTGTTCAGATCCCAATGTGGAAATTTCAATACCCTGGGAATGTTGAAGTAAATTAAATAGCTTGCTCCTAGAAGTTTAGGCCCAATGCATGTATGCCATATTTCAAAAGGAACCTGGCAATTCCTACCATGCTGATACGATCTAGGAGAGCAGGCACTGTCTCCATCCCAGCCTCTTTCTCTGTATGGCTATCATGCCTCAGGACTCAAGTACAAGGACAGGTGCAGGACAGTACCACAGGGCTTCCAGGCCCTTCCCCTCTGGACGGTACTTTTCTCACTCATCTCATTGGCCAGCATGCAATCATCAGTGCTCACTTTATGTATAGGCAGCACCAGTGATGGAAAAGACTGGATTTTGGTTAACATTACAACTCTCACTGGGCGGCGGTGGTGGCGCACGCCTTTAATCCCAGTACTCGAGAGGCAGAAGCAAGTGGATCTCTGTGAGGATCAAGGCCAGCCTGATCTACAAAGTGAGTTCCAGCACAGTAGGGCTGTTACACAGAGAAACCCTGTCTCAAGAAACAAAAACATTCAACCCTGAGCACAGAATGATGCGTGGCCCTGATTTGTTGTACACGTGGTATCCAGCAACATATCACATGATGTGCAGTTAATCATTGACCCAGCTCAGCACTTTTGGTTGGCTCATCCTAGGACACTCCAGTCTCTTTTCTCTGCCTCACTATGTTCCACCCACTTACAGTCTCTATCAGTCTATGTTCTCTGCATTTAAAAACCTGTGCCTCCAAAAAACGTCACCTTTACAATACGAATTTTAGCCAGGCTCTCTGCAGAACACCTCCCATCTCAGAGGTCCAGTGGTTACAAGGCCACACAGGCTGTGGGGGTCCGTCCAAGTCTACTTCCTCTCTCCTTCCACCTACTACCTATAAGGGCCTCGCTTCTCCCTATGCCTTCAACCACTCAAAAGATCAGTAATGCTCGACCTCCCCTCTTCAGCTCAGGAGTCCCTGAACTCCAGACCTATGCCTTACTTTCCCCAAATTATGTAGCTTAAGGGTTTTTGTAGGATCACACCAAAAGACACAGGAAATCGGACTTTCTACAGATTAGCAATGTGGATGAAGTGGGACCCGTTAAAGTGATGGTACATGCAGAGGCCAAGAATGGGGCACAGCACCCCAAAGAAATGCTAGGTATGCAAGAAATCAGATCAGTGAGGCAGGGCAGATTCCACGGGGTAGCACTGGATGTGGGAGGAAGGTCTGGACTGCTAGAGTCAGGCAAGAGATAGGAAATGACTAGGATAACTAGATTATTGCCCAACTCAGAATGCTTCTAAGGCCAGTGAGCCAACCCTTCACCAAGAGCTTTACTGAATGGCCCAGTCATCCCACAGGGAACTGGCCCAAAAGGATTCCAGAAATACAGCAGCGCTTCCAGAGCCTCTCCCACCTTGCTGTCTACACTTGCCACTTTTCGGCCCCTGCAATCTGCGTGGAATCATCACCCAGCCCAGGTGCTGAGTTATTCAATTATTCCAGCAGCTTTGGAAACACATGTGTAGCTAGAAACGCTTCCGAAAAGAGGAAAATCCTCTTATTTAGGCTACTAGGTCAATTTTTGATCCTCTCTTGCAGTCTTGTTGGCCACATAATTGCTTTTCAATTAAATAAGCAGCTCACTGACACTGGATCCTTACTAGCAAGATGTAGCAGCAAATACCGTCACCAACAATAGGCTTCCAGCTCTCTGCGAAGTTACAAAGCGCAGCTGCACACAGGCATGCTACAGCCGTCCCGTCCGGGGCTCCCGCCCTCAGGGCACCACAGGCTGCAGTAGCTGCTGAAATACACACACTCCAGGGAAGCAAAGGGTCTGAGGCACAAATGACTTCCAGCTATTCCATCCTCTGACACACAGCTCCAACCTGTCTTGCTTCCAGATTAAAACAGACTGCTACCTTCTGAGCGCTGTCATAATGCTAAAGTCACCGAAATAGTCTGTCTGCCCCGGGATCTGGAAGCCACTCCTTAACACTTCTCCCACAACCCACCCACCCGCGGCACGCCAGCTCTCAGAGATATTTTCTCCTCTAGAACAAACCAAAGAGCCTGTTTGAGGAGGGGGAAAGCTAGTCATGAAGCAGGCCTGCCAGAGTCCATTTTAGAACAGGGTTTCTTTAGCCCGCTATCTTTTACTCTGAAGAACTTGACGGGGAGACAGGTCAGAAAAGGCAAGTACCTATCTGAGGTGACTTTTAAGCCCAAATAAATGGCAAGACTGAAGTAAACCATATTTTTCCATTTAGTCAAAGCAATCTGTATTAGTCAAAACAAACTCTCAGATGCTGCTCGGTAAACATCAAGCCAGGACCCCCTGAGAATGAAGGACAGTAACCTACAGAAAGCAGAGCTCTGGAAACAAATTCTGGTCAGGCTAGGGAATTATTCTCTCAAGCAAGTGCCTGATGCTCAACACAAGGACCTGAGTTCCATCTCAGTAATACACATAAAAATGTGAAGTATGGTTGCATGCACTCGTAATCCCAGAGCTGGGGAGGTGGGGACAGACTGGCCCATGGGTGCTTGTTAGCTAGTCCAGACCCTGTCTCAAAGTCTTCCTGGGTAGAACACCCATGGCTGTTCTCTAGTCTCCATATATATGTGTATACACATGAACCCTCACATACATGCTTCTACACACACACACACACACATACACGAACCCCTCCATACACATGTACACCCCTCCATGTACACACGTTGTGCACAGACATACACACACACACACACACACACACACACACACACACACACACACACACAAGTTTGATTGATTCAGGCCACCTTGCTCATACCGTTGTGTAATGACCACAGGATGAAATGAGGCATGGCATGGTGCCAAGGAATAATAAAACATATCAGCAAAACAAAATAATAAAACACTCATCATCACAGGAATCGGAAATGCTTGAATTCCACAACCATCCCCTTTCCCAAGAGGCTCCCAGGATGGCAATAGTCACAGGACGGAGAGAGCGTGTGCCCCTGCCTCCACCCCACGGGCCCCTGCCTCCACCCCACGGGCCCCTGCCTCCACCCCACGGGCCCCTGCCTCCACCCCACTCCATTCCTCTCACCGTTCCGCCATCTGTTCAGCTCCATCTCCAGATGCTGGATGACACTCTTCAAGGCCTTGTTCTTCTCTTTCTCCTTTTCATATTTCTTCTTCCATTCCTCTGCTGTTAGTTCCAAGTTCACAGAGACTGTATTCTTGATGGTCTTCGCTCTGGGATTAAAACACAAGGAATCAATTCTGAGAACAGCCATTAACACTTACTGATTTTATGGAATCAAGTCTCAGATTCCCTTCACATCCCAAAATGGACTGGGATAGCAGAGCCTTCCTGTGGCATCTACCTACAGCCCTCAAAGCTGAGTTAGCATTGCTACTTAAGATTTATTTTTAGCATATGTGTGTCTCTCTGTGTATGCATGTCTGTGTAAGTGTATGTACAGGTGTGTGTGTGTGTGTGTGTGTGTGTGTGTGTGTGTGTGTGTGTGTGTGTCCTTAGGGGTCAGAAGAAGACACTGGATCTCTGGGAGCTGGAGTTAGGGGTGTTTGTGACATGGGTACTGAGGTCTGAACTCTGGTCCTCATGAGGACAAAAAACACTCTTAACTGCTGAGCCATCTCCCCAGCCTCACATTGTCATTCCTTGGAACGCCAGAACCACCCTGCCCTGTTCTACTTCTCATTCCATCAGCCTTTCAATCCAATGGACTTTTATTCAGATTGTGTCTCAGGGCCCCACCTTGTCTAACTTCCTCTGCCCCTCTCAGTCTGTTTTTAGTCCCTAGGGTTACAGACTTAACCCCAGGTTCAGCATGTTCCTTTAAGCATCCCACAGACCATTGCCAGATTCATCATCTAAACAGAATTCTCAATTAATTCAATAAACATTTATAGGGCACTAGGGACATACCAAGACAGATAGACAAGGTCCCCAGCCTCTTAGAGCTTGGGGTTTCTTATGTCAGTGACAAAAATGAATGATTAGTTAATTCTCTTATTTGTCTTTGGTGCCTAGAACCAAAGTGTTGGGCCCATGCTAACACATGGGCTATGGGGTAGGTAGGCCACATAATTGAGGGAGGCTTCCAACTGATCCCTTTATCAAAGGCAAGGATCACCACGTTAAAGTAAAGAGCTGATTGTTCTCAAATCATCTCATTGTTTAAAATAGCCAGAAGTTGAGGTGTTTAATATTTGCATTTTCCAAATTCAGAATGTTTAAAAAAAAAACAAAAAACTGCATGACAAGCATGTCTCATGGGCACTATGTTTCATGATCTCCTAGGACATGTGGCCTATGGGTGTCAGGCCACGTGCCCAACAGCTGGACAGCTAGTGAAAGGAGAAGCTGGGAAGAAAAGAAAAAAACCAGCATCTGTAATAGGTAATTAATTAATAGGTGAGATTAGACAAAAGGTTTGGCTCACCCAGGTCTGCACAGAAGCGGACAGGTTTAGCCACGTCCCAGAAAGAGTGGGTTCCTCTTGTAGGAGTCCATTTGCCATTTACTTGTTAGGCAGGTAAAGCTCGTGTGAAAATATATGATGTCCTGTCTTGCTTGCTATTGACATTCTGATTTTAATCTCCAAACACCTCTAGGACTATCATGTTTGCTGGCCCAGCTGATGGGTGATCCAGGTTAATTACTGCTGACATCAAATGACACTGGGGACATGGTTTCTATTTTGGTGCAATACATTCAACAGTCTCCCTGTGCTGCAGATGCCGTTCCAAAATTAATTCCTAAAGCAGACAACTAAATAAGCCAAGTGTCGAAAGGGGAGTTAAACTGCTTCAGTGTGGGACTCACTAAAGAATTAGGATCATTCTCATTGGCTGTAGCTTGAGGCTGCTCTCTCCGGAACTGTCTCAACTCTAAATCTTCAACAGCAGTAATTTCATTACTACTTTAGAGCTCGCTGCAGTCTGGAATTCTCATCCCGCCCTCTGCCGTCCTTGGGCGGTGCTGTGGTGCTGTGTCTGGGATACAAACACCGGCACAGCACCGCCCATTCCGTTATCAACTTCAGTCAGAGAGTGGAGAAAAACAACTCACAGCTAAAATGCTTGCTGTCACTGGAGGACATACCTTAAGACTACCAGTTCTACTTAAGTCATAGAGAGCCCCCTAATGGCTCCAAACGGGACCAGAGAGAAAAAGATGGCGCCCCTGTGCTATCTCCACATTCTTCAAGCAGACCTATTGGAGACCTAACAGGACACCTGATTCTGGTTTCTGAGCTGCCTAGAACATTCTTTTTCTTCTATTTCTGTGTTAAGCAGAGTCCTGGCAGTGAGGAAACGACACACTCAACTTGCACATTTTGCAGAGTTCAACAACGGTATAAGAAAGGTGAAACAGGGGACAGTGTAACGCCTGTATTAGTACACATGGGAGAAGCCTCAAAAACAGAGCTGGAAGAGATAGCTTGCTTGTGGGACCCATAACAGCTGGTGGTCTGGGGCAATCCAGCCCAAAATGCGTCTGCAGGGAAATAAATGCCTGGCACACATTCCCTCTGTCAGTTTTGATCACCTACCATGGTTTTCCTGGCCTGACCTGACTGAAGGGCAGAGGTAAGGGGGCCACTGCCATGACTGGAGATAGCATAGAGCTGGGAAGGATGGAGGCAGAGCAGAGTCAGAGGAGAGATAGAAAATAATGCAACCCAACTCTGACCTAGAGCTCAAGCAACAGTGGAAACCACAGCTCACGTTGGATCCCTAGAAGTCTCTTGGCTTCAAACAGGATTCAGCAAACCTTTGCATCCCCTGAGGCCAAGATATGGAAGAATGAGCTAACAGAAAGAGAGTTGACATAGATTTAAAATATTTCCCATATCCTAGAGAGAGAGAGGGAGAGGGAGGGGTGGGGGAAGAGAGAGGTGGGGGGAACTAAATTCAAGGAATAAATAACAGTACTTAGAAAGTCACAGTCCTTAAAATAATTACATAGTCAGCAACTTTGGCTAGAAACTGAACCAAACACTCTGCATCCCTGCCATCTGATCTATGGGAAGTGCTCATACCACGGAGCAGGAACGTGGGCCTTTTGATATGTGGCAATAAAACTCCAGTTCCACATAAGAATTCTCTTCCATGGATCACAGGGTGAAACAGTAAAATGTCTAAAAGGAAATGTGGAGAACGTCCTCAAGACCTTGTGTTAGATAAAAGATTTCTTGACTACAACATAAAAGAAAAAAATGACTATCAAATTAAAAACTTCCCTCATTAAAAACCATTAAGAGAGTTAGAAGGCAAGTCATAAAATAAGAGAAGATTCTGAAATGCATGCAGACAACAGAGTTATCTGGAGTAACTCCTATAAATCAAGAAGGAAAAAAGAAACAGGCAAAGACGTGGATGGGCATTCCTGAAAGGAGCGCCAATCAACACTGCAAAGAGACACTGGCATCATCAGCTAAGGGGGAAATGCAATTAAAGTGGCAACAAGATGCCTTTCCACACCCAACAGAAGAGCTACATGATGAGAAAGGGCAGTGACTTTACCTCTGATGATCTACCATGAGCATGAATTGTTACTATAATTTTAGAAAAGTGGATTGTAACGTCTGCTAAAACTTTATGCCACACCCTATGACCCATATCTATTCTTACCTAACAGGTGTGATCATAGGAAATAGATACCTGTAATGTTCTTGATAACAGCCCCTAGCTGAAAGCAGTCCAAATACCCATCAACAGTACAATGAATACACTCAATTGAATACTATGAATACAATGATATGTAAAAGCAGCTGGATGAAAATAGTACTGTGTGGTCTTATGCATGTGAGGTTCGAAGGCCTGTAACTCCAATCCATGCTGACTGAGTCGGGATGGTGCTTACTCTTTCGAGCACAGTGCTGGCTAAGCCGGTGCAAGAGGAAGGCTTCTAAGGCACTGGGAGGCGGTTACGAGCTTTTGTGCATTTGTAAATGTTTATAAATTGTACACATTAAGTTTACGCTTTTTACTATATGCATGCTATATTCAATAAAAATGAGTTACAAAAATAAACATATAGAAAGGCAACATCTCCCCACCTAAACCTCCCTCCCCATGATCCCTCCCTCTCCTTTCATATCACCTGTGTTTGAACGAGAGTGGAAGGTAGAGGAGGGGGTTGGGAGGAAGGATAACTAACTCGAAGGACGGCAGGGATGCATAGTGTTTGCACTATCCGTTCTGTTTCTAGGTGTTTAAAGCTATATGGAAACCTATTTTATAAGCTTCCTAAGTATATACATATATTCATATAAAAGAGTTTAAGTAGAGTTGCCCTACACAAGGGATAATGCTCTTCTCAGAGGCCATAGAATGCCAAATACAAAGCCTAGTAGTGTTAGATATGGGCTGCCTCCCCTTGAGTTATGTAGGTCAGGGGTAGCCCAGAGACCTCCAAAAACAATATGGGCTACGACCACTGATATTGGTTGCCCACCAGAACTTGGTGATAAGACCCTATTGCTGAAGACACCACACACTTTGGTCAAGCAGGACCAAGAAGCTTCCTCCCTGCTGGCTACATTTTGCAGGAAAGGAATGTGCTATGTAGGCTGCTGGGGGAAAAATCATCAACAGCCTTCCCAGCTTTGAAAACTACAATAATGACCAGTGCCGTAAAATCCAACTGGGGCAAAGGTGGCAAGAATGTTATGGGGTAACCAATTGATTTCTGATTGGATTTAAAGTCTGCTCCACAGGAAAAAACACATACCTGGCACTATGAATCTGGCCAAGAACCCATGGTTGGGGAACACACAGGTACCAGGGGTGAACTACTATTATTATTTTGCTAAATAGACATAGTATCAAACTGATCTCTGAACTTACATCTCTGTGCCTCTACATTAAGTAGTGCAGCTCTCTGTCATTGTTAGAGACATTTAAAGAAACACAAAGGTTCAGTGGACAGTGGTCAACCCAGATACTCCTAACTGGTCAAAGTGCAAAACGTGTCTATGAAATGCTCAACCAGTAATGGGACGCATGTGTCACCCTCACGCTCAAGGTTCAAGGATCTTTATAGAAGAAGTGACAGAAATATTCTAAGAGCAAGAGGCTGGGGAGGGCGTGTGGGGAACTGTCTTCCAGACATGACAAGATTGCTGAACCCATGAGCTCACGGCACCTATGGTTGCCTGCACAAGACCTGCACAAGATGAACATTCTATCATGGAAGAAGAGGCCCTTGAGAGTCAGGCCCCACCATCAACTGAGGAGCTTCTGACAACTGGTGGCTCCTGGAGAGTGCAGAGTCAGTTTCTGGTAGGTCTACTATACTCCACCCATGAATCCATATGGGTGCATAGACACATGTACATGTATATGTGTGTATATGTGTGTACGCAGCACAAATTGAACCCTATGAATATTAAAAAAAAAAAGAGGAATGAAGTTGGGAGGAGTGGGGGTGAGGGGTGGATCTGAGGTGAATTAGGGGGAAGGAAGAGGGGAGTGTGAATATGATCAAATACATTGCATGAACTTCTCAAAGAATCAATCCAAATATATTTTTAAAGGAAAGGAAACACATCAGATACAAGCATTTCCAGACTGCAAAACAAACCAGAGCTACTAGAAGAGAAACTGAATTTCTGTGCCCACAGGGTTCTTCTTAATAGAACAAATATTCTCCTGTCTAGAACTGCTGGAAACAGTCCTGAAGGGTGAAATAAAAGGTTCTCAGTGCTCATTCTCCTCAGAGACCTGCAGTAAAGCATGTGAGGCAGTAATCTCATTGTCCTTGTACCCCGAACTCTAGCAAACAAGAAGAGAAAGCCAGAATGACCATCAGTCCCTACTTTTCGCTATGCTGACTGCCTTTCCTCCTATAGATGCCCAGCTATGCACCATCGCTGTAGACCATATAGTGGGATCACAGAGAGTGTTTACACAACTAAGTGGGCTATCAGGTGAAGGGTATAAGAACAGGAGAGCTGGCCACCCCCTGCAGCCCCCCCCCCATGTCCCATACAGCAGTTATGAGAGAGAGCCATGTACCTTGCCGGCACAAAACAGTAGAGCTGGCCTTGGTGGTATAAGTGTGGGTGACCCAGATCTGAAGATCTGAAAGCAGGAGAACTGGACCCGCTCCTTGCTGCAGGCTGCATTGGGTGAGTTAGCCAGCCCAGAGATTGCTAGAGAGCTCACCTGGGTAGTGATGATGAGGGAAAATTGGTGGGCTGACCAACCCAGCTACCACTCTGGCTAAGAACCAGGGCTATGAGTTGGTCCATCCCAACACCGAATCTATGAACTGTTGGATCAGGTGAAGGGGACGAACCTACAGATCCAAAACAGCAGGATCTCCATGACACAGGACAACAACAGGATATCCTAGAGGAGCCCTAGTTAGAGCCCATTATCAATGGTGTAGCAGAAGCCAAAGGTCTCAAACCAGACCAATGACTCATGGCAGTGAATACTTGTATGTAAAGGTGAGCAGACTAAAAGGTAAACTGTGACTCAATGGGCCATACTACAGCTTCTACAACAATTCTCTCTCTCTCTCTCTCTCTCTCTCTCTCTCTCTTTCTCTCTCTCTCTTCCTTTTTCTGCTTTGTTTTGTTTTGTTTATGTTTGGTTTTTAGTTTTTCTTTTAAATTTTGGGGGTTTTTTGGTTATTTATTTATTTATTTATTTATTTATTTATTTGCAGGGGGAGGTTGAAAGGGCAGAGAGCAGGTGTGATGGGACAGGGAGATAAGTGAAATTGGAATGCCTGATGTGAAATTCACAAAGAATCAATAAAATGTTTAAAAAAAACCAAAACACCGTATCTTGAAAAAAAAAGAGCCGGGCAGTGGTGGTGCACGCCTTTAATCCCAGCACTCGGGAGGCAGAGCCAGGTGGATCTTTGTGAGTTCAAGGCCAGCCTGGTCTACCAAGCAAGATCTAGGGAAGGCGCAAAGCTACACAGAGAAACCCTGTCTTGGAAGAAAAAAAGAAAAAGAAAGAAAGAAAGATTTATTTTCAGTCAAGTGTGATAACATACATCTTTAATCCCAGCACACAGAGGCAGAGCTAGGGAAATCTCTGTGAGTTTGAGGCCAGTCTAGTCTACTTAGTGAGTTCCAGGACAACTGGTACTACACAGAGATAGTCTATCTCAAACAAACAAATGAAAAATTTATTTTTTATGGATATGAACGTTTGCCTGGATGTGTGTGTGTGTGTCTGTGTGTGTCTGTGTGTGTGTGTCTGTGTGTGTACAACATGCAGACCTGGTGCCCAAGGAGAAGAGAAGGGCATTGGATCCCCTGGAACTTGAGTGACAGAAGACTGTGAGTCACCACACAGGCGGCGCTGGGAACCAAACCTGGGTTCTCTGCAAGAGTAAACAGTGTTTTAACCTGAGACATATCTCCAGCCAGGCCTGGGCTCTAACTTGGGTTTTTCCTTCTTCTTTTTTTTATTATTATTATTTATTTATCGGCTTTAGAATTTTTTTTATCATTTTCCTCTCTTCCCAGCTCCTTAGATCCTCCTCACACCTTCCTATCCACTCAACTCATGCTCTTTGCCTCTCAAGGCCAGGAGGCCTCAACTCTACACAAAGAACTACAGGCAACTGAGGGATCCTGAGAGGGAGAGACACAACCTTCTCCAAGAAGAGCACACTAATTGTTTACCCAATACCAAATGGCCAGCCCTGAAAACACACATATGAGGAACGTTACACAGATTTTGAGTAGGTTATATTTAGAAATACACATATATACATATGAATATATGTAATGACAATGAAAATGAAGACATGAATTTGAAAGAGATCAAGCAGGGTATATTGGAGGGTTTGAAAGGAGGAAAGGGAAGGGGAAAACGATGTAACTATAATTTCAAAAGAAAAAAATCAATATAAACCCCAAAAATATATTTAAAAAATGCCAAAAAGGAACCAAAAACAACAAAGCATCCAAACAACAGAATCTTCTAGATACATCAGGGTCAATGCACACATGAACTCACAATCTGTGACAGCACACACAAGACCCACATGAGTTCAATCTGGATGAAGTCTCAGCACAGAGGAAAGGGGAGGTAGGCGCAAAGTCCCGCTCCTAACCAAGAAGCTTTTCGTCATTGATGCCTGCTTGGAGGGGGAAATCAGTTTTCTCCAATGGTGTGTCAGTGGGTATATCAACCGGACTCCAGAGCAAGTCCCATGCTCAGTAGTTGGCCAAGGCAAAAATGGCTTTGCCTCCATATACTCTATGTCAGGTCCCAAAGAAACTGGGGACAAGGTTCATTCAGTCCCTGTAGCTCCTCCCAGCACTGCCACCCCACCCTCTACCTAACTTCTCCAGCTCAAGGGCTTCCCTTCCCTTCCCCAGCTTCTTTCCAGTATACACCTGCCATTCCGGCCACACATTCTCTTGGTCCTCAGCTCCTCTTGGTCCACCTGCCCTCTCTTCTCTTCTCTTCTCTCTTCTCTTCTCTTCTCTTCTCTTCTCTTCTCTTTCCTCTCCTCTCCTCTCCTCTCCTCTCCTCTCTCCTCTCTCCTCTCTCTCCTCTCTCCTCTCTTCTCTTCTCTTCCTCTCTCAACGACCCTCCCCCACCTTCTCTGGCTGAATTCTCTCTCATATCTACAATAAACCCTCCCCTCAATCATACCTAGGAGTGATCATATATATCCTCATTTTCATTCACTTTAGAGACTGTCAAAAGGCTTTTGGTCCCTGGATTTTTTCTTTGTGTTTTTCCCCCACTTTTTTTAGCTCCTAGAATCACACTAAAGAGCATTATATGGAGACTTAAACATGGTAAGTCAACATGACACCTAGTGCCCATGACTTGGGAAGCGAGCAAAGAACCAGGGATGTGCCTTTATTGCTTAGCTTATCTTCCAAAACAATTTCAGTTAATTCATAGCAAATGAACTCAGTAAGACATCAGGAACCAAGGAAGACTGTTCAGACCAGTTTTATAATTTTGTCTGAAGCCCAATAGTCATACATTGCTTAAAAATAGGGTTTATTCAGAAATGCATCAGGAAACATTATGCCAACATCACCAAGTGTGTTTACATAACTAAGATGGAGTAGACATCACTAAGGTGATATAATCTCACATGGCAGTTTATTGTTATGCAAAGAGCATGGCCAGAGCAGCAAAGTTCAGACAGGGGGTGGAGACACTATCTCTGAGGCACAGGTGAACAAGCCAGTGACTTTCTAGAGCTGTATTCTAGCTATTTACCATGGAAACTGCAAGAGCCTGTGATTAACCCTAATGTGTGCTGACACATTTGCCTATTTACAGCTGGAACCCCAGCCAACACTGAGAAAAATCCTAACCAATGGCTCCTTGCGGGCAGAATCCCCATTTAATCTTGCTTCTGAACTAAAAGATCCACTTGGCAAGACAAAGCCCACTGTGTGGATGCCAATGGTGTCTGTTTTATAGCTTTTCTTGTGTTGCCTTGCTGCAGAGATTCAAATACCACTTCAGTAATGTGTCATCTGGGTTTGCCTTGGGTATCAGATCTCTTCTCCCTCCAGGGAGAAATGAGGCCAAGGGTTTTTTTTTTTTTTTTTTTTTTTTTTTTTTTTGTTGTTGTTGTTTTTTAAGCTGAGGATCAAACCCAGGGCCTTGCACTTGCTAGGCAAGCGCTCTACCACTGATCTAAATCCCCAAACCGAGGCCAAGTTTTTTTAAAGGCCTTAAAGCTAACGCATCAGGGAAGACAGCTCCAAGTGCAGCCAACAGTGATCAGAGACCATAGCATACCCTCACTTGGATATAAACACTGAGATGGTTATATTAGGAAAGATTCTCTTTAAAAAGTCTCCTGAGGGTGGCTCTGTGCAACATTTTTTGGCCTTCTGAAATTCATTTAGCCCCCTTTGAAGACACCTTAAAATTTGTGAGTCTGAATGTATTCATTATGAGACCATTAGTTCTGCTCCTTGTGAGCTGCCTGTTTTTTCTTTATGGTTCCTAGTTGTTCTTTTGCAGAGCTTCCAGCTTGGGTTGTGCTGGGATCAAGAATAATGGGCCTCAGAGGTTTGTGTTCCTGGAGTTGTGTCCATGCCAATGGATACCCACACACTCCAGAAGAGAATTTGATATCGCTGCTGCCATTGTTGCTGGTATAACGCTGGGATCAAGAATTATGGGCCTTTGCGGTTTGTGTTCCTGGAGTTGCGTCCATGCCAATGGATACCCACATGCTCCAGAAGAGAATTTGACATCGCTGCTGCCGTTGTTGCTGGTATAACAGTGATGACCACTGCTACTACTGTTTCGGGGATTGCCATTTCATAATTGGTTACTACAGCTAGCACAATGGAGACCCTGGCAGGAAAAGTAGGTACCACAATTAATTAATCTTTCATTCTATTGGGCATGACAAATTTAAATCAATAGTTATATACATTTCAATTGGCCTTGAAAGCTATAAATTTACAAACTCAAGTTCCACTTGCTCTCAGGATCTTACAAGGTCTCCAATTTGCAGTAAGGCTCGTTAAGGAAGGGAATGGCTCAGTTGCCTTTAACCTACCAGCTATGGGTGGGTTAAGACTTCTGTTGGTCTTTTCTGTGTCAAACACACAGATTGTAAGCCCAGCGCCACTTAGAGATCTTTGGCAACAGTTAACTCTGCAGCTCTCACACAATTGAGCCTGTATGATAATGAGCATTCAGAGACAGGTAATGTCTGAGTGGCACTCACCAACCCAAGACAGAATACCTGTGTGGCCTGGACAGGTGTCTCCATGATGGGTAAGGTGACCTGCTGACATCCCATGCAATCTAAGTCAGAAGCTCATTTTTTAGTAAAAGGAGGGGGGGACCTGTAGGGCCTTGGCCCCCATTTTGGGTAACTGTTGCCTTGCTTGCTGACCTTGACCTTGATATCCTCCCTATGCTAATTCCCTTCGAGATTCCACCCTCCTGAATGCTTAAGGGAAGCTCCTTGTCTGTGTTTCCAGTATATTGGGCATTAACTGCTTAGATGCAAGATTGTAAAACATCAGGAGCAGGGGTGGGGATTTAGCTCAATGGTAGAGTGCTTGCCTAGCAAGTGCAAGTCCTGGGGTTCAATCCTCAGCTAAAAAAAAAATCAGAAGTGAACTTCTACCATCCCAGGTTCCCCCATTGTGCTGTAAGCCTGTATTTAAGACCTCCTCCCTCCTTCAATAAATGATATTCAACATTTAAAAAAAGAAGAAGAGGGGGTCAAGATCATGATGGGGAAACCCACAGAGACAGCTGACTGGTGCTAGTTGGAACTCACTGACCCTAGACTGACAGCTTGGGAAACTACATGGGACTGAACTAGGCCCGCTGAATGTGGGTGACAGTTGTGTGGCTTGATCTGTTTGTGGGGTCCCTGGCAGCAGGACCAGGGCTTATCCCAGGTGCATGAACTGACCTTTTGGAACCCATTCCCTGTGGTGGGATACCTTGCTCAGCCTTGATACAATGGAGACGGGCTAGGCTCTCCTTCAACTTGGTATGCCAGACTTTGTTGACTACCAATGGAGGCCTTACCCACTCTGAGGAGTAGATGGGGGCAGAGTGGGAGGGAGGGGGAACTGGGGTTGGTATATAAAATGGAAAAAAATTAATAAATAAATATATTTAATAAAAAAAAGAAAAAGGAAAAAAAAAAGAACAGAGAGACAAAGAAAAAGTCTCCTGAGGGATACAAAGAAGACAACTACCTTTCTACTCTCAAGTATCATCACCTACCCAGCACCCCTCAGACCCTCTGTCCCGAGTGTCCAGTTCACACATGAAGAGGCACACACTCAGGTTTTGAGAGAAGTAAGCATGCCTACTTCAAAAGCTGAGGCTGAGTACTCACACCTGACACTGAAGGCATCCCCATTGTATGGCACTTGAAAAAAGTCCTTCTCACATCAGAGACCTACAGTTAGTGGCCGAATCACTCTACACTCTGGAAAGTCCCATCTTTGCCTGTTTCCTCATTGATCTTGTCTACTTACACTCCCTGGCAATAGTTCTAATGGACAAGCTCACTGGCTGTGCTGGTTCTTGGTACCTCTAGCATCAGCATCTTCTTTTGCTCTCCAGGTGTCCCAGGGAGTGCTGGCATTTGAATAAGGAGCTCTGTACAACCTCATACCTTCAATGCATAGAAAAGTCTGTAATGCATGCTTTACACAGTAAGTGTTGGGAGAGAGGGGGGAGAGAGAAAGGGGAAAGAGGGAAGGAGATAGCAGTGCCCTTTGTGGAGGGTAGGAGGTTAGTCCAGGTATCTATTTCCATCTGTCAGGGTTTAACAAGGAAACAGAGAGAGATAAGGATATAGACCCCAATAGATGTAGAACCTATTCTTCTCTTAGTTTCCTAAAGAAACTGACTCATATGTATGTGGGGGCCATCAAAGCTCAAGTCAGGTCCAAGCAGCTGGTTGGAAATGCAGGTGCAAACATGTATTCTGGTCTTCAGTTCTCCCTGGGAAATCCAAGGTTTTGCTTTTCAAGGCCTCTATGACGAGAGGAGGACCATGCTCATTACACAGGATTATCTACTTGACTCAGCCAACTGAGTACTGTGCTATGTTATTTTGTTTGTGTTCTGACAAATACAGCTTGCCTGGAGATCAGAGGGTGGAGCCAGCCACTAGTTAACCACCGAGGACAGGTGGGTGGAGACAAGATCTCGACCCCACTTCAATCGGTCTGAGGAATCGTAGAGGTAAGAAGTCTCTAGTGGCTGCTGCTCCACTGCTCTGCTTCTCTGATCTTTCAGTTTATTACCCTGATATCTGACTCCTGGTTTTTATTGATAAGACTAATTAGGATTGCTTCAGAGTATAGCCATAAGCATCTAAAAACTACTTTCAGAACAATAGCTAGATCAGTGTTTGATGAAAGTGCCTAGTCATATATTTGGGTACAAAATTAACATCACAACTTCTGATCTGCCTTGAGTCTCAGTTGCTGTATAAATACCTACACTTTCCTCAGAACACACTTCTGCTCCAAAACACTCTCCAGGCCTGGAAAGGGCTCCCTGCTTCTGAGAGAAAGGGCTAGTGAGTGAGAAGGAATTAAAACCCTGATGACCAGTGAAGAGCTGGCCTCGAATTAAACTTACGCCACACAGTATCTTTCTTTCCCTCCAAGAGCTTCCATTACCCAACTGGTAACGGAACAGGCCCTCCAACAGAGGTGATTTCATTCTTGATTTTATGTCAAGTGCACCAAAGTGTGTGCCTTAACTGAACTACTCTGACTCTGTAGGTAATTTGTTCGCACACTCTTACAACATGAATTTTACATGTACACTATTCAGTCTCTGACAAATCCAGCTGTCACTATGGCAGGTGGCTTGATTAAAATGATGGCATCATTTCCCTTTGTAAGCAGTGCACACCAGGAACAAAAAGATTATTACTCTTCTCAAGTTATCAATCCCCTTTCACATTCAACATACAAATAGGCTGAATTATTGGTGCTGGCCCAAGGCACACTACCTCAGGCCTTCCTGCACTGATTGGTGTGTCCCCTCAGGGCCCTCTTTCCTTCACACACACACACACACACACACACACACCACCACCACCACCACCACCACCACCCAAACAAATCAAGACACATTAAACAGACTTCTAAGATAATGGGGTGATTTGAGTGCACACATCTGAAAGTTACAAATATCTTCTTGAAAAATGCAAGAAAAATACTACAGAAGAGTAATTAAAAATTAAAGAATAAAATTCTGGAGTCTAAAAGAAAAAATATCCACAAAAATGTTTTAATTTTGATTCTCAGGTATCTGGACTACCTGCTGCTCTCTGACACACAGACAGAATTGTCTACTTCTGCACTAGCAAAGCACTGGGCACTCAGAAGGCTAAAGAGACAAGCTTGATCAGATAAGACTTAGACAGCATGGATTTTTCTCTCTGAATCCAGTATTAAACCTAGAATCTTAAGGAAGGCTTGCTAGACACTTTGCAGGGAGCCCCTTAGGCACCTGTAGACTCTGGCCTTTCTACAACTTCAAAGCACATGTTATTGTTTCTCTAGGCCATAAAAAAATATATTCTTCCCCTGTGAGCTTGAAAGAATCACAGAACTTAGGCTGATCAAGGTTCTTCAACAAGAACACAATGAACACTGGCTCTCTGGCACTTGGGACACACACAGCAGCTGTTCTGAGTTCAAAGTGCTTAATCTTATTAGCTATCAGATTCCATGTCTAATCTGATGTTCAGATCCAGGTCTGCTGTATAATTGGGTTCAATGCATATAGTTAACAACAAAGCTGATAAAAGGCCCACAGAAAAATCCACTATCCTTAAAGAACTAATTAGTTAACATGGATGGAGAAAAAAGGAACAAACCACCACGTATTTCTGACTACTTACAAGAAGGCAAACTAGATCCAAACCCAGGTCAATTTCTAGGGACAGCAATGTACAGCTCAGCAAGGATCCTGCATCATGAACTTAAGGCTCACTTGCATCCTTGTTCACAAAGCATGTACTTATTAATCACCTACTGTATACTTCCCATGCTGGACCGCAGATGCCAATGGCAAATGGACTCTCTGCTCTTATGCAGTTAAGGGTCTGATAAAAGAAGCAGACCAACTATTTCATCTGGAAACATGCTTGATGTTACATTTTATTTTCTGGAATCCTAAATTACCTATAGTTGTGGTGATACATTGTGTACCCTAATAAACCTATCTGGAAGATCAGAGAAGCAGAACAAGCCACAGCTAACCTCACCTCACCAACTTCTCAGCTGATCCTGTTTCCATGAATCCTCAGACTGAAAGCTTCTGAGTCCTCACCCAAATGTATCTCAGCTGAACTGCTGCTAAAAGTCTAAAAGCTTAAAAGCCTCTAGTTCCTGGTCCTCCCGCCTTATATACCTTTCTGCTTCCTGCCATCATATCCTGGGATTAAAGGTGTGTGTCTAGATCTCAAATGCTGGGATTAAAGGTGTATGCCACCACTGCCTGGCTCTGTTTCCAGTGTGGCCTTGAACTCACAGAGATCCAGATGGATCTCTGCCTCCTGAGTGACAGGATTAAAGGTGTGTGTGCCACCATTTTCTGTTCCAGGTAAGTTTTATTAGGGTACACAATGTATCACCACATACAGTGTTTCTTCACCCACTAGTTCCAGAAGTGAAATTCTATTTCATTCAAATGTGTCCCTTATATTACAACGCTGTTCCTTATTTCCAGTCTAGTCTTATCCATTACTATGAACTTTCCAACCCTGAGTACTGCTGGAGTGTTTAAGGTAAGAGAAGGGGAGCTTGACATCAGCAGGGAACCCCCTCTGTACCAGCCCTTGGGCAAAGTGAAAATGGAAGCAGCTCAATCATCCCCCCAAAAGTCCTTGGAAGGAACCACTCCATCTCTATGGCAAAGGGAAGCTTCGAGAAGTCAAGGAGAGAGCGGCTCAATGACCAGGAGACAACGGTGTCAGTCACCCTGCTGCAAAGCCACTGCCTCAAGCATTAGCCTCGTCAAGGACGTCATTTAGGAGGAAGAAAAGGATCCAAATTCTGATGAAGAGATAGATTAGTTCTACAACATTTCAACACAATTATTATTGAGACAGCCCAAAGGTGCCACAGATGAATAATCCTACGTTCTGTTGAAGCTCAGGAAACGATTAGGATGTTGATGCAACTCAAACCGTAACAATTTCCCATACAGAAGGTCCACCCCATCTGCCCCATCTGAAATTACTTCCTGGGCATAATCAGATAATACATGCTCCTGGGACTAAAGCAGGGGTGCACTAACCCTGCTAAAGCCCACTAACACCAAGGCAGTAAGGGCTACAGACACAGCTCCTCAGCTACTAACATTGACTGTAACAATGGTAGGATAATCCAAATCTCACAACATCTGTCCCGGTTCAGTCCCATGAGCACCAAAGATGCTCAGATCACCCAAAACATCAGCATCACAGGTTTAGGTAACCAACCCCCCAAGAAGCACAGCTGAGAAGACAGGGTCTGGAAAACTAAGCAAACAAGACTAAAGGAGGCCAGCTGTGGGCAGCTGGGCATGGTGGAAAACAGTGCATTAAGAAAGGCAAGGAAGGTAAGACTCCACGTACACATGGGAAGATTGTGTTCATCACCAAGCTCTTCATGCCCACCCATCGCTAAAACCTGCAGAAGCAGGGCATGTTGACTCAGGCCTTTCAAACAGTGAGAAGGTGGTCATCCTCCACCCCTATCCTCCAAATACACCCCAGGCCTTCCATCCTCAGAGTTAATGCATCTGATTTCTTTCCTCTATTATTTATGCCTCTACTCTATCTTTATCTAACTTTCTAATTGTTTTTATGAACAGCTTTGCAATGGATTCCAGGTTCCAGTTAAAGGTAGTTCTCGATCTTCAGATTTACGTATGTGAAACTGTATAGCGCTAAAGGCTAAGCTTCAAGTCCATGAAGAACGAAAGTAGCAACAAGTAGGGTGTTTTGTTTTGCTTTGTTTAACATCATTCTTCCAATAGTCGCACTCCTGACCACTACTAAAAACATAATCCCTGTGGCCTCAGTAAGTAATGCCTCAGAAAGTAATGCCTCAAGTTTACAGATCATCTGCTAGAGGCAATGTAATAATTATTTGCCCCTCTGTCCATTGCCCCAAGCCATCCACACCGAAGACCTATCTCGTGGCTCAGAGCATGGGTTCTGAGACCCCACACGCACCTCTGTCCAAACATCAGCGTGGACTTGGTTTCAGCTTCATTGAAGACTGAAGGAGAGCAGCAAATGACAATTGTGGTCCTGCAGTTCCCACCCAGAGAGTCCTGGAGAATCCGAGTCATCTTGCTGTCCCGGTATGGCACATGTGTTTTCTATTTAAGAAAAGGAGTATTGGTTCTGACAGCCCATTCAAAGAAAAACTACAGAAGCAAGCAAGCCAAACTTAGAAACATGTGGAATAAGAATTTGCAGCCAGGTCTTCGGATCTTGCCAAAGAATGTCCATTCAGTGACCCATGTCATTGGAAGTTAGCATCACCATTCATACTTTCTAGTAGAGTGGATCTCCCAGCAACAAGCGCCCCAGCCAGGAATCCCTCTGCTCTCTTCCAAAGAGGAAAACAAATGAATGTCTGGGATGTGTGGCAAAGAGAACACACAAACCCCAAAGGCAGCTTCCCGTAACACTATTTAATAGATGGTGACAGGATTACTTACTGTCCCTTCTGCCAAGGCAGAGATCACGTTTCCAAGAGCAGACAAAGACTTGTTGATGTTTTTAGCTTCATCGAGAACAGCTCCCTCGGCACCGGTTTTGCTGACCTACCAGGGGACAGAGAAAGCGGTGAGGGCAGGGACAGCACAGAACAGAAAATGCAAACTGGCGTGGGGGCAGCAGGCAGACCCTCCAGGGAGGCAGGGAATGAAGTGAGTAAGAATCATAGTGATCCAGCTGTCCCTGGAGCCCCAGGCTGCGGATCTGATCTCTCCTGCTGTCATTTTCCTCTCAATTGGGTTTTAGTGGAATGGCTGAAATGTCTCAAGCGGGAAAACTGCAGATACTTCCCCGGGGGACATCCATCCAGGAAAACCAGGCTCCCAAAGTGCTGTCACCACGGTGAGCCAGGTCCTGGGGAACTAAACCACAGCCTCCCAGTTGGATGGGGTCCAGCAGGGCACAGCGAGGGAAACGTTTACAAGCCCTGGTTTCAGGCAAAGGACTAAAGAAAGGGTGTTCTGACTCTATTCCTTCTCTGCTTCTTTCTGAACCAAGGAGGGAGGGAGGGGTATCTAAAAAGACTTAGGGAGATGCAGAAAGACAAGGATATATGTCTTACACTGTAAATTTGGTTTGCTTCTACAGCCCTCCACACATGGTGCCTCCTCTACTGCATTAGTACAGATAATTTCACATTTACAGCATTTCCTCTAGGTAGAGAGGTTTACAAATCCTGTCATTTTTTTAAGGCAGAGACAAGACTCAATAAGGGTTGTCCTGGCTGCCTAGGCAGAAGCTACAGAGTCAACAGCTGCTCTCTAAAAAAAGGAAAGGAGACATAACTTTAAACTGAACGAAGATGGACTTCAAATACATATGAAGGTGAGTCCCTGCCCCCAATAACAGAGGAGAATGCTTTTTTTGGGGGGGGGTTCTGAAAATAGGACAGACTTCTTCTGTCCTGGAACTGTAGAGGGCAGCTTGCTTGCCCACAGAGACATCGTGGAGTGATGGGCCACAAAAAGCAGCGGCCTATTACAGGAGTTTTTAGATGATCTCTCATGTGAGCATCTTAACTCTGTGAACTATTCAGAGCAGGGACTATCTATGTATCACCTCCTTTGGCAGGCAAGGACAATGAGCTCCAGAGATGTCCCTCCGCCAGCCTAAGGGAAGGATGGATGGCTCTCTGGGGTAATGGGAACTAAAGCCCAGAGCTCTGTTCTCAAGATAGTGCATTCATATGGATTCATCTAGGGAAAAGGAAAACAGACAGGAACAAACAAATCTCCAGGAGAGACACTTGAAATAGCTTGTAAATGCCATTAGCAAGAAGTGCCAACTGCCAGCAGGAGGCAGGTGTCAGGGGTATTTCAGTTCTAAAGAACTCATCTCCACATGGCTCTCTGCACAGGCCTGTACCGGGCATGGCAGTCAAGCCAGTGGTCAGGCTAGAGCTGAACGATGTGCCCCCTTCATCCTGATAAGTGATCAAGAACGTGGCCAGCTCACACATAGAACATTTGAGAACATTTGCCCAGCCAAGAATAGCCCATGTTTTTCCTCTTGGGACAAAGGCAAGTAAGAGAACAATTCGAACAGCCATGACTTACGTGAATGCTCGTGGCCATGGTTAGAGGTCATGAACTTAGCAGTGTGAGGCATTAAGTGACAGTCAATGGCAATCACCTGTACAGCTAGGCAGACTGATGGAGACATCCAGCTGATGTCACTGATGAATGCAGGAGGGGGCATTGTGCATGTGTGTACTAGCTCTATGATGCTGTCTAAAGGGGTTGTGTCCTGCCAGAGTACGGCAGTGGGAACATCCCCTGGCGCTGTGCAGGGGACTGGGAGGGGAAAGTGGTGATTCCGGATGTGGTCTTAGCCAGTTCCTGGGGGCACAGAATTGAGTCCAGGTGTGTAAAGAGAGTCACAACCAAACCAAAGAAGGCTTCATAGCCTGAGGAACCAATGTCACTCACCTGAGACTCTCACTGCAGACCCACTCCCAGGAGAACTGGAACACTAGGAGAGCCCAGGTTCCAGACCTTTCCTCAGCAAGGCAAAGCTGCAGAAACGGAGCCACCATGTGCCAATGGCAGGGCCCTTCCTAGCCTACTGGAGTCTACACAACAGACAGCTCCCTCCATCCTAAGAGAGCCAGCCCCTCCCACTTTCGTACAGCTGCCTTGCCAGGCTAAGTCATATTAACCCTGCTTAATGCCACAGGCCCTACTAAGCAAAAATGAGCACGAGCCTTTGAAATACATCCCTCCAACACAAAAAGGGAACTTTTGGACCAGAAAAGAAAATGAGAAAACCAAGAAACTTAACAGTACCATGCCTCAACATTTGAAACCTCTTTAAAAACCAGGGAGCAAAAGGCACAAAAATTATACAACTGTACACCTGAGCAAATAACAGGGGGAAATTATAGATAATATAAATCAGAGCCAGTTACCTTTTCACTCCCAGCCAAATCAACCAAATACAGCTTCCCACTGAGTTTTTTCTCAGTCTCCACGTTCTCCTGTTTAATGTTAATCAGGAAGATGCTGTGACTCCTCGAGCTGTGCTCGTTCATGTCTGAAATGAAAAATGGTTCACTGCCCCACAGAGAGCACATGAGCAGAGGCAGCCACCCTCCGGTCCTGAAAACACAACCAGTCATGTCCCACTCTTGCAATTCTCTGCAGGTAGTTCAGCTAATTTCAGAATGTATCTGAAGCCGCTGTTTCTTCTTTCAAAAAAACAAAACAAAACAAAACCCTCATTCTAGAGATCCAGCTGATGTCACTGGTGAATGCAGGAAGGGGCATTGTGCATATTTACATATGTCTTCAAGTAACAAAGGAATTAACCTAATATTCTTGTTGAGAAGTTTAAAATGACAGTGTCTCAGGGTCTGCCAGAAGCCCTGTCTCTCACAACCTACACCAGTCTCACTCACCAAGAAGCTCACAGCTTCCTTGACAGTCCCGTGGACAGTGTAGCGTCTGATATACTTTGTCCTACTCATGTGCATTACAGGTATTGCCAGGACTGTCATAAACATACTTAAAGGAAGATTCAGACACATACCTCTATAACCCATGTTAAACACAGAGAGGCCTCAAGGATTACCAGGACTACCATAAACGTATTTCCAGGAAGATTCAGACACACACCTCTATAACCCATGTTAAACACAGAGAGGCCTCAAGGATTAAATGTACTTCATTAGGTCAGAGTACCAGGAAAAACGCTTCATTTTCCACCATAGCCCAGCAAGTGTCCCATCAACTTTCACCATCTCCCCAAAAATATCTTACTAGATTGTTCCTAAAAACTCTGGAATCCCATTTTAAAAATCCCAAATGCCAGGCCTTTAATCCCAGCACTCAGGAGGCAGAGGCAGAGGCAGGCAGATCTCTAGGTTTGAGGCCAGCCTGGTCTACAGAGTGAGTTCCAAGACAGCCAGGACTATACTGAGAATTTCTGTCTAGAAAACCCACCCCCTAAAAAAGTCACAACAACCAAATTTAGCAACGTTGCAGGGTACAAAGTCAACATGTAAAGAGCATTTATGTTTCTATATATTACTAACAATCCCTGACCAGAAATATTGAGAAAACAATCTTTTTACAATAGCAATAGAAAGGATAAAATACTTAAGGATGAACTTAAAGAAAATGATATTTTTTAGACAAAAGCTGCAAAATGTTGCTTAAAATACAGATGAATGGAAATAGAACCCCATGATAATTTACTAAAAGATTACATAGTGTTAAGACATCAAAATTGGGGCTGAGGAGACAGCTTTAAAAGATGAAACTTTGCCATATAAGTGTGAGAACTGGAGTTTGTGTCCCAGAACTCATGTAAAAGCTGGGCAGGCCCAGCAGCCATCTGCAATCCTAGCCCTGGGGAGGCGGAGACAGAGGAGCCCAGAGCAAGCAAGCCTGCTGGACTAGCTAGAACTGCTAAGTTCTGTGTCCGTGAGAGAGGCTGCCGCAATCAAAATAAAATGTGAGGATGGAGCCAAAGAGACAGCCAACATCAACTTCAGGCCTTCACACAACATGCACATGGACCTGCCCACATGTGATCCTGCTTACACACACCACACATAGATACCCATAAAGAACAGATAAAAATTGCTGGGTGGTGGCGCACGTCTGTAATCCCAGCACTTGGGAGGCAGAGGCAGGCGGATCTCTGTGAGTTCGAGGCCAGCCTGGCTCCAAAGCAAGTTCCAGGAAAGGCGCAAAGCTGCACAGAGAAACCCTGTCTCGAAAAACCAAATATATATATATATATATATATATATGCCAAAATAATCTAGGCAATACAACTGTAGCAAAACCTCAATGATACTTTACACAGAAATAAAAGCATCTATCCTAAAATTTTAAAGTTCATACAGAATCTCACAACATCCTGAACAGTCAGTCAGGCTGATCTGGAAACTCAACACAGGAGCTGTGGAGATGGACAGTTAGCGAAGCTGATGCTGTGAAGGGTGAGAACCCGAGTTCAGGTCTCAGCAGGGGACAGATGGTGGCATGTTGCCCACAATACAAATGGACTCAACAACAGAGCGCTGTTAACTATACTTAGCACACTAAAATAGGAGCAGGAGCTGCTGAGCTGACTCAAAGGGAAACGATGCTTGCTGTCAAGCCTGACGACGTCTGAGTTCAATTTCCAGGGCCCACATGTTAGGGAGAATCAGCTCCCCAAAGTTGTTTTCTAACTTCCACATGTACATGTACACACAGGCACGCATGAGCACACGCACGCACCCACACACATACACACACTCACTCACAAATGAATAATGTGGAATAAACCTTGCCAAAATGACAAGCACACTAGTAACATCCTGGACCCTCAGCTCTGGAGCTCCGGCAGCCAATTCTGGGACACCATGAATAATTCATGGCTGCCAATTTAAGAAACACAGTGAGAAAGTTTCGCTGTGCACATGCGAGTTTCAGGCAGAACAGACAGAATCAGTGTTTTCCTGAACTGTATTCAAGCGTAGGTCAGCTCTGAAAGCTGCCACATCCATGAGCGTCATCTGACAAGCTGTGGGCTAGAGAAGAATTTCAGTTCTGGATCACAGACCTGGAGCCCATCAAGGAGGAGCCTTAGATCAGCTCCTAGAAGTGTCTGGACCAGTCCTCTGCTGGTGCTTGAACCTCTTCTATACAGTGACTCCGCTCCCTCCCTTGGCAGCAGGCTTCACCTGGGGCAGCTGTTGGGGATTCTCCTGAGAGTTGGGTGAACCTGTCTCCCTAGCCCCAGTGGCACATCACATTTTCCTCAGCATTAGAACCCGGAACATCTATGTACTGCACTGCCCATACATCCTCTCTTGAATTTTTTTTTCCTCCTCCAAACTAGAAATTCTTAGGTCCTTCAGCTCTGTGGGAACTTAGACTTCTTTGTTCGAACCCCTAGTGCGATAGCCCGAGTCTCTGCTGCTCCAGTATACACGTGCAGCTCCCAGAGAGGGGACACCGGTGCAGAAGATGCCTGGCACGTTAGCTTCTGTGAGTGCATCTACTGTAAGCGTGTGCTGGAGGGATTTGGGGGGAGCTACCAGCTCTCCTCTGACTCCCCCTTTGCATTTATTCCCCTTCTACAGAGGAAGAAGCCCAATAGCTTTCCCTTGTGTGTGACATGAATTCATTAGCTCCGATTTTTTTTTTTAAACCTTTTATCAGAACCCAAGGACTCTGACCCAACACTCCAAGACCTCAGAGTAGTGCAAACACTCACATTGCACATGGGTCAGAGTCTGTCTGCTCACAGCTCTCTGCTGCCTTCCCATGCAAGCATCACATGTGCCTCATCACCCAGCCATCCTACACAGATGGCACAAACGTCACCACTGCACTTACTTGTCACAGCCACATGTCGGTTTGCTTTGCCCTCATCTATCACATCCATGACCTCCTCGGGGCTCGACACAAACCTCTCGGTGCACCCCTGCAAGAGTCAAAAGCAGGTCAGGTTGGCTACTACAACAACTGGAAAGCAAGTGCATGTGGAAGCAGCTACACCTCCTCCATTTCTTTTCTACAGGTACGATAAACAGAAAGAGTGTGATGCTGCCCTACAGCGTTTCCTCCTTGCCCCGGGCTTGGATTCTACATTAAAGAGAAGTAGGAGTTAGCTCTGGGAAAACTAGATGTAAAGCTGGGGGAAATGCTTTTTAAGCTCATGTTCATACCCTACAGCAATACTTTCAGAAGGCAGAAAGTCCAAGGAGAAAAATCTATGAGAAGGGAAGAAATGGAAATGCATTTCCTCACCTTCCGTCATTATTTACCATTTCAGTCATTAACAGAGTAGACAGGATGCTACTACCATAGACTTCTGTGAGGTAGAAAGCACAGACCATATCATTCAATCCCCAAACTTCTTTAAGATGAACAATACTAAATAGTAATATTTAAATAATAGCTATCATCAAGAAGGCTGGGTATAATAGCTCACAGCTTATACATAGTTTAAGCACCAGGTTAGATTCCTCAGGACCAAAAAATAATAAAAATAATTTACATGCAGGAAAGCTATGATTGAAGAAGCTAAATGTTGATTTTTGCAGCAGATCAATATTATAGATAAGGCTTGGGGCTAACAATGGCTTTGGATACTCTAAGAGCTCTCACGTAATAACTATTTGGACAGTGACTAGAGAGAAGTCGGCTGCATCCCCCCAGCTCTTCCCATACCTTTACATAGGGGACTCTGTTTTTATCTTCATGAACAGCCAAGTTGGTTTTGGACACTGTAGTGACAAAATGATGGCATGCAAAGAAGAAAAGGAAAGTTAAAAACCCTGGATTGCAAGAAGAACAGCAATGCTTACAGAAGACAAACAAGTCTATTCTTTCACAATTTGCAAGTTAAACTGTGGCTGCGAAGAGCACACAGCCTGAAGGCAAACATCTCTCTAAATTGTCATCAGCTGCCCAGGCAGAAGGGCCCTAACTCCTCTCACCCCCGTCTTGGACTTCAATTATAGAGCAAACACAGCTTACCGTCAAGCAAGTCCCTTATTTTGTCCAAGTAGATCTCAAAATAGGAAACCTAGTTAAAGAGAAATTGAAATTGGACTATAAATGCCATACCACATTTCAAAAGCATTACTACTAAACTCACGAAAGCTTTTGCTGTGGCTGAGAAAAGGGGGTACCAAGTGAAGGTCACAGTCCTGAGCACAGAGCTGTAGGCACCTCTCATGTGTTCCTCCTGCTTGCTCACTGAGACTAAGCATCTGTCACACGTGGACCCCTCTCTAGCTCCACACTTTTGGCTCCTCTGGGCTCCACTCAGGTGCTAGACAACCTCTTACAAGAGGACACAAGTTCTACCTTAGCTGAACACCAAGCAAATGAAAAATACAGATGTGGGCTACATAATGACATTAAACAACAGACCGCATATATGGTAGCAGTCCCATAAGATCATGCTGTCGTGATATCACGGATTCCTTGTTTTGTATAAGTTATCTATGATGCTTACAGAATGATAAACCTGTCTTACAGATTTCTCAGGATATATCCCATCGCTAGGCCAGCCATGATTATGACTGTTGGAAAGCTGGGCTCCACCTACTCAGGTAAAACTTCAGGACTGGACAAACCCTACCTCTAATTTGAGGAATATGAAGACACCTCTGCCCTGGCACTAATGTCTCTCCCAGCTTAGCTCTGGCTCATTATCCTTTGTGTGCTGCCATCTGGAACCACCCACTTCCCAGTTCCCAGCAGCTTTGAGATTCTTGCTTTGAAATCTATAAGCAGCTGGGCATCGTGGTATCTGCTCCTGGGTACCTGTACCTCTAATAACACCTGCCTGTTCATCTGCCCAACTCCTCATTCCATCTCTCCTGGACATTTCAAACCTTTGTGGGATGTACTGAGGAGCAGATTTTTAATGCTGCCTTAATGGAGCCTTTTTTGGTTTAGTCTGTTAGCATGTAAATTCAGAATGCAGAGTCCATACAGCTAATTTAGCCACTTACCATTCTTATTAACAGAAAAGCAAGTTCAACTATGAAATGCACAATGGGAACCTGCACATAAGATTTAACTCTAGAGATGGAGAAAGTGTTCTTCCCTTCCCCCACCATTTCAAGCCAGAGCTGTTCTTAATCATAATAAGATTCTGACACAAGACACTAGTTCCAGGGAAATAATTGGTTTAACATCTTATTCAGGATTATCATTTAAGACCTCTGCAGTAGTTTAAAGTGTGTCGGAATAAACAGTCTTAAAGAAGCACTAAGCCTCTAAATCTAGATCCCATCAAAGCAACAAGCTCTGTAGCCTCAGACATAAGGAAGCCTGCTAGGGAAAAAAAGCAAGCTTTCACCAACTCGGCCACACGTGATGTGCTGGATGTAATTCATAATTGGGCAAACAGCCAGCAATGGCCCTTTGGAATGTAAATTTAGGAACAGTTTGTTGTAGAAAGAAATAAGGGGAGTGGTTGAAAATGTTTGATTGCTGCATTCATTTATTTATTTTGTTTGGGGGTGGGAAGGGCCTGAGCCCGGGTGCACATGTGGAGAATGACCCGTGGGAGTCCATTCTCTTCTTCCACATGTGGTGCTCAGGCATTAAACTTGGGTTGTCGGGCTTGGCAGCAAATGCCTTTACCCACTGAGCCACCTCACCAGCGCAGAAAAAAACCCTAATACAAACAAAAGGTGCTAAGTATCAGTTTGGGGTGAGGGTCTATTTGGACCATCTGTCTATATCTGAGCTCCAGCTTCCTCGTGACTAACCCACGGTGTCAAACGTACTGATGTTCATATGTTCAAGCTTTCAGGACCACGGATCTATCCAGCTCTAAGCCTCCTTAGAACAGTCTCTCCTCCCTTCAACACCTCTAGTCACAAAGATGGAGAACCAGACATTGTGTTTATACTGGAATACAACAAACGGGCAGGGACTGCTCTAGATTGGCCAGTGAACCCCTTCAGAAGAGAACACCGACTTGGAAACATTCAAGACCCTCCCAACAAACCAGAGAAGTCATCTGGAATCAGAGAAGGAGGCAAGTGGAAGTGCTGAAGAGAAGGTGCAGTTTCAGGGTGGTGCAAACAGAAAGACTTATAGACCAATGATGACTATACAATTTAGAGAATTACTAAACTCTACAAAATTATGTTCTTGAAGGATTAATTTTATACCATATGAACTATATCTCAATTGGTTGGTTTTTTGTTATTTGTTTTGTTTTGTTTTTTTATTTTCTGTTTTTGTTTTTTTACTTTAAAAGAAAGGAAAATCCAAGGCTGGAATTATCTGATCTCCACGGCCTGCCCCACACCAGCCACACAGTTTCTACCATATGATATGTCTCTCTGCTTAAACAAGTAGCTCTTCCAGGATTTACAAAGTTCCAATTTTATGATTTAATTGCTATAATAATAGAATAGACATCTCCCTTTCAATTCCAACTTAAACAAGATTAGTGGTTCTGGGTTAAAATAAAATAGTAACAAGGAGGAAAAGGAAAAGGGTAAGAGGATTCATTCCCTTCCAACACTTCTCAAAGAGGGAAGAAGGAGCCACATACAGGGGAATGGGGAGTGTGCATTCCCTTTGAGAGTCACATTAGTCAAGACAGCATGTGACCTTGTGTAGCAGGAATCTTAAAAGTTCTGATTAATGAAAACAAACCTGGACCAGGTATCGGGGTGACTGCTAGAAGATCAGAGACACAGAACAAGCCACAGCTTCCTCACCTCACCAGTTCCTCAGCTGGGCTTGTTTCCTCAGACTGCAAGCTTCTGAGTCCTCATCCAAATGAATCTCAGCTGAACTGTGTTGCTCAAAGCCTAAAAGCTTAACCAGCCAAATTCTTAACCAGTCAAATGCTGCTAGTTTCTGGTCTTCACGCCTTATATACCTTTCTACTTTCTACCATCACTCCCTGGGATTAAAGGCGAGTGTCACCATGCCTGGCTGTTTCTAATGTGACCTTGAACTCACAGAGATCCGACTGGCTCTGCCTCCTGAGTGCTGGGATTAAAGGCATGTGCTACCACTGCCTAACCTCTATGTTTAATATTGTGGCCGTCCTGTTCTCTGACCCCAGATAAATTTATTAGCATGCACAATGGGGAACACAATACCACCACAACCTTGTACTAAGGTTAGCACTGCTCAACAAAGTATTCTCCAAGTTTATTTGGCCATATGATGCTTTTCTCTGGCAGCGTCCCTGTTGATAACACAAGGGATTGTGTTCCATGGAATTCATATTGGGGAATGGTGTCCTAACCCACACACAGACATACTCCTGGCCTATCTTCAGTAAAGGCATAGGGAAGTAGGGAGAATTCAGGCAATGAGTAAGATGATTCCACCATAAAGGGGGCTTATACTTTCCTTATATTGCTATTTCAAGCAAACCACTCCAAAAGCTTGGTACTGACCTAAATCATTAATGGTAGGTTCTGCTTCCCACAGAATAGCATTTGAATTAAAAGAGACCATCTTTTATATCTATCTGAAAGGAGGAAGACTGGGAAATGTGACTTAGGACTAGTGTCCTGTCTTGTTCTTAGTTAAAAGCACTCACCTTGATGTGAAACTCCAGGTTCTCATCCATGGAATAGATGTGATCAAAGATGTCATGTGCGATCCTCGGTATAATACCCATAAGTTGAGGATCATGCAATTTCCCCTATGAGTAGAAAATACACACAGGCAGTCAAAAGAGTGTTGGGAAATACATAGGAGAGGAATAGGAGCCTGCCTTTCTCAAATAATGCCATTTAATCTGTAAAATCCAAGTTGATTTTGTGGGTCATGTTTTGCTTTGGTCCTGTACACCAAACAGAAATTTCTAGAATGATTGGTGAGGAGGGCTAGAAATGGGCATTAGTTTCGGCTCAACCCAGGGCTTCTTCAACAGAACCAACGAAAGAGGAAGCAACCACACAAGGGCTGTTGGCTCTTTGGGGATCTACCTAACTACTCACCATGTTTCCCTTTGTATCCAGCAGAGGGCTGTCCTGGCTGTGTGTGTCAGCCCACCATCGGCCCTCCCTTGCAAATCCAAACTCACAAGCAGGAGGGGGTGAAAAGGAGGAAGGTGGGAGAGGGAATGAGCCTGCTTTAGTTTAACTTGCAATATTTACAAATTAGCCAGAACCAACCCATCCAGGTAAGCTAATCCTGAATAAAGTCATCCTGAGAATGGATCATTAATCATGGTTCAAAAATTTCTAAAATCCTCACTCTCAAAGTGAGGATCATTTTCAGACCAGACAAGAAAATCCATTCCATCGATTTCTTTTTGAAATCTATAATTCTCAGCCTGGATTGTTGTTGTTGTTATTGTTGTTGTTGTTTTCCACCACTTTAATTCATTTTACCTAGCAGGTAGCAGGATAAATACTCTCTTTGAACATTACTAAATCCACTTTTAATGCCCAGAATTTCTTTTTCCACCTAGGAAGTCTCTCAAAAGGTGTCATAATGGCTGGGGATGTGGGAAGCCCTGGGACCACTCACTGGAAGGAATGGAGAGAATGGGAGAGACAATAGCCTACAATTCCTACTAAAGGGATCCTGAAGGATTTAAAGCCATGGTTTTGGTGTGACCTCAAGGTACACAGTTCCACAGAATCTTCTCTTGAATATTCAAGTCCTCTCAGACACGTTCAACAACCTGAGTGTCCACGAACACAGCCTGCAAGTCTGCAGTGATGGTTCACTTGAAGAGGTTTTTAGACTTTTTGGAAGTTGTAAACCTCTAGGACTAACCCAAAAGCCAGTTTTCTCCTCGATCTGTGGGGATGCCCAACACCTTTTCAAATCAGACTCAGGTACCAGGTCCTCAGCTGCCTAGTGCCATGAGGCCAACTTTGTTTTCCTCAATCCTCCTTTACTTCAGGCCTCTGTCACACAGCACGCTCCTCAGGGACTTCCAAGTCAACATCTGAGTTTGCTTTAAAAGCAAGAACCCACATGGACAGAGGCACTAAAGACATGACACCAAGAACTTGGTGTCATAATTTCTGCTGACATTCTACTCTATGAAAAAGGAATACAGTTGCAGAATCAGACATGCCTGACTACTCCCTTATCTGGCTATTCTGGCACGCTTCACCTATGAACAATAAATCAGATGATGTCTTTACATTGTGTTTTAGTTTGGTTCTAGACACATTAAAAATAGTGTTGGCCTAACGCTCAGGGAGACTTAGCAAAGTACTTACTGAATGAAATTAGAGCAGAGTTTAAGTTCAATAGAATACATGGTGTCTACCAGCACAAGGACTCAATAAATGTTAGCATTACAACATGCACCTCCCAAGAGGCTCTCTCTAAGTGGGGGTGGGGTTAGCTTGACCTCAGAAGTCCTAAAACAATGTTCTACTCCAGACTATTACCGCACTTTATCTTAGGAAAACAGCACTGAATAACTGATACTTGGGGTTCAAGCTTGACCACATTTAAATCACAAAGCCCGTCATAAACAAAACAGACATGGCCACATGCTCTACACTGTAGAGACTATCAAATGGACATGGCCACATGCTCTACACTGTAGAGACTATCAAATGGACATGGCCACGTGCTCTACACTGTAGAGACTATCAAATGGACATGGCCACATGCTCTACACTGTAGAGACTATCAGAAGAAAAGATTCCTAGGATAAGAAGAAAGATTTTCTTCCAGTTAAATTTCACTGCCCCACTCAGTTAATCAAAAGTCTTTTCTACCCAAACCTCCAGGGCTCTTGAATAATCCATGCTAACCCTTTAGCTTCTTCTCAGTGGTCCTCTACCAAAGAAGAATAATCGGTAATCTAAAAGTCATTTATAATTAACTCAAATGTGTTTTCCTAGATGGTTCTCTCCCAACAGATCACCTTTTATTGATTCTTGACTTAAAATCAGCCTGCCAAAATAACCCGGGGCAGGGAGTGTGTGTGTGTATGATATTAAATAGTATATGGCAAGTGTGTATATAAATATGGAATATATGTGTGATATATAGGAAGGTATAATGCATGTGAGATATGCATTATTATGGGGCAGTGTGAAGAGAGATTTATAATGTGCGTACATACATGTATGTGTACATATATATGGGGTATAATGTATATGTTTGTGATACATATATGTGAAGGACATCTGTATGGTATATGTTCTGTCTATGTGGTGGATATGGAATGTGTGTGTGGCATATATATGGATATGTAGAGTGCCTCCATATAAGTGTGTTATGTCTGTGTCTATACCCTATGTGTGTAGAAGATGTGTGTGATACATGTAGAATGTCTGTGTGCAACATATATGGAAAGGGTATGTATAATATATATATGGAATGCCTGTGTGCACGTGAGTGTATATATGTATGTATGTATGTGTCTACATGTATATAAAGATCTTACTGTTTCCAAGCTAACTGCTTCCAGATGAAACATACATGCCTGAAACAACGTGATCACCAGGCTATGAACAGAGGTAAATTCGGTGACTAGGAAAGCTTTTGCAGCTGAAATAGTACAGATGGCTTCTTGGGAGCCCCCAGATTGTGTGGGATGATTGAGATGTAGGCTGAACAGAGGTTGTGGGCAGCAGGGCTGGTCTGGCCAAGCATGCCCTATCAGAGACAGCCAAAGTACAGTCTGGCTCCAGGATAAGAGAGTCACGGAACAAGTGAGTAAGCTGCTATGTGTTGCTCCCCCAAGGGAGCAAATAGAACAAACACTTTCTAGCTGTGTTCTGTAGGACTCTTCAGAAACTTTTCCAGGTGAATATAGGCTTCCAGGAGCAGGTACAGAGGAGAAACAAGACATAGCTCCCCACTGGCCACTCAACAAGACTCTCTTTGTTCTCTGCCAGTGGCCTTGTTGACTTCCAGTTTCCTCAAACACTGTAGATGGGAAGGCAAGAGGCCTGCGGTGTGTGAACGCCATGCACTCTTGATTTGGTTAGGAATCATTAGGCTAGTTTACAAGGTGGCCGCAAAGACTACACGATTCCTATGGCCTCCAGATGTCCCTCTGTATAGAAGGAAAACCACAAGGTGCCCCCCCCCCACATCTCCCACGCATTCTGAAGAGGGCCACTGAGTGCAGGAACCAAGCAACAGCCTTCCAAGCTTCAGGCAGATTCAAGCAATGAGAGAGCTTCTACCCTCTGCTTGTGTGCAGCCAATGGCCAGCATCCTGTCTAGGAACCTGCATATTCTCCTGACAAATCCATGGTCCTTGTATGACAGTGCCTACCATCCTTGGGACCAGTATTACCCAGTGGATCCTATTTTACCTGAAAATCCTCCTAAAATGCAGCATCATGAGAAGCTAATCTTTCCAATTTTATGGAGGATTGTGTGTTGTTCTCTATAACAGAAGATAAAGGTAACACCACTGGATGCCGGACCCAAAATAGGGGGATTTAAAAAAAAAACTGCTTTAAAATGTGGCAGGCTGTTCACTCAGGGAACTAACATCCCTTCTGAATGCCTTTGAAAGATCATTGTGTGTAATTCTGAATATATAAAATCCTCCTTTGAGGAGACACAAACCCTGCAGAGCAGTTCTTATTTAATTGCATTTCAGGCTCCTGAATTTCTGTTTCCTACAGTCTGTGAGTTCAGCTTGCAGCAACCCCTTTCCTCTGGTTTCCACTTAGCAGACCCCCTACCTTCCTCTAGTCTACCAGCATCCACAGACAAACAGGAGCCAGCCTGGGGGCTGGGTGACAGGGAAAGGATTCAGCCAACTCCTTCCAGCTGCAGGCAAAAGACACAACAAAGAAGTAACCCATGACAACTGACAAAAATGCTTAGGTGACAGAATCTGGGGGACTTAAATGAGATCAGTGTGGAATCCAGGTCCTCTCAGGTCCCCCACAAGTGTGCTCAAGGCAGATGAGCTGAATTCACACTGCAAAGGACCAAAGGCTCCAGAGACTCATTTTACAAGGTGTCCCCACTTTAACCAGCACTGAAGGCTTGGCCCACCTCCTCCCCATCACCTACACCTCACCACTTTCCTCTAAAGTCTTCTTTTGCAGGGCAGTCTCTCTTAATGCCTACAATTTTTTAAGTTTCTGACATTTAGCAAATATTCGACATTTCTCAATGATAAATTAATCCCAAAACTTAGAATTCACTCTTTTAAGCATTCCCTAGTAGTCTGGGGATTCAAAATAGGAATGGGTTTTTCTCTGATGTTGCACACACCTTACTAACTTTCCAAAAACCTAAAAATTGATTGACTACCTCTTGAAAATATGCTCTCTCCTTCTTCCTCTCCATCCCCCCTCCCCCCGCCGCCCCCCATCCTCCATCTTCCGAAAAAGTGGGGCTGGGAAAGTATGCAACTAAACTTTGCTAGTGCTTTCAAGATCAAGGACCTGGGGGCCCTTAAGAGAGAGACAGATGGGGGGCCAAGTGGAGAGTGTGGACACTAAGCCCAGGTCTCCTGGAATGTACTGCTGGGGGGTGGGGGGGGGGGGGGGGGGGGGGGGGGGGGGGGGGGGGGGCGTGGCAAGGTGTGGAGAAAACTGTATAACACAGCCCATGTTTAGGGCAACAGTCTCTGCCTTGTGTTTCTTTAATCTGCACAGTCTCCAAATCACTTTGTCTTCTGCAAAATGGGCGGAAGAAAGTCAACACCACAGAAACAAGATCCCCCAGCACTCCACCCCAAATTCAAATCAGTGCACAGAACATCAGAGCTCTGAGGGTTTTAGCCTCCTGCCTTTGAAATCTCCTCTTCAATAGGAATGATTCATGAGCTAAACCTATTCTGCAGCAGCTGAGATTCGCTGCCCTTCCCAGGAGGGATTCATAATGAAAAAAAAAAAAACCTCAGCTTGAAGGATTAAGGATTCATCCTACCCTGCTGCTTGTAAGCTGAATTCCCCATATTCATTCGGTGCTGTTTCATAAAATAACCATTCTCACCTCTCCTCACCTGTCAGGTAGGTCTAGCCTTTGGATAAATTATCCAGCACCAGAGGCCTTCGGGGGTCCCTGGTAAAACCCAGGAAAGCAGGCAATAAAGGGTCCCTGTTTGGAAGACAGCCTGAAGAACCAAGATGTGCGGTCAAAGCAGGGGGACCATCCCTACCAGGGCTTGCACAGGCCGGGTGTGCACCTTTCAGGAGAAGGCCCACACCAGTTCACATCAGAAGGTGCACATCAGTCCATCTTCACCGTGGCTGTGGGTAAAGTGCACTGGGGCCTACTGGAGACTTCAGCTGCAACACACAGGGTGGACAGAGCCACCCCTGGTGCTGTTTTGACAGATACTGTATGTGGCCTCTTCTCAGTGATAACCACCTACATGTTAAGAAGACAGACAAGAGCTAGGCGCATAGCTCAGTGGCAAAGCATTTGCCTAGAATGCACAAGGCCCCCAGTTCAAGCCCAAGCAATGAAAATAAAGAAAAGAAAAAAGACCACAAAGATGGAACAAGACAATAGAGATTTCTGCTCTAGGAAAAAGCAGTTTCGGCTATCCTAAAATCCATCCAGTGCTACAAATCGTCAATGTTCAATCTAAGAAAATGGAAAAACCAGAATTGTGGAAAAAAATAGAATTTTGTGTACTTATCTCATTTTAAAGACTGCCAGCAATTATACACACACACACACACACACACACACACACACACACACACAGATGTCATGCAAGTCAGATAAAAGTATGTCTGTAGGCTAATTTGGTTTATTCATTTATTTATTTCGAGACAGTTTCTCTGTATAACAGTCCTGGCTGTCCTGGAACTCACAGAGATCTACCTGCTTCTGCCTCCCAAGTGCTGAGATGAAAGGTTTGTGCCACCACTACCTGGCTACTCACTGCTACCTAAATTCCCCAACCTAACCATCGCTGCTGTCACATGCATCTCAAGCTTTGCTGAAAGCACCAGCCACCTCAGATACTGACAGTGCAAACTTACCTCCATGGTATGGGTTTTTCCTGATGAAGTCTGTCCGTATGCAAAAATTGTCCCATTATAACCCTCAAGGACATCTGCAAACATAAAATAGATCCAAATTAATTCATTACTTTGATCATACACTGGTATTGGTTGCATGCGTCAAAGTTAGTTTCCAAATGGCCCATCTCATTCTTACACAAATGGTATGTGCCAACTGCTCGTGCATTTTACGTGCGATTATGAAATAAGCACAGAAATGAGTCTGTTGTGCCACAAATAAAAAGAAAGGGACTCCCATTTCTACAGACTGTATGACTGAAGGGGTAGTGCCATTTTTAGCTACTTGAAGCTCTCATCTACGAGTGGGTCTCTGGAGATCATTGAGGAAGAAAAGCAAGCCTTGCCTGAAGCTTTGGTCTGGGCCAGCTTAAATCTGGATCCTTCGGGCCATTTCCCATGAAGGTCCCACCAGAGTCCCATCAGAACAGACTAGAGCTAGGAGAGGGAAAGGCACCCCACTGCAAACTGAGCCCCACAGACAATCCAATCAGCCTGGAAACCAGCAGGCCTGACTTAAACTTAATGCCTGTTTTTTCACTGTCTTGCTAGCAAGACGGCCTGGGCCCTGCAACAACAGGAATTTCTCTTAATTGCACAATAAGCACACTGTGAAAGCCCACAGGCATGGCAGGCTGGCTTCCGTTTCACACAGGGATGGAGGAGGTGTGCAGGTGGGGGCTGCTTTATGTTGTGGAGCTAAGATCATCTGTGGGAATTCTTTCAAAGCAGCAGAGGTGATTAAAACCTAGTCCCTCCTGCCTTCCCCTCATCCATACAACCATCACAGAAAGGGAAACAATTCATAATTAATATCCTTGACCCACCATTCTGCACCAAGAGAGGAATTCTTAATGTGGCTGATGGGGAGAGTAAGGAAGGGTGCCCTACACAGAGGACGCTAATGTGGCTGATGGGAGAGCAAGGAGGGGTACCCTATACAGAGGGTGCTACTTGGAGCCATGGAGAAAAGTGTACCAGCCAGTCAACTCCACCTCTTTCAGATTAGGATGGTCCCCTCTCTGAATTTTATTATGCAGGCTTTTTTTGGTTTTTTGTTTGTTTGTTTGTTTCGCTTCCTAGGTGTGTGTGTGTGTGTGTGTGTGTGTGTGTGTGTGTGTGTGTGTGTGTGGTGTGTGTGTATAAAGCATACATATTTTACTAGTCTGAGATTGTTAGAGTATAACTTAGGATCAGAGAAGAAAGGATTTTCCTTCAGGGAGTTAAAAACAGGAAACAAAAATAAGTAAGATTTTAAAAAATAATAATCCTAGCAACCCTTAAGGGTTTGCATCATTGGGTGAATTATTCAAGGCAGTGCTGGAGAGCTCACCTGGGTGGTGATGAGGAGGAAAAGCTGGCAGGCTGACCAACCCAGCTACCACCCAGGCCCAGAACCAGGACTGTGAGTTGGCCCACCCCAGCATCCACCTCATCTATGATCTGCTGGAGCATGTGAAGGGGCCAGACCTGCAGATTCAAAGCTACAGGATCTCCATGACACAGGGCAACATCAGGATATGCAAGAGAAGTCCCAGTGAGGGCTCAGGACCAAGGGAGTAGCAGAAGCCAGAGGCCTCGCACCAGAATCATTGCAATAAACTCTTACAGGTAAAGATGTATGGATGGACTAAAGGGTACACTGTGTGACTTGCTGGGCCACACTGCAGCTTCTATGCCAATTTTTTTTTTAATTGTTTGGTTGGTTGGTTTGGTTTGGTTTGGGGTTTTTGTTGTTTGTTTTGGTTTTTGCGTTGTTGTTTTGTGGGGGGAGGTTGTAAGGGCAGAGGGAGGAATTGAGGGTATGGGGAGATGAGTGGGATTGGGATGCATGAAGTGAAATCCATAAAGAATCAATAAAAAGTTTTTTTAAAGGAGTTTGCATAAAGCTGGGGGTGAGGAATGCTCATATATATATCAGTCTTCAGGAAATGGTTTTTGAGAGTGGTTTCCCTGGCAACAGCAGGAAGCAGGAAAAAGAAGAAACTGAAGAAGTGAGTGTTAGGGTTAAAGGCTTAAGCTTCAATTTCCATGAAAACGTCAACTCAGAAAAAAAGGATGCCTGGAGGATGGAGACAGCCCCAGGGCAGTGTGCTCCACACTACCTCAAACATGTCCTTTGAGGGACCCAGAGAAAGAGGTCCATCCTTCAGTTGTGATTTTAAAATTCAATCCTCATGACACAAACAACTGCAGGCAATAGGAATGCCAAGTGCTGTCACCGTCACAGCAGAAAACCTTCCTTTATTACAAATTAAACATATCTCCTCAGACTGAAGCGCCTTTCTTACTTTATCTTCCTGTGGATGCAGGGCTTCTGACTCACTAGTCTGGAGCCAACATCCACCCGGCTCCTGACTCAGCGCCTGTCTTTCTCAAGGGTGGCACCCTGCTCTCTGGAGCAACTGGATGCAGGGGCTCTGAGGTGGCCCTGGACAACCTGTGCCACCCTAAAGGAAACTGGTTTCAGAGCTTAAATCCGGCCCACACCTCTTCCTCTGCCAGACAGAAGGAAGCTGGCATCTCCATGAGGCCTCTAGGCCACTCCCACCAAGCATAATGCACACTTTTACCAACTAGCTTCTTTTCCCTGTTTTCCTGTGGTTGCTGACTGGGTCATATCTATGAAAAGACAGCAGCATGACTCAGATGAATTGGTTGAGTTCTTCTCTAGTGGGCACAAAGCACTGGCTTCGGTCCTCAGCATCCCACGATGGAGGAGAGATGGCACACCCCTCTCATCCCCACACTGAAGAAATGAGAGCCAAATGATCAGATCTCCAAGGTTATCTTTAGCTCCATGAGGTCTTAAGGATAGCCTGAGCTAAATGAGAGCCCATTCAGTCACAGAGTCTGAAATAGCAATCACAGAGCTTGGCCTGCATGGGTCTGCACTAGGTCCTCTGCATACATGCTGTGGTTGTGTACCTTGGGATGTTTGTGGGACTCCTAACAGTGGGAGTGGGGGTGTCTCTGACTCTTTCCCCTGCTCTTGGGACCCTTTTCCTCCTACTGGTTTGTCTTGTTCAGCATTGATATGAGGGTTTGTACTTAGTCTTATTGTAACTTGTTATACCATGTTCAGTTCACATCCTTAGGAGGCCTGCTCTTCTCCGTAGGGAAACAGAGGAGGAGTGGATCTGGGGGAGAGGGGAAGTGGGGTGGGGGGTGGACTGGGAAGAGTGGAGGAAAGGGAGGCTGCAGTCTGCATGTATTATATGAGAGAAGAATAAATAAAAGGAAAAGGAAAAAGGGGGGCATCTAACTCTTACAACCCAGGACCAGGGATGTGTGTGTGTGTGTGTGTGTGTGTGTGTGTGTGTGTGTGTGTGTGTATGCATATATATATACTTAAAAACCATCATTTGTAGTTCCTATTGTAATCAAGTTAAATTAAGACCCATGACTTCTTTCAATAAAAAAGGGGCAGCAGCAGAAGGAAAAAAGGGAGGAACATGCCTGAGTGGCATTGGCTTATTTGGGGCTGAGGTGCTAAGAGGCACGTGGGACTGGACTCAGAGAACATCAATTCTCTTCATTATGTCAACACTGAGCAAAATTTCCTTCTTACTTTTTTTTTAATAGCGAACATATAAGCCCATAAAACAAACTCTGATTGGCCTTTAAAGTACTGAGAATCATCGTACAACTAATACATTTTTGGGAGATCATCTCCCGGATCAAGATTGAAAGCAGCCGATGTTGCCCTCTATCGACTCAATTCTGAACTAAAAGATAATTTCAAAAGATAAAAAGGTTCTTTTAACTGAGGGATGTCTATTTTCTCAAGTTTGAGAGGGTGTGTTTGTGTATTCAATCTCTGTTTTACATTTAGTGGAGGGTACAGGCTAGAGAAAGCCTTGGGTAAGCAATGCAGTTCAGGATCTGGAAGAGGAGCCAGCATGAATCTGCTGAGGGAAGATTTGAGCACTGGCTTGTCCTGTGCTCTGTGCAGAACCACATGCGACTCCTGGGCCACACTGTAACCCCCAACCAAAAGACCCACAAAAAGACACTTGCATCTCAGTAAATGGCAAACAGTTCCTGGGCCTGAGAAACACATTTGTTTTTGTTTCTGCCCAGCATGCCCCGGTGACACTCTTCCAGACAGAACCTTTCTTTGTGGTGGTGTCTGGCATGATGTGAGTTGAGAAACTCACACCACAGAGCCCCACACCTCACAGACCAGCGTGTGTCCATCCAGCAGCCAGGCAAACCCAGAAGCTTCTACAGCAGGTGACAAGTGCCATCATACTTCCCAAAGAGGAGGGGAGATCACAGCTACTCAGAAACACTGGCCAGCTCCAGCTCCAGATGTTTGAAGCCCACACATGCACCCTAGGTTCTGCTCATGTCTGAATCCAGGCACGGCTGGGGCAGAAGTGGGTCCTTTGTTAAGTAAGAACCTGGGGACCATTCATCACAACTACACATCAGTGTTCCCTAAGAGGCTCTGCCTAGCCTACGAGACCTCTCCAAGTGAAATGGAGGCATTTCTGGGGCACTGAGGTCTCTGACAACAGCTGAAGGATGCTCGGTTTGGGAATCCTAAGATTCTTCTCAGCTAACCAAACATCTCAAGCTGGCCATGACTGCAGAGTGACCATCCCAGCTCCATAGACCAGCGGCCACAAAAAGAAACTTTCATCTCAGGAAATGGCAGACAGTCTCCTGGCCGGAGAAAAACATTGGCTTCTGTCTCTGTTGTGCAGAATGACTATTTCCACCCTGGTGATGCTCTGTCTGGAGGACGCTGCATTTCAGAATGGAAATGCACCCTCCAACTGGCCAGCACAGGCTGTGGGACCACAATGGCTATTTTTCTCCTCTATTGTCCTCCCACCCCACCCCCCATTCCTATCCCCATCATTAACTGTTGGTTAATAGTCCATGTGGCCTGATTGAAAAAGAACAACTCATAAAATAATGACTTGGTGATTGTGTGTGTTTAAATGCTCTTTGTGGACTCATCAGAAAGGAAAGGCAAGATATTCAGAGCACAGTCGGTTGCAAACCAAGTCCCAGACGCACTCCATCTTCTAGACTTGGCCAAAATGCTTTAGCCTCTGAGCATCAGATTCCACTTTAATATGGTGAGAATAGTAATGTTCACACTTCATAAACTGAGGCTTAAATGCAACATGTAAAGTGACGAAGAACAAACAATACAGAGCTAAGTGTAATTCTTTAGGAGTCATATAGAATAATGAAATAGATCTGAGTATATCCTCCAAAGCTTAAAGCTTCCCAGTCTGCCCACACTGCCTACAGCATAAAGTCCAGCATGTCCACCAGAGGATCCGGGCTGACTCTTGCAACCTTATTTCCCATCCTGCACTCATTACCTTACCCCATGCCCTCTGGACTACCCAAGAATGTCACACTGTTTGTATCTTTATGCTCTTGCAGTTCCCTCTGCTACTACAGCTCCGCTATAATCTCTAGTCCTCAGCGCCGAATCTTTCCAAGAAGCTTTGATCCTCCACATGCACCAAAATGATCACAAAATGGCACTCCTGTGTTGTCCCAGCACTGGGCACACACTCATGTTACCCTACATAACGCCTGTATAAAGTGCATGATAATGGTGTGTGCACTTGCCTCTTCCTCTAGATTGAGAGCTCCTACCAGACAGTCTTATATGTTTTAGTGACTGCAGTCCCTGGCAGTGCTTATCACACAGTAAACACTTATTACTACCTGTATAAATAAACAATGTAATTGAAAAGAATCAAAAGTGGAAAATCAAAAACCACCTTCTCTAGCATTTGGATAGTCCATATTTAGTTTATTTGGAAGGTGAATGCCCAGAGCAGCTTCTGCTAAATAGGATACAGTTACCTGTAGTGGTATTGTGTTCCCCCAAAATATTGTGCACCCTAATAAACTTATCTGGGGTCAGAGACAGAACAACCACAATATTAAACATAGAGGATAAGTAGTGGTAGCACAACATGGGAAACCTCGCCTGGCCCGGACACGGACAGGATTGACAGATTGATAGCTCTTTCTCGATTCCTTTAATCCTAGCATTCCAGAGGCAGAAATCCATCTGTTCAAGGATACAGCCAAGGATGGTGACTCACACCTTTAATCCCAGAAAGCAAGCCTTTAATCCCAGGGAGTGATAGCAGAAAGCAGAAAGGTATATAAGGAATGAGGACCAGAAACTAGAAGCATTTAGCTGGTTAACCTTCCAGGCTTCAGCTAAGACCCATTTGGATGAGGACTCAGAGGCTTCCAGCCTGAAGAAACAGGATCAGCTGGGGAATTGGCAAGGTGAGGTAGCTGTGGCTTGTTCTGCTTCTCTGATCTTCCAGCATTCACCCCAATAACTGGCTCCAGGTTTGATTTTATTAATAAGAACCATTTAAGATTCCTGCTACACAGGACCTCAATAATGATATCCAGTAACCACAGTGTTTAATGCCTAGATACCTACAGAAGCCTTATCAACTGAGATTATAGTCACAAACCTTACAACTTCTTCCCACAGAAATGGGGAAATTCTCATGCTCTATTAGCCAACATTTTGAAAAACCCACCAAAGGTGGGAATGTGAGAAATGCCAGGACTCTGCAATTGCAAATAGATCCTCAGAGTCATGAAGGGTTTAGATAGACTAGGAAGTAGAGGTCACCAGCCCATGACAGCATTATGAATCAGGAGACAGTGATGATCTTCAAAATCATTTGATTCACATCTTAGTCTCTAGAGAAGATGTCCATTGTACCCTGTCCCAGTCCTAACTTAGGTAGTGTTCTTATGACAATAGTGTCCAGCTACGCTCCATTATGTACCCCTAGAAGGTCTTGCTTATATATTTATACTTCACCTTGATGGTGCAGAAAGAAAATCACTTCCTCTCACCATAGCCTTGGAGGTTACTTTTAAAAGTTCAATCAATATCTGTAGAGCTCAGGAAGAGAAAAGGGCCCGTGAACAGGAGACATGAAAAGGTCTTAAGCAGAGGAGTAGACAGAAGAAAACATAATATGAGGGAGAGAGGATCAGGGATTTAAGGTTTTAAATGGGTACAGAGATAGAAAATGAAGAGAGAGAAGCTAGGCAGGGTGAGCTAACCAAAACTAAGGATGTGCAAAGAATCTCTATGGAAACCCACTACTTTGGAAGTTCATTAAAAAACAAAATTACACACACACACACACACACACACACACACACACACACACACGGAGTTTGAATACAGATACCCTGCATGAATGGACAGTGAACCCCTCTAGAGGACATGAGTTATTAAATGAAATCACAGTACCAAGCATGGGACATCTCACTACAAGGTATTGGTCAGGGAGGCCCCAGAGGCCCCCAAAACAACACAGCTTTGCCGTTGTTCTTGGTTATGCAACACAACTAGATGATAAGACCTTAGTGCTGAAACATCAGCACATGGGTTGAACAACAGCGAGAAATCAGCTGGAACTGACCTAGAAGTGTCCTCCCTGCTGGCCACCTTAATAGTACCAGAAGGTGCAATGTAGGCCATTGGGGGAGAAAAGATATCAGTGGTATGCCTGCAGCCAACCATCCATGCTACAGTACCAACCTGCCAGGCAAGACTCAGCTCCTGATGTAGCAGTGACATGAAGGTATTGGGTAACCAACTGGTTTGGGCTTGGATTTGAGGCCTACTTCACAGGAAGGAATTTAGACCTGACACTTTAAACCTGGCTTTGTCCATAGCTCAGGAGGTCACAGGCCCTAGGAGGAATATAGTATTGTTGTTCTGCTAAATAGTCATACAGTCAAACTGCCTTGTAAGTATTTATGCCTCTACCTCCCGATGGTGCTGCCCTCAACTTGGCTTCTCTCTGCAGCAGTCATAGGTAAAGGAGAGACTCGTAGCTGATCAAAGTACAGAGAATAAGTGTCTCTTCAAGTAAGTGCTCAGCCTTCAATAGATATCCAACTCCCACATCCCCAAGGCTCAGAAAACACCACGGAGAGGCACGAAGGGTTGGGGAGTACGGAGTGGTGAAATGCTGTCTTCAGAACATGGCATGGCCATTGTACCCATAAACTTACTGCAGTTATGAGATGAGTCAATATTCCAACAAGCATCACTAATTGGACTCAATGTCCAAAAGTGGGGGGTGAGGATAAAGTAGTGAGAGAGATATGTTGCAGGGACATGGGGTAGGTGGGAGGAAGGGATGAGTTAGGGTGTCTGGAAAACTGGGAGCCAGGAGTTGAGGGTTCCTCTAGAGAGTGGAGGCAAGGAGTTAGGGGTACAAATAATCAAGATGCATTGTTATATGTGTGAAAAGAATAAATAAAAGATAGTCTATTTTTTAAAGGTTTAACAATTGTCCAATCAGGCCTTTGTCACCCTAACAATTTCTTTTCGAGAAAGAATAAGGTATTTGTCATTGCTACCAAATAGGTGTATTCCCATTATAGCCATAGTACCCTGGAGGTGTCTGTTTAGCAAGTACTGAGCCCTGTTCTTCTAAATGGTTTTCTTTGTAGACCACCATCTGTAAGGGGCAGCAAGTTACCTAAGGTTAGGACATATCTTCATAGAGACTGTTCCTGTTTCATTTAGCTTCTAGCTGATACATACAAAGCACAAAAAGTGCACACATAAATGGGGATGAGACTGTCTCTTTATGACATCTCATACTAAGAAAAAAATCCAGAGATTGAAAGGAGAACACACACTATTGAAAAAAACCCAAAGATGATTACTATTGTTTGTTGATCAAAGGGTTGTGTTGTTGTTGTTGTTGTTGTTGTTGTTTAATGGAGTGCATCCATTTCTAATTACGTTGGCAGAGAGGTAGCTGGATATATTTAAACGACCTTCATGCTTAGCACAGCACGTGGTAAATACTATTTGCTTCTGATAATGAAATTGGGGGGAGAAAAGGGTGGAAATTCTGGTACGTGTGATTAATCTTACTATGATAAAAAAAAAAAAAAAAAAAAAAAAAAAAACAACTATGCAAAACTCAATTACAGGGGGGAGGCGGGCCTGAGTAGGAGCAAGCCAAGGAACACAGAAAACATTCAAAGAGGCAAAGGAGGAAGAGACAAGAACTACCATTGCTTATAGGCCAAAACTGTTCATTCAAAACAGCTCAGATCTGGGCATATTTTTTCTTGTCAGTTTCCTATAATAATCTCACCGAGAAAACCTTCCAAATTAATTGATGTCTATAACAAGAATGTGAATAAACATACATCTCAGCAAGGAACACTGCATGCTGACGCTGAGTCTCCCACGCAGGTGTCTGGGGTCAGAATTAATCTAACAGATGTACCCGGGCTGAATTTCATGAATTTCAAATAGGTTAGTCAGCTCAGCTCCTGAAAACAACAGACCTAAAGCAGAAAAAAAAAAATGTGTCTGTCTTTTAAATCCATGGCTGCCTATATGGGTGCTGTTATGGAGGCCTTTTGAGCACGTAACTGCCATGGCATTCCAGTCTGAAGGTGAGGATTTGATGAGGAAAAGCAAGAGAGCGGGAGATGCCCCTCAGCTCTGTCCAGATGGCAGGCCCTGCCACAGCATGCTCCAACCTGCTCCTGCTTTGAAAGGGCAAGAGAGAGCAATGTGCAAATTGCTTCATCGCCCTGCTGTTACTTTGACACAAATCCTCCAGGGATGAGGCCAGTCCCTGCAAAAAGAACTGATCTCGGAGATGGAGATGCGTAGACAAGCTTGAGGCTACCTGTTTGGAGGAACAAATGTGGGGATGTGGTAGCATGGACAAATGTGGGCTAGATGAAACTGAAATTAAGGAATGCTGTACGGCACAAATAGCTCCACAGCCACCTCAGTAATGGGACTTTGTGATGCCGTAGAATATCCTTTGATGGCAGAGCAACCTTTCACCTGTAAGACTCCAGCCTGACAGTCATTAAAAAGAAAACAGCCAAAGGTGGCCAATTGAAGCACTGAGCAATGCCTTTCCTCCTTCAAAGGAGAGAGCAGCACTCTGCCTGCAGGTTCTTTAGACCCAGGCAGAAATGCTGCGACCACAGCTTACCTTGCCTTTTCAGCTTTTAGACAGCAGAACAGCCCCACCAAAGAGGAGACCAAAGAAACAAAGAAAACAAGCACAAAGGCTGAATAACGTGACGGACATCACAGCAAGTCAGGGCCAGCGCCAAGGCAGCAATTTAGTGTTTCCAATTAACAGGCCTCTGCTTACAGTCGAGGCACACTGATTGCCAGGCTGCAATGTCACTTAATGTTTTCATTAGCGAGAGTCCAGGAGGAAATAAAGCAGCACTTACCTTTGACAATCTGCTTCGCACAGGCATTGTAGACCTGCTCTTGGGTTGTGTTGGGCGGCAGCACTCTGTCAAATACATATGGCTTCCCTTGCTGAAAGCAGATGAAAGAAAAGGGTGGGGAAAACGCATTAGGGGTTTAGGTCTTAAAAGCACTAATATTAGCAGTTAGACCACAGGCGACTAAATCACCAACCCACTCTACAAGGCAGCCCTTCCCTCACCACAGAACCTTTACTGCATGAGCCACATGCATGACTGCATGTGTAGATGTTGGATGCCAGGGGCCTGAAAGCACGCATTCTTAAATCTTTTTCCTGGATTTGTGAATCGTCCCATTAAGTGGAGCTGATAGCAAAGAGGCAAGAATGCAGGCACAGGGAAATACAAAGCACCCAGGTATGGAGTGAGGTGACAGAGGTGACAGAGCCGGCAGGAAGGCGTAACCACTGAAGTCTCGATTCAGGGGATCGTGAAAAGTTCAGGCAGATGCGGACCAGGAAAATGCTGTAGAAGAACATTCTGGCATGGGATAACACAGACAGCCAAGGGGCTGGTATGTTCAAGAAACAAGAGGGTGTCACAAGTGGGAGCTAGCAAGAAAATCAGGAGCCAGTTCATGTAGGGTACTGCTGGCCAAATATGTAACCAAATATAACCTGCCTGTGTTTTATTTGCTGGAGGATGGCGTGAGCAGATTTAAGAAGCCGTTCTCAGTAGAGACAGCAGCACTGTTATTGTCCTGCACAATTCAGCGTCCTCGCCATGCAGGAGCAATGCCCGAACTGGACTGAGGCTTCTAAAACAAAGCAGTCCTTCTATGCAATAAAACAAGGAATCTGGGGGAAGAGGATTGGTTAGGGGTTTGGTTGGCAGCTGCCTATGTAAAATCCAAAGAAACTGCCATTCTGGGGGCAGTGGGGTTTGGGGGGGCCAGGAACTCTACCACAGCACAAATAGACCCTGCTGCCTGTCCTTTTGAGGTTCAATAAGGGCCAGGGGGTACCTCAGTGTCAGGCCCAGCACTGAACACTAGGGGAAAGTGGATAAGACACAGGTCCAAACTGCAGTTTCCTTTATCAACAGAGCCCAGGCAAATAGAAATTCACCTTTTCACAGCCTGATCCACAAACCAAGAAGAGGAGGGCAGAGGACAAGCGGCGAGAGAGGGGGGCTAAAATCCACACCTCCTATCAGTCAAGGGCAGACTGGCTCCTTGAGGAGACACCGCTCTTCAGAGCTCAAAGAACAAGGCCTGTTACATCCTATAACCTTCACACAAGTGAGCACGAAGTGTCAGAAGGGCTTAGTGGTTACTCACTCATCACCATGGGTCCAGGCAACTGGAGGTGGAATCCTACGCTTTATATCTTATGTCTGAGCTTTTGTCTTTGAAAACAGAATTGAGCTAGCCAGGTAAACAAGCTACTTCTAATTTGATCTTAGAAAAATGGAGAATTTTTTGTTGTGCACTTGACTTTTAGGAAATTCACATGACTATTTCAGCCTCCAACTCTCATCTAACATGCAGGTTCATATGCCTACTAGGGAGTTCCACCTCTGTGGGTGACCATTAGCTACCCAAACTTTACTAGCCAAAAGAGAACCATCAATTTCTCCATATCTGAGCATCCTAACCATCACCTAGATACTCACACTCAACACCTAAGACTGGAACAGAAGCTGCAAGTCCTAAGCAGGTGGGCAAACCCACTGCGCCTCCTAAAAGGAGTCTGGATGACACACTCTGCACTCATTACTACTGATGGTGACGCCTGCCAGCATTGTCATGAAGCCTCTTTGCACAGCCGTGCAATTGCACAGGAGCAGAACACTAAAATTAATGACCTACCAGGATCACATACCAAAAAATAATAGCAGATGGTCCTTACACTTCTCTAGTTAAAATTAAAAACAAAAATCATGACACCAGAATTCGTATCAAGTTGATGAGAGCAAAATGTCTGCGAACCATATGGCCTGCCTATTAATACATCTGACCTGTTACCCAACAACTGTTCCCCTGCCTGAAAGGGACTCCACTGAGAAAGAGGGAGGGAGGCAGAAGATCCAGGCATGCTCAGAGGATGATGAGTACCAAGAGGTACACTACAGAACGTAAAATCAATCATTCCCATTGAGTATTAATAAGTAACCCAAGAGCACTCTTAAAGACTGACCAAGAGTTGTGACCAAAGGTGGCCATAATGTGAATTTTTCTCTTCCCTATCTTCATTAAGAGAGACAGAAAGAGTATAAAAACTAAAAGAAAGACCACCATTTCCACTGGAGAGTCCTGGTGGTTGAGAGCAATCATTCGTCATAGATGTCTGGATGATTTCATTCCTGAAAGTGCAGGGAGCAAGTGCAGGAGAAGATGAACTCTTACAGCCTCAATGGACCACGTTTCCATGCTGAACGTCCAGCCAATGGTCCCCACCCAATTAGGCTCCATCTCACTCCTCACAGTAACTTTAGGAGATGTCACCATCCCCATGTCACAAAGCAGCAAGCCTGTCACATTTTCAGCTCTAGGCTTTGTAGAAATACTCTGGAGGCTCCCATTTTAAGTGTTAGTCCTTTACATTAGTGGTTCTCAACCTGGGACTCGCTACCCCTTTCCCCTGTCTTGTTCGCAGTCAATTCTAAATTATTTCTGAGTACACACAATTACTTAGGCCAAAGAACAAAGAGCCGCTGCTGTACTAGCTGCCATCCAGCCCACTATGTAGGGCAGCCATGGATCTGCTTACAGTGACAATGTCCATCTCCATGAGCCTGCACATGACTCAGCCAGCAACAGCCTTTGAAAGCAGCATGCAGTATCATTTTAGGCCCACCTCCTTGGAGCATGAAGCCAGGCACTGTCCTCCAGAACAAGTTAGACACCTGCCTAAGGCACCTCTGCCTGGCCTTGGATGCTAGTGTCCACCCTCCAAAGCACTTTCTTCTGATGGAAACAAGTAAAAGGACCGGTGGACTTGCTTCTCAAAGCTGGATGGATGTGTTTTTAATGGAAGGATACTAACAATACCCAGGGTCAAGATATCAGTAAAGCATCATATTAGCCTGCACAAGAAATTAAACAAGAGAAAATCATGGACTGTCAAGGGCTTTCATAATAATGTCAAAGAATGTTTCCAAAACATTAGCTAAAAAGCCCAAGTCCTTGGGCTACTGTTGATGCTCACTTTTTACCAACATAAATACCTTCACCAGAAGCTTAAGGGTTGGTTATTACAATAAAACTGACACACAACAAACCCCACCCCTTTGGGCAATTCAGTGCAGTGAACCCACAAGCCCTACATGACCATCTACTCGCAGAGCCTTCCTATCACCCTCAGAAGAACGCTTTGTTGCATTAGCAGTTGGTCTTCCTTCCCCACTCCGCCTGTTCTAGGCAAACACTAATCTGCCAACAGACTTCACAGAACTGCCTGTTTTAGGTATTCCATGTAAAGGGAGTCATAGTGTGTGGTCTTCTGATTGGCTTCCCCCACCAAGTATGTTTCAAGCTCCATCCACAGGGTATTATGGCTTCATTTCAAGACCAAATAACATCATTAATTGGTGGGACAATTATGTTGCTTCTCCTTTGGGGCTATTATGAACATTCACATACAAGGTTTTATGTGAATCTACGTTCCCTCTGGAAATGTATCTAGTAGTAGACTTGCTGGGCCATAAAATGGCTCTACATTTAACTTTGAGGAATTGGCAAGTTATTTTCCAAAGTGACGGAGCCATTTATAATCCCCACCAGCAGTGTATGCAGGTTCCAATGTTGCTATACCCTTGTCTACACTTGCTGTTGTCTGTCTTCTGTAGTATGGTTATCCTGCAAATGGAGTCAACAGAGGTCTCAATTCTGGCTTCCTGTGAGGACCAAATATAATCATGCAAATAAATGATCTACCACAGTGCCTGGTGTCCTAGAAGATGCTCAAGATGGGACAGATCAGTGTGATTCTCTAATGCAAGGTTTGAGGTCTGCTGACAACTTGCACCAATCGCTTCAACTACACCAAACTTCCCAAGCTGTGAGCCTTCAAAGGGAGAGATGCAGAAAAGCAAACCACTCAATGCGTTGGCTCGGAACTTGGTACTCTGTTGCCCTCACAATTCCCAAATGAAATGCACAGTCACATCTTAAACTTCTCCGTGGCCCTAATTCTGTGACTCCAGAGTGAGCTCCAGAGCATGAGGAGGGGAGACATATCCAAAACAGTGGCTTTTCCTCCCTAGAACATTCTGTACATTCTTCCAGAATGAAAAGTTCCATGTCAGTCACAGAGCCTATGCAGGAAAGAAAAGGAACTGGGTGTGATTCAGGCACTCTTGGACTCAATAACTTTACCATTATAGCTTTGGGGCCTTCCAGAAACATGAGTAAAATGTCCGATGCCAACGTGAAGCAGAGTTCTAGGGACCAGACTCACCCCCCAGTCTTTCAGAGGCCTGCCCTTCCACAGCCACCATCTCCTGCATCCCTTGGCCTGGTGGTGTCTGTGCTGGCTGCTGAGGCTCTCTGACCACTGACAACAAACAAGCCAGAAGGACTGTCTAGGTTCCAACCCAGCAGTCCTTAGCCCATGGCAGTTAAAACTTAGGGGTCATCCTTTAGCTGCCTGGGCTAGGGGGCCACTGGCAGGCATTCCACCTGGCCCAGGAGTTCCATTTGATCACAGCAGCCCCTGCAGAGAAGTCACACCCCGGCTTCCTTTGTCCCCTGCCTCACTTCCTCACCTCTCAAAGGAAACTCACTTTGCTCCAGTCTCAACCTCTGCTGCTGGGGAACCCCAAATAAGGTAAAAGCTCACACATTTTGCTCCTTCCTGCCCTTCATTCAGTAGGTACAAAGGGAATCCAGATTGGTGAAGTCACTGCCCAACACGTGACCATCACCCAATGTGCACAGCAAGGTGGGGAAGTGGGGAGGGGAGGAGTGGGACCAAAATCCTTCTTAAAATTCAGCTGATCCAGTGCCATGACACGTGCCTGTAAGGGCCAGCAATTCAGGAGGGTGGAGCAAGGTCACTTGAACCCAAATGCCCAGGCCCAGCCTGAGAACATAGCAAGACCCTGTATCAAAAACTAATAATAATAATAATAATAATAATAATAATAAAGCTAATAATTAATTAATTAATTAATTAAAATTAACTAGCTTTGCCCTGGAAAAAAAGAAGTGCCTTTTCCTTCATATGGGTGCTGGTCACCTGCCAACCTGGAGACATGTGAGGCCACACTTGCCCAGAAGATCACTAATCCCTAATTTGTACAAAAATGCCCTACTAGCTGCTGAAGGTCCTGGACTAACATGTTTACATTTAACAGTCCGGAGCAGATGCTCAAGGCACTTGGCCACCAGGGAGGCTAGAAATAGGGCATTAGGACTCCATCATATGATATGGGAGTGTAGGAGATGCGTGGTGGTATTGTGTTCCCCCAAAATATTGTGCAACCTAATAAACTTATCTGGGGTCAGAGAACAGAACAGCCACTAGATATAGAGGCCAGAAAATGGTGGCACACACGCCTTTAATCCTATCACTTGGGAGGCAGAGATCCATTCGGATCTCTGTGAGTTTAAAGCCACACTGGAAACAGCCATGCATGGTGACTCACGCCTTTAAGCCCAGGAAGTGATGGCAGAAAGCAGAAAGGCATATAAGGCGTGAGGACCAGGAACTAGAGCTGGTTAAGCTTTGAGGCTTTTGAGCAACAGTTCACCTGAGATTCATTCTGGATGAAGACTGAGAGGCTTCCAGTCTGAGGAAACAGAATCAGCTGAGGAATTGGTGAGGTGAGGTAGCTGTGACTTGTTCTGCTTCTCTGATCATTCAGCATTCACCCAATACCTGGCTCCAGGTTTGATTTTATTAATAAGAACTTTTAAGATTCGTGCTACAGAGATGAGTTCTGTATCTCTTTCTTGTGTCAGAAATCCTACATTCTCATTCCCCTAGTCCTACATTTTAATAGTCCTGGGAGTTCCCTGTCTTCCTATACCCCTTTCTGTTCATCTACCCTCTTATTTGTCTGGAAGTTGCCAGAAGTTCCCAATGCTGGGGGAGGGGAACTCTGTACACTAAAGAAAACTCCCCACACCTTAGAGTAACCAGCACCAGCTGCTCTTTGTCATACCCTCCCCAAGGCCCACCAGTCTCTAACTGCCTTACAGGAGACTCTAAAACCTGGTTGTCTTCTCCATTCAAGCTGCATGCTCTCACTCCCACCTCCCTGCCCGCACAGGGATGGTGTTGTGAGTGGGGCTGGAAACACGCAGCCACAGAGTGGTCGGACCACTGCCCTTCCCCACACTGGCTCTATGCCCATAGGAAGGGCTGATGCCCACGCCGGCTGAAGCCAAGGCTGCTCCCAGGGGAGTCAATGATGAAGCAGACGTCCACAAAGCAGTGGCCGGCTCCCAGTGGAGTTGCCAAGGTAATGCCAACCACTTCACAGATCGAGAATGAACAAAAGCAACACACAAGAATGAATCTTGTAAGCCTTGTCCTCGCAGGAAACCAGGCTGCAATTCTCTCCATGCTGCCAAAATCCCCACTGTGTGGACACACAGGCACTGTCAAGATGGCAGACAGCTACAAAAAAATATTCTGGAAGGCACACTGCCAGAGAGATAATAAAGAATTCAGAATACCACCTGTCTAACAGGAGAAAGGAAACAGAAGTGTGACTTCTTTTAGGGAGACTAGTGGAGACTATTTCCAAAACAAGGTGATTTTTCACTTCCGATCAAAGCAAAATGCACTCCTTCCTCTCCCACCCTGAGTTCTGTACTCTAACCTGCCAGAGTGCAGTGGAGAGCAGAGAAGGTCAGGATGGCTGGTCCTTCCCCGGAAGCTGGCCCCTCTTATTCTAAGTGACCCAAGACACTCACCTGTGTTTTTTTCCTCCCTGAAAGTGATTAATCTCTGTGGCTCTAACATGTTGCCATAGTGATGGGACACAGGAGTCTATGACTTTCTCACAAGCGGTTTCTGCCTCAAACACAGCCCCAGACAAGGTGAACTTCAAGCTTCAAGAGTTCACTGTTCACTGAGCATGTATACTCAGAGAAAGGGATAAAAAACCTCTGCTATCGGGGTTTGGGAATTTAGCTCAGTGGTAGAGTGCTTGCCTAGCAAAAAAAAAAAAAAAAAAAACAAAAAAAAAAAACCTCTGCTATGGTTATCTCAGTAGATCTGGTGCCACGTCAAGGTCTGAGGGGGAAAAGAAAATGAAATTTTCCACAGAGAGGAGGCAGGGAAAAAAATCACTAGAGGTAAAATGGAGAAATTATTTTTGACAGATTCACGATGACAGGGATAGTGTGTGCCATCTTTGGGGGGCACGGTGCCCTGGCAGCAGCTTCCAGGAGCAGCAACATGTCCTCAGGTCAAAGCTTCCTCAGGTAAGCTGAGGCCTGTGGTGGCATCAACAGCAAAGCCACATGGGAACACATGTGACGTTGATATAAGAGCTTCTGCCCAGACCATCACTTGACTAGCTCAGCAAACCACACTGCAGATAACCACACTGAGTAGCATTAGTATTTCTGTCATTTCCTCACTGTTGAGAATCAGCTCACGTAACTATAATGACCTACACTGGACGACAGCTTTACTTTCATGGTATGTTCAGGTGCCTTGTTTCCGTTTGCTCCTCAGAGGTGTGGGGCGAAAACATTAGCCTCCGTTTCTGAGACAGGGGAATGACTTCACAGGACTTTGAGAAGGCAGCAGTGTGAGCCTAGGCACACACCAGAATTCTGGTTCCCTGCCAAGTGCCCCACCCAGAAGACCATATTGCATCTTGCATTGTTCCTCCAAGAACACATTGATTCCTCAAGCATAGATTTTCTAAGAACTGCACACATTTGACCAAGTCTGTGACCTTAGACAACGGATCCATATTTTCTGGGCCTCCTCCTCTATAGAAAGTGAGAGGTGGAAACCCTCTGGCTCTAAGATGCTATAATAATAGAACATGTCATGTTCAGAACATGACACGGCACAGCTCAAAGTGCAATAGCTGCTCTTTCCTATTAAGAGAACTTCTACAAACTGCAGGGCAAAAGTCTCCCACGAAGAAGATACAAGGACACTAACTAAAACCAGCAGAAATCAGTAGGCTCCGGCAGCTCTGACTTGATGGCTAAGGCCACACACACATACAGAGAGAGACAGAGACAGAGAGGAGCATTTCTGGATGCTCAAAAGGGAAAGCTGTTGGATGCAAACTGGACACAGGACTTCTGTAGCCAACCACATTTAGGATGGAGGCGGCATGAAGCTGGGACATTCTAGTCCAGTGAGATGCCATCCCCACTCAGGAGATGATAGGCTATTTGACCCTTAATGCAGTGGTGGGAGTCTAATCAACAGGTAAAGTAGTTAAAGCCCCTCAGCCTACAAAAGTCTCTATTAACGGAATTGGTGTCCCTGAATTTAGCCACAACTGGAGTCACAAAATTCTGAGTGCTGTCAAGTATAGGAAGAACATGAGCTCTGTATCTTTTAAATGATTTTACTTTTCCCCTGGAGACAGAGGCACCTCGTTTTTCAATGCTTAAGGTATTAGAAGGGCGAGGTGGCCACACACACAAGAGAAAGTGAAATTCCAGTCCTCCCGACCGACCCTCCTTTCTACCTCCCCTGTCTCCTTTCCGAACCTGGATTGCACTTCTTGAACCATTAGTGGGTAACAAAGTGTCATCGAAATCAGCTCTCCAGTCTTCCGCCAGGAGCAGCAACACACTACTTATCGGATTCATTAGTCCACAGAACTAAGAAACACTGTTCACTTCCGAGCGCCAGCCAGCCTGTTGAAACTGCAGGCTCCCCGGTTGCTGGACACTGCAGGGCCAGCTCGGCGTCTTTCCTATGCTCTCCCTACCTCTGTCATTTATTCTCCTCTCTACCAATCCAAGTTCCATCATGTCATCACACTCTCTCTCATCCTGTACCCTCCCTCCCTTTGTCCTCTCTTTCCTGGAGGCGCTATAAATAGACCTGTAGCTTCAGCCATAAAGAAGCCTCCTAGAGAAGACACAAAAAGCCACCTCCAATTCAGAGTTCCAGACCTCTGTTATTAATTGTCTGACAAAAATAAATCCAGCTGAATGCCCCAACTTCCCTACACACAACATGCAGTTGACCTCTGTAGCTTACGGTTCTCTGCTTACACAATTTTTAATTGCCTCTGTACTAACACTTCTCCTGGCCATTACTATCTGCAAGGTGTGGATTAACAACAATTTACACACTGTTTACATTTTATTATGTATTTTAAGTAACCTAGAGATGATTTAAAGTGTAGGAGATGTATATAGGCCACATGCAGACACTGTGATTTCACACAGAGGACTCAAGAGGTACCCTGAAGTCAGTCCTACACATATATGAGGGGCAGCTGTAGGCTGACGAGAGAACTCACGTGTTTCTCCTTCTCCTCTGCCTCCTCCTCTTTCCATCCCTATCCTTAGTCGTCAGTGCTGACAAGCTTCAGGCCATCTTCTTCACGTCAGGGTCAGAGTGGTCCTTCAAGCCTCTGTTCTCTCTCGTTTTACATCTCAACTAATCTTACCACTTTTCGCCAAAACTCTTCCAAGAGTCTTCTAAGTGGTCATCTAGTCTCTCTTCCCTTCAATACATCTCTGTAACCTTTTCCAAATACATCTTCCTTGGCTAAAGTCCTTTAAAAGGTGCTCAACAATTTGCGAGGCTGTCTACTGTGTACTGCCCCACAGCCTACTGCCATGCATTCCACAACTTGCCGGGTGGGTCCTTCCCCATTAAACATGCTGGCAAAGTGCTTGCAACTTCCCTACTACCATCCCACTGTTTGCACCATTCCCTCAACACCATGACCTTGTTTTCTGTCAAAATACGGCCCGTCCTTTAGAACTCACACCCAGTGCTCTCTTTTCCAACATCGGGATAAGGCCTTTCCTTGAGACTCTCTGTCTCTCCCTCTTTGTCTTCTTAGAAGGCAGTAGGATGGATACTGCTCAGCCCTGTGACCTCCAGAATCATTGGCACTTGTTCACCTAACAAGTTCCCTCTCTCTCCTTTGAGCATCCCCAGTAGTCCTCCTCCAGGGGGGCCTCTGATCACAGCCTACTTCAGACAGCAGGCATCTGGAAGCACCATGTTGTTGAAAGAAAACCAGTTCCAGGGTTGGAGTGCAGGGGAAGACAGGGCTGACACATTTTTTGAGCATGCTTGTCCCTCTGCTGTGTACGTTTCTAAGTAATCATTTCTAAGTACATTTTCATGTAATTGCTACTCTGCATTTTCCAGGGAACAAAGTTAGATTCAGAAAGGCCCCTGGCTTGCACAGGGTCACAAACCAACATCATTTGCTTCCTGTGTTGGTTCTGAGAACTTGTAAACAAGGGACAGTCTAAAGAACCCTCTAGTCCCATGGAGGCTCAACAGCTGTTGGTCTAAAGTTCCTGAGTTCCCATTAGTTTGGTTTGGTTGTCTCTGTAGGTTTCCCCATTGTAATATTGATGCCCCTTGCTCATAGAATCCCTTTTCTCAGGCCGGGCGGTGGTGGTGCATGCCTTTAATCCCAGCACTTAGGAGGCAGAGGCAGGTGGATCTCTGTGAGTTCAAGGCCAGCCTGGTCTCCAAAGCGAGTGAGTTCCAGGACAGGCACAAAGCTACACAGAGAAACTCTGTCTTGAAAAGCCAAAAAAGAAAAGAAAAAGAAAAAGAAAAAGAATCCCTTTTTCTCTCTCTTCAACAGGACTCCTGGAGTTTGGCCTGGTGCTTGGCTGTGCATCTCTGCATCTGCTTCCATCAGTTACTGGATGAAGGCTCTATGATGACAGTTAGGTCCCTCTGCATAAGCGAGACAGTTGTTGATTTACTTAAGGGGGCCTTGGCAATAGGATCAGGATCCATCCCTGGTGCATGAGCTGGCTTTTTGGAGCCCACTACCTATGATGGGGCACCTTGTGCAGCCTTGATGCAGGGGGAAGGGCTTGGACCTGCCTCTGCTGAATGTATCAGGCTCTGCTGACTCCCCATGGGGGGGGGCATACCTTGTTGGAGGAGAGAATTGGGGGTGGGCTGAGGGGGAAGACTGGAGGGGCAGGAGGAGGGAAGAGAGGGGGATCTGTGGTTGGTATGTAAAATGAATAAAAAGTTCCTTAATTTAAAACAAAAAGAAGAACCCTCTAGCCTTATTTGCTTTTACGTGACTTTTAAAAGCACTAATCCTGAAGTCACTTAGCCGAACGGTATATTATTTGTCACCCACTAGCTTTCCTTGTTCTGGACAACACTTTGGATGCCTGTGTTGTGATGGTAACTGTTGCCTGGATTAATTTTCAGGAATTCAAAGGCCACTTTTGTGAAAATCACTGACCCTTCACTTAGGCCTGAACAGGTATCCATCCGGTGCATAAATGAGACAGAACTAATGATGCCAAAATGAAGAAAATGGAGAGTTTGCCAAGACTTACAGGGCATCATGACCTGGTAACTCTGAGCAAAGCAAATGCTGTGTCTTCCAATGCCCCACTCCAGACCATCACAACAGCACTTAGAGGCCCAATCACCAGCCTTTCCTAGACTAAGAGCCCGTCCTTCCCTTTGCCTAAGAATCAAAGGAACCTGAAACTCAGGCTAGATTAAGATGGCGCTTTCCAGATGTTACTACTCTACCTTACTCTACTGGCATTCCAAGGAAATCCTTTTTGCCTCGTTCAGAACTCATCAGGCCCTCGCCATAGCAGTAAATAAACCAATTCGAGTTCAGCAGTAAACCCACTTTCAAAAGGCACATAAAATCACTGTGCAAAGCACATTGCTAATATCCTAACTTTCTGAGAGTTTTAGTTAAGAAATGTGTTTCCTACCTCGCTCATCTCTGAGTGCAGTGTTTAAATATTCATCACAGATGTTTAAATAATACAGTGGTTTAGAAATGTCACTCTAAAATACTGGCAACATAAAGTCTGGGTGCCAAAAACAGACTTCGCTCTTGAATGACCGTAGCAAAGCTCCAAGGTGAGGATTAAACACCCATCTTAAGACAGGGAAACCAGAGGTCAGAAAGAATACTTAACATCGGCACAGGAGAGCAAGAAGCAGAGGCAGGAAGGGCTGATCTCAGAGCTCACAATTCCCCAAAGGTCTAGATTCCTGACCAAAAAGATCCAATGCACTGCATCTCAATTCGGCACTTCTGCATGGACAACTGTAACAGGGAATTTCTGCCAGGCTATGACTTGAGGCTCTAGAGGATGTGACAGCAGAGCCAAGGCCTGAAGGCTTGCCAGCCTCTGGGAAATCAAGGGCAGAGTGCTCCAGGCACAGGTAACCCAAAAGTGGCCTTATTTAAAAAGTACTTGATCTGCTGGAAAGTGGGCCACTCCATGCAGAGAGAGCAAGGCGCAGGATGGTAGGAGACAGTCGGGGAGCTCAGAGAGCAGTGCTGGGAAGGCCTGCAGTACAGTCTTCTGTGATATGCTTCTAAGCAAAGGAATGGCCTGTTCTGGTTTCTAGTTTGACACTCTGTAGAGGACTGATGCTTGGGAATATAAACTATACAATAAAATAATCATTAAGACATATGAGGAAGCAACCATAAAAATCCTTAAAAGAGCTGAGGCTGCTTGGCAATGAAGATGACAGGGGCTGAGTTGGGAGGAAGGCAACAAAATAAACACAGACAGCTAAGAACCATGTCACAGCTCTTGCAGAAACTAGGAATCTCACTCATTGGTCACCATGTTGAGCCACAGGTCACAGATCATTTCCAGCATCAGGGCTGAGTGGGTCAAGAAAGGCTGTCTGTCTATCTCAACCTCACAATGCTCTAGAGATTGCCTCTCCTCTTCCCACCTCCAAGTTCAAGTGTGTCCACTGGAAGCAAAAGAGAGAGAGAACCCAGGGATACCTCGAGTTGCCAAGTTACACCTCACAGCAGTTCCATGAAACTCATTGGCATCACCTGACGTGACAGGGACAGCAGATCAAATCCTCAACATATTCAATGGGTAGGTGGCAGGTCTCTACCCAGCCTAGTCTCTGACTCCAACACCAATGCTCCTTCAGCCACAGTAGGGGCCTCTCTGTAGGGAGAGTGACCTTCACCGTGGCTAGAGCAGCCACAAACCAGCCACATGCACACCTGAAGCCATTCTGCGTTGCAGCCCCTAATTCAGTCTCTCCCATTTTGTTTGACAATTTTTTCTTTTTCTTTTCTTTCTTTTTTTCTCTGTGTAATAGCCCTGACTGTCCTGGAACTCACTATGTAGACCAGGCTGGTCTCGAACTCACAGAGATTTGCCTGTCAGTGCCTCCTGAGTGCTGGGATTAAAGAAGTGCACCACCGCTGCTGTTCTAAAAAATGTTTTCTAAGTGCAAGTATCCGTTCTTGTGTAGCATGTAGCTATGGATGCTCATGGTCAGGCACCTGCTAGATTCTAGGAAGTCAACAGTGAGGAGACATTTCCCAAGGACCAATCAGGGTCTGATGAGATGACAAAGTAGGAGAAGCAGCTGTTTCTTTTCTTCCCCTCTGATGTACTTTACAGTTCTATAAATAGGTGAAATTTCAGATGGATTTCTAAGGACTCCGCTGCTTCTGCGCCACACTGCCCTCATTATGCAGATAACTTCACAGAGCCGTTCCATTGTAGTATTCTGGACTAGTGCTATCTAATGGAAAAAGGTGTCAGTTTAAAAAAGCGAGGTCTCACGAGAGGAAGACTATTCTATTTGAAGGAACCATTGGGAATGCTGGCAAGCCCGCTCAGTACTGCCCTCCAGGGTCGGTTATGATGGAGGCTGAGCACAGAGCAGGGCACGAGACAGATGGATAAGGCTACACAGCTCTGGAGCCCAGCGTGAGTGGGCAGTGCTGCAGAAACCAGCTCTCCGAATCCTCGGAGGGTCACTCTAAAGCGGGAGAAACTGAGGCTTGGGTGGCTGCACAACCTGTATAAGGTTCTTACCTAATTATGTATGGGAGGGAACACCCTATTCTTGACTCCTCTTCTATTCTGCGAAGGTCACAGTGGATCTTTAAGGTGACTTCAGGGTTAGAAAAAACAAGCGGGGCTCATGGGCTCAACTTTCTCCTGTGTGGAGCAGAGTCATTTTGGGGGTGGTTGGTGCCCACTCAGTCTATTTGAAAGTTAAACAGAGATACCACTCTCTGTCTCCCCCAGCAGTAGAATGAAAAGTCTTCCCTGTCCACCCAGCTGGTAAAGATATGATAAAGAATGTCCAGACAGTGGGGTCTTGGGGGATGCAGGAGAGCTGGGCTGTCTGTAACTGCTTACCAACCAACCTGCTGCAAAGCCTTCTTTCTAGTGGTTTTCCTTTCTGAGAGTGTGTTTTGTCCATGGTTGAATGGCATCTCCCTGCAGGAAAGCAGGTAGGACTTTCTACCCAGTCTATGCCCACTTGGGTTGTTGGAAAATACATATGGATAATACTTCTAAAGCAGTCATGTGATCTGCCTGGAGAGATCTATCCCCACCCTTGGTAAACCCCTGGATGCCTGTTCCAGATCAGTTCCACATCTGTGGCTGTGGATGGTACTGATAAAAAAAGCTGTTGACGTCGACGGTAGTAGCAGAGACTGGGGGATCAAAGCAATACGAACTCCATCAGCACCTCAGTCCGCAGTGAGAGAGGTTGCTCTCTCCATTAGCCAGATGAGCATCGATCTTAACTTGGGAGAGTCTGCTGACCATGTGGCCCCGTGTAAGCACCTGAGCAAGGTGGTGGGGGTGGGGTACACAGTACTCTTCCCTCATTGTGGGCCACAACAGTCACAATGGCCAACTCCTATCAGTTCCTTGGAGAATTCCTCTCCTCCTGCTTTCTCCAGTCTTCCGATGATGCCTTGGGCCTCGGTCTGAGGACAAGGAGCCCCAGACTTGGAGCCACATGTGGAAACCAGTCCCCGTCAGATTCACTCCAAATGACACTACTCCCACATTTGGAAGAAAACAACACAGGAGTGTGGACATACAGCGAACTAGACACTCAGAGAACTTACATCCCTGAGTTAAAGATCAAAGTCTCTTGGGCAGTAAGCTGGGTCCCTAACTTGTTTTAAGCTCATACCAGGTCTGAAGCCCTCAGCCTTCATAACCTCCAAGGGTGAGGTCCCCAATACAGCAGTGGCACATTGCCATTCACAGGCCACATCTCCGAGTAGATCATCCCAGTGGCAGAGACTGCTGGTCAGCTACAGCACAGAAAAAACTGAAGCAATGGTGGTCTAGTGGGGAGATTTGCACTGACACTCCAGAATGGTCTGAAGAGACCAGCTTTCCTGAGAGCCTCTCGGTCCTCCAGCAATCCAACTGCCCATGTGCAGAGCCCTTCCTTCCAAGAGGCCTGTCAGTTTTAAGAGCTCCCCTCCCCAGGGACTCCCAAATGATCAATGAGTATGTGCCTGGATTCCTCAGTCTCCCACAGCTATTTGCTTCCCTCCAGGCATGGGATCCTCAATCTCCACTCTCACTTTCTGCTGAATTATTTAACATCAAGAATCAGCTAAAATTTCCTTGCAGAATGTACCAGGAAAGGAGGCGTCCTGCCCCCTGTCCTGGCCTCGGAGAAGGCTTCATCCTTCTCTCCTGTCCTGGGTGAACCTGTCTGTCCTCTTGCCTCCTCGTCCCTGAACTCTCTGTAGCCTCTCAGGTGCCCAAACATTTCCCTCATCTCCTTCTCAGTTACCTAAAAGTGTGCCACACTTCTGTAGCTCTGAAAATCAAAACCCTCCCACCTGCCTCGGTACCATCACCACACACTCCAGATCCTCTGCCTATGCAGTGGTGGCTCACAGGCTCTGGCTTTTTGCTGAATTGACAGAAGCAAAGGTCAAAGGGCATGGTCTCGCCCTGCCTCCCTCTATTGCCCTCTCTACCAAAGACCCCATAACCACCTCTCTTCTGCTATGACTTCCCTTGTGCATTACATGTTCTTTCATTTCTAGTCTGAGTAAACACTGGCCTTCCTTAGGGCTAACAGCCTTCTGTCCCTCTCTCGCCCATAAACTGTTGGCACCCAACTCCGGATTTTGTGTGGCACAGTCATAATTTTTGCTGTAACCACATACAAGCCATTCTACCTTTCAGTTAATATTTTCTTAAATCAAGTTATTTTTCCTTAAATATATTGCCAATGGAAGTTTTATACTACTAGCATAAGTAAAAATAATTACACACTACAATGGAAGACATTAAAGATGGATGCCATGCAAACAACATGTCAATGAGCACTGGCTGTGTGTCACTACTGGTCAAGGACTCCAAGCCTGTGACCGGTTCTTTCTTTTTGGTAAGAGGGAAATTCCACAGAAAGACTAAGGACTATCAGCAGACTGGGGCCTTCCCTCTGACAGACTCACAGGGCCTGAAAGGAAATGAAAAGGCATCTCTCCTCCCTGTGTTTCCCGTGTTAGCTAAGGCCCTATCTGTGTGCTGCTTAAAATGATCAACCACCAAGGCCATTGTCCACTGTGTGCTAGGATTTCCCTCCTGTCCCCCAAGGCTTTTAGCAGGAGTTTTACAGTTCCAATTTCTTCAATGCTTGACTGTATTTCTTAGCTCCATTTCACATACCCTTAGAAAATGAGATTACAGATAGCAATCTGAAACAAAAAGAAATAATAAATACTGTAATGTCAAAAATAGTCCAGAACAACAGCAATCCATCCAGGCTGGAGCCCACACTTACCCCAGCTGGGGCCACACATTGGGACTGGAGCCTGGAATGGGTCCAAAACCTGCCATCAACACATTATCGATAATAATAATAAACTAAGCCAAGATGAGGTATACTGCTTGCAATCCTAGCATTCAGGAGGCTGGGACTAAGAGCAGCCTGGGTAATATAAGCAAAACCTGGCTGCAAAGAGAAGAGTAATAATAATCACAATAATAATAGTAATAAACAATAAGCAACATCTGAGAGACTGGCCACGCATGTCACACACATGCTAGCCTGGCCTCACACTATTCCCAGGGCTGTTGCCATTAGACAGCCATCATTTATAGAAGTTAAGAAGCCTACCTGTAAGGGGAGACTCAGGATTTGCACGAAATCTGTCCAGCCCCAGAGCCTGTGTGTGTTCTTAACTCTTCCTCTTCCCTGACTCTGAGACCAAAGCAATTTTAAACCTCACAAACTGCAAAATAATAGCCTGCTGCTCTTAAGCACAATTAAGACAATGGGGTGACACCACAGGAAAACTGTTCGGCGTGTAATTAACCATAATTACTAGTGTCCTCTAATTGTTTGGGAAAATAAGTCTTTTGCTCTTGACAAGCTATAATTCTGGAGTGTGCTGAGAAGGTGCAAGCCCTCACTCAGGTCTGCATACCTCCAGCACATGCAATGCATGCATTATTAGTCAGGTCTCACAGTGGATTCCAGGGAGGGTAACTTCAATGCATAATTGAAAATCAAGTCAACTGGGGTTTGGGGGAGATCTAAGCCATGATACTCAACCCCTCCTCTTTTATTTTTAATTTTTTTAACTTTTATTTTAACTCACATGTATGGGTTTTTGTCTGCATAGCACCTGTGTGCCTTTCAGAAGAGGATGTCAAAGTCCCTGGCACTGGAGTTACAGACGGCAGTGAGTCATCATGTGGATGCTGGGAATAGAACGTGGGTCCTTGGCAAGAGCAGCAAATGCTCTTAACCCCTGAGCCATCTCTCCAGCCCTCAACCTCTCCTTTTACAGCTGGGAAAATAGAACAAAGATACAACTTGCCAAGAACATACAGAGCTCTGCATCATAGCCAAGCACTCAGGGCACCTCGGGGATTATGTAAGTTAAACTTAGACATCCCAAAGCTGAAAGCTAGGCACCCCTACCTAGCAGCTGAATGACTTCAGGAAAATCACACCTCTTCATGCTTTTCTGGTGATTAAGGGACTTGATACCTGTGAGATCCTAGGAACCTACATCCATGGCACCTGAGTGGAACATCTGAACACTCACACTAGTGTGTCAAAAGCTTGGTGAAACGTGAAGGTTCTCATCAAGGCTGCCAAGAGGAGTGCCGAAGTTTAGCCAGAGACCTTAGAATCTCCATCGTGTTAATTCCACCAGAATCAGTATGAGAGGTAGTCGCCATGCTCCTGTGGCCAGACTTGCTGATTCCACTGACTCAGTTTCCCAAAAGAACAAACTCCAAAACAGCAACATAAGCAGGTTGTACTTAACACATTCTTAGCAAAAAGTAGCAAACGCTCTCTGACAGGAAAAATTTAGGTAAGGACTTCACCTTGCCAATTGGGCAAATTAAAAAATAACAAACTAGCTGGTCGGTGGTGGCGCATGCCTTTAATCCCAGCACTCAGGGGGCAGAGGCAGGTGAATCTTTGTGAGTTTGAGGCCAGACTGGTTTACAGAGCAAGTTCCAGGACAGCCAGGGCTACACAGAGGAATCCTGTCTTGAGGGGAGAAAAAGGTAGCAAACTATGTTGCTTTCTTTCCTGTATGCCATGGCAAACATCACCCATCAATCACACAAGCAGAAGACAAGCAAGCCTGCCAGCTCACATTTTGAGTTCTGGAGATGAAGGTCTAAGCAAACGGCCAGAGAATGAGGCCTGGGAGTGAGCTGCAGCATCCGGGTTACTTTTACTTCAGTTCCTCTGCTAAGACATTTGGCTTGAAGCAGTTGAGGATATCAGGTGTGGCACATCTTGCATGCATGGTGAGGTGAAGGTACAAAGGGTTCCAAATCCAATGCACAGCAACGTGAGATGCTCTCCACCCGGAACATGTAAGCACAACAAAACATTCCTGTTCTTTCCAGGTTCCATGAGCAGCACCCTCATCCCAAAGAGAAGACTGACTGACGGAACAAGGTGCTTCTTAAAGATGCTCCAATGCATAGAAGCTGACTCGGCCTGAATCCCTATGGGCCCACTGAGAGAACCGAAGAGTCAGATGACAGGCCAGAAGAAGGAGCACCCAGGAACACCAGCAGCACATCCTCTGAGCATTTGACCATTAAAACAGGAAAGATCTTTGGGCCTTCATGCCCTGGGCATAGCCTGACTACAAGATCTCAGCTCACTATGCAAAAACCCAGTGAGCTTAACGAAGAGATCTCTGCCCTGCATTACCCACCCTGAGAGATAAGAAGCAGAAATGGAAGTCTGAAGACGCTGGGGCTTCTGCAGGGGCTACCAAGCTTCTAAGAAAAATTGTCACTATAAAAACGACCTTACAGAGACTATTATCTAGAATACAAAGATGGTAAATAAGGCTTCCTCAGAAACACTAAAGAAAGCCAGAAACGGTGGTTCATACCTGCAATGCCAGCATTTGGGAGGCATAGGAAGAATTGCTATGCAGTCTAGACCACTCTGGGCTACAAAGTGAGGGGAAGGGGGAGAGGAGGGGAGGGGAGGGGAGAAGAGAGAGATGGATGGATGGACAGACAGAAATGAGAGAGAGAGGGGAGAGTGTGAGCAACTGCTTATGAATTTGTTTCTGGATCTCACATAACAGCTGCAAAAATAGATTCCTCAAGTTATTCTCTCATTCCCACATGCATGCATGGTGTGACAGGTGTGTGCCACACACACGCAGGTGCGCGCGCGCACGCGCACACACGCACACACACACACACACACACTACACATAAAAGAAATGAAGAAGGAGAGAGGGAATGAGGGAGAGGTTGACTGAGACATTCCCAGGAGCATGGAGTTAGGAAGGAAGAGAGAGCCAGGGGCTGGAGCACCTGCTGTAGACACCCGGCAAGTAGGTGACAGTTCTGTCACTTTGGTTACCACAGAACTGCTGAGAGGAGGCCACTTTAAAACGTTTCACTTGTAAATACCCTTTTATAACAAGTAATTGAGACCACTTTCTATCTTAGCTTAAAACCCCTTAGTTCTGTGTCAGTGGGTTTTTTTCCTCCTTTAATTTTTTAAATAAAAAACAGATGTTCAAACACCAAGGAATATGTTTTAAAAAGCATGAAGCCTCTGTACTAATCTCCAACTCCTGCAAATGAAGCTTTTCTGGTGAGAGCTGAGAGATGTATCAGTCTATGGGTAAACAGGAGGCCATTTATTACTCTGTCCAGTTAGCAGAATACTAGCAGTGGGTTCTCCCCATGCCCTACCAACTAGCCAGCAACAGGTTGTTGTCCCAGTTAATGGTACCAAGGCTAGGGACCATCTTGAGGAGCAGGCTTTAAATGCAATACAAAAGTTATTGGTTACTACCATACTAACCATGGCACTGTTGCACTGGGCATATCTGGGCAGCCAGTCATTATTGTAGCTCACAGGTTTCACAGCTAGGTGAGACTGTTGATGACTTTCTCCTCCAGTAGCGTGTGTAGAACCTTCCAGAGCATGTGTAGAACTCTCCAGAGTTCTATAAAAGTTACCTAGTAAGCATAAAGCTTCTAAATTGGCACTAGCTTGATTTCCTCCGTGTTCTATGAATCAGCAAGAGGGACTTAGCAGCAATTAAGAGAATCAGTGAGGACAATGACAATAACATGTAAGGTGTGGCAGTGTCCTTGTGCCACAGATGACAATTAATACAGATACCCACAACTGGTCAACACGCAGAGAACTGGGGACTGTAGAGTACTCAGCTCTAAATGAGACATCTATATCACACACACACACACACACACACACACACACACACACACACACACACACTCTCCCGACAAGGTTTGTAAATTATTATGGAAGAGGGAGCAGAAAGATTGCAAGAGCCAGAGGGAGCCTATAGCAAACAGTATTTTGCAGACATGGCAGGGCCATTGCACACATGAAATTACAGCAGCTGTGACTACCTGCTTAAGACTTTCACAAGATCAAGCTAGCCGAAATGCCAGCATGGATGGGGGAAGGCACTTATAAAGTCCCACCCTAATCTGAGAAGCTATTGGCAACTGATGGATTATGGGAAAGTCAGAGGCAACTTTATTCAAAGATGTGAAACCTAAGAGGTCATCCATGGTACAAAACATAGTCCCATATCCACATATAGGCAGCACTGAATGGATTTATTGGGTATTAAGACAGACAGACAGACAGACAGACACAGATACACACACACACACACACACACACACACACACACACACACACACCACATGAGGCTGGAGGAGAGTAGTTAGTGGGGTGGGGAGGAATTGGAGAGGAGAGAATAAGGGAGGGGTGATCTTCTCCAAACACATATGTGCATGCATATTAAACAAAGTATTTCTGCAGGCATGAATTATACAAAGGAGACAGTCTCTCACCTTCCTGCCCTCTACTTCCACAGCTTCCAGTGGATCACTACCTTCAAGCCTGGCCTTACCATCAGATCCCCACCTGCCACCTCAGAGTCCTCTGTGCATGCACAGATACACATCCTCCACACCACCTCCTTAGGTGTGAAGGGGCATTTTATACACCTTGCTCTTTTCATTCATATATTTGGTTTTTCGAGACAGGGTTTCCCCATGAAGTTTTGGAGCCTGTCCTGGATCTCACTTTGTAGACCAGGCTGGCCTCGAACTCACAGAGATCCGCCTGGCTCTGCCTCCCCAGTGCTGGGATTAAAGGCATGCACCACCACTGCCCGGCTACTTAGTGTATCTTGAAGATTCCCCATGGATCACTAGTCTAGGAAGCTTTGCATTTGTGAATTTACTCACTTGAAGATTAAAAATGTTTTTTAAATGTCTTTCTGAACATGTAGGCTATCTGCCATTATTCTCTTAGCAACAGAGTATAACAACTAGCTTTAAAGTGTTTACATTATAGTAGGGGTGTAAATAGCTGAGAGATAACTTCAGGTATACAAAGGGGTTTACATTGGTAATATACAGATGCCTTTCTTTTTGTGTAAGGAACCTGAAACTGTAGATTTTAAAGTCTGTACAGAGGGGATGGGGTGTCAGAGCCCATCCCCCACATTTGTGCATTGATAAATATGTTGTTACATAGTGGAAAGCTTTCACATACTGGGTTAGGGTTTGTTTGGGGATTTTATTTTGGTTTTGGTTTTTTATGTTTTGTTTTGTTTTGTTTTCATTTTTGAGACAGGGTTTCTCTGTATAGCTCTGGCTGTCCTGGAACTCACTCTGTAGAGCAGGCTGGCCTTGAACTCACAGAGATCCACCTGCCTCTGCCTCTCAAGTGCTGGGATTAAAGGTATGCACCACTACCACCTAGCTCATACTATTTTATTTTTAATTTACAAATGCATATGAAATATTCCACTAGATGATTACGATGATCATGTACCCTTTTATAACAAACACCCCAAATAAAAAAAGACATTTGTATTGTGTCCCTTTCCAGGCAACTGCATGTCGGCAATTACTCATCTTTACTTCGTACCACAGTAAGACAATGTGGAGTTGTTTTGTTTGCATTTTATAAGGACACAAAGACACACTGTTCTGAACCAGCCATAAGTGTCAGACTGCATTTCATCTCCAGCCAGGATCCCTGCCTGACCCAGTCCTGACCAGGTGCTCTTATGCTACCCACGCCTGCACTTCTCTCCACCATGATCCACAGTGGCCTGGAAAATGACCACTTTCTCCCCAGAGTCTGTCAACTCAAACTCCATTTCACCGTCACCAAGCATCTCTAGGATCTACTGAGAAGGAACCAACTAAATGTTCGTGAAGTCCTTTCCCAAAGCCAGTTTATAATTAGAAAGCAGAAGTGTCATTCCCTGCTCCAGGTTGCCATGGAAATGACTAAATGCAAATGTCATTTCACAGTGACAGTCACTGTCAGAAAGGAGGCAGGATGCGTGCCAAGAGCCAAAGGTGCCCCTGAGATGGGAAAGACACACAAGGGCTCTGTGTCAGCCATCTGCCTCTTCTGGGGAAAAGAACATTTGAAGAGCTGATTTACAAAACTTGGGGGTGAACAGGGACCTTACTTGGGACTCACATGAAATAAACCAGCACAGAATTGCATCCCATGCAGTATCAGATCACTGGACTGCGAGCTCAAAGAAAGATGTGGGGAAGGGGGTACTGAGACCAAGTGATTTGGGGAGAGTGAAGGGAGATACCTTATGAGGAAAGCCACTGCTCTGGGGTCTTCAGCGTAGACAGAACTGGCAAAATCGAGCCAACTCTGAAGAACAGAAAAAGTGAGCTGCATAGACGGCAGGGCTGGGGGAAGGGGTGTCACCAAGTCTGCAGACAAGGAGCAGACAAGGCAGAGCACAAAACGGTTCAATAAAGCCGCCGGTGCAGCCTGATTCTGGGACAGCTCCAAACCAAATTGTCTCTGCACCGGGAGGCGCAAACTTATAGGAGGCAGGAAGAAGGGGCTGTCCATCTTTGCTTTCCTTGAGGTCTGAGACCACCCTGCTGCTTCAGTGGTCCAGGAAGAGTCTCTATTCAGCCATGAGATTGGGAACTGTGCACTGGGGACGGGATAGAGTGGAGCGGATCTCTGGATTCTGGTGGAAGAAATCCCCGTGGCTTAGCTTGTGCTACTGGCCTATGTGGAGGCAGCAAGTGAGGAATCAGAACTATCCTGTTCGTTTCTTACAACAAGAGGTACAGGACCAAGACCTTCTCCTTCAACAGAGTAAGGCAAACCCGATCAACTGTTTCTCCTGTATCTTCCCACGAGCTCAGCCTGGCAGCGAAACTTAACTGTAAAGTAGTAGTAGACAGTCTGGAAACAGAAGTAAGATAAATCAAAGGGAACAGTAAGATACAGGCGTTATATGCTTTGTCATGTGAATCCATTTCAAGTTTTAAAAGTCTTCTGTGCCAAAAGCAATGGCACAGATCAGTCACTTGGAATCCTGAAACAACCACTCTTACTGCCTCACACAGCAGGCACCTACTATGGATCTCTGTGGCACAAGCAAGGCATGCACACTGCTATTTCCACTGCACAGCAAAGTCTGAAGGGTGCCTATTGGTTGTTAAGGTGAAAATGAACTCTTCAAAATAGTACTGTTTTCTCATCTCGTTTTCATTTCTAGTAAACAAATGTGGAGTTTTTTTTTTTTTTCTTTATAAGAGAGAGAATACAAAGTAGTGTCATACTGTATTTGTTTCCCATGCCAGCATCATAAATCTGGAGTTTCAAAGCAACAATGATCTGAGCTGGGGCAAGCATGAGGACCCAAGCTGGATCCTCAGAAACCCTGTTATTAAAGAGACTGTTTACGGTGGCACGTACTTGTCACCCCATCACTGAGGAGACGGTGACAAGCAGATCCCTAGGGCTTACTGGCCAGCCAGCCTAGCCTACATCATAAGTTCCAAGCCAGTAACAGATCCTATCCTAAAAAAACAAGGTGGATAACTTGTGAGGAATGACCCAAGGCTGACCTCTAGCTTATACAAACACACAAGCATCACAAATCTATGATCTTACCGTTCACAACTTACTCACAGCAACAAAGTCTGGCCTGGGTCTCACTGAGCTAATAAGTATCATCAGATGAGCTTTCCTTCCTGGAGGGTTCAGAGGGCAGCTTCCTCCTTCTCTTTGGGAGTGTCTAGGGCCCCGGCATTCCTTGGCTCATGCCCCTTTCCACCTTCACAGCAGTGGTGGCCCTCATTCCTTCCTCACAATGGTCTGATTCTTCTGCTCCCTCTGCTCACTGAAGGATCTCTGGGATCACAGTGAACCCACCCTGAGAATCCACAGTAATCTACTTGAAAGCCAGCTTGCTATCAGTTTAAGTCCATGCGTAATCTTAATTCCTTCTCATACTGGCACACAGCATATACAGATTCTAGATTAGCAAGTAAACATGTATGGAGACTATTATTCTGCCTACCACAGAGAGTATCTCATGACATACTCAGAGTCCTGCATCCATGTGCATCTAATACAGTGATTCTCAACCTGTGGGTTGCGACACCTTTGGGGGTCACCTAGGACTGTCAGAAATCACAGATATTTACATTACAACTCATAACAGCATCAGAATTACAGTTGTAAAGTGGTAAGAAAATTATTTTATGGTTGGGGGTCACCACAACGTGAGGAAGTGCATTAAAGGGTCACAGTTTTAGGAAGGTTAAGAACCACTGCTCTAACAGATGTTTTGGGGGTGACATTAAACACAAACCTGTCACTCCGCTTCAAGGAAACTGGCAAGCTGGCCTTTTCCGAGACTGCATAGACTTGCTCAGTGTAGGACCATTTACTCCAGGTGACAGGAAGCTTCCATACCCCCACAAGGCGGAAGAGGTCCACCTTCTGACAGAAGGGAGAGGGAAGGAGACAATCTATGCACACTGTGTCCACATGCAGAAAGTGCTAGGAGCCACTGTTCATCCAGGGCCACGCTATACACATGAAGCCCTGTTCGTCTTTACTCACCCAAACCCAGGTTTCCCCAATTTGTCACCCTCTCCCCTAAAGGGTGACTTCGAGGGACCAGGTCAGACATTCATATTGCCATCATAAGTTGGATGGAGAGAAGCAAATTCTTGTATTTGGTAAGTACTGAGATCCACAGCATCCATGTAAATGCCCAGTGGGCATGGCAATCCTCTTGTAATTTCAGCACTTAGAGACATGGGATCCAGGAGCAAGCTGGCCACCTAGACTGGCCATACCACTGAGCTCTGAGCTCAACTGAAAGAGACTCTGCCTTAACTAATAAGGTAGAGAACAATCAAGGTCAACCTGCAATCTTCACACACATATGCAAGTCTGCCTACCTACCCATGCAGGAGTTCATACAGGTGAACATGCACACACATGCAGACTTGCAAAAAATACTAATTTTAAACTGCATCCTAAGCAACATGCCACCAATCTGGCAAGGTGATTTTACTAGTCCCTGGCATCGCGTGTGGTTCAGAGCTAGAGTTCACCTATTGCGTCTGTAACTATCATATTTTATAGTCTGTCAAGTGGATTGTAGAGCTGAGCAAGACAGAAGGATGGTAAAGAGTGGGGTTGTGATGCCTTCTTCAAAGGCACCTTGGGAAATCTGATGCTTGCCAGGATTTGTAAACCCCTCCCTCCCCCACATAGCCCAAGATATGCACCTGCTATGTGCTGGTTTGCAAATCAAACTCATGAGGTCATAACCAGTGCACTGGCTAATTTTAAGTCAACTTGATACAAACTGGTCATCTGACAGGAGGGAGCCTCAGTTGAGAAAATGCCTCCAGAAAATTGGGCTGTAAGCAGACAAAGCTGTAGGGGATTGTCTTAATAATTGTCAGTGAGGGAGGTCCATTGATCAGCCCATTGCGGGAGGGAACACCCCTGGGCCGGCGGATCTGGGTTCTATAAGAAAGCAGACTAAGCAAGCCCTGGGGAGCAAGCCAGTAAGCAGCACCCCTCCACGGCCTCCATCTGAGCCACTGTTCTGTTGCTGTGAAGAGACACCATGACCACAGCAACTTTTATAATGGAAAGTGTTTAATTGGGGCTGGCTTACAGTTTCAGAGGCTTAGTCTATTATCACCATGACAGGGAACATGGTGGCCGGCATGGCAGTGTGGTGCTGGAGAGGCAACTGAAAACTATACCCTGATCCTCAGGCAAAGAGAAAGGAAGAGGGACTGGGCCTGGCATAGGCTTCTGAAACCTCAAAGTGTATCCCCAATAACACACTTCCTCCAGCAAGGTCACACCTCCTAATCTTTCTCAAACAGTGCCACTCCCTGGTGATGAACCACGCAAATATACGCGCCTGTGGGGGCCATTCCTACTCAGACCACCACAGCTTCTGCATCAGCTCCCGCCTCCAGGATTTTGCCCTGTTTGAGTTCCTGCCCCAACTTCCTTCACTGATAGACTATGGTGCGGAAGTGTAAGCCAAATAAACCCTGTCCTCTTTAGCTTGTTTTTTGTCAAGGGTGTTTCGTTTTATCAATAATAACCTTAACTAAGAAAACCAGCATTCTTTGCAAAGGGTCAATAAGACAGACACTAGGAAATACCGGGCTATCACACTTCAACAGTGTCATGTCATGAAGCTAGTGGGTCTGGTGAGTAAGCTGTGACTAGAAGTATTTCTTGGGTTTCTTAGTAAAATACATAATGGTACCCAAAATACAAAAAGGAAAACTGCTGATCTAGAACTCCTCTCATGCCTTAGGGGAGGCTTCCTGAAGAGGATGCTTTTACAGCAACTTGGTCCCAAATGGCTGTTAATTCACAGCTTCTTAATTGTTGTTGTCTTTCACCCCAGACAGTGCCAGTAAGGCAAGCTAAGGGGATGATGCTAGAATCACTATCCTCTTTCTGGACCAGGGCACTCTCGATTCCTTATCAATGCATTTGTCTGGAATTCTCCTTTGAATAAAATAGGCAAAGACATAAGTGTGATGATGCTCCAGAGGGTGGTCTGGGTGCTACAGACCTATGCCTATGCAGGTATATGCTGCACTAAAACACAAGAACCTGGATTTCAGGGATGTGTCTCCAGATTCACAGGCCTCCAGGTGCAACAGCATCTACCCCATAGGGAAATGAGGGAAAGCTGGCGTGCCTCTGGCACGGCCCCATTGCTCCCTGTTGACAGGCTCCAGGCAGGTATTGTTTCACAGCTTACACCAGCTAATCTCTAAGAGAGCTCACCTAGGGTCCCTGCTGTGGAGTCTTGACCCAGCTACTACGGAAAAACTCAGGAAGCCTTCATAGGCTCTAACCCCCAGGGCAAGTCTGATCTGTTAGAGACTAAGGTCATGTGTCCCCAACTCAGATGTTCATTTTGGGGGGGGGACCCTAATCCAGTCAGCTTCCTGTATCCTTAAAAGAGAAAGAAAGAGACATCAGATAAGAGAGAGAGAGAGAGAGAGAGAGAGAGAGAGAGAGAGCGAGAGCGAGCGAGCAGGGGTTGGGGGTAAGGACACATGAGAAAGTCTATAAACCAGGAGGATAGCCTTCACCAAAAATCAACTTTGGTGCTCTGATCTTGGATTTCTGGCTTCCAGACAGTGAGAATACAGCTTTCTGTTGTCTAAACCACTCTGACTGCAGTATCATGTTTTGATAGCAAAACAGCCTAATAGACTAATACACTGCCAGGTCCAAAGGGCACCCCCACACACACACACACACAGGGCAGGCCCACTGACTCGGTTCAAAATTGAGTCTAGCTCCGACTCAACCTGAGCTCTAGAAGGATTTCTAGCAGTTAGATAAAAGCCAACATTCCTTAGGAAATTTTGAAACCAATTCCCATCTACCAGAAGGAGACACTCCCTCACCTCTGGCGAAGGGACATACAGCTCCATGGAGATATGTCTATAGTTTCATATGAAAGCCCATGCTCCCTCAGTCCCTATTCACAAACATTGTTACACGTTTCAAAACCCCGTGCTGGCCCTCCTCACCTTAGATCCCTGCTCTCTTTGTACTCTCTGTCCCTGGCTACTCCTTATATTCTCAGCTCGCTCGCTCGCTCGCTCGCTCTCCCCCTCTCCCCCCCCCCCCCCTCCTGTTCTCTTTTCTCATATTCTCCCCCTCTTTCACAGATAGCCCTGGCCATATTCATGGCCAGTTTGCTTCTTTTTTTTTCTCTCCACTCTGGACTCTTCCAGATGCCCCTGGCTATTTTCGCTCTCTCATCTCTACAATAAAAACCTTCCTATTCCAAGCAACAGTCATGTCGGCAGCTTCTCTACCGTGCCCACTGGCATATACACACTACCTAAAGAGAACTGGGTTTCAATGCACTGCGATTTCTCGACCATCCAAGTCTCAGCAACTCCAAGAAGCTATTTTGAAATATAAATATTAAAATAAGATATAGAAAGCACATGATAGCTGTAAAAATATTTTATAGATTCAAGACCAAGCAAAATCACACATGCACACACAAACAAATCTTAGGACTAATTAAAGGTCAGTCCTGAAGTATCTCCCATACCTAGCGTGAAGGGTAGCAGCCGGGTCAAGGACATGCCTCGTGATGGCAAATGCAGAATCAATGGGGGCTTCCTGGGTGTCAATTTCATTAAAATAACTCATAATTTATTCTTGTTACATTTATTTAAATTGATGACTGCTTTAGGATACATTCTTTTCCATTTTTCCCGTGTATTTGTTTGTATGTGTGTGTGCACACGTGATGTGCTACAGAGCATGGATGCAGATCAGAGAGCAACAAATCAGTTCTCTCCTTCTACTGTGTGGTCTTGAGCATGAAACTCAAGACTTAACCACTCGGCCATCCCACCTGCCCTTTGTCACATATTTCTGTATGTATCATATTCTAGAGTTGAATTAATAAACAAGGTGTCGAAATAATTTAACCCACATAAGACAGTTATTCCGGGACAATATGGGGGGCATGTCTACATTTTACTCTCGTGAATATGTTTAATGATCCTAAAGAATATATAAATGATATAAAAAAAAGAAAACTAAAGAGAGGAAAACGGAGTTAGAGAGAAGGCTCAGTGGTTAAGAATGCTTGGGGGGGGACCCAAGTTTTCTACTCTGAGTACCCATGTCAGATGGCTCACAGCCACCTGCAACTCCCACTCCAGGAGAACCAATGTCCTCTTCTGTCCTCCCTGGGGACCTGCAGACACATGGACATGCATATGTGCACATCCAGACAGAAGACACACATATACATAAATGAAATAAAACCAAAAAATTTAAAGAAAAAAAGGCAAGTAAAATAGATCCGATGATTAAACCTTTTCATTGCTGTTCACATAATGATGTGCTGTGATTATCGAGCAGTGCCAGCAGATGGTTTGTTTTGAGTTCCATTCCATCTCCTTTAATGCAGAAGTGTGCAGTTGGAGAAGAGATGGTAGAGTTAGGCCAGCGGAAAAAAAGATTAAAAAAAAAAAAAGAAAAAAAATAGAATATCTGTGATCACTGATAGTTTCATTGGCCCTTTCTCTGTCCTCCTTCATGTCTGTTTCCTGGAATAAGCAAGCTAGGACAAACCACCAACTATCCTTAAAAACCATATTAGGTGATCTAGAAACAGCTTTGAATATCAGATTTTGTGACTCAGATTGATTTATTATATGTATTACATATATATTTATTTGAAATGTAAGCATCGGCTGAAATCAGCCCACACTCCTTGGCAATGGAAATAATAGCTGTGGGATTAGAACAGTTATTCAATGGCTGGTTATTAGGAAAACACAGGGGAGCAGACAGCCAAAGAAGGAAGTTTCTTATTTCTTTTCTTTTCAAGGCAATTTAGGTAAATTATAGACATTTTCCTTTCAGAGTAGAGGACTATCAATAGAATTTTAAGTGTGGCTCATTTATATTAATGTCTTCAATTTAGAACTTTGTGGTTCCATCTTCTTTTATGATATCAGCCTTCATCTGAAATTAAAATAATTTTTTTAAGATTAGTAAGTTGCAGATCAAGAGAGGAGTGTTTTGTGTGTGGATTCCAGGTTTTAGTAGAAAAGGAAATAATTTCACAGCAATCATCTTCTGTGCTTAATGAATCTGAATGCATCCCATTCAAAACAATATGAATGTATTCAGTATAAAAGAATTTTTTATTCCTTGAAAACGAAACCACTTTGCCAAGTCTGTCATATCCTTAAAGGTGTTTCATCTTCAATAAAGTATTCAGTGTCAGTGGTGTTGCTGGTGTGTGTGTGTGTGTGTGTGTGTGTGTGTGTGTACCAATGTGTCTGTGTGTTTGCCTATGTCTCTTACTAGACAGAGTTATTTTGGATCATATTTTGAAGGTGCAAGTCCATCGATTATCCCCATTGTTTGGGGGCCTGTGGTGGGGACAGCACTTGGCAAAGGGGAAGAAAGAGGCAAGGTGGCACAGACCTCTTTGGGGGCACACACCAATGACCTACGACCTTCCAATAAGTCCCACCTATTACCTACCACCCCCCAAAATGCCAAACTGGGAAGTAATTCCTAACACACGAGCTTTTCTAGAACAGTCTAGATGCGAATGGAAGCAGTGGGAAAAATAGAGTACACTCCTTAAGAAATCTCTGTCTCTACAGGTGGGTCCCGTAGCAAGGAAGCATGTGTGTGTGCCCACGTGTGTGTGTCAGTGCGCATACACACATACACACACACATACACACACACACACACACACACACACACACACACACACACACCACCAGGAAGAAAATGAAGAAACTCTACCTTCCCTCAAAATGTGAGGAAAGTAGCTCAGTGGGAAAACATTTATCTAAAATGAACAAGGCCCTGGGTTCAACCCCAGTACTAGAAAAAAAATTATTAATAATAATAGAAAAGGCCAACAAACATCATCTGAAACTACCATTGTACATTGAGGAGCCACAGCATATGCCATATTCCAAACTGGATGAGTCTCCGCCACGACGCAGGAACCTCCCTGGGACATTTACACCATGAGTAAAACATTATCCGGAGTGTGACTAAGTTACGCACGCTCGGCTGTGTGTGATTCCTTCAAATGTGGTGATCTATACACAGTACCCCGGAAAAAGAACATGAAATGCAGTTTGTTCATCCTTCTGTCAACAAGTCCAGGACCTCTACCAGTGGAAAGCCAGTTGGGTCTGGTGAGAAATGGATGTTCTATATCCTAGGCCATAAAACTGTGGAAAGCAAATAGTAATTGTATCCTCCTTCCTGGGAACCTAAAAGGGGCCAAGAGAGGCAGCGCTGAGGAAAAGTCTTGGGGGGGAGTTCTAACCCAGTCACAAGCCACAGCAGTGAGACAAGCTGACTGAGTCAAATTTCATTTCCTCAAGCCACTTGGAAGACCTCCCTGCCTGAATGCATTACTGCTTCCTCCACACTGGCCTCCCATGCGTGGCCACCCGGTGCTCCACTGTCCTTTGGACACAGAGTGATCAGCTGCCTGTCTTTCCTCCCCTGTAAAACGCTTATGACACCCTTCTTTCTCTTTATCTCCTTCAGCACCATGCAGTTTGTATGTGATGCGTGTGTCTTCATTTACCAAATTTTAAAGTAACGATTTAACCGAAGTCAATAGTGCTCGATGCCATAGTTAAGGACACTGAGAAGGATCTCTGGGTTTGGGTGACTAAATCCATGCAATACAGAGGAGTCTTCTGTAAAAAAAGAAAAATCCTGGCACTCGGAGGAACCACAGCTCACACCCTCGACCTCCTGCACTGGCCTGGACCTCCTCTTCACAAGCCTTCCTTTCAACTTAATCCAGCTCAACTCAGTTGGTTCTGGCTGCCTCGGCAGATGCAGCCTTGCCAGTGGCACCAACTGGAAGATGCACCTAGTGTACTGTCTCTTCCAGGACTAGAGTGCTGTGTCCCTGGACGACACATAACCTGTAAAATGTGAAGTAATTTCTTTTGTGCAGTGTGACGCCAACTCCAGAAGGATGAATTCCCACCGCAGCCAGCCCAGCACACACAAGGCCATCTAGCAAAGCTCACTTGCGTGAATGCTGCTGTGTACTGGCTAATGCTCATCCAGTGCAATGAGAGAAATAATCATATCTGAGGATTCGTGAGAAGAGTCTTGGGGTCATTCCAAGTATAAATCACCACCTCCACTCAATTCTTCTGTCAGCCATTGGATGTTGAGGCTACAGTACAATCATGCTCCCACTTCTTTCATGTTGCCAGGTTGGACACACACACACACACACACACACACACACACACCCTTTAGCCTGACCCTGGGAATGCTCACAGGCAGTAATATTGCAATTTTTTAAGACAGTTTACTGGATAGTTATTCATTTAAAGTCCACCTATGTCAGAGCAAAGACCAGGCAGAGAAATGCCTATGGATTTTCATTAGAGCACCGCTTATACTTAGACTATACCAATCATCCTTTCCTTTCCTTCAGAAATCGGTTTGCTGCCAGATGGGCCAGCCACACATCCCTGAAGGCTGTGGAAATTAGTAGAGTCTTTGTGGAAAACAACAGGCTGATGATATTAAATAGGATCAGATTTAAGCGTTCACAGCATTGGACCAAGGAAAACTGCTTCTGGTTAATAAATTCTCTAGAAATAACTGAACTAATGAAAATCGCTCCATGCATAGAGACGCTCACCAGCTATGATCTAAAGTAAGTGCAAGATAGGATTGTCAGTGCCCAAAATGGAAAGATGAGTTAGCAAATTGCCATGCCAGCCCAATGGTCATTCAGCAATCACTAAAAAGTGGCATTATAAAAATATTATACCACACAGAAACCCCTCAGCATATTAGGTAAGAAGGAAAGGGCCAGGGCTACATGTATATACATGATGGATATACATTGTTTCTAACAATTACCAACACACAAGAGAAGGGAGGATAGGAACAGTAAATAATGGCAGATGTGTGGTGATTTGGGTGACTTCTGATAGTGCCTGCCTTCCGCCATTTACAAAGAGGCTCCCTCAACCCTGCACCCATCCAGATACCAGGGACCTGGGAGGAGGAGGGCAGATTTTCAGCACTGAATCAAATTCTTGCAAAGTGCTGTGTGGCCTTCTTCACCTGAAGGCAATCTCTTCCACTGATGCACAAAGGACAGGCACCTGAGAGTGACTGAGCCGGCTTCCCACTTCCGCTCCAGCTCAGCATTCTCCACACCCTAATGGGTGCTTTTGTCCCACTAGGCAGATGGATCTCATTAGAAGTCACAATGCTAATGGAAAATGCATTTCCAGGACAAAGGATTTCATCATTCCTACACCAGCGACAGGACAGTGACAGAGGATAAGTAGCTAGCTGATTTGCAGTCACTGTGGTGTTTCTTGCCTGGAAATTGAAAGCAGCTCAGGAGCTGCAGGGCATGGGTGAGGCCTGAGGCCCTGAGGCCCTCCCTGACAAAGGCTGGCTGCCCGGTCGGTCGACCACAGAGGCAGGAAGCAAGGTAGTATGGTGGCATTTCCAGAATTCATGGGATCCAGTCACCTGTTGGTGTTCTCGGTTTCGTTCACTAGGCACCAATCCCCAAAATCCTGCCTTAATAAGGACATTGACCCACAATGCCCCAGCATTTGCATGGAGACTGGAAAGGACCAGGCAGCACACACCCTGCTCACACCTCTCCTCAGCAGTATTATAAACTGAAACGTAGGAAGTAGTTACGGAGAACCTCAAAGTAACCAGAGCCAAGTTTACATTTACCAAGTGGATTCCTCAAGATAAGGGTCCTTCAGCCTGCGGTCCCCAACAGAACCAGATGTGTTTTCTCTATCTCAACAAGGCTTGGTTTCCACTTCTCTGTGGGCAGTTATTGGCAAGGTTCCTTTTTCCCTCTGGCTGATGGCAGGGCTCAGGATGTTTAACTGAGCTGAGCACTCAGTAGGCCTTCAATACACTGGAATGGAACTAAACCCAATGACTGGAAAGTGTGAATACCGTGCCTAAATGCTAGGGAAGTTGTCCAGGAGAACTAATGCCAGCCCCCAGTGCAGTTTTAAATTTCATAGTAGTCACAGCTTCCTAAAGCAAAAATGAAGTCAGACACATTCCACCCAAAACATCCCTGCCATCTGTAATGGATCTCATCCGCGTTAATGATGTCTTTCACTACAGTTTCTGTTGCTTTAATTGGGGGGAGGGTACTTACTGTTTTAATGGTTGTTGTTGTTGTTGTTTTTAAGATGTATTTATTTCTTATGTATACAGTGTTCTGTCTGCATGTATGCCTGCATGCCAGAAGAGGGCACCAGATCTCATTACAGATGGTTGTAAGCCACCAGGTGGTTGCTGGGAATTGAACTCAGGACCTCTGGAAGAGCAGCCAGTGCTCTTAACCTCTGAGCCATCTCTCCAGCCCCTTATTGTGTTTTTTGATGCTAAGTCTTCAATGTCTGGTGCATATTTTACAACTACTAAACACGTGGATGGATTATATTTCAAGTTGCTCAATAGACAAATGTGACCAGTGGCCACCAGACTGGGCAGCTCAGAGGAGAGTTCCCAAAAAAATGTTACAATGCACAAAATACCTCTTTTAAAAGGAAACATTTTGGAGGTAACAATGAGCATATTTAACGACAGATTTTCCATAATCTACTTGGTACTGCTTTGGATTGGTTTTAGGTAGTTTTTACTTTGGGGGGGTAGCGGGGGGGGGGGGATGACAACAAACAGTTGCACGAACTTGCTTGCATGTGTGGAAGCCAGACATCATCTCAGGGTACCTTCCTTACGGCTCTCTGCCTTACTTTCTCAGACAGTCTCTTAACAGAGCCTGGAGTCACAGGATTCAGCTAGAGTAGGCGGCCAGGGAGCTCCAGAACCCACGTGCCTCTGTCCCTCCAGGGCTAGGACGTGACAAACGGGTATCTATTTTCCTCCTTGCAAATGTTTTTGGACAAATCTAGATCAGAAAATGTATGCAGAAAATCTTGAAGCAAGTCTTTGTCCACAGCCATGTTTACCGTGAAAATTTACTGAACGCATGTGCATGCGCATACTGTTTGTCTAGCAGAGAGTACTTCGGATGTCGTCTCCCACTAGTTTAAACAGATTCATAGCGGGTTGTGCTATTTTGTCAGCACTTTCCAAAGAGCTACACATTCTTCTTCTTCTTCCAACGCTAACGTTTCTCTCACATATATTATAAACATGAACTTATTTAATGGGATCAGGAATTTAATGGGATCACAATGACATTAGCACCAGGGACCCAAGAACACCACAGTCTCCTCTAAAACTCAGCTGCTCCTTTATTCCTCCACTCTGCCATTGGACTTGTCCCACACAGGAATCCTGTGATATACGCAGGGCGTAGGTAGGGCACCAGCACCCACCATCCTAACACAGAGCCTAGTCGAAGAGCAGGTGAGAAGGATTACACACTCTCTGTTCTCCTCACCCCACCACCCTCCTCCCCTGCTGCCCAGCGTACGTGAACTTGAGACTAATTCAGCTGGACCTGGATTTTGTGAGCTGCTCACCACCAGTAAGGAGGAGTGGAAAACAGCCATGATGGCCAGCCCAAGAAGCTAGACTCTGCAGAGGTCAGTTTACCTCAGTTTACCACAGAAGTCAAACACAGGAAGTACTGATTCAGGATTCTACTCCATTAGAAACCAAGTCTAACAGAGGTCTAGAGACGGGCCAATCGGACCGGCATCTGTCCCTCCCTTTGGGGTAGGTGTTAACTATGGGAGAAAAAAAGTCCCTTCCTCCATGACTCTCCAAGGTTTCTGATGTCAGAGGGAGCGGTTATTTACCCCAGTTCCCAGATGGAAATCAATAACCTCTGAGGAGCAAGGTTCCAGACAGGTTTGAGGAAAACTACAGTACAAACCTCCCCAGAGAATGAAGCAGACAGCTCTGGGCTCCTCAGGAGGCGAAGGTCGAGCAGGAAACTGGAGCAAAGCCCTGTGAGGGAGTCTGGAAATAAAAAAAGTCCCTAAGGCTTGTCAGTCCAGAGCTGTGTGACCAAGATCTTCATATAACATGCTTCTAAAGTCATACTATTGGTCTATAGCGCCTCAGAACCTACCCTGCAAAGTGTTAAAACATGAATTACCTGGATCTGTTTTCTTTCCCATTTTTCTCCATTTCTCTCCTCTTTTAACGAGAAAGCAGAAACTACTGAACTATTTTCCTTACGTGCTGCAGCAAATTTTGTTCTCATACACTCCCTCACCCCCCAAAGATGTGTTTCCCAATATTAGACTCGCACCAAGGATGACATGGTAAGATGGAAATCTCCCAAACACACCTAAAAGAACCTCTCCAGATCGTCGATCAAACAAGGCTGAGTCCTGTGACTGAGAGACAAACGGCATGCTTCCGTCCATCCCCGGCATTTCCACAGGGGTGCAGCAGCAAGGCAAAGTCACAGAGTGTGGAGCATTTTCAGCTGCCTTGTGACCTCGAAGCCACCAGCCTTGCTTGATGAAAAGGGATAAGAACATGAGCACTGTTGGTAGAGCTGGGTCTGGAATTCTGACCCGCCCTTGTCACTGTGTGCATGCTCCTGTCTCCACAAGGCCTCGGTCCCTGTAGAGTCCCCTGGTGTTGGTTCAAGGTCAACATTTCTCTCCCCCCAGTGGAAGAGAGTTCCTGTCAATCAGAAGCACCTGCCAATCCAATTCAAACACACTTGTGGGGGCTGAAATTTATGAGTCAGTGAGGAATTATTGGTAGCGTTTTAGTTACTGTGGTCTTTCACAGTTACTGAAGTCTGGGGATCAAATGACATAAAATGTGAGATTTTCTTTTTTCCACCATAAAGGAATTTAGTGAGTATGAGAAAGGGTAGGAGATGACAAGGGGGAAAGGATTGGCTATTTGGTGATGATGGTTAAGACTGGTCAGGGGCACATGGGAATGTGTCTTTTTATTCTTTCCACTCCAGTGTATATTTAAATTCTCACTGTTTTTCTTTTTCTTTTTCTTTTTGAAAGAACAACTAGTAATCAAGAAAAGAGAAGAAATGAAAGTCCTCTTTCTGACAGGGCTATTTGGTGGTCCCTTACTCAGCACCCCACTTCCCTGGGCTATCCCAGAAGAAGGCATGGTACATCCATCCTATTTCACTTCAAGACTATAACCTTGGCCTCTATCTGTGTCTGCCTCAAGAGAAAGATTTAGCTTTTGATCACCTAAAAGAAACAACATCCTCCGGGATATTGAAAATGACAGGAGTCTGCCTACAACACCCTATGGTTTACACTGAGACTCTGAAGGCATCGCCACGCTCCGGATCTAGGGGTTAACAGTGCATGACGAAGACACAACCCCAGTAAGAATTTAATTTAGCACAGACCAGACTGCCTGATGAGACAAACTGGCAGCGATTCCACAGGGCAAGTAGAGAAGCAAGACTATAAAACACAGGACAATTCCCCATCTCTAAATTGCTTCCTCTCCAGACTGTGGATGCTCTAGCATCGTAGCTAACCGTCACCCCGCAATGTCAACTCTAGAAATATACTTTTCCAAAATAATTGAAAATAATTGAGCCAATTCACAAAGAAGTCTGGTAGGCTAAGGTGAATAGCATCTGTTTATAAAGGGTGAAAAACAGAGAAAACCCCAACCTCAGAATAAAGCAGCTAAATAATTGGTTAAAAAAAAATAGTGAAGTCATAAGCAATCACCAAAATGCAAATGTCTGAAATACGCCACTTAGTAAGCCGGGTTCTAGAAGACACCCTATGAAACAGACTCTCTTTTAAAACAGAGTATACATGGTGGAACAGGAAGGAGTGGTAGATGCCGGGAAACGTTAACTGGTATTTCGTGGCCAGTAACAATGAGCTATTTTGCTGTCTTTGTGATTTCCACGATCTGACTTTTTTTTAATGAGCATATATTTTAAAAGCACCCCTAAAAACTATTAAAAGCTATTTTTTTTCCTTTCTGCCACAGAATCTCAGTACGTAGCCCAGACTGGAAATGTCCCTGCCTCAGACTCCTACGTTCTGGGATTACAAGTGGACACCACCACACATAGGTCAGAGGAAAGCTATCTTATTTGAAGTGATAACAAAACCATGACGGTACCTAAGGCAGGAAAGCCATGTCCAGAGCCAGAGAAGTCAGGGTTAGCAAATAAAGGCAGGCTGCAACAGGAAGAAGGCCTGTCTTTCCACAGACACTCGCACTAAACAATACTCTGTTCCAGGCACGGTTCCAGGCACGGTTCCAGGGAAACAGAGTGAACGGGCATGTTTTCCTTGCCCTCACTGGGTTTTCAGCCTAATGGGATCCAAGTATCCATTGTGCCTGACTGGGAGAATATGAGGAAAGGGCTAACCCTACCTTACCGTCAGGAAGAGGAAAGGAAGACATCAGAGTCCCGGGAAGTAGCGAAGGAGCGGAAGCCATGAAGGGAAACTAGGGAGGCGGTCTCTGGAGCATGGAGGTGTGCGGAGCACGGGAGGGGTGAGGTTAGGGAAGTACGCAGACAGAGGGCCCCAAATGCCTCACAGAAGCATCGGGGTCCATCCCGCAGACACCAGGAACCTCTGAAAGACCTGGGCTTTCCCAAAGAGAGTCAGTCCCACAGGAGGACAGAGAAACAGCCTTTAGCTGGCCCGCACAAGGAAAGACTTCTCAATACCTGTTGGACACTGCAGCTGAGTCTGTCAGTTAGGTGTTTCACATCATGCTACCCTGGAAGGGAACTGCTGCCATCATCGGCTTCCACACGAGGAAGCCGGAACTCAGGCCAGGCCAGCCATTTTCCAAGCTAAGAAGCAGCAGATCTGGGTGTTGGTCCCAGGTTGACCTCACATGTTTGGGGTTGGGAGACAATAGAATGGATTTCAACTGTTCTCTCCCAGTCTCTCCATATTTACAAATGATCACAAATGTGTGCAACCATTTCTACCCAAAGATAGGAGAGGAAAGGGAAGAGCTTATTTTTGTTTGTTTAAGAAAGAGAAGAAATAAGATGGAATTGGATCTGTCAAGGGAGCATTTTTTTTTCCCCCTCAAGAGAAGCCACTTGGGAGCAGGCCTTTGTTTTTGCCTTTTTTTTTTTTTTTTTTTAAATAATGAGACACAGGTGAAAAATATAAGGCATGAACCACAGGGAAAACACAGGTAGAGAAGGGCTCAAACTTTAAGGGGGCGGGGGAACGCTGCAAGTGGAAAACATCATTAACATGAAGAGTTGGGCCACACAAGTGCAGGTAGAGGGAAAGGAATATCTTCAGTGATTCCCAAGTTATTTAAAGAAATACAGAAATCAGCATTTATGCAGACTGGCTGCCAAGCACAGCACGGGAAAAGAACAACCTTCAGTCAGAATACATTTACAACATAACTATACAATCTACAGTAACGCAAACAGAAAGCATTATAAATAAATAAATAAATAAAAATAGCTTCTGCCCAAGGAACTTATAATACAATGGGGAGAAGACACACACACATACACACACACACACACACACACACACACACACACACACACACATGCAGTCTTGGCATGACTGATTCAGATAAAGAACCAGCTAATGGAACCTAGAACTACATGGAACATGAGCCTTGACCACAAATAAGATGAAGAGCGGCTATTTGAGCAGGAGACAGGGGTGAACAGATGCCTAAGAAATGCAAGAAGGGTGTTCAGAGGATGGCCAATGTACGGCAAGAATCTGCATGAACAAAGCGGACTCTGGAAAGGAGGGAATGAATGTTCCATTCCAGGGGATGGAGGATCTGGGAGATCATTCAGGTTGGACATTTTCTTTGGGCCAGACAACGATCAGTTCATTTTAGCCTAAAGACCCTGTTAAATAGTTCTCCCCACTTTTACTATGAGAAAACTGGGGCCCAGGAAATAGTTAAGTCACTTGGGAAAGTGTCACCACTAGCTAGGAAATCCATACTCAGTTCCGCCTGACTCGCCAGCTGCCTCTATGTAGCTCTTCATTTATGAAGCACCAACTGTATGCCTCCCTGGGAATGGTGAGGACTATTACAGTGTAGAGAGCATGTTCCAGCTTATCACTACTCCCTTGAGTTTGTGCACTCCAATATTTGATGGCATTTTTATAGAAAATTACTAATCTATTTTCAGGAGCGAGAAACATCTCCGAGCACGGGATGAAGGGCTGATACACTGAGACACTGCTAGTTTAGCACGCACTTAAACAAAATGACTGACTATGCTATTTAAAACTTTGACTTAAAATGTTACTGCTTTTAGACAGAAATGCAAAAATGGTCCAACCACTTTTGAAAAGTCTTTGGCAGTTTCTTATAGAGTTAAACATATAGCTACCAAATGATACAGCAATCCCACTTCTGGGCATTCAACCAAGAGAAACAAAAAAAAATGTATGCTCACATAAAATCTATATGCAATAGCTTATAGCAAGTTTCTTCATAATCATACCTATTGGAAACAATCCAGATATCCTTCAGAAGATTAATGGATAAGTACTGTGGTATGTCCATACATACAATGGAAAAATATTATGCAAAATAGCAACAAACCTATTTATATATGCATATACCCAATATAAATAAATCACAAAGAGTTGCTATGTGAAAAAAAAAAAAAAACCCAGACTCAAAGAGATATTTAACATTTTATGAGAACCTGGGAAAAGTAAAATTACAGAGCAAGAAAACAATGGGTGGCAGCTGGAAGGGTGAATAGAGAATTACTGTCAGTGTGTGTGTGTGTATGTGTGTATGTGTGGTGTGTGTATGTGTGTGTATCTGTGTTGTGTGTGTGTGTGTGTGTAGTTGTGCTATTTTGCTGTGAGGTGGAAATGTTTTATATATCCTAGTATGGTATTGTATGTTGGGCAGATTAATGTTCCTCAAAGATGCCCACACTCGCTAGCCCCATTAGATGTCAATGTTATATGATAAATGGGACTTTGTACAGGGAGTTAAGCTTGCTAATCACCTAACAATGGGCTAAGACGGTCTCAGATGATCGTGGAGGGGCTATAAGCCACCGCCTTGAGTGAAGGAAGTGAGGTAAGAAAGATCATACTAAAGAACCATCCAGAACTGGCCAAGTCAGAGATCTTCCATCAACAGAGATGCTCCACAGCCAAGAGGCAGAGCCCCCAGTAATGGATGACTCACCAGGATTTTAGCAGCTAATGAAGGTATCATCTGAGAAGTCCTATAAATCCGGTCATTTTCTCTGATGAATTAACGTGATACAAGAAAAAGTCCCCTTTCTCCTCATGAGCCCTCCCCTCCCACTCCGGCTCACCACCGGTGTGGTGGTGAGCTCTCCCAGTTTTCAACATTTTCTCCTCTAATTTTTTATAATCCTTTTAGTATAATTAATGTTCTCATATAAAGCCCGCTCGGAGGGATGGCAGTTAAAATTGCTTGTTTGAACTATTTCCCATATCCTGCTGTCTATAAAATCAAGTCAGTAAGTTACTATATCAAAGTAGAGACAGGAGTGGTCATTTAGTCAGGGAAGCACATGCTACACAACAAGCCTGACCACTCAAGTTAAACCCCTAGTACCCACATAAGAAGCCAGGGGTAAGGGTGCACTTGTAATGCCAGGGCCAGGGAATCAAAGGTAAGTGCATCCCTGGCTCTCAGCAGCCAGCCTGCCTTGCCCAATTGGCAAACTCCATGTCCAGTGAGAGACCTTGTCTCAAAAAAATTAAGATGGAAAGCAATTGAGGAAGATATCTCAATGTCAACCTCTGGCCTCCATATACATGCACACACACACACACACACACACACACACACACACACACACACACACGAAGAAAATATATTAAAGATTTCCAGACTTACAAAGAGAACGGTAAATATTGCAATACCGCCTATGGATAAGGCCCAGAAAGTACGAAGGAACAACACTCAGATGGTCCTTATTCCTACAGTAACTGACAATATCACTAGATATGTAATAAATTAACAATAATAAAGGGGAACCAAGTGAGATCATATACAAAACAAGCATGTCTGTGATGGTTAAGTAAGAAATGTCCTCTATGGGATCATGTATTTGAACACTTGGTCTCTGGTTGGTAGTGATGTTTGGAGAGGTTATGGAACTTTTAGGAGGCGTGGCTTTGTTGGACAAAGTAGTCCCTGGAGCCTGGCTTTGAGAGTTGAGCCACACTCCCACTCTCAGTTCACCCTCTGCTGGAGGGTGGAGTTGGTGAGGGAGGATGTGCTAGCTAAGCCTCTCGCCCTGGCTGCCTGCTGCCATGGGTCCTCTGCCATTGTGGACTTTGCCTCTGGAACCAGAGGCCCAAATAAACTCTTCCAGAAGGCTTTGGTCATGGCATTCTATCACAGAATGGTAGTGAATACAGTACCATTAGGTCAAAGTAAAGAGGTTGTCTGGGGCCGGAAAAGTCGGGGAGGAGGAGTAGGGGGAGGGGTGACATAGAGGCTTCAAACACAAAGTAGGGGTGGTGAGGTGACTCTTCCAAGACTGTGCATTTCCTTAAAGAACCCTGGAAATTCCACCTGAAAAATCTTTCTCTCTCGATGTACACCACCATAAGAACTGAACAGGACCTTAAGGGGAGGGGGGATGATCTCTGTTTCAAAACTAAGAAGTTCCAGGTTTCTGACCTTGGACTAACAGCTAACTCCACCAAATGTCCTCCTCTGTGTCTGCAGAGAGTAAAAGTGACACTTCCGGGTGGTTCTAAGTTCTAGGTTCTTTGGACATCCTCACCATGTACCCACTGAGGCCGTTTTTATGTACAATTGAGTCACGAGGTGTTTAAGAATCCTATGCGCTGGCAGACTGTATTTACATCTACAGTAATAATTAGGAATAGAAAGGGTCCTAAGGCCAAGCCAACACAAATCTCAGCACTTACCCATCTGAGAGTGGTCTGTTCTATATGATCATGGACCAAACAATGCCCAAAACAATGCTCAGAGCAGCAGCATCCAGGCTAGCCCTGAGTGGAAGCAGGCCAACGATCTCCCAACAGCCACGGGGCTTGCTGGCTGACACTTGTAATCCCAGTGCTGTGGGGTCTAAAGCAGGGGGATCATGAGGTCAAAGCCAGCCTGGGCTACAAAACTAAACCCTCTTTAAGAAAAGAAAATCTAAGGAATAAGTAAATGTAGGCATATTAATTTGGTGGAATGCCACTGCAAACAAGACCAACTTGACAATTGTCGACAATTGTCATGTCGGTTGCCTGAAACACAGCAGAAGACCTACGGTAAGGTTTTACATTAAGAAAAAGAAGCAAAATTCATATGTGATATTGAAATCAGAATATTGGTTACCCTGGGGTGTTGGAGAATGAAATAGAGAAACCTCTAACCTCCTGAAAATGTGTTTCTTAGTCTGAAAGGTGGCTATAGCGAGCCTGCACTTTGAAAAGTCATCAAGCTAATTGATAACACTTTCCTATATGATGCTTTATTTCAGTAATTATCTTTTTTTAAAAAAAAAATTCATTCTATTAAGGAAATGCAGTAGGATGAGCAAAAAAAAACCTTGAAATTGAAGTGCCATGTGTATATTCACATTGATAACTTTCTGTTCTAATGTTTCTGTGTCTGCTTGTTTTAACTTAGTATTACACGTACATTTAAGCAAGGAATAAGCATAGGCTCATAGTAATAGTACTAAAATGAAGAATCTCTACTTTGCACATCTAAGAGGATTTATTGCTCTACTTCATTGGTCCTTGTAGGAGAGGAGAAAGGTGGGGGAGGAGAAGGAGCAGAGGATCAAGAGCTGAAGCAACAGGAAGTATGGGAAGAACTTCAGGCCCTTTAAAGTATCAGAAGGAGAAAAAAACAAGGTCACCAGAACATTCTCAGGCACTGAACAATTGTTACTTTACAAACTGTTACACTGTTATAAGCCAAGAGGGCGGGACTAGAAGCACCTAGCAACTGCCACTCTACTTGAACCACGCCCCCTCACCCAGGAAAGGATCAGGAAGGATCAGACTATGATGGGATCTCATGCTAAGAACTGCAACCCCAACCCCAGGCTGCCATAGATAGATCACTAGCCCATACATGCCATTAAGTATAGAACTGCCTCATCAATAATTGTAGCACACATCTTTCCTGCAAGTTAACACTAGGCAAAGGAAAAAATCCCTTTCCTACCCTCATAGGTCAGGTATCAGAACGAGTGACTGCCCATCCACACAGTTTTCAGAGGTGTGTGTTTTCCCTTACCTGTGCAAACCAGGAGGGAAGGGGTCACGCTCTGTAGAAAAAGAAAGGCGCCTTCTTAAGCAAGATACAAGATGAAGTCCCCAGGCCAGGGCCTGGCCTCTCATCCCCTACAGAGGAAAATACCCACCTTCCAGTACAACTAGCACCTGCTCGTCCAAGGCCCCTTTGCAGTGTGACTGCAGCAAACAACCTTGCCAAAGATGCTGGGGACAGCCTAGGCGGGGAAACGCAGGCCTCACGCTTGAAAAGGGCTGGGTGTTCTCTAGCTATACTCTCAGAAAACTGTCACCTGTCAATCACTTGACCTAAATACAACAGGCCCTGGGGGGATGGAGAGGGGGGATAGTCTGAGCATGCTCAGTGATGGAGATGACATCACTTAATCAATGCTGGAGTCGGGAAGGCTGCATCAGCAGCCTGGAGCGGGCTGCCAGAAACGTGTCAGTGGGGACCTAGAGGCTCGCATTAACTCAGTCCCTTCCCACACGGTTCGAATACAAAGAGGACACCCTGGGCCACACACTCCAGGGAAAGCGGATTAAGAAAGGGGGTGGGGACAAGACTAGTTTATTTCATTCGGAATATTCCCTTAAGAATGATAAGCCATTAGGATTCCCTCCCGCTTCCAGCAACCAGACTGCAGAGAGGGAGTTAAGTTGGGGAGAGGCACTGTGAGGGGGTGGGGGGAAGGTGGGGATGGGTGATCAAAGGGGAGACCCTGGATATGCTTAAGTAACTTCTGCTCTTGTCACAGAGAGGCTATTTAGGGACTCCCTCTCTCAGCAGATTGGACAGTCTGCCCTCCACCCAGAACAAGCATATCAGACTATCTGCGGACATTCGGAAGAGAGGATCTGGGGGCAGGGGGGCGTCCAGCAGAGAAAGCACAAATCTAGGACAATTCGGGGTGATAGGGAGCAGGAAACATGAGATACCTCCCAGGGATACCAAGAGCACCCCTCACCTTCCACACGGGGAGCAAGGTGAAACCGCCTATGCAAGGCCCAGGCAGGGATTTTGTTTTTCTTGCACCTTTTTCTCCCTACCTTTTTGGTTAAGGTCTTAAGACAAATCGAAGCCTGGATGCATCTGTGGATTGTAGAGCTTATACTTTTGACCAAGGCCCCGGGCATCCCGACTTGCTGGCAACCCGAAACATTGCCCACGCGGCGGCGAGCGTGGGAACAATAGGCCCACCCGAGCCCCCACCCGCGAACAATGGCGGACCTCGTACGCCCCCGCCGCCCCGCACACCGCTGCCGGGAGGGAGTCACCGGCCAAGGGCTCTCATCGGGTCCACCCGAGAGCCCAGACCCGCGGAGATGTCCGAGGGGGCGTCCGGAAGATTTCTGTGGTGCAAAGCCAAAGGAGGGGCGAGACACCAAGGCCACTTACCCCGATCACCACCGTCTCGTCGCCTTTGAATTTGGGGATGAATTTGTCCCCGCGGAGGATCTCTGCTTCGTTGAGGGGCCGGAACCGGCACATCACTTTGATGCTGCATTCGGATGGATCCGCCATCTCCGGATGCTGCAGGAGGGGACGCGGGGATGGGTGGGGGGCCGGGCTGGGCAGCGCCACCAAGGAGGCCGCGAACCAACCGCTGCCCGCAGCTAGGCCGCCTCCCGCAGCCTCCTGCAGCCTCTCAGCAGGTCATCGCGAGCCTGCACTGGACGGCCCGGCAGCTCCGCCACCGGGAAGGAGAGCAGCTTATCAGCTGGACCCTCCTCCCCCTGCTTGCTGCCCTCCAGCCCGGTCCTTCTCCCTGGCCCACCTGCCCGCGACCACGCGGCGGGCGGACTAGGCGATGCGCAGGGAGGGATCCCGGTCCGGCTCAGACCTCCCGGGCTCCGGCGCGCTCAGCCATCCTGCATCAGCACCAGGGCGCTCCGGCACCTCCAGGCCCGCCCCTCTGCCCCGCCTCGGCACGGTGACGTCACCACAGAGCCTTCCCCACCCTGGGAGTGAGCGCGGCGCATCCCGGGACTTGTAGTCAGTCTACCTACAGGTGGGAAGGCAAAGATGCTTGGATTACCTTGTGAAGATAAGTCCCCACCCCACCCCACCCCAATCCCTCCGGGAGCTGCAGGACTGATGTGGCTACACAAGTCAAGAACAGAATGGAAGCCATAGTTACTATCCCCAGATAAATTCTTTATAAAAACAGGTCACATCTTTTCCTGATCCCAAAGAAAAAAATACTTATCCACACAGTGTACAACTGAACAGCTGTAGAGTGTTTCTCGGTGTAGTAGTTTTTGCAAGAGTTCTAAGGAAAACAGGAAAGAAATGAGACTTGCATGGAAGCTAGTTAGATCTGGAAATGCCTGCACATAGGTAGTTCATAACAGGTCATAACGGGTCATATTCGATGAAAGTCGAGGACTTTATCACTGCAGAACTAAGTCAGAAAACAAATCCATACACCCGTACATTTAGCATGCTACTTTATAGCTTGAAGACGGAAATTGGCTTTTGAGTCCCGAGTCAGGAACCTCTCCACCAAGGGTGGTGGTGCATGCTTGGAAGCCCAACACTCTGAAGGCAGCTTGGGACCAAATACATACACACATACATACATACATACGTACATACATATATACGTACGTACATACATACATACACACACACATACATACATACGTACATATATACATACATATATATACATACATACGTACGTACATATATCCATCCATACATACATATATACATATATATACATACATACATATGTACATGCATACATACATGTGTACATACTAACACATACATACATACATACGTATGTACGTACGTACATACGTACATGCATACATACACACATACGTACATATATACATACGTACGTACATATATACATACACATATAGACATATATACATACATACACATATACATGTATATGTGTATGTATGTATACATATGACCTCTAAGTTACAACTAATCATAGATTACTTTCTAATCATGTTTAGAATCCTGCAGAATGAACAGAATGTATAGAAAATCAAACCCAAAGTTCCTGACAAGCCCAGGCCCCCATAATCACATTTATCCCTATATACCTAGACTCCCTCCTCTCCTGTAACTTCCTGTCTTGATGCTTACAATCTAACAGGTACCAAACTTCTTGGGACTTCTTCCATTCAGCTGCCCTGCTTTTATTTTTTCCTAATGTTTGTTTAAGCCATTTGGTCTGCCATACTCACCCATTTTCATCTGTCAGTACCCTTGGGGCCTTATGAAAGTTGATCGGAACATGATCAGAGCCCCCAAAGCAAATGGAGAACTTACTAGAATGCAACTGATCTTACTTACTTATTCAAGAAGGTCCTAAACGGCCAAGCCAGAGAGAGGGTGGGCTGCTAGGACTCTGCCTTCGGGACTACTGTCTCTGTACTGACCTTCTTACTCAAGACACATCCCCACCTGCTTGTGGGTGTCAGTCTCCCATTCAGAGAAGGATAGATGGTTTTCCAAGTTTGGATTTGAAACCTCCTAGGGAAGGTCTATGAATGATCTGGGATTAGGCTAGCATCCACCTCTAGCACAATAAACTAGAGTCAGAAACTTTGTAATTTTCTAAAAGACCGTTGTAGTCAGAAGGTTCCTGAAGGAAATCGGATGTGTTCCCAAGAACGCATTGGCCAGTACCTGGGTGTCTATCGGACTTTGCCAACACTAATTTGCCACGCCTAAGACTGCTTCTGCGGGAGAATTTCTCTGATGACCTGTGGCTGGTTGTCCTTCCTGCCTCAGGATTCTGTGTCTGCATCACTACATTTAGACCATGAATACCTCCTAGCCTTTGTCCCATCTGCAACATGGAACTCAGAGTAGGAAGCATACTGAATGAAGAACTCACCTGAGTTGAGTCTTCCTCTCCTTCCTGTGGCAAGGTACTTAGTTTCCTCCAGACCCTAACTCCTATTCTCTGTCATTAGAATAGTAATATTGCCTCAGAACATTTTAGTAAATGAAGAGCAATATTACTTGTAAAGCTTTAGCATGGTGCCTGATATACATATAAATATATGATATGTATATATCATATGTATTATATATTGGCTTATATATATATATATATATATATATAAGCTGCTTTTTAGATACTATTATTCTTACTAAGTGTTGAATAAATGTTATAAATAACCCACTATTTAATTTTAGAAATATATATGCTACTTCCATCTAGTTATATCCAGGTAGAATAAGTTCACTGTGTGAAAATATACTGTTGTGATTGGGGCAATAAAAAGCTGAATGGTCGCTAGCTAGTAGGAGGTATGGGTGGGATTTCTGAGCAGAGAAGACTCGGGGAAGAGGAGGGGAGAAGCCATGAGATATGGTAAGGAAATGGGGTGCAAGATGGAAAATAGGCAACATAAATTAACATAAATGGGTTAATTTAAGTTATATAAGCTAGTTAGAAACAAGCCTACACTAAGGCTGAGCTTTCATAATTAATAAGTCTCCGAGTCATTATTTGAGAGCTGTCTGGCAGGACAGAGAAAGATTTATTATACCCAGGAATATGTTTCCTGCCTAGCTGAGAAGACAGACCCACTAAAGTGAATGTTTCTAAATCATTGTAAGCAATACCAATTTGATTTTTCGCTCCTCAAAAGCAGCGGGGGGGGGGGGGGAGGAGGGAGTGGAGGCGGGCACTTTGATGCTCCTTTCTCATTTGTATCACATGAAGCAGGGCTCAGGCTCTGACTCACAGACCTCTGGTCCTTTGGAAAACCACTGTCAAAATTTGGTTGAGAGATACTGAGACCTGTCAGAGGTGATTCAGTCATTCAGTCACTAGAAAGGATTAATACCTTTTTCACAGGAGTGAGCTTACTCTCGTGAGACTAGATTAGTTACCATGGGAGTGTTTATTACCAAGCATGCTCAGCTCCATCTGCTCTTTCCTGATCTGTCTTTCATTCACCATGTGATCTTTCTCATGGATGTCCACCATGTATGAAGCATCAAATGGCCCTCACCAGAAGCCAGTCAGGTGCTGGTGTCAGACTCCTGCCGTTCTAGATCCATGAGCTAAATCAAACCAATTTTTATGAGTCAACGAGCCTCAGATGGTTTGTTACGGCAATAGAAACAAAACCAAAACTTAGTGTACCAGCGCTGATGTAGCAGGCTTTCTTTGGGGCCACCAACAAGCTCCCAAACCACAACACAAGAACTTATTAGCTACGAATGCTCAGTCTTACCTAGCTATGAATGCTGTCCCACTAGCTCTTATGACTTATTTTAACCTGTTTCTCTTCACCTATGTTTTGCCTCAGGGCTTTTTACCTTTCTTTCTTTTATCCTTTCTTTCTTTCTTTTATTCTTTCTTTCTTTCTTTTATCCTTTCTTTCTTTCTTTCTTTCTTTCTTTCTTTCTTTCTTTCTTTCTTTCTTTCTTTCTTTCTATATGCCCTACTTCCCTGCTTATTCCATGGCTGGCTGGCTAGAAGCTGCCTACCTGGCTGGCCCCAGGCATCTCCCTCTTTCTCTCCCTCATTCTCTCCTTCTCTTCTCGTTCTTGAGCCTTGATTCCTTCTCCTACCAGCCCCGCCTTCCCTCTACTGCCTAGCTATTGACTATTCAGTCTTTTATTAGACCAATCAGGTGCCTTTGGCAGGTAATAAAGCAACACATCTTTACATAAACAAATGCAGCATAAACACATGTAACACATCTTTACATAGTTAAAGTCATGTTCCACAACATGATGACATTCCTACTAACTTCCTTGGGCCCAATAGAGGATGCTCAGAACTCCATATACATTCATTTCTTTGAGAGTTTCAGAACTATGGATGCACAGAGACCTGTCTGAGAGTCGATGGGCTCCCTCTTCATGCATCAGTTCATCCATTCAACCATCTACTATTTACCAAGCAATAACATTTGCTTCCAATTGCTAAGTGTATGAAGTGAACCCTTATCAAGAAGGTTATCATAGGGACCCATTGAAGAGATCACAAATACAGAAGATAGAGCATTCAGGGTATCTGAGAATACAGGCTAAGTGAGATTCAAGAAAAAAAAAAGTATGAAGGCCACCAAAGAGTAACAAGAGAAAATTTGATAAGTTTACATAAAAATGTAAACTTTGGGGCCTGGCAAGATGGCTCTGTGGGTAAAGAGAAGCTCTCAAACCAAACAACCCAAGTGCAACCCCTCAATCCACATGGTGGAAGGAGAGAACTAACTCCTGAGAGTCGTTCTTGGACCTCCACAGGAGCACCACAGCACACATGTACACATACACACACACACACACACACACACACACACACACACACACGCATGCACACACACACACACACACACATGCATGCACACACACACACACACACACAGGCGTGCACACATGCATGCATGGACAAAAGAAAGAAATAAAATGTACCTTAAAGCTTTTATTCATTAAAGGACGGTAACAACAACAACCAAAAGCAATGTAACAAAAGAATGTATAAATGATATATATGGTACAGGTTATCCTATATTCAAAATATATAAATAGAACTCACTCAACTCACACCCAAAACCAAACAACCTAAGTTTAAAAACAAAAAAACAAAAAAAAAAAACAGTTGCCAAAGGAATTGAATAGACTTTCTCTGAAGATGTACAAATGAGTGATAAGCACAGAAAAGACAGAGGGAACAGCAAGTTAAAATCTCTAAGATGCATTACTTGTTAGGATAATAAGGAAGAAAGGAAGAGAGAGAAGCAGGGCATGCCAGGCAAGGGGACAGAGAAAGAAAACACTTACAGTGGGAAAAAACTGAAGCTCCTGTGCACAGGTTTTGGTAAAACTGTTGTGAAAACAGTATCAGCCCCCTCAAAAATTGAAGCATAGAATTATACAACCCAGCAATTCAACTTCTAGGTATATGTCCCAATCAACTGATAATTGGGAATTTGTACATCAGTGTTTATAGAACATTTTTTGCCAAAAGGTGAAATCAATACACTGATAAATGTATAAACATATCATGAAACATTGTTCTATCTTTAAAAGCTAGGAAATCCTGACACATGCTGCAATACGAATGAACCTTGAAGAGTCTATGGGAAGTAAAACAAGTCACTCACCACAGGAAAGAGGTAGCTGCCATCTGTATCTGGGGGATACTGGTTCCTGGATCCCTCCTCTGAAGATATCTAAAGGAAGCTGAAATTGCTCAGGAAATGGTGTAGCATTACACACCACCTATATGCAGCTTTTTATGTACTTTAAGACTTCTCTTGTTACTTCTTATATCTGTACAATGTAAACACTATAAATAGTTGATAGGCTGTATTATTCAGCAGATAACAGGAAGAAAAACTTGGCACAGCTTAGTACACACAGTTCTTGAATGTTCTCCACTCCAGCTAGTCAGACACACAGAGGAGACGTCATGGATACAGAACCATGACAGGGAGGACCACTGATGCTGTATGACTCCACTTCTGTGAAATACCTAGAACAGTCAAGTTCAGAGATGGGGGTAGTGTTGGTTTCCAGGAGCTGGAGAAGGACAGGAAGTTATTCTTTATCAAAGTAACTGTGATGTGGTGACGTGTACAGTTTGATTTCTGTTCACAGTTTCATTTTTTTGCTTTTGCCTTTTTTCCTTTGTTCCTGATACAGCTTTAGATCAATAAATGTCTTTTGTTATAATGCTGGCACTCCATAGGCCCCAGATGTCTCCCAGGCCTTCTCCTGCCCACCTTTCACCTGCCTCTCCCCATCCCAGAGTAATCATAGAAACCACCATTTTTCTTCCCCAGGGTGGACCTGATGGCTAATTTTGAGTATCAGCTTGACAGGATCTAGAATTACTTAGGTAACAATCTACTAGGCATATTTGTGAGGGGGATTCTAAATTAGGTTAATTGAGGAAAGAAGGGCCACCCTGAATTTGGGCAGTACCATTCCATGGGCTAGGATTCTGGACCAAATAAAAGGGAGAAAATGAACTGAATATCCCCTATCCCCACCCTGTTGGAATGGTAATATTTACTCTAGGCCATTGTCCTGGTTGTTTGTTTTTGTTTCTTTGTTCGTTGTTTTTATCACCTTGACAGAAGCTAACTTTGAGAGAAGCAGTTGAGAAAATGCCTCAGTAAGATTAGCCTGTAGGCAAGACCATGGGTCATTTTCCTAATTAGTGATTGATGTGGAAAGGTCATCCGATTGTGGGTGGTGCCATCCCTGGGCAAATGGTCCTGGGATATGTAAGGAAGCAGGATGTGAAGGAACAAGCCTACCATGTAGCATCTGTCCATCACTTCTGCTTCAGTTCCTGCCTCCAGGTTGCTGCCCTGAATCCCTGCCCTGGCTTTGATATGAAGGTGTAAGGTGAAAGAAACACTTTCTACCCAAGGTGCTTTCTGTCATGGTATTCTATCATGGCAGTAGAAAGCCTAAGACAGCCATCATACAGGACTCACAGTTAAGGGATTGCTTGAGTCTTAGATGTTTAAGTTCTGTGCTTTCACTGGGAGGACTTTTCAAGTTAGACTGAATGCATTTGCTTGTAAGATAGCCATAAGCCCATGAGAACAAGGAGTGGAAGATTATGGCTTACACATGACATGTCTGCATGTCTAATTAATTAGATGTCTTCCTTTATAAGCTGCTTTGGTCATGGTGTCATGGTGTCTCTTCAGAGCAATAGAACACTAAGACAACCCAAAACCAAAACCAAACAACAAAACCAACAAAAACAACCCCCCCTGTAAAATTATAACAAAAAATCATATCAATAAAGCATACACAAAAAAGCATGGAGTCTGTTTTGTGTTGGCCAAGTCCTGAGCATGGGGCCTTCCTTCCCTGGAGTGTAGTTAATATACCCAGTGACACGCTAGTGGACAAAACCGATCTTTCCTTTTCCCAGCAGACATCAATTGCAAACAGCTTCCGGGGCTAGGGGTGGGACTTTGTGCCCACTTCCTCTTCTCAGTGCTGAGATTTTGTCGGGCTTGAATTTGTGCAGGTCTCGTGTGCTGTCACAGTCTGTGAATTCACATGTGCATCTGCCCTGCTGTGTATGGAAAGCACCATTTCCTTAGAGTCGGTCACTCACCACCTCTGTCCCTTACATGGTTTCTGCCTCCTCTTCCTCATCATTTCTGAGCCTTGAGGGGAGGAGTTTGATATAAACACCCCACTACTGAGTACTCCAAAGTCTCTGACTGCACGTTCTCCAGTTGTGGGTCTCTGTGTTAATTCCCATCTACTGCAAGAAGAAGCTTCTCTGATGAGTGTTGAGTGATGTAAAAATATGGGTCCCAGCTGAGATCCATGGCTGTGGAGTCCTGGGAGAGAGCAGTTCTGCACAAAGGAATCCTTTTCTCCCCCCTTTGATTTCATCGGCTTCTAGCAAAGTTGGCTTTTGTTAGTTTGTTTCTTTATGTTTGTTTGTTTGTGTTTGTTTTAGCATTAGTGGCTCACATGGTATTTTGATTGATTAGCACTGGTCTGGCTGCTACTTCCAATTCTGTATGATCAATACATATGTATAAGAGAGTGCATTGGCAAGGAACTGTGTGTCCTGTTGATGGTCTTGGTTATTTGGACTCTGAGAATCATAAAAATTAGAATCCAGTTTTAAACATTTCCCCCATATTAGGGTATTTTGCATTACTATAACAAAGGCCTATGGCAGGCTTACTTCATTTGTAGGAGGCTTATTTTGACTTAGATTCTGGAGGTATAGGGTCAAGGGGCCATATATCTGTTGATGTGTTTTTGCTATTGACATCTTGATGGGTTATACAGCATCATGTGACAAGAGATGGGGAGGTGTGTGTGTGTCTGTGTGTGTCTGTGTCTGTGTATCTGTGAATGTGTCTGTGTCTGTGTGTGTGTCTGGTCCCTCTTCCTCTTCTTCTAAAAGCACTTGGGGCAATCCTAATGCCCATACCCTAATGGTCACCTCACTTTTAAATGTCATGATTTGATTAAGTTAAGTTCCCACTGTGCTTATATCCATCCCAGAGATTAAATTTCAACACCTATACCTTGGAGGACACTCAAACCACATCTAAGCCATATAACCCCCATGATATAATTTCCTCTAGGTATCTCCATCCCATAAGACTCTATATCCCACAGTCTCATAGCAAAGACACCAGGAATAAGGACAGCTCCAGACACGGACAAAAGACTGTGTGCCACATCAACTCCTGGCTGAGACCCACATGGAAACAGCAGCAGCAGTAGCATATTGAAGGAGAACCAGACCTGGGGTACAGGAACTATGTATGATAGGACAAAACAGAGTGAATATGGTGCCCAGCAGAGCTGAGATAGTGTTTAGGAACACACACACACCTTAGGGAAGAATACAAACCTATTACTTGTTTTTCTCAAACCCATTCCTGGAAGGTATGCCAGGCATGGTGGCACACATCTTTAATCCCAGCACCAGGAGTCAGAGGCAGATACATCTCTATGGTTCAAGGCCAGCCCAAGGTTACATAGAGAGTTCCAGACCAGCCAGGGATACATAGTGAGACTCTTGTCTAAAACACAAACAAACAAAGAAAAAAAATCAATTGCTGGAAGATAATCCCATTGACAGGAGAGGAAGGTCCTCATGGGTCTGCCAGCTTCTCTGCTCATCATTGTGCTTCAGGACCTGGGCTCCTCATGCTCCTGACCCTGCTCATATGGTTAGCTCCCAGTCTGCCCATGCCTAGTTCTTTTCTCTCACCTCTCCAAATCCCAGACAGCCAAGAACCTATCAAATGTCCTAACATGGAGCTGGCATTTAGAACCATGAAAACATGCTGAACTAGATGATGGTATGCTTAAACAACATTATGGATGTACTTGATGCCACTGACTTGAGGCCCTTAAGATGGTTTAAAATGGTAAATTTTGTGATCACTTTATTTACTACAATAGAAGAACTTAAAAACAACACCTTGTTGGCTTTCTGTAGTCTTTCTCTCCAACTCAGGACCAAACCATTGGCAGCCTTACACTGGCCTTCATATAAAGTCTGTATTAGCTCCCTTCAGTTAATAGCCATTCTCTTCCTGTCAAACGCTTTGTGTGCACGTCTTGCTCCCTTTTCCTGTGTTGTGAGAACTGTGTGCTATTTACATGCTTGGTTACTATTTTCTGAATGACTGGTCTGTTTCCATCATATTCCTGGCAACGAACGGCAAGGACGGATGGATGCACACAGGACCCCGAGGCAATGGTGCTAAGTTATGGATGGAACCTCAAGCACAGGGTCCTTCCCTTTGCATTCCAGATTTGCTGCTGACAAATTCTGGTGGAGATATAGTCTATTTTTGCAAAAAAAAAAAATTGTATTTTTTTTTATCCCATCTGCTGAAATGATACTAAATATATCTATTCTAGATATAAAATAATGGAAAAAGACATTTTGGGGGGAAACACTTTGGAAATGAAATCTTTAAAAAAGCAGTGAAGGAAGGTTGAAGGAATTGTTCTTCCTAAGAAAATATAAGACAAGGAAAGAAGGAATTATAAATATGTGTATGTATATGCACATGTGTGTATGTATATACATCTAACACATAGTTTTTGTTTTCTTTTTGATTTACTATTACTGTGGGGGAGGTGTGAAGACAGAGGACTATTCTGAGGGGCCAGTTCTCTCCTTCCACTTCCCGTGAATTCCAGGGATGGAATCAGGTTGCCAAGCTTGTGCAGTGAGCACCTTTACCTTCTGAGATTTCTCATTGGTTCCTAGGTTTTTTTTTTAATGTCAGGTTCTCATGTAGCCCAGGTTAGCCTCAAACTCATTATGTAGCCAAGGGTGACCTTGAACTCTGGCCTCCACCTCCCAGGTGCTGGAATGATAGGCACTGACTTACACAAATAGTTGTTTTCTAACTCCAAGGCCTGGCATACTGCAACCTAATCAATGTTACTTTGCGAATTCACTCATCATTTCGGTCTTCCTACAAATGTGGGTTTTTCAGTTATGGGGAATGGAACCTGAGGACTCTAGTCAACAAACATTCATTTCAGAGAATGACGGTCCTTGAGTTCAGCTCGTGGCGAAATTCACAATGTGATTCCCTAGCAGGCTGCTTGCCCCCTCTTCCACTTTCTGGCCCAGCCAGGCATCCCCACCACAAGGAATTGCGTGAGTTTTCAGAGGGTTAATGAGCTAAGGAACTCACAGCCAGCGAGGAAAGGGCCTCAGACTGCAAGGCCCCAGTCTCTCCTGCCACCTTTACTAGCAACCTGGAACAACTTTGGGCAGCCTGAAGCTTCATCGTTGAGATGAAACAGAAAGTGGAGCCGTACCCGGATCCCTCAGACAATGAGCGGTCTTGCTTCGAGTCACTTGCACCTGATAGAAATCAAGGCCACAGCACGTGAATTTTTTCCACCCTTGTGATAACCCTGCTTTATCAGAATCATTTTCCAGCACTCTGCCTCCTTTTGTTCAGCCCACTCCCAGAGAATAGAGTCTGTCCCCATCTCTACTGCCAGTAAGAAGTGTAAATTGAAGCAATTATCTGGATTGTTCAAGGAAAAAAAAAAGCCTCAGAAATTCTTCTGCCTGAGTGATCCAGGTAATTGCTTCAATTTTCACGTCAGCTCCTGTCTTGGCAGTCCCCAGGATGGCCATTTAACTGAAACCCTGGGGTCTGCAGGTTACCATGTGGGTCTAATCATTTGTGATTGCCCAGGCCCAACCCTATTCTTGTAAGTGTGAAAAAGAAAGATCTGACCCTAGTTCAGATTAAAAACCAAAGGAGCAGATGAACTAGTTTTAAAGATGCTGGGGGGAAAAAGTCCCTTTAAAACTTGCAAAAAATAATGTGCTACCACAGAACAGAAAAATCTGGATGTCTTTTCAAATGTATCACCTCAGCTGGAGCTGTACAGTTCAATGAGGAAGAAGGACCAACTATGGCATTCCTCTAGCACCATGTCAGCTGATGTGGGAGAGGGCCCTTTCTCTTCTCTGAGGACTGACATTGGCTGAGGCTTTACTGGATTAAACCCTTAGTGTTCTTACAGAAACGGAGGGAAAGATATGGGAGAGTCACAGAGAGGTGGGAGGGGAAATGTCGAGTTTCTACCATGTGAGTAGGAGGGCATCTGTGAATGAGAACTGGCCCTTGAGGGTACTGACTTACAGGAGGTGAGGGGCACTGATGCACCCAGCCCTCTCAGGCATAACCCAACACAGTCAATGTGCTGTAATTTATCCAAGTCCCATTGGACATCAAATTCAACATTGGTAGTTCCTCTAAAATCTGCTCACAGGGACTCACTAAGAAGATAAAGTCTCCTAAAATGAACCAGGAAACACAATAGGGATATCAGTTATACATCAAACTCCATAAAAATTCACTGGAGACTTCATGTGGCTGAGGTTTTCATTGTGTCCGACAACCACAAGGAGTCCTTTCTCTTAAGATACCCTACCTAGTTCCTTTCTTCTAAGGAGAATCCTCCCTGACAGAGTCATTCCATGGCGGACCAGTCTGGTCCCAGATTTGTGGTCCCAACTATAATTCCGTGCTTTAAAGAGCAAAGCATGCTCTTGCAGTCAGCACTCTCCCAGCTAGACTGTGGGAAGAAGAAAGGGGAAGCATGGCTTGCTATTGCCCATAATGCAGCATCGGCAGCAAAACCCCTCGTGTACGTGTACGTAGTCACAGACACTGCAGACAGCAGTGGGGGGCAGGGGGAGGCTCCCCACAGAGTCTCCTTTTCTCTTTGAAAGTGAGATGAGGTTTTCTTCAACAGAGGTCAAGGGAAAGCATCAAGACACTGGTTGCTTTTTTCCCCCAACACTGTCTGTGTCTGTTATCTGTTGCTGGTAACAACTCACTCCAACTCTCCAAGCTGCACTTGCTGTTTTTAGCTCAGCCATCTTAGAGCTATGTCCCATGGTCTTGTGGCTCAGGGCTCTGTCACACAGCCAGGCCTGCAGACATTTTAAGACCTGACTAGGCAAGGATCTACTTCCAAGGTGCTTCCTGGCTGCTAGCCAGAAGCTGCTCTCAGTTTCTCCTTCTGTGGGTCTCCACAGCAGTAGGCCTCATCACAATCAATGAGAGAATGGTAACCAGACAGTAACCACATTCCAGTGAGCAGAAAGAATTGTGTCCCTAGTTGAGTGGGGCGTTCAATGGACTGGCCCCCTGGGAACCATTCAGACAAGCTGCCTGTCACCGCAACCACGTACTCCCGGGTCTCTTGCACAGAAATGGCCATAGAGTAGAATGAAGGCAACCTTGAACCAAAATGCACCCTGTTCTGCAACAACCTCAGTCTGCAGTATGAGCCATAGAGAAACAGAGCCATTTTTGAGCAATATCCAAGACAGCAATCACAAAGGAAAATAGCAACGCAGTGAACCTCTTTTAAAAATGGGATCCTATACATCAAAATCCATACTGGAGAATAAATTTGAAAACTCAGCTAAAGAAGGTTTTTGTAACATACATGACAAAGAGCTGATACCTTTCATAAGGAATTCTTACAAATCAATATGACAGTTGTAAATGCATGGTAGAAAAGCTAGCCTTGTGCACTAAAGCAGGACACACAAAGACTTATAAATTATCCAGAAATGCGTGGAAAGCTCCCTGGCCTCATTAGTAACCAGGGGGATGCCTGTTAAATTGGAAAGGATGACAGGGAAAAAACAGGACTGTGAACTCTGAAGGACTCCAGGAAGGCAGCCTTCTCTCGTCCTACTGCTAAGGAGGTAGATTTGTGGGGTTTTTTGTTTTTTTTTCCCCTGAGGAAGACAACACAAATCTGAACTTCACAAATGTACAGCTATGGACTTCCTGCCGTCAGACGCAGAAGCATTAGGGCACACGCATGTGAAGCCGGGAGCACAAGAATTGCAACATTACATGGAAACATCTTAGAACTAAAGATGGAAAATTTGCCAAGTATTAGAGAGCCTTGAAAAGCAGGTAGGATTGCTGGTAGCCTTGACAGGCAGTGGAAAACCCCTGGGAATGTATAAATAGAGTACAGAAGGTTAAAAACACAACACAATCCCTAAACACAGAGTCTTCTAGAAAATATTGGGATCCAGAAGTAGAATTCGGAAGACGTATTCCTCTTCCCAATAGAACTCTGGCCTTCTCTCTTTGGTTTCACAGTCTCTCGGAGGCAAACAGTATTTAGTACTCAAAAGAGACTAGACTAGCCTAGCCTTTGGGCTCCTTCTGACATTGACAGGTGAAGCCTAAGGCCTTGTGAGTCCGATATCATCATCCCAGTCCCAGAACTGGAGTTAGCGAGAATGGAGATTGCTAAACCGTGGTGGCCAGTCGGGATTCTCTGGGTTCCAAGCAATAGACATACATGTTAGTTATCTAAAACAAAAAGCAGGGAGGAAATCACATTCTTGAAGAATTATACAGCTCAACTGCAGTTGAACTCACAAACAAACCAGACCTGGGGACCTGAATACTGCAAAGTTTCTCTTTATCTGGTCTTTGCTTCTTGCTGTGTGCGTCCATCTTCTTTTCCTCTTGTGTATGGGGCTCCTTGCCTTCTCCAAGCAGTACCATAGAATGCTCAGCTGCACGCCTGACTCTTAGGTGGTGACAGACACTCTTTCCCTCTGTTTCAATGCCTGAGCTCAGGGCAGGCTCTCCTCTGTGAGACAAACCAGTTCTGAACCAGGGCAACGTCATGTTCAACAATCCTGGTTGTCACAAGTGGCCCCATAATCTCTGGGTTGTACAGAGACGAGTGGGGAGCATGTGCCAGGAAAGCAAGTCCTGGGAAATGACCATGGGGTTGATAACGGTGAGACTTAGGGAGTCACCTTGTCCCCAGATTCCTCCCTCGGACAGATGCTGGGGCTGTCAGTACTGTGTGTCCTCCACAATGCCACTCATTTCCCATCCAGCTCTACCACAGGAAAAATGAATTTTATGTCCCTTCAGTCGGTAAACCCTACATCAAAGAAGTCTTGAAGTGGCCACAGCTCAGCCTGTGCTGGCAGGCTCCACTTCCACCAGCCGACTCACTTGTCTCTGGATGGCCAGCATTGGTGTGCAGCTTTATAGTTTCCTTAAGAGACCTGGTCATTTCGAGAGGAAAGAGCCATTGGATTACCAAGGAATTAGCTGACTAAGACACTCTGAACTATCCCAGAAAACAGATGAGTTTGTAAAGTACTTTAAAACCCGACCTTGTCATCACTGGCGAGGATTCCAGACACTGCCAGTATAAGCACATAGTTGTGGCCGGTGCAACAGCTTGCAGCCATTTGGCAAATATTCGCAGCCCTGTGTGAAGGGCTCCTTACTCCCACAGTACTCCCATTAGCAATGTTCAGCCTCACAACCCTGATTAATGAAAAACAAATTTGTCCTTTTATTTGTCCATTTTTTTAAAGCATTCATTTGGCACCTGAACAAAATGTTAGCATCACAGTGAACTCTACCATTTCACAGTATTAGCACTCAGCTTATATGTTGGTATGTGTAAGTATGGACATCTACATAGCACATTCATGTATAGGATAGAGATCGTGTTCTAGTGTTTTGAAAAAAAAAAAACCACTCATTTATTCCTTCCATACATATTGTTATCTATCTATTTATTTATTTAGAATTTATGTAGGAAGAATTTATTTGGAATCTATTTGGAGAGACAACTGGTGAGAGATTCCAGAAGAGAAAGTAAGATTCAAAGAAAATACAGTAAGAATGGTGTGGTGGTTTATTGGTGGAATTATTAAGGCCACTCCATGTAGTTAAAAGGGAGGTTTATTTTGTGGGGTAACTTACAAATGAAGGGATAGGTTGTAGGGTCTGGCAAAGGTATAGCGCAGTTGGGCGGTGTTCTCTGGAGAACTCTGCTCGGTCTACCTCCTACATCCAGCGTCCCAGAACCAAGAGAGAGCTCTCCTCTCGATCCTGGGTCTTCCGCTTCCTCCTCCGCCCAGCCTTGTGGGCGTGACCATTACTGAAGCCTCAATGGGGGTTTGAACTTCCAGGCCAATGCTGGGATGGGCTACCCACTACAGTGGTTTGAAAGAAAATGGCCCCCAAAGGGGGTGGCACTACTGGGAGGTATGGCCTTGTTGGAGGAAGTGTGTCACTGTGGGGGGTGACTTCGAGGTCACTTTTTCTCTTTTACCTCAATGTGACAGTGAGTCAACTTCCTGCTGCCTGCAAGATATAGGACTCTCAGCTCCAACACCATGTCTGCCCGCATGCCGCCATGCTCCCCATCATGATGATATCGCACTAAACCTCTGAAACTGCAAGGGAGCCGCCCCAACTAAATGTTTTCTTTATAGGAGTTTCTGTGGTCACGGTGTCTCTTTCACAGCAATAGAAAATCCAAACTAAGCCGGGCGGTGGTGGCACATGCCTTTAATCCAGCACTTGGAAGGCAGAGTCAGGTGGATCTCTGTGAGTTCAAGGCCAGCCTGGTCTACAGAGCGAGTTCCAGGAAAGGCACAAAGCTACACAAAGAGACCCTGTCTCGAAAAAACAAAAAGAAAGGAAAAAAAAAAAAGAAAATCCAAACTAAGACAAAAGACCAACATACGTTTTTATTGACTTTCTGAAAGAGAAGAGAAACAGACAAAGGTGATATTTAAAGGGTTAATAGCAGCACATTTTTCAGAATGAATGAAAGACAGCAATTTCCAAACTGCAATTGTAAAAAGATGGATTCCAGGATTGTCCAAATAGCTTTTGTTAGGGCATTTTTTTTTAAACTTTTTATAGATTCTTTGTGAATGTCACATCATGGACCCCAATCTCATTCATCTCCCTGTCCCTCCACATCTGCTCTCAGCCCTTGAAACCTCCTCCTCCTCAAAGAAAACAAAAAATTAAAAAATGAAATAAATAAAAAATAAAAATAGGAATTAAAAAAATCTTGCCATAGTAGCTGTAGTACGTCACAGTGTATCACACAGTGTACTCTTTGCCTAGACACTGTTGCTTGCAAATGTTTATTGCAACGAGTCATTGGTCTTGTTTGAGGTCTCTGGTTTCTGTTATACTATCAGCAGTGGATCTTCACTAGGACTCCTCTCAGATATCCTGTTGTTGCCCTGTGTCATGGAGAGTTGGTTCTGCAGGATCAGCCCCTTCACACACTCCAGCAGTTCTTAGATGGGGTAGATGTTGGAGTGGGCCAACTCAAAGCCTTGGATGTGGGCCTGGATGGTAGCTGAGTTGGTCAGCTTTCACACCTGAGTACCAAATGCTGGAAAGGAATGGGGCCAGCTCTACTGCACTGCCCAGGTGGGGTGCAGGGCCTGCTTTCCCAAGTGCTGTAGCTGGTGGGGAGTGTGACCAATCCTCCAGCTCTCCTGCCTGCCATAGGTGGCAAGGGGCAGGGGTGGAGTGGGGGTGGGTGGCCATCTCTTCTATGCCCACGCCACTGCACAGAAGACAAGGGTGGGGGGGGGCAGCTCAACTGTGCCCCCACCACCAGGGCCAGCTTTCCCATGCTGCTCAGATGAGGATGGTGCCAACTCTCCCTAGTGGAGTGCTGCTGTCTGTGAGGGTAGGGGCAGGCTCTGCACAAATGTTGCATATCAATATGGCCCCAGGTGGTAGTCTGGACCAGGAACGTCTGCATGGCCTTCGGTGGCAACATGGGCCACAGACATTGACCCAAACCCCTAATGCTGCAGGGCCATGGTCCTCAGCAGCAGCATAGGCCAGGATATCACCATGGCCTTGGGTGGCAGCATAGGCTATTCACATTAGGCTGTTCCTCCCCACCCTCCCATCTCCAGTTCTTCTTCTCTTCATAATGCACAAACTCTTCTCTTTCTCTCCCATCTCTCCACCATGTGAGCTGCCTTGCTCATCATAGGCAGCCATGAGATAGCACAGACCAGGGTCTCTCCAGTATCTTATGCCCCACCTGTGCTGTGTGGGTGCAGGCAGGGGCTTCTCAGTGAGTCTCTCATGCCCAGCCCATGCCTCTTCTACACATATCTTTAAAGTTTCTAGCTGGGTGTGATGGTGCATGCTTTTAATCCCAGCACTTGGGAAGCAGAGGCAGGCAAATCTCTGAATTCAAGGACATCTTGGTCTACTAAATAGTGCCAGGACAGTCAGGACTATGCAAAGAAACTCTATCTCCATATAATAAATAAATAAATAAATAAATAAATACCCCAAAATAAAAATCAATTTAAAAAAATTAAGTTTGCATTAAGGGCCAGCCACTGTCTTAGGGAGACAAAGTGGCCCAATGGTTTATTAAAGGAGCAGCCAATCAACACCTGAGTACACAACATGATACCAAAGCAGTAAAAAGGGCCATGAGCAACAGTAAAGATGCAAAGGAGGTGAGAAGCCAGTAAGGGATGGAGTTCCAGTCCAGCTTTAGGACTTAAAAGGAATTTGTGGCTATGCTTCAGTTCTTCAGCTTCGGCGTACACACAAGGCAGGCAGTGAATGGAGGGGTTAGAAATCATCATGTAACAAACCACCCCAAAAGCTAGCGGCTTAAAATGCCATTTGAGTGTGTGTGTGTGTGTGTGTGTGTGTGTGTGTGTGTGTGTGTGTGTTCATGTAAGTATGTACACATGTGTATGGTATACACACATGCTTGTACATATGAAGGCCAGAGGTCCATGCCAGGTGTTTTCCTCAATCACTCTCCACTTCATTTTTTGAGCTAGGACCTCTCAGTATGCCTACATTTCATTGATTCAGCTACACTGGCTGTCCAGAGAACTCCAGGGATCTGCTGTCTCCACCACCTCACCCTGCCAGAGTTACAGAATCACATTGTCTCATGAGCTCCCCCCCCCATTTTCCTCTTCCCCCCTCTCTCAATACTGGGGATCTGAACTCTATACTTGAGCAGCAGGAGCCTTTACTGCCTGAGCCATCTCCTCCTCGGGCCCCTTAAACAACTATTCGTTTCTTGGGTTGGGGATTTAGCTCAGTGGTAGAGCGCTTGCCTATTCATTTCTTACAGTCCACAGGATATCCGGGCAGGGTTGCTGACCTCTGCTACGTCCATCAGACATGGGCTCAAAGCACTGGATGTCTGTCCACTGATCCTGGCATGGCCTTCCTTGGCTCCACAACACTGGGCCAGAAACATCCTCATGAAAAGACAGAGACCCAAGGCTGACCAAAGCAACTGGGCAAGAGAATCAGTGAACATGTGCTTACACTCACGCTTTCTTTTGCCTCACAGTTGATAACATTGACCAAATCAGGCCACATGGCTGAAACCAGACACTCTCAGAGGAGACTAAAATATTATGTAGCAAAGAATGTTTCCAGAGTATAGGCTGAACAGTGCCTCTCCCTTGACTTGATAAGCCCTGAGCCTCATGTGAATTCATCTGCAGACAGGGTCTGTAGGAGGGAATGACATCTCAATAGGATCCTAAGTTTGGAGTCCTCTCTGCCGATCTTCAGTCCAGACAGTCCTAGAATTTGCAGTCCCCCCTGACACAGCCTCCTGAACAGCTGTGATTGCAGGTCTGTGCCACCAGGCTCAGCAAATTTGGAGTCTTAATCCAATAGGTATATTATTATGAAAAATGAAGAGAGAAAGACTCCCTCTCTACACTTGTGAACACAATGAGAACATGCTGTTACAGGAGAGGAAGATGGCCCTCACCAAACTACACAACCTTGACCTTAAACTTCCAGCTTCCAGAACTGTGAGAAAAGTCACATTCTACATTCGTTTGTTTCTTTGTTGCTAGGGTTTATTTGGCTTACAGGTTACAGTCCATCACTAAGGGAAGCCAAGATAGGAGACTGAGCTGGGAACTTGAGAAAGGAATGGGAGCTCACGTCAGAATGCTGATTGCTGGCTTGCTCAGCTACTTTCTTATACAGCCCAGGCCCAGGCATAAGAATGCCTAAGAATGGCAATGCCCATAGTGGGGTGCGGTCACCCTCATCAGTTAGCAACCCAGAAAATGCCCCCCACACACTCACAGGCCAACATGATGCAGGCAATCCTCCATTGAGGGTCCTTAGGCAGGTGGTTCTTATTTGTGGCAAGTTGACAGGACATTTTGTTCTGGCGGGGTGAGCTCGCTTAAATAGGTGTGGGCATAAAGAGGTCATTCACCGAGGTCACACATCATCATCATCTTCCTTCAAAAAGAAGGAAGGAGAGAAGGTAAGAGGATGAAAGGAAGGAAGCGGAGGGAGGAAAAAGGGAAGGAAGAAAGAAAAGAGGGATAGAAAGGGGAAGGTGACTTCTTTTAAATGAGAATAATTGAAAACACAAGCAAAGCCCTCCTTCTCTTATCTGGAATCATGTGCTTTGTGACTTACGTGCAGTCTCCATCTGAGACCAGACACAACCAGACGGAAAAGAGCATTGGAACCAGGGACAGAGAAGGAGCCTGGGTCTGGCTCATTCTATTCCAAAAATAAATGGAGCTGATTTGGAGATGTGCCACGCCTGCAACAAAGATGGTGTGAAAAGCTCTGGTTCTGTCTGGAGGACTCTCATCATAGCCTATTCACTTCCTGTCTCAAAATGACAGGCGAGCTTTAGGAATAGATTTCTTTAAGAATATCTTTCTGGCCAAACAACCCCAGACTACACCCCCTCCCCTGGGCTCCATATCCTGATCTACAACTTTGGAAGAAGACTGCTTTACCAGAGGCCAGGCTAGATCTGGGGACCCAAGGCCCCCACAATCTCAGAGGGGACACTCTCCTGAAGACTCACTAGTCACCAGAATCCTTGGCCACTTAGGCCAGAAGACCATAGAAGAAACAGGAACTTAGGAACAAAACATCCATCCAAAAAAGATAAATGCAGAAATCAACACCTAAACCTCTAATCATGCCAAATCCAAATGCTTAAATGCCAGTGTAAGAACACAGTGAAGCCTTTTCCGGTGGCGGCACCACGCGGTGAGGAGCTCGTGTTCATACTCCCAGCTATGCCATCCAAGGGTCCGCTGCAGTCCGTGCAGGTCTTCGGATGCAAGAAGACGGCCACAGCCGTGGCGCACTGCAATTGGGGAAACGGGCTCATCAAGGTGAACGGACATCCCTGGGAGATGATCGAGCAGCACACACTGCAGTACAAGTTATTCGAGCCCTTTCTGCTGCTGGGCAAGGAATGATTTGCTGGTGTGGATATCTGGGTCCGTGTAAAGGGTGGTGGTCATGTGGCCCAAATTTACACTATCCGACAGTCCATCTCCAAAGCCCTGATGGCTTATTACCAAAAGTATATGGATGAGGCCTCTAAGAAGGAGATCAAAGACATCCTCATCCAGTATGACCGGACCCTGCTTGTAGCTGATCCACTTCGCTGTGAATCCAAAAAGTTCGGCAGTCCTGGTGCCCGTGCTCGATACCAGAAATCCTACTGATAAGCCCATCTCAAGGATCAGGGTTTTCCTTTGTAATAAACATCCTAGGGTTAATGTTTAAAAAAAAAAAAAAAAAAACCACAGTCAATAACAGAAAAGGCAATATGGTGTCACCAGAACCCAGTTCTCCTATGACAGCAAGGCCTGAACATACCAATGCAATTCAAGCACAAGACAACAACCTTAAAAGTAACTTTATGAAGATGAAAGAGGTCCTTAAAGAGGAAATGAAAAGAATCTCTTAAAGAATTGAGGAAAAGACAAACAAAAAATTGGAGGGAATCAATAAATCCCTGAAATGCCAAGAAAGTCAAGAAAAAAAAACAAGCTAACAAGTGAAGGAAACAGTTCAAGACCTGGAAATGGAAATAGAAGCAATAAGGAAAACACAAACTGAGGGAATTATGGAAATAGAAAATCTGGGTAAGCAAACAGGAACTACACATGCAAGCATCACCAACAGAATACAAGAGATGGAAGAGAGAATTTCAGCTATTGAATATATGATAGAGGAAATAGATTCATTGATGAAAGAAAATATTAAATCTAAAAAGTTCTTAACACAAAACATTCAGAAAACCTGGGACACTAAAGAAAAGAATGAACCTAATAATAATAGTAATGGAGAAGAATTCCAGCTCAAAGGCTCAGATAAAATATTGTAGAAGAAAAAATTTTCCAACCTAAAGTAAGATATGCCTATAAAGGTACAAGAAGCTTACAGAACACCAAATAGACTGCACCAGAAAAAAAGTCTCCTTGCCACATAATAATCAAAACACTAAACATATAGAATAAAGAAAGAATATTAAAAGCTGCAAAGGAAAAATGCCAAGTAACATATAAAGGCAGACCTATCAGAATTATACCTGACTTCTCAATGGAGGCTCTAAAAACCAGAAGGGTCTGGACATATGTCTTACAGACTCTATGAGACCATAGATGCTAGCACAGACTACTATACCTAGCACAATTGTCAATCACCATAGATGGAGAAAACAAGATATTTTATGATAAAGTCAAATTTAAACAATATCTATCCACAAATCCAGCCCTACAAAAGGTACTAGAAGAAAAATCCAACCCAAGGAAGTTAGCTGCACCCACAAAAACACAGACATAAATAATCTAACACTAGCAAAACCAAAGAAGGGAAACACACACACACTATCACCACCACCACCACCAACAAAATAACAGGAATTAACAATCACTAGTCATTAATACCTCTCAATATTGATGGACACAATTCTCCAATAAAAAGACACAGGCTAACAGAAGGATACAAAAACAGGATCCATCCTTCTTCTGCATACAAGAAACATACCTCAACATCAAACATAGACATAATCTCAGAGTAAAGGATTGGAAAAATATTTTCCAGTCAAATGGACCTAAGAAGCAAGTTGCTGTAGCTATCCTAATATATTTTAAACAAAAAATTAATCAAAAGAGATAGAGAAGGACATTTCATACTCATCAAAGGAAAAATTCACCAAGATGATGTCTCAATTCTGAACATCTATGCCCCAAACACAAACACATCCACATTTGTAAAAGAAACATTAATAAAGCTTAAATCACACATTGAACCACACACACTAATAGTGGGAGACTTCAACACCCCATTCTCACCAATGGACAGGTTGTCCAGTCAGAAACTAAACAGAGAAACAATAGAACTAACAGACCTTATGACTCAAAAGGACCTAACATACATCTACAGAACATTCCATCCAAACACAAAAAAAATATACCTTTTTCTCAGCACCTCATGGAACCTTCTCCAAAATCGACCATATAGTCAGTCACAAAGCAAGCCTCAACAGATACAAAAAAAAAAAAAATTGAAATAATACCCTCTGTTTTATGATAGCACCGTTGATTAAGACTAGAGTTCAACAAGAACAGAAACAACAGAAAGTCTACAAACTCATGGAAACTGAACAACTCCCAATTGAATCACCACTGGGTCAAGGAAGAGATAAAAAACAAAATTAAAGGCTTTCTAGAATTCAATGAAAATGAAGGCACAACATACCCAAACTTATGGGACACAATGAAAGCAGTGCTAAGAAGAAAGTTCATAGCACTAAGTGTCTGCATAAAGAATCTGGAGAAATCTCACACTAGCAACTTAACAGCACACCTGAAAGCTACAGAACAAAAAGAAACAAACACATCCAAGAAGAGTAGACATCAGGAAATAATCAAACTGATGGCTGAAATCAATAAAATAGAAACAAAGAGAACAATACAAAGAATCAATGAATCAAAGAGTTGGTTCTTTGATAAAAATCAACAAGATAGACAGATCTTTATCCAAACTACTAAAAGCCAGAGAGAGTATCAAAATTAACAAAATCAGAAATGAAAAGAGGGACATAACATCAGACACTGAGGAAATCCACAGAATTATTAGGTCATACTTCAAAAACCTATACTCCACAAAATTGAAAACTCTAAAAGAAATGGACAAATATCTTGATAGGTACCACATACCAAAATTAAATCAATATCAGAAAAAAAATTTAAATAGACCTATAACCCCTAAGGAAAAAGCAGCAGTCATCAAAAGTCTCCCACCAAAAAAGTTCAGGGCCAGATGACTTTAGTGCAGAATTTTACTAGATTTTCAAAGAAGAGTTAATATCAATACTCCTCAAATTATTCCACAAAACAGAAACAGAAAGAACATTGCCAAATTATTTTTGTGAGGCCATAGTCACCCTGATACCCAAATCTCACAAAGACTCAACAAAGGAAGAATTACAGACTAATCCCCCAGCCCGTGAACATTGATGCTAAAATACTCATAAACAGAATCCAAGAACATATCAATAAGATCATCCACCATGATCATATAGACTTCATCCCAGATATGCAAGGAGGTTCAACATACAAAAATCCTTCAATGTAATCCACCATATAAGCAAACTGAAAAGAAAAAAAAAAAAAACCCACATGATCATCTCATTAGATGCTGAAAAAGCCTTTGACAAAATCCAACTGCTCTTCATGTGAAAAGTCTTGGAGAGATCAGATATATAGGGAACACATCTAAACATAACAAATACAATATATACAAAACAAAAGCCAATATCAAGTTAAGTGGAGAGAAATTAAAAGCAATTCCACTAAAATCAGGAACAAGACAAGAGTGTCCACCCTCTCCATATCTATACAATGTAGTACTTGAAGTTCTAGCTAGAGTAATAAGACAACTAAAGGAGATCAAGGGGATACAAATTGGAAAGGAAGAAGTTCAAATATCACTATTTGCAAATGTATTATAGTAAACATAAGCAACCCCAAACATTCTACCATGGAACTCCTATAGCTGATGAACACCTTTAGTGAAGTGGCTGGATACAAGATTAATTCAAAATCAGTAGTCTTCTCAAATACAAATAATAAATGGACTGAGAACGAAATCAGAGAAACACCTTCACAATAGCCACACAAATAATATAAAATATCTTTGGGTAACTACCATGCTTCACATTAGCCACCAATAATGTAAAATATCTTGGGGTAACTCTAATCAAGCAAATGAAAGACCTGTGTGACAAGAACTTCAAGCCTTTGAAGAAAGAAATTGGAGGAGATATCAGAAGATAGGAGATCGCTCGTGTTCATGGATTGGTAGGATTAACAAAGTAAAAATGGCAATCTTACCAAAAGCAATCTACAACTTTAACACAATCCCTCATTGAAATTCCAACACAATTCTTTACAGACCTTAAAAGAACAATACCCAACTTCATATTGAAAAACAAAAAATCCAGGATAGCTAAAACAATCCTGAACAATAAAAGAACTTCTAGAGGTATCATCATCCTTGATTTCAAGCTACAATACAGAGCTATAATACTAAAACAACATGGTATTGGCATAAAAACTGACAGATCAATGGAATCGATTCAAAGACCCAGATGTAAATCCACACACCTATGGATGCCTGTCTTTTGACAAAGAAGCCAAAATTATACAATGGAAAAAAGAAAGTAACCTCAACAAATGGCACTGGAATAACTGGATGTTGGCATGTAGAAGAAAGCAAATAGATCCATATCTATTAGTCTAAACAAAACTCAAGTCCAAGTGGATCAAAGACCTCAACATAAATCCAGCTACACTGAACCTGATAGAAGAGAAAGTGGGAACTAGCTTTGAACACATTGGCACAGGAGACCACTTCCTGAACAGAATACCAAGAGCACAGACACTAAGATTGACCATTAATAAATAATTTCATGAAACTGAAAACTTTCTCTAAGGCAAAGGACACTGCCAATAGGGCAAAATGGCAGCCTACAGAATAGGAAAAGATTTTCACCAATCCCACATGTGACAGAAGACTGATCTCCAAAAGACATAAAGAACTCAAGAAACCAGACATCAACAAACTAAATAATCCAATTAGAAAATGGGGTACAGATCTAAACAGAGAATTCTCAACAGAAGAATCTCAAATGGCTGAGAATCACTTTTAAAAATGTTCAACATCCTTAGCCATCAGGGAAATGCAAATCAAAATGGCTCTAAGATTCCAAACTTACATCTGTCAGAATGGCTAAGATCAAAAGCACAAATGACAACTCATGCTGGAGAGAATGAGAAACAAGGGGAACCTACCTCCATTGCTGGTGGGAGTGTAAACTTGTACAGCCACTTTGGAAATCAATATGCAGTTTCTCAGAAAATTAGGAATCAATCTTCCTCAAGATCAAGCTATACCAATCTTGAGCACATAGCCAAAAGATATTCAATCATACCATGAGGACACTTGCTAACTATGTTCATAGCAGCTTTTTTCATAATAGCCAGAACATCTAGGTTGAAAACAACCTAGATGCCCCTCAGTCAAAGACTGGATAAAGAAAATATGGTACACCTACACAATGAAGTATTATTATTGAGCTGTTAAAGACAATAACATCATGAAATTTGAAGGTAAATGGATGGAACTAGAAAAAATTATCCTGAGTGAGGGGAACCTAGACCCAGAAAGACAAACATGGAATCTACTTACTTACACGTAGATATTAACTGTAAAGTAAAGGATAACCATGCTCCAATCCACAGACCTAGAGAGGCTAGGTAATGGAGGGTGGGGGACAAGGAGAGACATCCAGATCTCCCTGAGGGGGGGATAGAAGCGATTGTGTGGGTGCACTGGGGAGAATGGGGATGGGAACATGAGGGATCAGGTTGGGAGATGTATGGAGAAGGACAGTATTGAAATAGCTGACTGAAAAGTGGGTGCATTTCCAGGTAAGGTAGAAATCTAGTGCAAGGAAAACTCCTAGAAACCTACAAGAATGACCCCAGTTAAGACTCCTCACAATAGCAGATATGTAGCCTGAACTGGTTATCTCCTGTGACCAGACAAGACTTCCAGTGGAGGAACTGGGACACTAACCCAACCATATAACCTTTGACTACAGTCTATCCTGCCTGTGAGATTTCCTGGGGTAAGAGTGGTGCAGAGATTGAGGGAGTGGCCAACCAATGACTGGTTCAGCCTGAGATCCAGGCCACAACAATGAGCCCACCTTGACACTGCCTGGAGTGCTGGGATGCACAGTCTGGATGGCCTAGAGACCTAGGATAGAACCAAACGTGACGGGAGGAAATAAAGTCAATATAATGGTGTTTATATTTTGCTATACTCATAGATTAATGACCACCCCAATTGTCATGAGAGAGCCTTCATCCAGCAACTGATGGAAAAAGATGCAGAGACCTTCAACTAAACATTAGCCGGAGCTTGGGGAATCCTGCTGAAGGGAGGAAGGATTGTAGGAGCCAGAGGGGTCAAGAACATCACAAGAAAACCCACAGAATCAACTAACCTGGGCTCTTAGGAGCTCACAGAATCTGAACCAACAACTAGGGAGCCTGCATGGTACCAACCTAGGCCCTCTACATATATGTGATAGTTGTATAGCTTGGTCCATTTGCGGGACTCTGAACAGTGGGAGTAGGGGCTGTTCTTAATGCTTTGGCTAGCCTTTAGAAACCTATTCCTCATACTGGGATGCCTCACCCAGCCTTAACACGAGGGGAGGAGCTTAGTCCTACCTCAACTTGATATGCCGTGCTTTGTTGATATGATATGTCGTGCTTTGTTGATATCCATGGGAGGCTGCTCCTTCCTGAATAGAAACAGAGGAGGAGTGGATTGAGGGGGGATGGGCAGAGGGGAAACAGGGGGTGGGATGAGAGGAGAGGAGGGATGGGAAACTGTGGTTGGGATGTAAAATAAATAAATAAATTTAATTAATAAAAAAAGAATATCTTTCTGTTTAATAGAAGATGCTTGTAGGCTTCCCTGCCCTAAAACAGAAATAGAAAATGGTTCTAATGAGAAAAGCTTCTGTAAGATACTTTGGTTTGAGCTATTATAAGATTTTATAAAAGAAAAAAATTCATTCATATATTTGTTTTAGGAAATTGTACCAAATATCACTAAGGACTTTTTTGTGGAGAATGCCAAATTCTAGCAGGTGACAGGCAGGGACTATGAGTGGAAGAGGGGAGACAGGCCCATAACTGGCCTACTGGAGGAAGGCAAGTCTTAGGCAGATAGGAGAGCGCTCCAGTTCTCCTGGAATTTTCTGGAAGCTGGGGGCCAAGGGGTCAGGTGGTAGTGGAGCCCTACCATCTTGTGGCCCAGCGGAACTCCAAGCCTTTCTTCTTGACTGCTCAGGCACTCAAATGAGGAGAACAGAGCCAAAGGAGCAACTATTGCTCATCAAGGCATGAAGAAAGGCTCTGTGCCCAAGGAATGACATTTGTAGGTTTTCTCGATCCTGGGTTGTTAGAGTAGGTCTCATGGACACCCACTTGTGGTGCCTTCTCCATACCTGCTGGCCCTGCCTGGCCCGGAGTTTTCTCTTTGGATGGTGCACTCCGGAGCCTCTGCAGCTCCTGAACGGAGGCTTTCTTCCAGTGGGAAAACACTGAGGGAGGACAGAGGTATGCAAGATGCAGATTCCTTCAGCGGAAGAAGCAGGTGGGGATGGAGGAAGGGATGTGTAGCTAAAGCAGGAATTCCTGTGAGTTTGATTCCTTAGAGTGCGGGACCAGGTTTGCCGGGCTGTTTCTCGGCACCCTACCTTCCCCTTTCCGACGATGACGGCACCCTACCTTCCCCTTTCCGACGACGACGCTCTCTCTATTGGTTGCAGTTTGGGCCACTTAGGGCAGGCTTGAGGAACAGGGACAGGAAGGAAGTGAGTAAGGGTGTGGCTCTGCAAGATCCTGCCCTCGGCCTGGAGATCCAATGAGGAGATCTAACACACAAATTGCATCACTTTGTGGTGTGGCCCTCTACGCCTCAAGGCTAGTCAGGGAGTGCAGTCGCTGCCTCCCATAGAAGGAGGAAGGTAGACCATCAGAGATGAGCACAGCTAGGAGCTGCTCACGGAAGCCAGGGGAGGAATCTGAATGGGCACATGGCGTCCACAATGGGGGGCATGCTCAGTTAAGAAACGGAATGGTGGTGTATGCAGAGCCTCACCCACTGAGGTGAAAACACGGGACACTTTGAGGTGCCAACCAACAAGTCCAGACCTGTAATTCTCACAAGGTTGATGTCAAACCCAGACGAGGCAGAGTAGATATGAGTGTTCTCTGTAAACTAGGAGGTACCATACAAGTGCTCATTCTTTAAGATGTGTCTTGAGCTTGACAAGATGTGCCCATGGGTACAAGGGTGGCACAAATTATGGGGGTAACCAATTGCTGTCTCATAGGGTTTCAGGTTCACTCTATAGGAGGAAACTGCGGTCAGGTGATGTACCTCTGGCCAGGAATCATGACTTGGAAGCTCATAGGCCTACCCCAGTGGTGAACCTACTTTTATCATTCTATTAAATGGACATAATCTCCCACACTGGTCTCTAAATTCATATCTCTCTACCCATAAATTAGCATAGCTCTCAGACCTCATTAAAGGGCAGTTGTTAATGCAGGATCTCGCAACTGATCAAAGTACAGGGAGTAAGTATTTGTGGAGTGCTCATCCACAAAGGGACATCTGTATCATACCCCTCCCCAAGGCTCAAGAACAACTGAGAAAGCCCTCTTACAAAGATTATGAGAGCCAGAGGCTTGGGAGGAACCAATTACAACAGTGTCTTCCAGACATGAAAGAACCACTGTACTCATGAACTCACACCAGCTGTTCTTACCTGGGGAGTGGGGAAGGGGCTCACCATCTGCACCCCTAGCTGAGCAACTGTTGATAGTTAGCTTCTGAGAGAAAGAGAGTCAGTTCTCTCTAAGGCTGTGGTCCCTGGTAGGTTGACCATCCTTCAGTGGATGGCCCCACACTCACAAATATATAGGCTGCACAAGTTGGACTCAGTGGGTTATTTAAAAAAAAAAAAGGATACAAAATTGGGAGGTACTTGGGGATGGAAGAGGTAGGGAGTATATCTGGGATGAGTTGGGGGAGGAATATGGGTAAATATGATCAAATTACATTGTATATATGTATGAAATTATCAAAAAGTTAATAAAAACGCGATTAAAAAACATGTCTTGGTGGTCTGAGTATGTTGTATCCATCAGGGATAAACATGAGCCTCATGGAGCTTAGGCCCACCTGCCAGGTTAGGTCAGGGAAACAGATCACACAGTCAAGCAATCCCCAAACTGCAACCAATAGAGAGCGTCGTAAAGGGGAAGGCAGAATGCTGAGAGCCAGCAGAGTAAAACTGGTCTCTGGGCTGGAGTCATAGTGAAGGAAATCTTGGGCAGGGGCCATTAAACCAAGATGATAGAAGAATAAATACCAGAACTGGACTAAAAACCACTTAGAAAGAAAGGGTCTTGGTACAGAGAAAGAGAGCAGCTCCCTGGTGAAAGCAGCCAGTGAGAATAAGGATTGATAGCTCAAGGAAAGAAAAACGCATCATGACATTTTAATTTTAAAAACTGTGCTCTGTATCCACTATCACCTGTAATTCCAGAACTCCTGAGGCAGGTGGTGGAGAATTTGAGGCCAGCTTGGGCAGTGCTGTAAGACCCTGTCTCCAAATAAAAGACATACGCTAATGCTATTACTGATGGAGATCTGGCATTCGTCTACTGACTCTTGACTCCTTTTGGACTGCCAGCCATATGTTCTCAATAGATTCTGACATTTATTAGATATTACTGTACTATAGATCTCTTGGTTTCAGGTAGCACGTATTTATTTTATTGCTCACCTACATCACAAGGTAAGGTAGTTCTTTGCCAAGACATCTTTCAAATATGTGTCCTAAGCAGTCATCCTAGATAAGCCATTTTGACATCACACCAAAATTATTGCAATGACTGCTGTGCTCTCTTATCTCACAGATTCTTCTGACAACCACCTGGAAACTCAATTTCATTTTTATTATTCCATAAACTAGAGCTGATGCAGTAAGACAGAAAACAGAAATGGGAGGCACAGCTACAGGAAACATGGAAACAAAGTCATGCGACATTATTGCAGGAAAGATGATTACACCCCACACATCACATGAGAGTTAGCCAAAACACTAACAGGATTAACATCTGAGAGTTCAGTAAGGTGACTGGGTGAAAAATGAGTAGATGTGAATATAACTTGCTTTTCCCTTCTGTAGGAATATTCAGCTTTGTAGGGGAGAGTGGGTCCTGCTGGTGAGAGCTGCCAGCACCCAGGGCTACGGGCTGAATGTTCATGGCCATTTGAAATTTGTACTGAAATCTAATCACCAATATGGTGGTGTCAGCTGATGGGCCATTAGGAGGTGATTAGGATATTTGAGCAGATCCTTCATCACTGAGATGACTGAGCCTCCCAAATAAGCTCAAGATAGTAAATATCTGTCCCTTGTGTCAAGTGAGGACACCAGAGAGATGGTGCTGAGACCTGGTCTCAGACACCTTGACCTTGGACTTTCCAGGGTCTAGAACTATGACACTTCTGTTGTTTACAAACTACCTAGTTAATAGTATATTTTATAGCAAGTCAGAACTAGGATTTTATGTAGCAATGGAAAGAAAAGGGCACTTAACCAGGAGTAGTCTCAGTGGGGTATAAAGGCGCGGTCTCCCCTGTTCTTAGTTGAGTGACTTGGGGAAATTACCTAGTCTCCCTCTGCTTAAACTTCCTCATCTGTGAAGAAAGACACAAAGTGTACAAAGAATAAGCACTGGAGTTTATTGTTTGTGAGTTTGCTTTTATCTTCTTAGTTACCAGACTTTCAACAGTGTTAGGATCTGGGCTGGAGAGATGGCTCAGTGGTTAAGAGCTCTAGCTGACCTTGCAGAGGACCTAGGTTCATTTCCCAGTGCCCACATGGTGGCTCATGATGCCCATAACTCAAATTCTAGGGGATCCAATGCTTTTTTCTGGCCTCCACAGGCACCAGGTGCACATCTGGTGAACATGCATGCCATGTAGGCAAAACGTTCATCTACATAAACTAAATTAAAAATAGATGTTAGGGTCCAGAATTCAACATGAGCATGCCAGGCACACATGTACACTCCTTTCCTGTTCCAAAAGGCTTTGAGATAAGGAACTGATGGTATCTGTGACCTGGAGGCAGCAAAGGATGCAGGAGGATCCCTGAACTAAAGATGACCAGCAAGATAGATTTCCCAATGTCATTTACTGTCTCCATGTATTTCCCCTGTTAGCCCGAGCTCTTGATTATCTTTGAAAAATATCTGTCTGCCTATCCTTGGCTGTGCCAAATGGAATTACGTAAAAGGTTGCATGTCTGGATACATGGGCTAAATGCTCAGCAGGAAAACAGGGGTCCCTAAGGCCAGCCTGTAGGCAGGAACAGTAATTGGTGAGTACTAGGGAGAAAGTGAATCTTGGAAAAGGAACTGGTGTTTGAGGTCCAGCCAGCATTCCACACTCAATAGCCTGTCCCCAGCAGCAAGCCTTGGAGGATGTGGGCTAGATTTTTTATTAAGCAGGCCATCTGGCTTCCTTACAGAATAAAACCTAAGGGCAGTAATGCAAAGGGAAATGCAATGCTGAGAATTGGTACCACAGGGAAGTCAGATGTGCTATGAAAATTCAGAAGAAAGAGACATTATTTCTATCTGTCTGGAGATGAGACAAAATTTCACAGGGACAGTGACATTTGAGGGGAGAAATGGTAACTTAAACACACAAGCTTCGTACTCTTCATTAGAAAGCAACTCAGCATGGATAGGCAGCTCTGCAAGGTTACAAAGGACCATAATGAGAAAAAGAGACTTTCTGTTTCTGCTCTGCCATCCTTAGGGAGGAACTTAAAGTTGCTTCTCTACGCAAGACGACAGTGAGTGCGCCAGCTCTCAAGGCTAGGCTCTAACCAATGAGAAAGGCCAGGGTCCTTATTGCAGTGGCTTTCTTCAGGACCCAGGCAGCATTGTTTTCACATCAAATTCCTGGATTAAAATGTATTTTTATGACCCCACTAAGCAACTGTGATCATTAGGAGGTACCTAAAAATCTATATGCCTCTAATAACGTTGGGACTGTGCACGAGGAGAAGGGGAGAAATGAGCATAAAATTTTGATCAGTGTTCCCTGGCACTGAAATTTTAAAGATTTCCATAACAGTCATATCTATCAAAATACCCCAAAGAACAATACCTCATAAGCAAGGAATAAGAATGAAGGTGTAGATGGGAATTCTATTTTCAATGTGCTACTGTTCAGTGTTCTGTGGAGCCATCCTCCAGCAAAACAGGTCAAGTGGGAAAAAACTTGAAAAATAACCATTTAAATTTTATGGGAAGTGTCCTAAAGACACACAACAAATTAGCATTTACCCAAGACCATCTATTACTGTTTTTTTCCCTAATTGACTGATTTATAAGGACCAAGTCAAACAGAGAAGACAGAGGCTGCCAGGCTACCCTCTCAGCTGTTGTAAAAGAGGCCTGAAGAGTCTGTTCAAGGGTAAGGCGATCCATACAACAAGAGGACTCTGGCCAAAGAAACTGACTTCATTTCCAATAGTGGCAGGTGGATCAAGCCTAAAAATGTGAATCTTTGCTTAAGAACAATCAGTAAAACGACAGGCTAGCCACTTTACCACAAATAATGGGGGTTCAAGAGCCCTCCCAGACCAGAAGGTGCATCAAAGACTGGCCCCAAAATCTGTCCCTGAGGGATTCTGGGAAACAGTGGAAGAAAGAAACAGCAGGCAGCTATCTCTGTTCCTAGACACCCCCAGAATCTAACTAGGACACTATTTCGGAACCCTGAAGTTCACCATAGGTTTTAACTTTTCGAGGAAGGCTTGGGAGGTATAGTGAAGCTAATTAGTAAGTTAAAGTTAGTCATTTTTCGCCATTAGCAGGATAGCAACCAAACTCCAACCCCCCACCCCCCACCCCACCCCCACCCCCCACCCCCACCCCCCGCAGGGAACTCCAGGAGAGGGGTATGATCTGACTTCCAGAATGACTACACTACAAAATCTAAAGGACAGGTTTCAACAAAAACATCATAAAGAATAACCAAAAGGTTGCTCTATTCAAAGGCAAAACAAACAAACAAACAAACAAACCTGAATGAAGCCGACTGAAAAACAGCTGAAGGCTGATGTACTTGACAATGACTGTAAAACAGCCTTCTTCAAGGTGCTCCAAGAACTAAAAGAAGACATGCAGAAAATCAAGAAAACAGTTATTAAGAAACTGGAAGTGTCAATATAGAGCCTTCTAAAACCTAAAAGGAAATGAAAAAGAAATTCTGGAACCAAAGTTGGAATCCATTACGGGAATTTAAGGGCAAATTGAACAGACTGAGGGAAGAATCAATGATTTTTTTTTTTAAATTGAATCTGGGACAGAAGAAAAAAAAAGCTGAAGACAGCTGTACGAGACCTAAAGAAACCATGGGACACATCAGCTGGATTAAGAGTTGGATTGTAGATGTCCCGTAAGAACAAGAAAAAGCAAAGCGTGCTGAGTAGGCACCCCAGAACCCATAGCTGAAAACCTCTATTTGCGAAAGACATAAACAGAGACTTCCAAGATGCTCAACACACTTCACAGAGGGTGTGAAATGCATTATAAGCAAACTGCCAGATGTAAATAAGGATTTAGACAGCACCCAGAGAGAGAGAGAGGGCTCATCAGTAACAAGGGATCCTTAGTAAGATCCTCAGCACACAGCTCATCAGAAACAATGGAGGAGAAAGGCAGTGGGCTGAGATGTTCACAGAGCCAAACAAATAAGAACAAAACACACAGAAATACAACCCTGCCAAAGAACAGAGAGAAAATATAATGAACAAAAAGGAACTGAGCCTCATAAAAATATGAGCGTGTTTAAGCACATTAATATGTTAGAAGGGACAAAAGAAGCAGAAAAAGCATGTGAAGAAATAAGGGATGAAAACGTCCACAATTTGCTGTACAACACCAGTCTGCACATGCAAGAAGTCCAACAAACTCTAGGCAGGATAAATGCAAACATCCTCATACCGCCACATCATGATTAAAAATTCTAGAAGTAAAAAGCCATGAAATAAGCTTGAAATCTATGAAAGGAGAAGAACAAAACACTTTACGTGCACAGGAAACGCAATGACTAACAGCTGACCTCTTGGCAGGACCAGTGATGGCTAGAGGCAAATGATGGTTCAGCATAATAAAGGCAAACTGCTGCCAGCTAAGAGTGTGTGTCAGCAGAGCTGCCTTTCCCAAATGGAGATGAAATAAAGGCGTTCTAAATAAACACAGAGACTATTACCAGCAGATCTGCCCTGTGAGAAAGACTAAGTGACATTCCTTAACCAGAAACTAAATAAACCAAATTAGAAATGTCAATCCATATGAAAAACAGAGAGCACTCATAAAGGTAATTATGTAACTATTAATAACTAGCATGAATTCTTATTTTCCAGCTAGCTGTGTTTTAAATGCAACTTTATTAGATAATATGTAAATGACTATGTTGTTTGACCTACAGATATAGAAAGATAATAACAGCATAAAGGAATTAGGTGATAGCAGAGTTGGATTGCAGTAAAGAAATTTCACTATGTGGTGATTCAAACCACAGGCACAGGAAAACCTGAAACATCAAATTAGAAAGCAAGTCTATTAAACTTTAAAAATGATATACATATTTTCCTTTTTTAGATGCTTTAATAAATATAAAATTAAGTCAGTAATACTTTTAACAATTAATTACTGGGCTTGTAACATTTTAGATAAAATACATACAAAAATCACAGCATAAAAATGAGGGAAAAGAAATACAGAAACAGAAATGTGAGTAATGTTTCCACGTTAAGTTTTGATAAGTTTTTTAAAGCATGCATCTAGAAAGTCCTACAGATCAGAACACAGACAAAGGGATTAGGGACCAGAACACAGACTCAGTGGCACCAAAAGCTGGTTCTGCACAAAGAGGAACAGACCTGACAGGGCTTCAGTGAAGCTGACAAAGAATGGAAGAGAAAAGATCTGAGTTTCTCAGAGATGAAAAGGACATTACTATTCAATAAAAGGAATTAAAAGAATATTTGCGCAGACTAGTTGAATCACTCAGATGAAGTGAACAAATTCCTAAAGAAACACAAGCTCCATACACTGAGTCAAGGACAAGTTTTTTAAATCTCTGGACTATCCACACAATGGAACACTGTCCATTGGTCATGAAGAACTGTTAAGTGCTACCTCATGGGATAGCCATGGAAATGCCTGATAAACAGGGGAGCCAGCCACAAAGCCCACAGGTCACACAATTTGAAAACACTGAGAAGCAAAAGGAGCCAGTCACCAAGCCCAGAGGTCATACAATTTTATTTGTATAAAGGCCCAGAAGAGACAACTCTGTAGAGACAGGAGTGGCTGCTGCCTATGCTAGGAAGCATGGAGGACCTGAAGGGTGGGTGAAGTCCAAGAGCTATAAAGTTTCTTTGGGGCTCATGAAATATTCTAAAATTGATTGTCATGATGATTATACAACCTTGCAACTAAACTAAGCACAATTAAGTCATATACTTAATATTTGAAATGTGTGCTATGTGAGAAATGTCAATTAAGCTGTTTTTATTTTCTAATGGTCTGGATGTAGAGGGATCTTAAGATACAAAAATGCTTGCAATAGTCTAGGCAAGAAAATGGGCACCTGAGCTGGGGAGAAGCCTGGAAATGGAAATCAAGAAGAAGGGATGGCCCCAGCTTCTGAAGTAATAGAAGATAAGACTCTTGGAAATAAATGGTCACAGAACCAAAAACCTAAGTCTTAAAGCCAAGTCAGGGTCAGTAAAATACAAGAACACTGTACAACATGATGGCTATAGGTGATAACAATGGTTCATGCATGCGAAATTGCTATGAGAGTTGATATTATGTATTCTTACCACAAAAATTAGGTACATAATACATAGTAGATAAAATTAGCTCATAGGTTCATTAGCTTGATTTGACCATTCCACAAATATTCATATATCTAAATATCATGTTGTGTATCAGAAATACACTATACCATAATAATATAAATGCTATAAAAGTCTCAAAAATCCCTTTCAAAGTATAAGAATATAAGAAAATGTTAAGGACTTACAAACAACAACAAACAATATGGGTTTATGAGAATTTGCCACAGGGATAGTTGGTACTGGAGAAAAGAGGAATGGTTGTGGATTCCAAACACAAGGAAAAGATAGTCCTGGCAAAGAAAACAGAAGCTCCTCATGTGAGGCAGGTATCCATTAATGTGCTCACCAAATATCGAGAGTCTGCCATGAACAACACTCTGGATTCACCGTGCTTAAGAGCTAGCTCCATGGACGTTCCAGTTAGCAGGGAGATAGACAGCTCCCAGCACATACACAATATGCATGTAGCATATTGAAGAGGAATAAATGCTAAGCAAGGGAGGGAGACAGAGCAGGCAGATCATATGCATCATGCAAATGCTCTGAGGAGACTTCGGTGAAGAGTTGAGACATAATCCTATGACTACATGAACCGAGCATCGCAGAAGAGGCTAACACATATAGGGATGACTCAAGAACTTGAGGAATAGCAAGAGTAGCAGGATGATGAATGGAGTGCAGACAACAGGCAAGGAGTAACAGAAGCCAGCAGGGACCAGGTTATTAACTAGGGATGTAGGGGGAAAAGTAGCAAGGTGTAGTGTTTGTGGGATGGGTAGAGGTGTCTCAGTAAAGTGTTTTCCATGCAAGCACAAAGATTTGATTTTAATTCCCCAAACCTGCTCACTTATATAGCTCTGGCACTGGGGAGGAGAGACAGACAGATCTCTGTGGCATACTGCCCAGCCTGCCCAGTTGAATTGGTGTGCCCTAGGCCAGTGAGAGACTCTGTCTGAGAGAAAGTATCAGCTCCTGAGGAACAACACTTGAGATTGGCCTCCACATGAGCACACACATATACATTTTTTTAGTTTAAAAATATAATTTTTTTAAAGATAAGGACTTGATCCTGATACTGATACATATTAAAAGTACAGTTAACAGGTAATCTCTGAGGTGTTAGGCTGGGTAGGCAGATACAAAATTAGTTGGCTAGGAATGTGCTTAAGGAACACTGCAAAAACTCCAGGACCAATCAAGAAGTGTTTGAACATGGAGTATCTGAGGGAAGAGATGGATCAATAGACTCTCTTGAGATTTCGGGAGCACAGGGAACATGCCTGAGTAAACAAGCGAAGGTTACTGGGGTTGCAAAGGTCATGCTTCTGTTCCTATGCACAGCACAAAGAAAGCCAGGTTGGAATGCACCTGAAACTGGGCTTAACTTTTTTCACATCAATATATGAGGCTTATCATAGTCTTGAAGATGCTAAAGAGAGACACAGCGAGATAGATGATCAGAGTGTAACTTTAAATACAGTTGTTGCCCATGGAAGCTGCCAACCCTGTGGCTAAAAGGATTCCTTTCTTGTCTTTCCTTTTTTAAAAAATTAATTAATTAACTTTTGGTTTTTTGAGACAGGGCTTCTCTGTGTATCCCTGGCTGTCCTTTGTAGAACTCACTTTGTAGACCAGGCTGGCCTCAAACTCACATAGATCCATCTGGCTCTGCCTCCCAAGTGCTGGGATTAAAGGCGTGCGCCACCACTGCCCAGCTGGGGAGTCCTTTCTTATAAGAGGGTCTTCTTAGCCACACTGGGACATTGAACCTAAGGGCTTAGGCAAATCGTAGTTTTCTGTAGCTGCTCAATGATTCAAAGTCAATCCCAAGTATCCAGATCCACAAAATGTCCCCTGGAAGTCCAAGAAGTCTACTGACATTGCTGTTTTGGTGGTGGTGGATGGAGGTTTGGAGCATTCTAAAGAGTAGGAGTAGACAGGACCTTTCAACCATTGATTGCTTGTTGTGTGCTAACATGATGGCACTAATTTTACCTTTGGCTAGTGTGGTGGTTTGAATAGGTATGGCCCCCATGGACTCATGTGTTTGAATGCTTGGCCATAGGGAGTGGCACTATTGGGAGGTGTGGCCTTGTTGGAGTAGATGCGGCCTTGTTGGAGGAAGTGTGTCACTGTGGAGCCAGGTTTTGAAGTCTCATATACGTCAAGCCACACCCAGTGAGACAAATTCCTTTTGCTGCCTGTGGATCAAGATATAGAACTCTCAGCTCCTCCAGCACTGCATCTGCCTGCATGCTTGCCATGATGGTAACAAACTAAACCTCAAAACCGTAAGCCAGCCCCAATTAAATGTTTTCTGTTATAAGAGTTGCTGTGGTCATGGTGTCTCTTCACAGCAGTAGAAACTCTAACTAAGGCAGTTGGTGTCCCCTGAGAAGCACAACTGCCTCATTTTACATCTAAGGAGACTGGAGGGGTCAGAAAGGTCTAGTAGCTACCTACTGTCCCTGTCAGCACAGACAACCTTCCATGAGGAGCTGCTGTAGCTAAAACTGGCAGTCACAAGCTGGGAGCTGCCAAAAGAGAGCAGCTCTGAGACTAAAGGAGGACTGTCTATCTGTCACAAGGCCAGAAGAAACATAGCAGCCATTCTTACCCAGCCCTGGCCTAGGCTCTTTTGTAGAAGGGGTATGGTGCCCTCCTTCAGAAGCACGCATCCTCACTTTTTCTTTGCACTGCCAGTGACTGCGGATATGACTGTCACACAGTCTCCTGTCTCAGTTCCCCCAGCTATCAACACCAATGCTGGGAGATAGGAGAAAGAGACAGGGAAGAGGCTGCTACAAGAAGAGGTAAGCTAAAGGCGACACCTGTGCTTGGTCTGAGACAGCCCTGCCAGACTGTACTCCAATTCATCATCCTTCAGAACAAAGTATGCGATGTCCTCAGCAACTTGTATTTTTCCAAATTCTTTATCAGGAGTCTAGCAAGTGTGCCAGCACTCCACTTTCTTGCATTAACCCTGCCTCTTCAATTTGTGATTACTGTTCAAGCCACCAAGGCGATTTGACTCTGAGCTCTAATGGGCATTGAGCAGCTGAGCTCAGAGGACCAGAAAAAAAAAAATACAACCCTCTCTGAAGCACAGCTGTGGACAAGTCCCAGTGTTCTTCACCCCAGACCCCCATGCTCGGCTCCCACCGGCTGCATGCATCTGCCAGCTGACTTCTTAACACAAGCATGGTTGGTGGATGCTGTGTTGTCCAGAAGAGCTGTCATTTGACATTTGAGGTCTCTGAGAAATGAAGTTCACATGAGGGTGGCCAAGCCCTGAGAACTGCAGAGCCTCACACTCAGCCCAGCCTGTCCCTGCTAGAGGCAAGAATGGCCTCTGGCTGCCTGTACATCCTTGAATGCCCATCCTGACAGCCTGTCCAAGCCCCCACAGATACAGATGAATAGGAAGCCATGTACAGCCTGTTCTTTTCTTCCACCCATGGAGGACTATGTGTGCCTGGATTCTGAATCCAGCCCTAGCTGGAGTCCTTGAGATTTTTCTGTTGCTTTCTTGACCTCAGATTCTCAGCTCAGCCTGTGAATGCACACAGCTATGTACAGCTGGCCCTCCTGGACACTGTTTCTGCATCCAAGAATTCAGTCAAAATAATTTTAAAAGCTGCTTCCACACAGAACATGTTCAGACTGTTTCTTGTCATTCGTCTCTACATAGTACAATATAACAGTTATCTGCATTTCATTTATGTTACATTAAGTAGTATAAGCAACCTGGAGATGATTTAAGGTATATAGACGATGTGCAAGGTTATGAGCAAAATCTGTGCCATTCCATAAGACAGAATTGAGCATCCAAATACCCTGTGGTACTAAGGTTCAGCTGTGCATCATTCTCTGTGTTTCCAGGCATTTGCACAGCAACTTCTTACTGTTCCAGCATTCAGTCTTCTCCCTGTCTAGCTAATTGCCCAAGCCCAAGCCCAAGCCCATTGGATTCTACAATCAATCTGTGTTCAGCTTCTTGGCAAGGAGCTGTGACAAGGAATCTGCCCTCCCTCTCCTCACCCAGGCCTATATTTCATCAACCGGTCACATTTTAGCAGCTAGAAAGGAAAGAACAACTATGTGGCGACTGATAGTGAGTTAGGCACATCTGGGGGAAAAAGTGTAAGTCATGTGTAAACATCACCTTCATTGCATAGCAACATCTGTCCTGTATTTTACTTCTGTCTATTACCTTCTGACCCAACCCAGGAAAACTGACCGTACTGTAGAGCTAGTCTACAAGACACCATGACAGATGCAGACATGCCCATGAGTTTTGTGAGTTTGGCTCCTAAAATGAAAAAGTAGATGAAAGAAAGTTGAAGAAAAACTTTATCCCAAGGCCTTGATGTTCAATATCACAGATGGTCAGTGTTAGAAATCAAACTCAGGAAAAATGGCTGAGGTGCCTATTTAACATATCAAAGTGAACCTGGCGTCCAGATTCTCCCTGCATCCCTCAGACCCTACCTGTTACAGGGCCCTCCTTGCTGGCATACCCCACCCTCTACTCTAAACTTCTCCAGTCCAGGGGCTGGGCTGCCCTTCCCCCAGCTGCCTTTCTCTATATAATCCAACCATTTTGGTTACCTGGCTTTTTCATCTACTCTTTGGGCCTCCTGACTGCTGCATCTGGTCCGCTCTCCCCTACCTCCATTCCCCTCCCCATCTCCTCACATGGCTCTGGGTCATGTACACTCTGGACTTTGCCAGATGTCCCTGCCTCTGGCTATGCTCTCCCAACATGTCAATAATAAACCTTCTCCACCATACCTAGGAACAGTCATGTTCCTTTCCTTTTGATTTCTTTCCATTCAGTCAGCAGTCAGGGTGGGGTAGGTGACACTGTAGACCAGACTACTGACAAGTGAGATCATGAGCACTCAGTGCACAGCCTGGCCCAGACGATGGAAAGCTGGAGCTCCTCTTCTTCAACAACCCACAACCTGTGTTGGTCAGCTCTCCATCGCTGTGACAAATGTCGGACATAAGTCAACCTAAAAGGAACAAGGTTTGTTCCAGTTCGTGGATTCATGACTTGTAGCCCATATTTTGCTCCATTGAGTTGTAGCTTTCGTAAGGCAGCACATTATCATGGAAGTGTGTGGAAATGACCCACCTCATGGCAGCCAGGAGGGAAAGACAGGAAAAGTCTGGAATCCTAATATCCCTTCAAGGACAGGCCATCACGACCAGACTACCTTCTAGCAGGTGCTAAAAGTCCTACTATTTTCAATTAATGCCGCAGGCTGGGGGCTGACCCATTAGAAAATATAGCACTTAGGAGATATTCAAGACCCAAGACCCAAACTGCAGCATATCTTAACGCAGGAAACTTCTAACAACTGAGGTGACATGAGAAGTTGTATCCTTGGTAATAGAACTGCCTGAGGAGTTGGAGGCATACTTCCCCAGGATACTTCCAGCCTGGGGTACCAGCTTGAAAGCTCAAAGAGAAGAGACAAAGGGAATATGAGATAAATAAAGTAGGAAAGACTATGCTAAGTTAGAAATGATGGGCACAGAACAGGAGAAAGTACATCAAGAGGATATTGAATAGAGTCCATTAGGCATCAGCAAGATTTGGGGTGGGTCTAAGTGCAATCAAAGGAATGGGCAGAGGAGAATTATGGTTAAAGTATATGGGATGAACTGTAACAATCCAGGCCGAACACCTTCCTAAGTTCTGTGACCTTGGATATGTTAATTCTTCTCTCTACACCTCAGTTTCCATGTGTGAATGATGTTTTCAGGATATTCTAGAGCAGTGGTTCTCAACCTGTGGGTTATGGCCCCTTTGGGGGGGGTCAAAGAACCCTTTCACTGCCTAAGACCATTGAAACACAGATATTTACATTATGATTCATAACAGTAGCAAAATTACAGTTATGAAGGAGCAACGAAAACTTTTTTTTTTTTTAATTTTGGTTAGGGAGTCACCACAATATGAGGAACTGTATTAAAAGGCCACAGCATGAGGAAGATTGAGAACCACTACTCTAGAGGTTTTTGGTGGCTGCTCATACCCAGCAGTTGCCTTCGGTTTCAAGTGAACTGATGTGGACATTTCCATTCTGAGAGGCTCATACTTTTGCCAATAGTTCTGCACCAGATGCTCAGGCCATAGTCATAGCCAGGCTCCTCTGTGCTGTGCTGCAGCATTCTCTGAAGCAGAGGGATGGCTGTTCTGGAGTTCAGGAAAGTAATGCTCCACAGAAGCTTGAATGAAGGACAGACAGGAGCTTCTGGGGCAGTCAGCAGTTAAGTACATAAGCAGCTTGTGTTCTCCTGTGACTCCAGGGGAGGCAGGCTATTCTTGCCTGTGGCAGCTGACTCTATAACAGCCTCTGAGTTTACATCCCCTCATCCCACCCCATCATTCCATCTCTCTGCCACCTTTGGCTCCAGCGCTTACTTTCCAATATGCGAGCTCTAGCCTTGTTCCTGGTTCTGTGTTCTAAAACTAAGATAAAGTATTTTCCTTTTGAGGTGTTATAGTATTAGATGAAGTAATCCATAGGAAAGCTTTGGAAGAATAGATCAGCACAGTGAATAAAAAATAAATGAAGAGCCCCAAAGCCCACAGCCCAGTCTCATAGCTGGCCTTAGTGCTGTGGGACACTCTCCGGGTAGTCTACATTTTCTCTGCCTAGTCATGAAGACTTGGAAACCCAGGTCTTATTCTTTGGATGGCCATACTCTTGACAAGGGTCTTAGGTCCTTGAAAGATACTACAAGAGTTACACACTTACTAGTGTAAACCCTTCTTTTTGTAAATGCCAAGCATATGGTGTGGCCTGTGGACAAGGGCTCAGTTTTACCTCTGTGTATGAAGCCTTGCTTGACAATATAAGGAGAAATATCTAGGAGGAAGCCAGAATTCAGATCAGGTCCTCCTTCATTCATTAGTTAAGCACCTGGAGGCTATTTCACAGGTATATATTGGCCACCTACTGTGTGTAGAGTACTGATGAGCTTAGTCTGGTGCTGGGCTACAATCAACATGAAAATACAAATCTCAGCCTGGAAGGTTGCATAACCTTATGGAGTAGATCACACATGCTTACTGGAAATAGCTTGGATTCATGTATGTGATAAAGAATAAAATCTCCACCTTCAGTCCTTCACTATTTCAGTTGTCTCATTAAAAAAAGGAAGACATTGCAGGCTACTAACACTTGTATTTAAGAATGTCTTTTGAGAATGTTCTATGACAACTTTCTATGGCATAAACATGTCTAATGACCAGTTCAACAACATCAGTGATGCCGTGTTGATGGCTGATACCCTTGATTGACTCAGTGTACTGAGAATGACTCTGCAGCTTGGTAATCATCCTCTCAAAAACCCATAGTCACACCAGACATAGAACCATAAGAAAAGCATTGGGCAAAATTGGGGACATTTTACAAAATATTTTTTCAATACTTCTTAAAACTTCTAAGGTCAACCAAAAGAAGCAAAGCTAGAGAATATCACAACTGATAAGAGTCTGAAGTGACCTAGTGTCTTAGTCAGTGTTCTATCGCTATGAGGAGACACATGACCAAGGCAACTCTGACAGAAGAAAGCATTTAATTGGGGCTGGCTTACAGTTTCGGAGGGTTAGTTCATGATCATCATCATGGTGGGAAGCAGACAGGCATGGCACTGAAGCAGTAGCTGAGAGCTTTACATCCTGATCCACAGGTGGCAAGAAGAGAGAGAGAGAGAGAGAGAGACTTGTCCTGGTGTGGGCTTTTAAAACCTCAAACCCCACCCCCAGTGGCACACCTCCTCCAACAAGGCCATACCTCCTAACCCTTCCAAAACAGTATCAGCTGGGGACGATGCCTGCAAATACATGAGTCTATAAGGGTCATTCTCATTCAAACTACCACACATAGTGACTAAACGTCCCAAGTAGGGTTCTAGGACACAAGAGAACACTTGTAAGAGGTGAAGAAAACAGTAGCTTTAACTATGGACAGTTTATCCACACCGGCTCATCAGCTGTGATAAATAAACCATAGCATAACATAAGATACAAATAGTAACGGAGGCTGGACCTGTGGGAGGTAGGAACTGTGAACCTTTGTGGTGGGGGTAGAAATGCAGCACATGGGCACTTCTCCAGGCCAAGCAGCCCCTGCCAATAGGTAAAATTAGTCATCTGTTTTTGAAATATTTTAATAACATTCCCTAGACGACTAGATCTACATTAAAAACTTGACATAATGTTAAGTTGTATTAAGGTTCTCCAGAGAGATGGAACCAATAGAAGACAGATAAATAAAACAGACAGGTAGGTGATAGATGTTACTGGATTTATTAGGGCAATTGGATTACAAGGCTATAGTGGCTGAGAGGTCTCTTAGTATGTTATCTACAAGATGAAGTTCCTGGGATGTTGGTAGCATGACTCAATTTAAGCTCCAAAGCCTCACAAACATGAGGTGCTGATGACAATGTTGCAACTCTGACCCTGAGGCCAAAGGCCTGAGAATCTGCTGGTGGTTGGTCCAAGTCCTATCATTCACAGACCAGAGAACCTGGAGCTCTGATAGCTAAGGGTAAGATGAGGGTGTCCTGACTCCAGGGCAAGAACATGTTAGATTTCCCACTGCCCTTTTGTTCCACATAGGGTGCCTGCTGATTGCGTGGTACCACATGAGGATAAATCTTCCTTCTTGGTCCACCAATCTGGAAGCACTTTCATAGACATTAACAGAAATGATGTTCTCCCAGCTCTCTATCTAGCTCTTAATCAAGTCAACACCTAAAATTAGCCATCACACAGGTGTACAAAGGAAGATGTGTGAATACCTTTATTCCCACAGAAATCCTACTTTTTCCCTCAGAATAAAGGATCTGGGTTTCCCTTTTTCTTCTTAGCATTTTTAAACAGAATCTTCTTTACATGCAGAATTACTTGAAAACACAAGAAAGCATTCCTCACTGTACATGTGGACCTGGGAAAGCTAATTCAGCAGGTAAAAATGTTGTCTCTACATCACACAATACACACATACACACACATACACACACACACACACACACACACACACACACACACAAATAAATAAATAAATAAATAAATAAATAAATAAATAAATAAAAAATTTTAGCAAGAGACGTCTTCCTTCCCTATTTGTAATCCTTTAACTCCTTCACTTGTGCCATTGTTCTAGCTAAGTGTTTAAACATTAGATTTAATAGGAATGGTTTGAGTGAACATCCTTGTCATGTTCCTAATTTAAGTGGAAATGCTTTGAGTTTTTCTCTGTTTGGCATGATGTTGTCTGTGGGTTTGTTGCAGATTGCCTTTATGATGTTGACATATGTCCTCTGCATCTCTATATTCTTCAGGACTGTTTTCATGTGATGTGATTTTGTTAAAAAGTTTTTTCTGCCATCTACTGAGACCATCATCTATTGATGATCATGTGGTTTCAGTCCTTGAGTCAATTTACATGATGGATTACCTGTATGTTGAATTATCCCTTCATCTCTGGGATGAAGCCCACTTGATTATGGTGGGTGATGCTTATGTGTTCTTGAATTTGGTTTGCAAGTTTTTTGTTTTGCTTTGGTTTGCTTTGGTTTTTCAAGACAAGGTTTCTCTGTGTAACAGCCCTGGCTGTCCTGGAACTTGCTCTGTAGGCCAGGCACCCTCATACTCACAGAGGCCACCTGCCTCTGCCTCTGGGTACTGGAATTAAAGGTATGTGCCACTACCGCCTGACTGGTTTGCAAGTATTTTTCTATCAGTGTTCATCAAAGAGATTTTCTTTTCTTCTTGGCTTTTAAATTTGGTTTTGGTATCAAGGTAAAAGTAACTTCATAAAAAGAATTTGTAAATGTTCTTTCCTTTTATATTTTACAGAATAATTTGAGTATTGGCATTAGTTCTTCCTGGAAGGTCTGGTAGAATTCTATGCTGAATCCATCTGGCTTTCCTTAGTTGGGAGATTTGTAATTGCTTGTTATAATCCTGGTAATCTCAGTGGTTGGTATGGGTCTATTTAAGTTACCTTCTTCATCTTGATTTAATTTTGATAAGTCATATACATCTAGAAACTCATCTATTTTTAATTTTTTTTCAGTTTAGGTGAAAATAGATTTTTTTTGAAATATGACTCAGGATTCTTGGAATTTCCTCAGTATCTTTTGTAATTCCTCTTTCTCCTTTCTAATTTTATTAATTTGAGTTCTCTTTTTCTACCCCATGTTAATTTTGATAAAGGTATGTCAATCTTATATATCTTTTAACAGAATCTACTTTATTTCATTGATTCCTTGGATTTTTGTTTGTATTTTATTAATTTCAGCCCTGATTGTGATTATTTCTTTCCATCCATGATATGAGATGATATAATTTTTATACATAAAAGACCCCAAAGACTCCATTAGAAATTTCTTTTTCTTTTTTTTTCTTTTTTCTTTTCTAGAGCTGAGGACCAAACCCAGGGCCTTGTGCTTGCTAGGCAAGCGCTCTACCACTGAGCTAAATCCCCAACTCCCCCCCCACCCCCACCCCCGCACCACCACCATTAGAAAATTTGAACAATTGGTGAACACACTCAACAAAGTATCAGGATACAAAATCATTTTACAAGTGTTGATCAACAAAATGCACCACAGACATGTATACAGGACAGTCTGATGGAGGCAACTTAGTAAGAGAGGTCCCCTCCTCCCACACGTTTGGCATCAAGCTGACAAAACATTGGGTAACTACTTGTGGAAGAATGAAACTAGATCCTTAGTGCTCAGGATGCATGAAGCTCAGCACCAAATGTACTGAGAACCTCAATATAACCCTGTTAGAGGAAAACGGGGTGGGGGCTCAGAAAAGGGGGTTCTGAGTAAGACGCTGAAAACAGGCATTGAGAGCAGCAACTGGTAAATGAGACCTCATGAAACTGGAAAGATTCTGTGCAGCAAAGGACACCACCATTCAAGTATGTTTCCATTGGTGTGCTCATAGAACTCAGGAAACCAGGGAGGCACTTGGGCAGATTCCTTTAAGACAGGGACGATAGAACTCGGGTGATAGGAAGAGAAAATGGGGAATCGAGTAAGAAAAACTAAGTGGGGTGAGAGATGGGAAGACACCGTAGAGGAGGGAGTGTGGGGGAAGGACAACTAACATTCAAGACTTTTGAAAAAGCCAAATGGAACCCTACAACTCTAGAAACTTCCTAGACTATATATGCATTTATACTATATTATATATATAATGTATAATATGTGTATATAACATCTAACACAATTATATATGTATATAAATATTTGCATATATATGTATATATTTCAAGACAGGGTTCCTCTGTGTAGCCCTGGATGTCCCAGAACTCACTTTGTAGACTAGGCTGGTCACAAACTCAGAGATCCGCCTACCTTTGTCTCTTGAGTGCTGGGATTAAAGCTACCATGCCTAGCTGCATACATATACATTTAAAAGGGTTTAAATGGAGTTACCCTTTAACAAGGAGACAGCATCTCTCCCAGACACAATAGGCTGTCAAATATAAAGCCCAGTGCAAACAATGAAACTTGTTCAAAACACGCCTCCTGCTGCCTTCAGGTCAAGATGTGGAACTCTCAGCTACTTCTCTAGCACTATGTCTGCCTGCACACTGCCGTGATGACAATGGACTAAACCTCTGAACTGTAAGCCAGCCCCAATTAAATGTTTTCCTTTATAATAGTTGCTGTGGTCATAGTGTCTCTTCACAGCAGCGAAACCCTAACTAAGACATTGATTAAGACCACTGATTGCTCTTCCAGAGGACTAAGGTTCAATACCCAGTACCTATATGACAACTCACAACCATCCACATTTTTGGCTTTCTTGGGTATAGGCAGACATATGGTGCACAAACATGTATGCACCATAAACACATTTTTTAAATTAAAAGATATGCCAAAAGATATGTGATTGTGGCACAAATGGTTATGGAAGTAATCAAACCCTTTCTAATTGAATATAAGGCACTTTCCAGAAGACAGAATGCATGTCTGGCACTGTAAATGGGGACAAGAACCTGAAGCTAGGCAGGTAATAGGCCCTAGGGGGAGCTTACTACTATTATTCAGCTAATGGACATGCTATTAAACTGACTCCTAAAGACTTACCATTATACCCACAGATAAGTGGATCTCTCAACCCTCATCAGAGAGTTCTTTTTTGTAGTTGATGGCAGTTGACACAGAGACCCACAGTTGATCCATATGCAGAGAATAAGAGATTGCAGGGAGCCGGGCAGTGGTGGCACATGCCTTTAATCCCAGCACTCGGGAGGCAGAGCCAGGCAGAGCTTTGTGAGTTCAAGGCCAACCTGGTCTACAGAGCAAGATCCAAGAAAGATGCAAAGCTACACAGAGAAATCCTGTCTCGAAAAACCAGAGAGAGAGAGAGAGAGAGAGAGAGAGAGAGAGAGAGAGAGAGAGAGAGAGAGAGAGAGATTGTAGGGGTGCTCAACTCTAAGTGAGATATCTATATCACAGTCATCCTCCCAAGGCTCAAGCATCATTACAGACAAAAATGGGGAGGGGGGTTGTAAGAGCAAGAGGGAATGGATGATTGCATCAAAGCAGTGTTCGTCAGACACGACAGCACAATTGCTCACAGGAACCCACACACATCAGCTGTGACAGCATGCACAGCCCTGCACAAGATCAAGCCAGACAAACTACCAGCATGAAGTGGGGGAGGTGGTCAGGAAATCCTTCCCAGCCCCCACTGAGGAGCTGTTAGCAATTCATGGCTGCTAGCAGGAGAGTCTGTTTTCTTCAAGGATATGGCCCCCAAGTGTCTATCAGTGCTCCAGAAGATGGCAGGCATAGGGTACACACTCTATGTGCATACGTATAGCACTAAGACGACTCTGTGGGTTTAAAAAAAAGAGAACACATGAAATTGAGAAGGACCAGTGTTGGGGAAAGGGGTGGACTTGTTCAAAACACATCATATGAGTGTATACAATTCTTTGTTTTGAGCCAGGCAAGAGTGGTGCATGCCTTTAATCCCACCAGGGGCCGGTGGATCTCTGTGAGTTTGAGGCCAGCCTGGTCTACAGAGCTAGTTCCAGGATAGCCAAGGCCACACACACACACACACACACACACACACACACACACACACACACTAAAAAAGCACAAACAAAACCCCTGTCTCAAAAAGCAAAAAACAAAACAAAATAAATTTATTCTTCCTTGTTTTTGTTTGTTTGTTGAAACAGGGTCTCACAGTCTAGCCTTAGCTGTCCTGGATCTCACTCTGTAGACCAGGCTGGCCTCAGACTCACAGAGAATCATCTGCCTCTGCTTCCCAAGTGCTGAGATTAGAGGTTTGTGCCATCATGCCCAGGTCTGTATAAAATTTTTAATCCATAAAAAAGGAAAGCATAACTTTGTAAACTAAATGTCATGTGGCTGAAGATGTAGCTAAGTTAGAAAAGACTGAGTTTCATTCCAGATACACTAGACACACACACACACACACACACACACACACACTCGGCATGACATATGGCATACACACACAGGCACACTCACAGTTGTTTATTATAAAAGCTTTCAATACAGACAAGTATTTATCATAGAGTGCAATGAATTCTCAGCAGCTTAAATATGAGGCACATGTACCAACTCATGCCTGATCAATTATTTCTTCCCTGTTATTTTGAGACATATCCCAGACATATCATTTTATCTGTAAAAGCTTTCCCCATTTCAAGAAGGCATATGAATCCCAAGGGTCTCATAAATGTTATTATGTTCTTTTTCCTGCAGCTTGTTCAAATTGGGAAACAAAGTTTGCATGTTGCAATTGATTAAGGTAATTGCTTCTTCTGTTCCATTCTGAGGTTCTCTTCCATGCCCCCCAATCTATTTGTTGAAAGCTATGGGGTTTTTTGTGTCATGGTTTCTTGTCTGGACTTCTTTTAAGGTTTCTTTCTTTTCTTTCATCTGTATGAGTGTTTTGCTTGCATGTATGTGTATGTACCACATGTGTGTCTGGTGTCCCAGGAGGTCATTAGATCCTCTGGTATTATAGTTTTGGGTAGCTGTGAGGTGCGTGCTGGGAACTGAGCTCAGGTCCTCTGCAAGAATAAGAAATGCGCTGGGCGGTGGTGGTGCATGCCTTTAATCCCAGCACTCGGGAGGCAGAGCCAGGTGGATCTTTGTGAGTTCGAGGCCAGCCTGGTCTGTAGAGTGAGATCCAGGAAAGGTGCAAAGCTACACAGAGAAACCCTGCCTCGAACCCCCCGCCCCCCCAAAAAAAGAATAAGAAATTCTCTTAACCACCAAGCCAAGCCATCTCTCCATCATTCAAGTCTGGATTTTGCTGGTTTCATTCTTTGAATGTGAGGCTAAACTGATCTTTCTCCATTTGATAGCTGGAACACTTGGAGAAACTCCTGTCTAGTCCTGGCTTGCCTTGTGTCACAGTTAGTAAAGACAAGGCTGGAGAACCATTTTATTATCTCTTTTACTTAACGATGTTTTCAAAATGATGGCCACATTGCCTTCTGCCCTGCAGTGATGGCCATCTAGATTTATTCTTGCTGCTCTTCCCACTTCCCTATTACTACACACTCATGCATTTAAATAGACTTGGTGTGCCTTGGTCCACTGTAGTTATCATCATGGGTGTCAGTGATGCTCAGATTGTCCATTATTCAAGTGGTATCTCTTGCTTGGTTCATGAGTACAGGCAAGGTGAAGGCGAGACATCAGCATACCACTATTATTAGTTCTTGTCACCATGCAGGGTAAAAATCCAGAGAGGATTCCACTATTTCACTTGTACAAACCTTGGAGAACACAAATGTTCTTAGCCTGGCAGGAGGAAGGACTGTAGTAGACTTAAGAGAGTGCCATGCTCCTCTGCAGAGGAAAACCTCTTGGGCTAATGTTCATTATACGTAAACCCAACTCCACATCTCCTTCTGGGAGATACTCCTAATGATCTAGGCAAAGAGCAAGTCATGAACTTGGCAGCCAAGCAATTTTCCATCTTCCCATATCTATCTATTCTTTGTACCACTGAGAATCTTTGTGTAAAACTTTATTGGCCTCAGACATTATTTCTAAAGGATGCATAGCTTACACATACAGGCCTCATGTGTACAGGTTGATAATCTTTTGGTTTTTTTGTTTTTGATAAATGCACATTCTGTTGCCCTATCTCCATCTACAAAAAGTTCCCTCCTCCCCTCTTTCCTGTCAATTCTACCCACTCACTCAGATAGAGCCGCTGGTTTTGGGTTTTTTTTAATCACTGTATTCATTTGTTTTGGACTTATGAATTGTAGAATGGGCTCCCCAGATTTTGGCTTCTTTCTTACGTTTTTCGAGGTATATCCCTGCTGTTAATGGTTTGTTTATTTTGAACACTGAGTTGCTACACATCAGAATTTATTTATCTTTTCACCATCTGATGGTCATTTGGATCATTTCCAGATTCTGTCTACGATAAATAAAGTGATATAAGCATTCAAGCATGAATCTTATGATGGACACCTGTCTTCATTTCTTCTGGATGGAAACTGGGCTTGAATTTTCAGTTTTATATGCTTAACTTTATGAGATACTTCTAAGAGTTTTACCAAGTGATTACACCGTTGCATATTTCTACCTCATGTGCTAACATTCTAACAATCCCCCATCCTCACTAGCACTGGGTATTACCAGACCATTGAATTCTGGCAGCTAGAGTAGTTATGGAGTGACTTCCGCTGTGATTTACATTTGCATTTCCCTAGTGACCCAGGCTCCTGATCATGTTTAGGTGCTGGTGGGCTATTCTTGGGTTCTCTGTTGTGATGTGTCTGTCCTGGGACCCTGGGCTGCTGTGCTATCTTTCTGTGTTCTGGGTACAAATCCTTCATCAGATAACTGTATTTTGAGAACTTTCTTGTAAGCCATAATTTCTTGTTTTCCTTCCCTCCCTTCTTCCTCCCTTCCTGGCAAAGACTGGTGTTGAACTCCCAACTGCACACACATCAGGTGCCTGTTTCACCACTGTACTAGGCCTCCAGCCCTGTTTTTTTATTTTATTTCACACTATTCCTATAATCCCGGGTCTTCCCTCAACTGTAGCCCAAGCTCAAATGGAAATACCATTTCCTGAGCACTTGCTTTGGCTCTTCTACCGTGTCAGGTTCTCAATATCCACGGGCTACACTTTGGGCCGGCAAAGAGCCACCGTGCACAGTCAGCAGCGGGTAAACAGACTCCCAGCGTCTCCCCATTGGGAAGTGGCAGACAGGCCATGAGCAGTGATCCCCAACCCTGGCTGCAAGTCCAACTGCAAGCTAGCAAGTGAGGTTGAAATGTCTGGTGCATGCTGGACGGTGGTGGCTCACGCCTTTAATCCCAGCACTCGGGAGGCAGAGCCAGGTGGATCTCTGTGAGTTCGAGGCCAGCCTGGTCTACAGAGTGAGATCCAGGACAGGCACCAAAACTACACTGAGAAATTCTGTTTCCAAAAACCAAAAAATTAAAAATAAAATGTCTTGTGCCTTCCCCTCTACATCCCCCCCCCCAGCCAGTTTACCCAGGAGGAGGGATGGTTGAGTTGGGGGAGGGAAGGGATGGGATAACAATGAAAGAGACATCTTGATAAAGCCAGCCATTTTATGGGGTTAGGGAGAAACCTGGTGCCAGGGAAGCTCCCAGGAATCCACAAGGATGACCCCAGCTAAGACATCATAGCAATAGTGGAGAGGGTGCCTCAACTGCCTGCCTCCTGTAATCAAATGTGTGACTACCAATTGTAATCATAGAACCTTTATCCAGTAACTGATGGAACCAGATGCACAGATCCACAGCCAAGCATTGGGCCTAGCTCCAGGAGTCCTGTCGAAGACAGGGAAGAGGAATTGTATGAGCCAAGGGGGTCAAGATCATGATGGGGAAACTCACAGAGACAGCTGACCTGAGCTCACAGTGAGCTCACAGACTCTAGACAGCTAGGAAGCCTTCATGGGACTGACCTAGGCCCTCTGCATGTGGATGACAGTTATATAGCTTCATCTATTTGTGGGGTCACTAGCGGTGGGACCAGGACTTGATCCTGATGCATGAGCTGGCTTTGGGAACCTATTCCCTGTGGTGGGATGCCTAGTTCAGCCATGATGCAGGGGGAAGAGCTTAGTCCTGCCTCAACTTGATGTGCCGTGCATTGTTGACTCCCATGAGAGGCCTGCCCTTCTGAGGAGTGGATGGGGAAGTGGGGTGTAGAAAGGAGGGGAGGGGAGGGAACAGGAGGAGAGGAGGGTTGGTAAGTAAAATACATTTTTAAAATTTTAATTTAAAAAAATGTCTAGTGCTAAAGCACTGACCTCAGCAGTTCAGATTTAATTGGGCCTGGGGAAGCTCCTAGACATGGATATTTTAAAAAGCTCCTTAGTTGATTCTGATGACCAAAATGTCTGATTCAAAGTGTACTTTAACTCCCCTGCTCAAGGTTTGGCTCCTAAGGCTCTCTCTCCCATCAACTCAGGAAGAATTAAATGGCAGACCATCCTGAGCCTGGGTACCAGCGTCATCCCCAGACTGTGCGCACTGAAAGCTCGCCTAGCTGACGCAGTTCTGCTGTGAGACAGGAGATGCTTTAGGTTTTAATTTAAGAGCTCTTTAAAATCCAATCTGTCTTCCACCCTACCTCCCAGGAGGCAGCACACCCAGACGTCAGCTCCAGAAACCAGGCCCAATTCTGGAGGCTGCAGCAGCCTGGGGAGCCGTCCAAGGTGTCCTTGTAGTCAGGCAGTCACAACTGGCAATCCACAGTTGCAGAGGGGTCTCAGTGGTTTACTGCAAACAGCTCTCTCACTGACAATTTTCAATTTGCTGTCATTTAATGAGGCTTCAAGGAAGGCCGCTGTGTGGTGGGGGAGGGGCCCACACTGCTTGGCAGTGTACTACTAACAGGGCTGTGGCTTTTGGAGGCTGAGCTGTATTCCCTAACAGTCAGCAAACAGCTTCCTCTAAAATAATACCTGTCTTGATGTTCCTCCTTATGATGTTTATAGCTCCTTGCAATGAACCCCAGTGGTCCTTATTTATTCCAGAATCAGAGCCCCACTATCACTTGAATGAGGCAGGGAGAAGATGAATTTCATGAATGGCTCCGTAGAGCACTGAAGATTACCATCATCACTAGAGTGTCAAAAACATGGTATGCAAATGATGCTGGAGGATTGTTCCCAGCCACCAAACTCTGCAGTTAGCCCCGAAAGATTGCTTCAGGGGAACCAGATGAGTCTCACCAAGACCCATTCTCTCCAGAAAGCTCAGGGCCCTGCTTACCAGAACAGAGTCAAGCTCCAGGGGCACCCCAGGGATTGGTGGGGTCTCAGGGCCACATTTCCAGAGCAATGGCTTTTAAGGGTGACCCATGGGCCACCAGCATGAGTATCACCTGGAACACGGCAGAAATGAAACTCATCAGCTGAGCTCAGGTCTCCTACAGCAGAGTTCTGGGGCTGAGGTCCAGCCATCCATGTTTTCATAAGCCCTCCAGGGAATTCCGAAAGATCAGGAACCACCGTCTGAGTCTTGACTCTAGAGAACATCTCTCTTGGAAAGTGTGGGCCCTCCTGAATTACAAGCAGGAAATTGTCAGGGAAGAACATCCCCATCCCACCACCCCCGCACCCCAATGCAGTTAGTTTCTGGTCATTTCCTTGCTGATGTGTAGGGATACGTCCAGGAGAGCTAGGTGGTGAAAGCAAGACCCTACCCGTGGCAGAGCGGAGCAGCAAATCTTTGCTGACTGCTGGCTGCTGTGCCAGGTGGCTGGTGGAAGAGATGGCGCCTCTGCTCCAGTTGCGCCAGGTCTGCAGACATACCTCGAGAGGCTACTGGATGAACAGACGTTAGGGAAGTGGGTTGATGAAAAGGGGAGTGTCAGGAATTCCTCCTCCCAGCCCATAGAAATAGACTGAACATCAGCCCCAGCTGGCTGCTGTGAGCAATATGCACAATGGCACGGAGCCTCGCTCAGGAAACAGGAGCTTAAAAACAAGAGTTTCATCCTCAATGCAGAGAGGCACAGAGGAAAACAGGACAGGCTTAGGGATGAAGATGAGCCCCAAATCAGCGTATTCCTATGATGCTAGACTGGTTTAGAAAGACACATACATGGAGATGGCTAAAATAGAAAAGAAGCTCATTAGGCCTGCAGATTCCGGGAACAGAGGATATGGTGTCACATAGGGACCACGGGAAGAAGCCAGGAGAGGGAAAAAGCCCCAGTTCGAGCCTTCCTTGGACCTTCTGCCTTTCTGCACAGTGTGGTAGGTAGGGCAGGGCCCACAGGATTAGATCCAGCTGGTATGAATAGTCCCCCTAGGGCTGGGCCTCAGGGGCTGTCCTTGGCTGGCTGCTTCCTGGCCCTGGGGTAGGTTAGAGCAGGTGAAAGGCATCAGGATCAGACAGTATCAGGTGGACTCTGCCTGGTTGGTGGTACTGGAGGGGCAAGTTTCCCCACGGGGGTGTCTCTAGGAACCCACAAGGCCAAGCCTTTGGTTTTGTTTCCCTCTAAGGAAACAGAAGGTCAGTGAACACACAATGTAGTGAAGTGAGATTCCAAAAGCCTCCTCCACACTGGCCACTGCCCTCACCAGCTATAGACTCCGCACCATCTTCAGCCATCAACCACTCGGGGCATGGCCAGTGTCACTGAGGGACTGGATTTTGATTTAGCTTGTATAAACTTGATAAGGGAAGCTGCTAAGGAGACTTCACAACAGTACAAGGTATCTAGGCTCCGATGGGAACCCAGGGTGAGCACCGGTCCGAAGAGGCCCCTGGAAAAAGGCATACACATCGGGATCTGAAAGGCTTTTGTGGGGTAGGCTGAGGTTGAGAGAGCTAAAGGAAAACTCCAGTTTCCTAGGCAAGACAGAGAGATTTGCCTCAGTTTTTACAGATTGTCGACGGCTCGGAGCCACAGGCTCTCTCAGGCTGCAGTAGCCTATGTGGCAGCAAGCCTGTATGGACACCTCGGCCCTTCTGCCCTGGCAGAGGCTGAAACTTTCTGCATGGAACCAGACCAGCAAGGAGGGACTGAGCACGGCTTTTGACAAGCAGGGGACTACAGTACCTAGCACCCGCATTTGAATAGCCCTCTCCCAGGCGTGCTCTTGTGGGGCTGCCAGCTCTGGGGAGAACATATGCTCCACAGATGTCCTCAAGGTTAGGTGTTCGGGGCACTGTGTATAGAAATTAGCACAAAAGGTTTCTTGGCGTGGGATCCCAGAGCCTTGGCAAAGTGTCAGCAACAGGAACACAGCTCAGCTGATGAGGGTGTGGGAGGCAGGGGAGGATGGGGCATTGGGTGCCAAAGCTTTTAGAGCAAGGATAGAGGCCACACTGTCTCCAAGCTCGCTAATGGAACCCCGAAGTTGAGCAGGGCTAGAGTGGGTAACCTGTAGGAACCTCAGAGGCAGGGGTTGGGGAGCCTGGACTTCTAGCTGCAAACCCTATATATCACAGGTAATGAAGTTCTTTTCACACCTTAAGAAAGACTCACCTGTAGATGTAACTGTCTTGTTAAATAAGAAACACAGCCAATTGCAGAGTTAAAAGCCAAGAGGTCAGAGCAAGAGCTGAGAGCTAAAAACCTGACCCTTCACTGCTGCTCTGTCTTTCCTCTCCGCAAGAGATCTACTTCCTGTGTCCTGTCTTTTATATAGACTTTCTGTTCTGCCTTCTCATTGGTTGTAAACCCAGCCACATGACCTCCTCGTCACTGCCTGTCTGTACAGACCTCCAAGTCTTCTATGGTTGGTATTGAGATTAAAGGCATGTGTCGCCATGCTGGCTGAATCCTTGAACACACAGAGAGCCTGCCTAGCTTTGCCTCCCAAGTGCTGGGATTAAAGGTGTGCACCACCACCGCCCAGCTTCTGCTATGGCTTGCTCTGACCCCAAGGCAACTTTATTAATATACAAATAAAATCACATTTCAGTACAAATAAAATATCACCAAACAGATCAGAGCACAAAAATCTGACTAAAAGGCATAGCATGGAATCTTCATGTCCTTGGATTTGATTATATATTTTTCGATTGTGGGACCCCAATGCATGAGCAACAACAACAATAATAAACTAACTTTCAAAACTGAAGGCTTTCCATTGACATTCTCAGGAGAGTGAAAAGGGGAGCTGCAGAAACAGGAAAACTTCACAGACCATATCACTCCTGAGGATCTAGTATCCAGCACATAAAGGATTCTCACAGAGCCAAGTGTGGGGGCAGAGACCTGTGTCTTGTTAGGGTCACTACTGCTGTGATGAAACACCATGACCAAAAACAAGTTGGGGAGGAAAGGATTTATTTGTCTTATGCTTCGGGACATCCAGGGAAGTTAGGGCAGAAACTCAAACAGGGCAAGAACCTGGAGACAGGAACTGATGCAGAGGCCATGGGGAGTGAGACGGGGTGGGGATGGGTGCTGCTTACTGGCTTGCTTGGACTACTTTCTTAAAGAACCCAGGGACCACCAGCCCAGTGATGGCCCCATCTACAATGGCCTGGGCCCTCTCCCATCAGTCACTAATTAAGAAAATATCCCACAGGCTTGCCTATAGCACAATCTTATAGACGATTTTTCTTTCTTTTCTTGTTTTTTTTTTTTTTTTTTTTGGATTGTTTTGTTTTGGGTTTTTGTTTTGTTTTGTTTTGTTTCCATTTTTCTTTGTTAAGAAATTTTCTACTCACTCCACATGCTATCCACAGATTCCCCCTCCTCCCTCCTCCCACCCCTCAGCCCTTTTTTCCAAGCCACCCTGCATCCCCACACCCCCTCAAATTGAGGTCTCCCATGGGCAGTCAGCAGAGCCCAGCACACTGAGCCTAGGCAGGTGCAAGCCCCTTCCCACTGCACCAAGGCTGTGCAAGGTGTCACACCACAGGCACCAGATTCCAGAAGCCTGCCCACAGAGGCATTTTCTTAATTGAGGTTCTCTCCTCTCAAATGACTTAAATTGGTGTAAAGTTGACATAAATCTATCCAACTCAGCTTGTAATCCCAGCACTAAGGACGAAGAGGTAGGAGCATCACAAGTTCAAGGCTAACCAAAGTTACATAGTGACTATCATCACCGAACAGACACTTCCTATAATTTAACCCAAAAGGCAAGAAACACAGCCTTTAAAATGGGCAGAGGACTTGAGCAGACATTTTTCCAGAGAACACATGCAATTAGCCAACAAGCACATTAAGTATATTGAATTTCATTACTCATCAGGGAAATGCAAATTAAACCCATAATGGCTATAATGTTTTTGAAGGAAAGTTAATCTTGGCAAGGATGTGGGGAAACTGGAAATCTTTTACATCAATGATAACAACAACTTCATATGGTTTGCTCATGGCTGGAAAGAGTTTGGTGAGTCTTCAAAAAGTTAAACACAGACCGAAACAAATACTTATGTACCCGTGTCCACAGTAGCGTTATCCTAAGGGTGTAAATGGTCCAAAATATCCTTCAACAAATGAGTTAATATTATATTTACATATAGTTTAAAGCCATAAAGAGGATGAAGTGCTGAGATGTGTTACAACATAAATAAATCTTAAGAACAGTGCACTAAGTAAAAAGCAAAAGAACAGAAAAAGAGACTGTATGGAAAGATGCTTACTATCTTTCAGTAAAAGAGAAATTAAGTCCACAGAAGCAAACAGGCCTTTCAGATGACAAAACTTCCAAAGCTGAAAACACGCTGCTGGCCGTGCTGTGTGGAGCAGACACAAATGTCACTGGTGAGGGTGCACACACCACATTCATTCGTCCCACCCACCGAACCTGCAGCTGCACACACCTTCTAACTGACAGATCCTGTCTGGTGGATGTCACCACATCAGTCCACACTGGGAGTTCATTAAGATGGAGAGGACAAGCAGTGGCCTGAGGTCTGTTTTCATTTGTCACATTAGGGGCTCAAACATCCCATCTGGTGGAAGCAAAGTTTGAGACCAAGGCCAAGGCCAGCTGGCTTCCATTCCCTTCTCTCCATTCAACACCCCCAGGGGGGCCATGCCTTTAAAACTTTTATAGTCTCTATAGTGCCCCGCGGGTTTTAAACACAGAGGATAGTCAGTAGTTACTGAATAAAATGATAGACAAGTAAATAAATAAAGGAAGAAACAGAAGTCACTTGGGTCTGATGTCCACTGCAGTCACTTCATCAATCTTTCTTTCTTTGGTTTGTCTTGTCCTGGAGTGATTTGTCTTTCACACTGTATCTCAGACTGGAGTGTGACTTATGATGTGGCTCAAGCTTACGTTGAACTCATGTTGACCCCCTGCTTCAGTTTACTAAATGCTGGGGTTAGAGGTTGGGCCACCACATCTAGAATTTTATAAATTTGTTTTAAGGTCATTAGCTGGATTTCATGCCTGCAGTAATTTACCTCTTTCTAGTGAGTTTGCTAATTTGAAATATGTACCTAATGAAGATACATGCAAAGAAGGGCCTTCAGTCTAATGGAATCAAGCTAAATCGGTGAATATCTTATGAATTTCTAGACTTGATTTTATTTGGTATTTGTTTGAAAACTGGAGTTTGGGTGTGGTGTGGCAGTGAACCCTTGTCTTTCCTGCTCTTAGGAGGCAAGGCCGAGGAGCTCAGGCCTGAGACCCGCCTGAGCTACATAGGAGATCCCATATCCACAATAAAAACCAGACAAATGAAACTGGGTAATTTGATGAGCTTCTACCTAGATATAACCATCTTATATCTCACCGTAATAGCAAATGAGCATTTAAAAATACTGAATTCAAGGCAATATTTAAGAAGAGTCTCAAACACAGTGGTTCTCAAAAAACCCTTTCACAGGAGTTGCCTAAGACCATCAGAAAACACAGATATTATTTGTAACAGTAGCAAATTATAGTTATGAAGTAGCAACAAGATAATTTTATGCTTGGGGTCAGCAAAACATGAGGAACTGTATTAAAGGGTTGGAGCACTAGGGAAATTGAGAACCACTGCTCTAACCTATACAATGTATATGATAAAGCACCTCAGTATTATGGGTAGTAATGTCACTTGACACTTCCAGAATTATAACTAAGAGCTGGAAGTCACCCAAAGGGACTGCAATCCTGTAAGGGAAGCATCCACCTGGAACTGGCGTGCACTGGGCCTGGGTCTCAGTTTGGGCACATCCAGCTCTGATTCAAACAAGCTCTTTTACCTGGCTGGGACCCAGTTGAGGAATGGGTTACATCATTTGTAGAGTTCTTTTTCAGTTATTAAAAAAATTATGCCATCTATTCCCCAAGACATACAGAAAAGAGCGAAAGCAGGGGGGGGGGCAGTTTCACTCATTGGTTAACACAAAACCCAATATCTGCAGCTCCATCTGAAGCAGTAAGAGCAGAGCCGTTTAGAGATGACAAATGGGCTCAAGCCAAAGCACCTTTGGATAACCAGGGGTGAGCATCAACCTCTGGAGACAGAGTCCACATTTCACAACCTGATGTGGCTGCCGAGAGCTGCAAACAGCCTCCTTCCAAAAGAGCTGAGGTAGAAAGCTGACAGCTCACTGACTGATCACTGTTGACAAATCACCTTGACAACACCGTGCAGAAGGGACACAGAAGATGTTGCGTGCATCTCACAGTAACCATTGATGAAAACACTAGCTTATGAGCAGGATGTCCACAGGGCTGCTGTCAATCTGCTCCCAGATTCTCTCACACTTGAACACAAATACTTATCCATATAAATAGAGGCAGAAAAACCACTTTGGGGAATCTTAGATCCTATTTTCTGCCACTTTGCACCCACAACTCTCTACTAGATGATGGCTGAGAGATGCATAAGATGGTTATTACCTCACAGGAAGGCTTCCCAAGGAAAAGCAAGTTGTGACACAGAGGGCCAGCCAATTTAGTAGAAACTATGTTAGATTTTAAATTTGTTGGGGTAAGATTTGAAACCATGTTTGGAGGCCACTGCGGTTGGTTTAAGATGATAATAGATGGGACATGGAAAATTTCATAAACTTATTGAATAGCACTATAGTTAATCATTCACTTGCTAATTCAACAGACATCCCAATAATTACCAAGTGCCTGAGAAACAGTAGAGAACAAGCCCCTACCATTATGAGGCTCAGAAGACGGATGAAAGAACCAGTGAACAGACAAATAATATGGTTAAGTCACTTGTAGCCTTCCTAATAAGATGACTGGGATAGAAAATAATGGTCCCATGCTCCCGGGGGAAGATGGCCAGAGGGCAAGTTCTTGAGACACAAGCAGGAGAGATTCTCTGAAGAAGGGATCTGCAAGAACTAGAAGATAAGAGAACAAAGAGAAGGGTGCTCTAGGCAGAAGGAAGAGGAGACAATGCAGGAGATGGTTAGAGGCAAGGACCAGCTACACAGTGGGGCACCAGAGTGAGGCAGAAGAATGGCCTGTGTTTGGCCATGAAGACAGGATAAGAACAGCAAAGGTCTTAAGACCATGGTGAGAACTGTAATGGGAAGAAATGGGAGGGGAGGCGTTCCTTTTCGGTTTTTGCTCAATGTGGCTGTTGGAGGGTCATATTTGCTACTGAATTATCAGTAACAGGACTTGGCAGAAGCACCATGGGGTCACTGAAGTATAAGAGCTGGCAGCCATGTGGACAGGGCAGAAACAGCAGGACAAGACAGGAATGGGTGGGCTCAATATATGTTTCAGAGCACCCATCAAAAGACTTGTGGCTTGACCGCAATGGAACGAGGTAGTACCACACCCTGAGATAGGGAAGTCTAGGAGGGGAGGGGATGGAAGGGTGGCGGCCATGGCTGGGGAGAAAGTGGAAAATTGTGTGTTGTAGGCATGTGTGTGAGACTTCACATGGAAGTGTCCCAAAGGCTTTGGAGGTAGGTTAGTGTGATATGGAGCAGAGTTCTGGGCTAAAGATGAACATTTTGAAACCTCAAGAGAAAGATGACAAAGTAGATCCTAACCCAAAGTCATAAGAATTAAAGGTGTCATTCATATTGACTAAAGGAAAAAGCCATCAAGAGGACATTACAATTCTAAATTATACACACTGAATACAGGTAAAGCAGCCTTCAAGAAACAAATACTACTAGACAGAGTCACAGTTATAGAGGGTGACTTTAATACCTCATTCTCACCAATAGACTTGACTCTCACAAGCTGTCCTCTGGTCTCCACACCCTCACTGCGGTATGTGCAACCCCATGTGTACACACACACACACACACACACACACACACACACACACTATAGAAAAGAAAAATAAATGGATTTCTAGATGTATGACATATCAAAGTTAAGTCAAGATAAGATAAATAAGTTAAATAGATAAGTATGGTTGAAGCAATAACTACATTTTTTTTCCCAACTTAAAAAAAAAAAAAGAAGAATCCAGGTCCAGACAGATTCAGTGCAACATCCTGGTACCACTTTGAAGAACCAACACTGAGTCTTTTTAAGTTGTTCCATAAGCTGGAAAAAGAAGGAACACTTCCAAAATGATTTTACAAAGCCAGTATTAATTACCTTAATTCCCTAACCAGAAAAAGACGCAACTAAAAAGAAAATGATATACTAATCCCTATGTTGAACATAGACACAACAATTAGCAATAAAATACTTGCAAAGTGAATGCAAGAACACACCAAAAGAGAATTCATTGCTGGGCATAGTGGCACACATCTTTACTCCCTGCACTCAGTGGCAGATCATTGTAACTCTGCTGCCAGCCTGATCTACATAATGAGTTCTAAGCCAGCTATGACTACTTAGTGAGACCTTGTCTCTAAATAAATAAATAATAAAAATAATAATGTTAAGAGAACATTCATCATGATCAAGTTGGCTTCATTACAGAGATATAAGGATGCTTCAACACATGCAAATCAATAAATATAGTATATCACATAAGTGTATTCAAGGACCAAAACCACATGATCATCTCAACAGGTGTTTTAAGAAAAGGCCTTTGACGAAATCTAACATGACTTCATGATAAAAAGCAAGAAGAGAGGCTGGTGAGATGGCTCAGTAGGTAAGAACACTGGCTGCTCTTCCAGTGGACCCAGATTTAATTCACAGCACCCATATGCAGCTTACCAACTGTCTGTAACTCCAGTTCCAGGGGATCTGACATGCCATATAGACATACATGTACATAAAATAAAAATAAAGCATTACAGATAATAATTTTAAAAGCCCTGAAGAGAGCAGAAATGGAGGGAACTTAACCAAAGGTAAATATGACAAACCCATAGCCAATAGCGTGGTAAATGAAGAAAAACTCAAAGCATTCCCACTAGCATCTGAAACAAGACACACACATGTTCTCCACTCACATTCAACTTAATGCTTGAAGTTTTAGCTGGACCAATCAGACAAGAGCAGGAAATAAAAGTGATACAAATGGGAGAGGAAGACGTCAAGTATTCTCATTTTGAGATAATACTCTCTTATGCACAGGAGTCCATGAAGAACCAACTTAGACTGATAAACGTTTTCAGCAATGGGGCAGGACACAAAGTTAACACTCTAGTAGCTTTCCTGTGTGCTGCTGACAAACTACTGACAAACCGAGAAAGAAATTAGGGAAACCAGTCCATTCAGGATAACCTGGAAACACCCAACTGGAGAACAAACCAAGGAGGTGAAACTCTCTGTAATGTAAGTACTAACGACGAAAATTGAGGAGGCCTCTAGAATATGGAAGGCTTCCCAGGCTGTGGATTAGAAGTATATTGTACAATGGCCATCCTACCGAAAGCAACCTAGAGATTCAATGCAAATGTGGTGGTTTCAAAGAACATGGCCCCCAAAGGGAGGGGCACTATTAGGAGGTGTGGCCTTGTGGAAGAAAAATGTGTCGCTGGAAGGAAGTGTGCCACTCTAGGGGCAGGCTTTGAGGTCTCTTTTGCTCAAGCTTTCCTCAGTGTGACTACTGAGTCTACTTCCTGTTACCTGCAAGATGTTGGATTCTCAGCTATTTCTCCAGCACCATACCTGCCTGCATGCCACCATACTTCCCATCATGATAATGGACTGGACCTCTCTAACTGTAAGTGAGCCACCCCAATTAAATGTTTTCTTTATAAGAGTTGCCATGGTCATGGTGTCTCTTCATTGTAGTTGGGTTTTGTTGTTGTTGTTTTAGGGGGCCTGCCACCCAGCTCCCAAATAAATACATGGACATTTATTTTTGTTTATGAATGCCTGGCCTTTGCTTGACTTATTTCTAGCCAGCTCTTCTAACTTAAATTAACCCATTTCTCTATGTTTTGCATCTGGGCTTTTTTTTTTTTTTTTTTTTTTTTTTTAACCTTTATTCTATATGTCTTTCTTCCCTTCTTACTCTGTGCTGGCTGTGTGGTTGTGTGGCTGGGTGGCTGTGTGGCTGGCCCCTGGTGTCCTCCTCTCCTTCTCCTTTTCTCACCCCTTGCTTTTTTTTTTTTTTTTTTGCATGCCAACACTGCCCATCTTTTCTCCTGCCTAGCTATTGGCTGTTCAGCTCTTTATTAGACCAATCAGGTGTTTCAGGCAGGCAAAGTAACACAGCTTTACAGAGTTAAACAAATGCAACATAACAAAATGCAACACATCTTTGCATCATTAAACAAATGCAACACATCTTAAACTAATATTCCACAACACTTCACAACAATTAAAAACCCTGAGGTGGAAGTTGGTACCAGGGATTGGGGCATTGCTGGGGCCTACTCATGTGTTTGTTTGGAGAAGTTTGGACTTTGGCACTCTGGGTTATAAAATCAATGGGATGCTTTGAGCACTGCTTAATGACCATACTAGTAGGTGCATGGACAGAAGTGCTAAGAGTTATTTGGCTTGTCAGGGGCTCACTCAAGGTTTTGGAGGGGAAGAATTTTAGTATGTTGTCTAGAGATCATTCTTGTGATATGTTGGTGAAGAAAGTGGTGGCCTTTCACCCATCTGAAGAGTCTTCCTGAGACTAAAGTGAAGAGTTTTAGATTAATTCCATTGGCAGAAGAAATCTCAAAACAGCCTTATATGGACTGACTCTCTGGTGTGGTTATTAGTGGTAACTCTAGTGAAGATTTATAATGAAAGGAGAAAGCTGAGCAGGGTAAATTAAAAAATGTGAATTTTGAGGCAAAAAAGAGTACCAGGAAGTAGAAGGGAGCTAAATCCTACGTTCAAGGAAATAAGCAAATTAAGAAATGGAATATAGGGAGTGGTGAGCTCAGGGCAAGATCCCACCAGCTAAATTTTCATCTTATGACAAGGAACTAAAGAAGTTTAAAGCTGGGTGTGGTGGGGCACATCTTTAACCCTAGCACTGGAAAGGCAGAGGCTGGCAAATCTGAGTTCAAGGCCAGCCTGGCCAACAGAGCAGGTTTCAGGACAGCCAAGCTTAGGCAATGAAGGACAGAAAGCTGATGATGATGTAATTGAATGAGGGGGGCATGTTCCAGCCTCAGCAAGCAGCAGAACTTGGCAGCTTTGACCATGTGGTTCTGGCTTTAGAGTTAAGGATAGAAGAAACAGGTTATGAAATTTGCCTCTGAGCCTAAAGAAGGCCGTAGAGGCCAGGCATGTGTCAGGGGTTCATATATATGAACTTATTGGAATGACTTACAGGCTCCAGTCCATCAGTGGTTAGTTGTGAATGGAAACTCCAAGAATAGCTGAGGAAACAGCCTGACTATCCACAGAATGGATTATTGAACTCCTCAGCTGAAGTCCGGTTTTGATGAGCATTTACATAAGCCACAAGCATCTTCGCATCCTTTGCCCATTTGGAGAGATTTATCTATATACTTCTTCCCAGATGTCTTTCTCACCAATTTTCCAATTATACTAGTCCATTGGCTACAGGCCATGAATCCATGAACAATTGCACATCTTGCTATCTCTCTTTCCAAACAAACTATATGACCATGAGTACTACTTGAAGTTCTGCCCACTGTGAAGATTTCCCTTCGCTGTTATCTTTCAGGGTTGTCCCAAAAGGGACTATAATGCTGCAGCTGTGCACTTCTGAGTGGTGCCTGCATAATGTGCAGAACCATCAGTAGACCTAGTCTTCTCTGCCTCAGTCACCTGATCATAGGGAACCCCCTACGTGGCTATAGGTGCATGCTTGGCAGCAGACAGCATTGTAACAGGAGTAGAAACTATAAACATTTGGACAACTTCTTCATGTAGCTTTCTAGTGCTGCCAGGACATGTTTGGGCCTGATCTCATATATACCACTTCCATTTGATAATAGATTGCTGCTGTGCATGTCCTACTTTATGACTTGGTGGGTGTGATAACACCCAGAAAATAATGGGAAGTTCAGGTTGCATGGTAACTTGGCCCATTGTCAAATGTTCAGTTTCCACTAAGGCCCAATAGCAGGCCAAAAGTTGTTTTTCAAAGAGAGAATAATTCTCTGCAGATGATGGTAAAGCCTTGCTCCAAAATCCCAAAGGTCTCTTCTGTGATTCACCTATGGGGGCCTGCCAAAGGCTCCAAACAGCATCCCTATCTTCCACTGACACCTCAAGTACCATCAAGTCTGCTGAATCATATGGTCCAAATGGTGGGGTGTTGTGGAATATTTGTTTACACTGTGAAGATGTGTCTTTTCCAAGGTGTCTTCTGATTAGTTTTATAAAGAGCTGAATAGTCAATAGCTAGGCAGGAAGAAGTATGGCATGTCTTCCAGGAACAGAGAGGACTCTGGGAAGAAGAAGGGAGGAGATGCCAGGAGATAGGGAGAGGAAACAGGAGGTGCAAGATGGAAGACTGGTAATGACACAAGATAGAATGTAGATTAATAAATGGGTTAATTTAAGTTAAAAGAGCTAGTTAGTAACAAGCCTATGCTATATTCTGAAATTTCATAATTAATAGTAAGTCTCTGTGTCATTATTTGTGAGCTGGTGGCTCAAAGGAAAGTTTGATTACATTTGGCATCCAAAATGTAGTATATACACAGAATCTACTGCTCCTGGCATACAGAGGCATGGCTCATTTAAGAGGCCCTGCTATGAGCAGCTGATACACCACTCTACAGTAGATAGAAACGCCTTCTCCAGTGTGGACTCAGCAGCTCCCCAGAGCTGGGATGATTAGGTGGACTTGAAGGGATCAGAGCTAGCTGCCAGTGCCATAAGCCAAAGCTGTGCAGTTGGAGGGTCTAGCTATTGCCAAACAGTTTAAGATTTGTCTCATGCCATCAGAGCAAGCTGCAGATTCTTAGTAATGCCAGGTCCAGGCATAGAAAATCTCTAAAATGGTACAGATGTTTTAAAATGTTCTTAGATGCTGAACAAAGAAAAGAAAATGGGTATGGACAATCATAGAAAAAAAAATAGTTTAAAATAACAAAAATACATTTTTAAAAGACTTGTGTGTCCCAAAATAATATAGGTCATTGCCCTTGCACTTGAGTTGCCTCCCAGAGCTTGAAAGTAAGACCCTGTTACTGAAGACTCCACACACTTTGGACACAAGCCTTGGAGTAACTGATCTGGAAGCCTCTTTCCTGGGGAATAGCTTTTATAGTATCTGAAGATGCTATGCAAGTTTCCAAGGGAGAAAAACAACCAATAGTCCTACCAGCTATAAAGCCTACAAACCACATCAATGACCAGTATGTCAAGACACTCCCAAGGGTGCAATAAATAGCACTTGCATTTTGGAGTTAACCAATAGCTGTCTAATTGAACTTAAGGACCACTCAACAGGAGGGAATTTGGGCCTAATACTGTAAACCTAGTTGATTACCTGTAATTGGAGATTATAGGCCCTAGATGAGAATCTACTACTTCCACTTTCACAAACCAGTGTAATTCCTAACTGCATTCTAAATACTTTTTCTTATGTCCATGGATAAGTGTGCTCATATCCCTCATCAAAGAAGCTTTTTTTTTTTTTTTTTTTTTTTTTTTTCAGTAGGCAGAGATCGTTACAGAAAGCTACAACTGGTTAAAAAGCAAAGAACAACTGACTGTGGGTTGTTTAACCCCCATTCATTCATCAACAATACAACCTCTGCACCTAAGGCTCAGAGAACATTGTAGATGAGGGGGTAGCAATATTGTAAGAGACAGAGGACCAGGACATCTGCTGTGACAGTGTCTTTTATATGTATCAGGGAAGCTGTGTCCATGAAAACTAAAAGATGTGGTCACTTAAATAAGACCTGCTCAATGATAACATCAATTGATATGCCAGTGTAGGTGGGGAAAAATCTGACATGGTCCCACACCTAGATGAAGAGCTACAGGAAATAAATGGCTGCTGAGAGAAGGAGACGAACTTCAGTTGGTTATCCAATCCCAAGTGACCATTCCTAAACACACACACACACACACACACACACACACACACACACACACACATTAACAACACTAAATGGACCCCACAAGTTGTTATTAAATATACATATGTAGACATATAGTTAAAGAAGAATTTGAGAGGGAGAGGAAAAGACACGGGAGGAGCTTGAGGTAGAGAGAAGAAGGGGTAGAAATGATGTAAATACAGCATTCACTTATGAAATTCTCAGAAATAAACAAATAAATAAAAGGCTTGTGTATTAAAAGCTTGGTCCAAGCTGCTGAAGATCCAATCATTGAGGTATGATTGTATCTTAAGGGCTCTGAGATAATTAATGGACTAATCCACTGATAGATTCCCAATTAAATAACATTATTGGGATAGAGACAATAATTTTCCCATGTCCCAGCCAGTCCCACAGCCGCTCAATCCTAAGTAAACACACAGCGGCTTGTAATAATTACAAACTGTATGGCCTATGGCTTAGGCTCATTACTAACTATCTCTTATAACTAAACTCAATCCATTCCTATTAATCTATTTTTTGCCACATGGCTTCATGGCATTACCTGTTCTCTCACATCTTGCTTCTCCTGGTGGTGGTTTGCTGTGTCTCCTCTGAGTCCACCCTTCTTCATCTCCATCTATGGTTTGAATGTACCACCTAACCTTATTCTGCCTTGCCATTGGCCAAAAAGCTTTATTTATCAATCAATGAGAACAAAACATATTCACAGCATACAGAAAAACATCCCACAGCACTTCCCTTTTCTGACTAATCAAAAAGGAGGGTCTTAACTTTAACATAGCAAAATTATATATAACAAAACAGTTATTAAGCAAGAATTAAAGTTACAATATATACTCTACTTGTATTAGGTAAAATTAAAGAAAATACTCTATCATCTATCCTATTTTTGTGAATCTAAAGTTTCATATCTAATTTACCTTTTATTGTAACCAAGGAAAACTATAATTATAGCTATCTAGTCTTCAACTCCATTAAAGATTCCAAAAAGATATAATATTACTTAAGTAAACAGGAAGTGAATTATAAGCAACTTCCAAAATTCTAGAAATGACAGAGACAGCTGGCTGCCTGGACAGTCACCCAAAGTTCCTTTGCAATGTTGGGGCATTCATCTTCAGGCCATAGGCTTAGAGTCTCTGGCATATTTTTCAATGAGGCAGGACATTTGAAGGACTGTTTCACCTATTGGCAAAGTCCATTATTTGCTTTTCTCTGTGTCCTGTAGAATGTCTGGCAGTGGCTGGGAGAAGCTTCTTTGTATCATAGCCTGTGAGAGATCACAGGAGTCTGCCATGTTGCCACTGAAGCCTGCCGTGACCAGGGAGACATGGACTAGGAAGCTGCTCTTATCTTCGTACTAGACTCTCTTCTTAAGTTCTCCCAGGTTTGAGGTGGAAACTCTTGCCAACACATATGGTTCCCATATATAGATGGAAGTTTTCCTGTGTCCCACCTGGTCCCACAGCTGCTCAGTCCCAAGTAAACACACAGAGGCTGATATTAATTGTAAACTATATAGCCTATGGCTTAGGCTTATTACCAACTAGCTCTTACAACTTAACCCATTTCTATTCATCTATGTTTTACCACATGGCTTTGTGGCATTACCCGTTCTCTCACATCTTGCTTTTCCTGGCTGCAGCTCACAGTGTCTACTCTGAGTCCATTCTTCTTCATCTCTGTCTTCAGTTTGAAGGTACCACCTAATCTTATTCTGCCTTGCCATTAGCAAAACAGCTTTATTTATCAACCAATGAGAGCAAAACATATTCATAGCATACAGAAAGACATCCACAGCATTGGAAGGTGATAAGCACTTTTGGAGCTAGGGACCTATTTGTAGGATGTAGGCCATTTGGGGCTGTGCACTCAGGACCATATCTTGTCTTGGGCTCCTCTATGTCTGTCTTGTTCATGGTTTCCTTGTAGGTGGAGATTTAAAAAATAAAATCAGGACAGCTGGCCAGCTCCCAAATAACCACACAAAGACTTAATATTAATTATAAATGCTTGGCCAATAGCCTAGGTCTTTTACTAACTAGCTCTTACAACTTGAATTAACCCATATTTCTTATCTATGCTTTGCCATGTAGTAGTGTAGCAGGAATCTTACAGGTCTTATTAATAAGAACAAACATGAGGCCAGTTATTAGGGTGAATGCTGGAAGATCAGAGACACAGAACAAGCCACAGCTATCTCACCTTGCTAGTTCCTCAGGTGATCCTGTTTCCTCAGGCTGGAAGCTTCTGAGGTTCCTCCACATGAATCTCAGCTGAACTGTGTTGCTCCAAAGCCTGAATGCTTAAGCAACCAAATGCTTAACTAACTATATGCTTTTCTCCCTTAGTTCCTGGTCCTCACGCCTTATATACCTTTCTCTTTCTGCCCCCACTCCCTGTGGGATTAAAGGTTGGGCTTCTGGGATTAAAGGTATGGGTCACCATGCTCAGCTGTTTCTAAAGTGGCCTTGAACTCAGAGATCCGGCTAGCTCTGCCTCCCAAGTGCTGGGATTAAAGGTGTGCACCACCACCACCCAACTTCTGTTATGGCTTACTCTTCCTATTTTCTAGCCACCATTTTTGGCTTTGTTCTAGTGACTGTCTGTTCTCTGACCCCAGATATGTTTATTTTGGGGAACACACAATATTTCAGGGAACACAATACCCACCACATAGTAGTACCATTTTTAGCACAGCATATTCATCTTGCTTCTCTCTGCATTTCCTGCAACTCTTTCTTCTTTTTCTCCTGGCATTCTTTTTTTGTCCATAAGTCCCACCTAACCTTTTCGTGCCTAACTATTGGCCAGTCAGCTTTTTATAAATCAATGAGAGAAATACATATTCACAGTGTAAAAAAAGATTGTTCCACAACATTTCCTGACTTCCCTGAGGTGAGCAGCCTTGCTCTGCCATGCCCTTCTGCTGGTGATGTTCTGTCTTATGGGGCCCAGAAACAATGCAGCTGGCTGATCATGGACTGAAACTGTTACTCAAAATAAACCATGTACCCTTTTGAGTTGTTTCTGAGGCATTTATCGAAGTGTTGAAACACTGACTTCCATACCCTCCACACCCAGAGGCTCCACATCCTTGCATACAATCTAGGGTCAAAAAATGATCAGAAACATTGTTTCTGTTCTAAATGAATACAGACTTCTTTTATTGTTTTCACCCAAAGAGTAGAAACAGGTACTTATGTAGTGCTGACCTTGTATAAGATACTATAAGTAATCTAACCAGGACTTAAATGTATGTGAGAGGACATCCTTCACCAGGGCCCCACTAGGTAAAGGGATGGAACTAAAATTAGGTTGAGTGAGGTAAGCCTGACCCAGAAAGGCAAATGTCACATGTTCTCTCTCATCTGAGGCTCCTAGCTCCATGTCTTCAGATGTGAGTACATATCCTGGAGTAATTGCAGAAACCAGGAAAGTAAAAGAGGGCCGTGAGAGGAGGTAAAAGAGAGAGGGATAGCAGGCTACAAGAGATCTGAAGGGGGAATGAGAAAAATGAAGGGGCTTTAATTAGGGAGTGGAGAGGCAGATACATTCAGGAGTGGGCATGAGGGTAAAATAACACGTGGATGTCTGAAAAAGTCATAAAGAGTCAAATTATTATGTGTCCACATAAAATTACACACTGTAAATCTAAATCTGTATATACATGTATAAATGGAGTTTAAATGAAAATTTCCCATCTGGGATGACAACACTCCCCACAAGAGCAAAACTCCCAACACCAGGCATAAGAAGCATCCTTTTGAGTTTTTAGTCGGGGTTGTCCAAAAGACTCCAAAACATTACAGAGTGTTGTTGTCCTTGGTTACCTTCCAGAGGTAGAGGTAAGTCCCTATTGCAGAAGACAGCTTGCACCTTGGACACAAGACCCAGAGGTCCTGAGTTGGGTCTGATCTGAAAGCTTATTCCTTAAGGAGTAGCTTTCGTAGTAATAGAAGTTTCTATGCCAGCTTCCAAGGGAGTAAGCAACCTTTGAAAGTAATCCTACCCAGCTATGACACCTATGAACCACATAAACAAAGGGAGAAATGATTGTAATTATGATTTCAAAAAATAGTAGTATTTTAAAAAGTATGTGAGAGGGTGTGTGTCAGCAAGTGCAAGTGTACCACTTTACAGTTGGGACCTAAATATCTATGGATTTTGATACTCACTGGGATCCTGTGTTGTTGATTTTTTTTCCACTCTTTTTATTCTTTGGGGGGCTTGCCACCCTGCTCCCAAATAATCATACAGAGACTTACTCTTATTTATGAATGTCAGGCCTTAGCTTGGCTTATTTCTAGTCAGCTTTTCTTAATTATCCCATCTATCTTTTGCCTCTGGGTTTTTACCTTTCTCTATTTCTGTATATCTTATCTTTCCGTCTTATTCCATGTTTGGGTGTGTGGCTGGCCCCCAGCATCCTCTTCTCCTTCTCTTTTTCTCTCTTCTTTCTTGTTTTCTTTTCTCTATTATTCTCTCTGCCTGCCAGTCCTGCCTATTTCTCTTTCCTGCCTAGCTATCAGCTGTTCAGCTCATTATCAGAACAATCAGGTGTTTCAGGCAGGCAAAGTAACACAGCTTCACAGAGTTAAACAAATGTAACATAAAAGAATGCAATACTTCTTTGCATCATTAAACAAATATTCCACAGCATAAACTAATGTAACATATATTCAACTAATATTGTACAACAGTCATGGAACACATTTCTTTTGGATACCCAATGATAAGCTGAATAGAGGGTTCCATGCTATGCTGGGTTTCAGGCATCCACTGGAGGTCTTAAGATTTATCCCGTGGGTCTACCACAGTGACACACACAAATTAGAGAAGGAGTGTGGGCAGAGCTGGTCTAGAGAGGCTGCCAACCTCGAACACTTCAAAGTGCTCATCACACTGTCATAGAGGGATAATTCTTGAAGCAGAATGTTCTAGAAGAACTTCCCAAGAAGAGCATCCAAGGATGTTCCTTGGAAGCTTGGGTTGCTTGAGAAGGTGTGAGGAATATCTAAAATTTATGTAGAGAATTTTAAGCAACCACATTTTAGATCTGCAATGGACTGCTGAAATAGAGTGCATCCCTCATAAATCTCACAAGCTTAAAGGGGGATAGAGAAAAGCAGTTGTTATAATTTTTTTTTTTTATAATCCACATGAATTCTAGTGGCTGGGAACTTGCTCAGTCAGAGAAATTTTTGCATTTCAGAGGAGTTAATGAGGCTAGGGAAATAATTTCCCTCATTGGCCCACAAAGAAATAAAATCTGTGCTTCTAAGCAGTTACTTGCATACTATCACGGATATAAAGCAGAAATGTTAACATTAGCTGCAGTTCTTAGGTGGCAAGGGAGCTTGGGAACAACCAGCCAACCCACCTACCCAACTACACAGGCAAAGGATTGCAATGACCCAAGCACAGGGTACCAATATCCTGATTCAATCTTGGTCACTCCAGTCCAATGAGCCTGGCATTTAAGGGCACATACTTCTTTTTCCTCCCACGTGGATACTGCTGTGGCCCAGATTCAGCTTCCTAGGTAGCTGGTACTATATGTGTACCCTGCTGTAGCCTAATCACATAGTTCTCAAATCTTAGATGTTCTTGAAGCCCAGAAGTGCTGAACAGAACTGTCCTCAGGCTTTCTCACATCTCCTTTCTACTCGATCATTTCTATGGCTGGATTTGCTTGAAGATTACATCTTTCTCTCCCCAACCCTGCTTCTGCATGGTTTTCCTATCACCTGACTGCGTCTTCTTTCCTTGGCTCTCCTCCCACCCTGCCCACATAGATGTTCAGGCCCTGATGCTTGCTGTTCTCAATTCCAGCTTCCACAAAGGCTTTGGAGTTGTTGTCTCTCTTCAGTCCTGACCTTATCACCTGCCAAACAAAACAGCTTTGTTTGTATTTCAGTGTCTTAAATTATATCATTACACAATTTGGCAAATAATTTAAAAGGTATTATCTCAAGTAATTCTGAATATTACAACCTGTACAACTAGTGTCCTAATCTAACGTCCAGAGTTGAAGGAATGCTGGGGTGAATGGTAGGAAGATGCAGTTATCTGATTACAAAGATGGTGAGATAGACGCCCTATAATTCCTGTTATTTATGCCAAGTGTGCAAGGCCATTGACATGCTTTAAACCAATAGAATATAGCAAATATGAAGGTTTGGAAGATGGGACTAAGGCCCCTAATCACTCAGTGAAACTCACCAGGCAGCTGACATAACCTTCAGTGATAGCTTCATAAATATGCACTTCACAGCCTCAAGGAAAAGAATTGTTACAACCTAAGGAGCTTGGAAATGGACCCTTCTTTATTTTGAGCACCTAGATTAGAATACAGCCCAGGTACCAGGAGACTGCAGCAATTCCAAACCTACACAGTGACATTATTCAGCAGTGTTAACATACTGGTATCCTATGCTGAAACCCAAAGCCTGAATCTTGGCTATCTTAAAACTGACCTCACCTTGGTACTGACCAAAATCAACTCTTCAGTGAGACAAGTACCTTCAACACATTTTAAAAACATTGTGTGCCCATAAGGCCCAGATTAAGCAGAGGAAGCTTTCTATATATATATGGGTAGTTACAGGGCTTGAATGTATATGCCATTGCTCTGAAATGGCTTTCTGAAATGTTTTGGATTTTCTACTATTTGATATGCATCAAACTATTTTGGGATAACCTAAAGTAAGCACCGAAGAAATGATAACTGAAATATAAGGCTGTTAACCTTTCTCTTACCTATGCTAAAATTTTGACAGCTAAAAAGCCCTCAGACAGTGTGAGGCATAGGAGGGCACACATCTGACTTGCTATTTATATGGTACAATGGTTATGAGGCAATGGATTCTGACAAGAGCAGGGAAGATGTTTCTGGAATGCCTTGAGAAGGAGCTACCTAAATGACAAATTCAGGGATAAGATCAGCAAAGGATTAAAACATCCCTCTGAAGATTTTGTATTTTATCAAGTTGGTTACAATTATTCTCCACCAGTTTATCTAGATGTTTGCTACAATGCACTCCCCGTTTGTCAGCTTCTGTGTCGTTCATGACTCTAGACTGACTTGGGTATGACATCGTTTACTTCCTTGGCAAACAACCAGTAGCACATGGGCACACACAAGGCTCCACCAAGTTTGTCAGTGAGGCCTCTCTCCCAGTTTCAGGAGCTTTCTGACCATATGATGGGGAAACAAAAGGTCCAGAAAGGGCCGACCTCAGCCAAGTCCTGCTCCCTTGTTGCATGCAGCCTGAGAGTTTTTGAACACTCACCAAATGTGGAGGACTAGGGCACTGCTTGAAGGCAGGCCTGCAAATGCATGCAGCTTGGTGGTGGAAGAGTGTGGATGAGGTAGAGGTTGTGTGGGCAAACTTTTGGGCTGCTGTAGGTGCTAACAACACAGTGAGGAAGCTCAGGAGAGGACTTTCACATCACAAGTGGGGGGTGGCGACTATCTGGGTTTAATCCCTGGCCCAGGAGCTCAGCTTGCTCCAAACCTTCTCTAACTGGCAGAGTGAGGTATTACCTTTTAAAATTTTTTGCCGAAATGAGTCAAAGGACAATAAAGCACATATTATGTGGGACAGTGTAGCATCATACTTGAATTCAGCTCAACATATCAGTTTCTAAAATATGGACCCTCTTTACTGCTCTCAAGCCCTTCCAGCCCTCGAGCCACAGTGACAATAAAATACTGAACACAGTTATAAACACTGTACTGTTTTGTTTTTAAACAGCTACAATGCTATATGTATACACTTAAAAACATGCACACTGCAAATATTTTTCTTCTCTCTCTCTCTCTCTCTCTTTTTTTTTTTTTTTGGTCTTTTGCAAAAGACAGACTATGTCCTCCAATATACTTAGAGCTGTGTGGTAATACTGACTTTGATTTCCTGAGAAAGGGGGTGTTATTTAGTAAGGTAGAAAAATGCAGTTTGTTGGATATTTTGCTTATATCAATTAAAGGATGATCCAGCACCCAAGTAGCTCTTCTGTAATTTAAACAAATGCTAATGTTAAGCTCTTCTGTAATTTACACACAAATAAAACCTATTCCCGTCACCACACCCTCCAAAGGAATGCATTTCCCCAGTATTCAGAAACGCTCCAAGAAATGGCGGAGATGCTGAGCGGACACGCAAGCCACCCCTTAATTTAACAACAGTACCTCTTCCTTTCAGCCCTGTTTTGGGAACCATGCACACGAGTAAATGAAATGTCATTCACAAAGCAGGTACAACCACCAAAATAAGGGAGACTTAGATTTTCTATTTTACTTCAAAAGGAACAAATCAAGTGGCCATTAATTATATTTTGATAAGTTCTGGACTTGCTATCACCTCCAGAAACTGTACAAATAGAGTTCTCTTATTTTACTTATTTATAACATGGGCGCGCACACACACACACACACACACACACACACACACACACACACATATATATCACATAAGGCAAATTAACTTCATGCTTTACTTCAGCAAAACGGGGGAAAAAGCTTTCTCTGAAATTGGCACTGAAGTTTCAAATTCTTAATAGCAAGAAGATACATCCAACTGTAAGCGGAATGAACAGTCATATGCATATCAATCAAAACGATCTCCTTTACATCATCAGCAGTGAACCCAGAGGTAGTACGGCGGAAACGAGCATGGATCCTATCGGGTCACAACCAACAAAGTAATTCAATTCATTTTTCCCCTGTGGTTTTCACCATAAATTTCTTTACATTTAGGATCTGAATAAAAACCACTCTCAGCAGAAATCCTGGTCTATTAATTTAACTGACAATAAGTTTACAACTTTCAGGACTGGAGATATAAAAAAGGTATAAAATTATGTTCAGTTTGAAATGGTTTTAATCGTATTCATTAAAAATATTTACATTTCCCAGGACTTCCAAAATCCCCTTGCAATATAATTCTACACTATATTCTATTTATTTATAAAATGAGGCTCATTTATGAGATTTCAATGACTGCTATACTGCAAGTGACTTACATTCTGTCAAATAGTTTTAGGACTTTTCATAGCAAAGGTAGTTTATGTCGGTCACCTGGAACCCAGCAGTGCCCACAGATGAGCCTCTTGGAGCTCTTCACTTAACACTTGGCAAGCACTGTTGAGATGACAGGCACTTCCACGTGCTGGCCTGTCCTTTGCTCTCCCTTGCGCTGGGTGCACATTGTGAAATAAACACATATGCAGCAGGGCCGTGTTTTGATATGTATTTTTATTTCCCTGCAGTTTTCACTTATCAAGAACAAGTAACAGGGAAAGTGGTCTGAACTAGTGCATAAACAAACATTCTGAAACACCACTACACGTATCTAATTACAAGAACCGTATAAAAAGTCACTAAAACACTACACTATGAAGGTGTCCAACCTTGCAGTCAGACTTTTTCCAACCCGTTACTTGCCTTGTAGCCACAGGAAAACTCTCCAAAATTGAAAAGACAATCTTGCCACAACCCTCCCCCCTCCCAAAACCTGGGATGGCTCGATATATAGACTTCCAATAATTATTGCAATGATATAATGCAATACATACCTGGTAAATATCTTTTATGTGGTGTGTTTACAGTTTTAAAGCCAGTTAAAATATGCAGTCTTCAGATAAAATGTAATCCATGAAAAATTTTCATATCCGCACAGTTTAAATGTGCTAGATGCATAATTTTCCTAGTCCACTTTTTCTGTGTAATTATTTTTATAAACTGGTATTATAAATAGAAATATACATTCAAAATATATGGAAAAGTGAGTTACTACATTAAATTTGCATGTATCGATCCATCCCTTTCCCCTGCACAGTAATAGAAAATACTATTTTGCCTTGAAGTCGTATTTGACAGTGAAATGCCACTAAAGTATTTACCAAAAAGTCCATCTAGTCAAATTGTGAAACAAAATGAACCAAGTGAAAACTTTACAGTTCCTTTAGAAAAAAATTACAAGAATTTCATTTCCTAGCTATGAATCTTTAACTTTTTAGACACAAAGTTGGATTTATTTTTTTTTTACAAGATACAAAATGTAAACATGGCAAAATAAATAGTTAAAACAAGTGATGCAGGATCCCATTTCATGCTCATGATCCCATTAAAGAATTATTTTTAAAATCCATTCAGTTGCAAATTCAAGTGCAAAAGCATGATGATGAATATCTACTATTCAAGTAACAGAAATAATATTGATGATACAAATAAACTATTTTACAAGGTAGTGATTTTCCCAATTTTACAAAATATACATCATATGTCGATTTAATATGCGATATCCTGTAGTCCACTTAGGCCCACTGTCCTGCTCTGTGAGCCACAGAGCGGTGCCGTTTGTGCTCCGCCGGGATAGGAGAGGCGCACACCATCCGCACAGGCCAAGGCAGCGAGCGCTTTAGGCTATGTCACCTCCATAGCTACTGTTGTCTCCGCTATCCCGTTCAGACCCAGGCGTTCAGGCTCGTGGTTCTCTCTACGGCAAGATAAGAGCAGAATAAGTGTTAGCACTCGAGACTATATTACTACTGAGTATGGATAAGGCACATGAGTAAGAAACTATAACTACACATAACCCCACAAAAACCTCAAGGCAGGAAGGAAGATTTTTTTTTTCCTTCAGCCCAGAAATTCTACTAATTTCTAATACTAGTGATAAATTAGGGAATATGTAACATGATTAATCCAAGTTCTTTTTCTAAGCTATGGTCAAAACTTATTAACCCATACAAATACATTTATTTTCTGTTTCACTCTTCTCTTGGCACTAGCGTCATTGAAAGGAAGATGGAAACTTGCCCTGCAAAATATTAGTTTTAGAAAGCTCTTAAAATTTTTACACACACACATACTATTAATCTATAGAAATATGATGAGACAGGGCTGGAGAGATGCTCAGCAGTAAGAGCACTTGTTGCTCCTGCAGAGGACCCAGGTTCGATGCCTCGCACACAGACAATGTCTTGCATCCATCTGTAACCCCAGTCCCAGGGAATCTGATGCCTTCCACTGGTATCCACAGGTACTAGGCATGCACATGGTGCACACACATGCATGCAGGCCAAACACTCATACATATAAAGTAACAAACCTAAAAATTTTTTTTTAAAAATAAAATTAAAAAAATATGGGAGTGACTGAAGCTTCTGAAGTATCAGTCAGTTTGACACTCTCTTGTCATTCCTACAACTCTGGTTGGTATTTAAGGATGCTACTAGTGTATGTAGGTACAGAGCTTTCTTTGGGTTAAGCAAATCCTCAAGCTTTTTTGAAAAATCAAGTCTGTCAACAGACACTGCTAGAGCAGTGAAAAGCCAAAGGCCCTTCTCTTCCTTCTGGACCGTTGGTGCAAAGCCCGAGAATGGTCCCTGCAACACACACACCTGGCCATGCTGCTGATGGCACTGCTGGGAGTAACCTTTGGCACTCTGTCCATACTGGCAGCAACTGTGGCGAGTTTTAAGGCTGTTGGCGATGGTGCTGAAGTCCGTGTATTGATATGCACATTGACAGGAGAAACAACACTGACGTTATTGAGGTGCACTGCACTGGTCAGGCAGGAATTGTTCATGGGAAGCGGCTGAGGACTGCTTGTGCACAACGCTGGGATCAAGTGGTTTGTAGTGGTGTGGCCAACTGTCCTTACAAGCTGTACAGCTGAAATCCCTGCGCTGGATGATAAAGCCATATTGGTGGAATATAATGTTTTAGATGGTCCTGCAAAAGAGGGGGGATACCATTCAATTAGTGTCATAGGATAATTTAAAAACCCTAAAAATTAGGAATTTAGTAATAAAAGTAAATGTACTCATATTCTAGTTCAATAAATTCTAAGTGAACTTTCCATAGCACAGTCATCTAAAGAGGCTTCACAAAGCATTCTGCTTCCTCTTTATAAGTCACCTCTGCAGATAAATACAATAGGACGGATGAAAATGCTAGCTGGACTGCCCTAAAGATTTATAGGCATACAAGGCTCAGCAAGAGCAGACTGAAGAAAGGAAAGAAGAAGGGTGATCCTGAGGATGAGTAAACCAACTAGAGAATTCTGAGATTGAGAGCTCTGAGGGGACAGAGTAGCATGTCTCTGGAGTGCAGGTAGGTAGCAGCAGACAGGCCTTCACAGCCACAATGTATCTATCACAAGAGGAGGAGTCAGGGGAAGTACACCCATGAATACGGTATATTTACATGGGAAGGCAAACCCAACCGCGAGCTTTTTAACTGACTGTGCTGTTCTGATTTCACTTAATAATCAATTCATAGATGAATCAATGGGGGTAGCTGATAATGAGCTCAGTGGATTTCCTTACACGTGGATGAAATCAGGACGGATGGAGGTAGCTATGGAGAAGATAGGGTGAGACTCTGGAAAGCATTCAGCTATTCATCCACATCTGTCCAAGGCATTCTGAAGAGTACTTGTATACATTTCCTCTGTGCATATGACAAACTCAAACCCATCTTCCTAAGTGGCAACTTCAAGTTACTAAGAAACATGTGAAACCCCAGTTGTACCTGAAGGCTGGACGACACCATTCATGTTGTTGTGGCCAGTGTTCTGTTCCTTGGATACCTCACTGCGACTTGGAACAGGAGCACTGACCACTGCAGAAGCAGCAAAGTGGGCGCTGGCTGAGTCAAGTGTTTTAGACATACAGTCAGAGGTGCTTGAGCCCTATAAAGTGGGTAGGAGCACAGTTTAGTTTTCCACATTTCTTTGTCTGTCTGTCTGCCCATCCATCCATCTAATCTCTATCTGTCTGTCTGTCTGTCCGCCCCACCCTCGTGGTAGGGACAACAGGGAAATCATGTACATGTGGAGGTCAGAGGACAGCTGTCAGGAATTGGTCTGTCCTTCCACCATGTCAGTCCCAGGAATCCAACTCAGGCCATCAGACTTGGCAGCAAGTGCCTTTACCTGCTAGGCCATCTTGTCAGCACTCTATATTCTCAGTTTTGTTAGATGTGATTAATGAGCACATTAAGGAATGTGTGGAACCCAAAAGGACAGTGCCTTTCTAATTGTGAATAGCCATAAATACTTAGATGAGAGATATATGACTTTAGATTTTTTTGGGGGGGTGGTTTATGAAGCATGAAAATTACTAAAAACTAACAAGCAATTATTTCTGAGAAAGAACTACTAAACTGAAAAACACATGCTCTATTAATTTTTCTAGGTAATAATGAACACTTTAAAAACTGCTTGATGAGCAGACACCATAAAAAAAATCTCAGACATGACTAACTGCCACTCCTATCACAATGTAAAAACCTAGACTAATCCAACTTTGAAGCAGACTGCTAACAGTTCAGATTAGTTATTCCAAGAGACTTAGAAAAAGCAAACCAAACACAGTGGCCACTCTTCCATGATTCTGTGTAAAACTGGCTGTTACTAACCTTGACAGACATGGGCTCTAAGTCAAGCCCAGATGTACTGGGACTACCAGAGGTGTGTGTAAGCAACCAGGGTCACCAAGATTTCCAAGGTGTGGACTCATGACTTTAAGGTAAAAGGATTGACCCTTTGGGAATGAACTAACCACTGTTGGAAGATCCTGGTTTGAGAACTCAAAGAGTATGGCCAAACTGAATAACTCTTAGTTATTACTGAGATTTGTGATTTGTGAAATTATGGAACAACAAAACTGAAGACCTACAATGTGAAGTTAATTCTCTGATGATTCAACTTTGAGATTATTTCTTTTTACTTTTGTTTTGCTTTTAATGGCTTAAAACAACAGTATTGCATTCTTGCAGAGTTTAGGAGGTGTCTGACAAGGCTCATCATATCAAGTGTTTGCTGTGCTGGTTTCCTGCAACCTCATGTAGGGTTCTCACTTGCATCACCATGTCTGTATTTCTGGGTGTCTATGGATTTCTTTTCAGCATTTCTTTTTCCTGTAGGGAAATGTGGTTCAGAGAAGCAAGGGAGGCTGTGCAGCTTAGATTTACTGCACAATTCAATAGAATTCCTTCTCCTTGTGAGCTATATTAACATAGTACTTAAGCACAAACTTGAGGAAGAGGTTAGAAAAACCATATTCTTGAAAAAGAAAATGGTGGTGAGGAGTGAGTTTCAAAACTACATAATTATTTTATAAAGTCTCAACAATCCTTCCAAAAACTAGTTATTTCTCTCCCTCTTACATCCAAAATACCACATGTGGCTCTCAAAGTAACCAGAGACTATTCTGTCAATTAGCCATTCAAAAACGCAGAGGTATATACAGTCATCTGCAGCAGACAGGGGAAGAGAGAACCAGGAGGTCACCTGTGCTTTTGGATGTGTCTGCTGCGAGGAATGCTGGGATTGCTGTTTCTGTTGAAGCTGGGCAAGTTGCTGCCTTTGCATTTGAACTAGCTGCTGCTGATGTGTCTGGAACTGCTCTTCTGTGATGCCCCCTGTTACTGAGAAGGATGAATAAGCGAGTATTAAAGTATTTCTAAGGACACAAGCAGAGTCCATTCCATGCAAACCAGTTAGGACAAAAAGCAAACACAACCACAATCTGCATCTGCAGAGCAGACTCGCAGCGGCAAGTCTTTCGGTGTGATGTATGTTCACACCTACCTCCTTCGTCCCTATGCCGTTTTTAACTATATAACAGGACTCTAGCATGAGGAATTCACCATTTACACAGACTGAAATTTGTCTTTGTTTTTTTTATATTTATTTGTGTATTTAGCATGTAAATGTGTATACCACAATGCACGTATGGAGGTCAGAGGACAACTTGTAGGAGTGGGCTCTCTCCATCCACCAAGTGAATCATGAGTATTGAACTCAGGTCTTCAGGCTTGGTGGAAAGTGTCTTTCATTACCCACTGCGCCTTCATGCTGGCCCCAGATTTAGTGTCTTCAAGATCCTCTTAGTTCTCTACATTAGAGTTTCCGTGGAGTAACAGTAGTAATAATAACAATAAACACTTGCATTTACCAATGTAAATATTAATAATGACCAAGTTATGGCTTTAATAAGAGAAGGCCACCTGCAAGACAAAATGACTTCTCCCAGTTTTCATGATACTTAAGTGAAAATACTTTCCTTTTTGATTCTAAATTGGAGTGGAAAACAAAGACATTCAGCAACCATAAGCTCCAGTACATTCAACATCTAAAAGATATTCTATCAAAGTAAGAGCTGGATATGAGACGTTTTCAGAAAACTAGAGTGGACCTGCAGATGCAACCACCAGTGCTCTGACCAGAGCGTGAAGTTCTGGGTTTCAAGAAAAAGCAAGAGACCCCTTTTCTTATGCTGACAGAAGGATCAGCTCAAAAAAATTACAAGATAAACTTTTTCTCAAAGAAATGTAAACAAAATTTCATGAACTGATACTTAAGTGGGCTGCTGATAGGCCCACTTAGCGAACACAAGGATCTTCATAGAAATTAGCGCCTATTTAGAATACAAGTGTCCAACCATGCCAGAAGACATGCATGCTCTTAAAAGTAATCCTCACTCTTCTTTTCTTTTTGCAGTGCGAGGGGCCCATACCTCAGCTAAGCAGATTCTACACAGAGCTACATCTCCAGCCCCGCTCTACTTAAAAAAAAAAAAAAAAAAAAAGGCTTTCCTTTCTCCTACTTTACTCAATCAGTAATAATTTACTATCTGCTCCCACGCAGAATGGCACCTTACGAATTTCAGAGACTAAAGGGAAAAATACATTAGAAAAAGGGTTATTAATATAAAGTCCTACAATACATCTGGGAAGAAATAAAGTGTCAGTCAATGTTTGCATATGTACTGAGTGATCTAATCAATACGACCTATAATCAAGGTTACTTTATCCCCAAAGTTTCTGTTTAGTAAGACTATCAAATGAGAACATTTTGATAGTGCTATAGACACATAGCCAAACTGTGCCTAGAAAAACTCTTACTTTTTTTTTAATATATAAAAAGGAAATTAGGTCTAGAGATGGATAAAGCTTTAAACATACTTTCATTTCTCTTACATATCATCACAATTTCTACTGAGCTATGAGAGGAAATAAATATTTTATTTCTAGAAGATTCCAAACCCTGGTATATTTATTATATTGCTCACTTTAGAATCTTTACCTATATTTTTGAAGTACACAATAAAAATTTTACTGAATTACAAACAAAATCAAGATCTTTCCTTGTACATGTTAAACTCATTTCAAGTGTTTTATTTTTAAGTGAAAAAAATTAATTCTAAGGTTATACTCTTCAAAATCAAATGAAAATTTGAAGTATTCATGAATTTCCAGCTGTTTGAAAACTTTGGGGAAAAAGATAAGAAAAAATAGCTTATTATGTATGAGGCAGGAGAAAAAACATAAATCTAAATAATTTAGCAACTCTTACATGTCTTCTAATGCTGGGCCATTTGGAATCCAGAACTATCTCAGACCAATGACCCACTGCTCTTTGATTAGAGCTGAGCTTTATGTTGTGGAAAAGGGAGACTCATGCTGGTTAGCTTATGGATAAAATATAAAACATCACACTTTTAGTTGTATTTAAAAACAGAAATGTAAGATTCTTTTCTTCTCTTTCCAAAGTCTTGTGAGATGGTTGGTAAAATGGTTCTAATTCAGAATAAAATACACGTGACTGACACAGCTAATAGAAATGCTCCAACATCCAGAACCTTTTCACTAAGAGCTTAGACATGCAAAGATTTTTTAATCTGAGCACTGTGAATTCCAGATATTCTGATTCTGGATGTTTAACCACCCAACTTCATATAAATATTTCAAAATACAAACACTTGGAAATCCACAACACTTTGGTCCCCTTAAGTATTTTGGATACAGGACAGTACACTGTTAGTAAACAGACTAATTTGTCATTTGAATTGAATAAATTATTTTGTCATGGAGTGTGGTGTTACTTGGCTGTGGTCTTGCTTAAGCAGCGAGATTAGCTAAGGCTGCACAGGGAACAATTATTCTCGGGTTAGTCCATGGCTAAAAAAGTATTGCCAACTAAGTGCTCTGCACACTCTAATGAGTAAGCTGTCTTCTAACTCTCATCCCTGATCCCACTTCTAGTTAAGAATCACTGGTAAAACAATAACAAACAAAACCTAATTCTACAATACAGGCAGGCTTTTAAATTACACCCTCTCTGCTTTATTCCAAGATTAGTTTGCTATTTCCATTCTTGACATTCAGTTCTATACTAAGGTGTTTTGTGTTGCAAACAAACTGATGTTCTTTATCCAGAATTTTCTAGAGTACTCTTCAGAATCACTTCAATTTCTTAGATAAAAATAACAAATAGTAATCAAGATAGAAAGCTGGAACAATGATCCTCTTCTCCCTTCAAGGCAGGGCTTCACACGACCCTGGCTGGTCCAGAACTCACTACACAGTGGAGTATGATCTAGAACCCGTGATCTCCTGCTTCTCTCTCTCTCAAGTGCTGGAATTATAACCATGTGTTCATGTCCAGCACAAACACCTTAATTCCTCTGTTACCAGAGAGCAGTGGTGAAGGAAAGGTGGTAAGAGATACACAGTTTTCATGCTACAGACACAATAGTGAGCTGACTCTCAGGGCTCACTTATTGGTGGGAAAAGAATAAAACTTGGATTAAAAACACATCCTAAATGGATTATTTTTCTCCCATGATTTGCTAGATTATTTACATGAGATTTATTTATTTTCTTACACCAGTCATCTAGTGGCACACATTAAGATGCATCAGACAGGGCACAGATACCAGGGAACCAAATCCACCTGGGATGAAACGCAGGGAAGGAACTCTACTTGGGTCAGGGTGGTAGCGGCAAAGGCTGAAGTGAGGATGAACAAAGAACAAGCTCTCTTCTTGTAGCCAAACGAACTCTTCTATCTGACACACTGGCACTTAAGAGGAAATTCAGTTCACTCCCCAAAGTTCTATCAGGTCACAATGACCACAAACCTGTCTGTCCCGAAAGGTGACAGTATTTGACTGACTACTTTAGATGGATGAGAAACATTTTTTTTTCCCTTAAGTAAATGCTTTATACATCTTCCTGGCTAACATCCTCTGAGAGACTGGTATGTCTCCTAAAGAATTTCTCCCTTTCTGTATTCAAGACAGTATAGACTGGCACCTTGGCATTCCTAGCTGCTTGTGCATTGTTGCCAGTATTTTCTAAAAGCACCTTTCTATACAAAACCTCACTAGCCATCCTGTGTTAGCTGGCTTTGATTCTTCAGATGAGTCCACACGCCCTTTGCAGACACTAACTGCCGTCCTTTTCTGCAGGGCTTCCTGTACGGTGCTCTGCTTAGGCTAACCTCTTTGCACTTTTCTCTCCTGCTTTCTGGACAGTGATCAATGGGAAAATACTCTGGATACTTCACAGAGTTTACAGTAACAGAACTACAAAGTCCTAAGACTGGATCCACAGAGGCATTCTTGTGGTGATATGAAATATATCCAAATATTTCTTAACTTTGTATTGCTATTCACTGATAAATTAAGAGAAAAAAATAAAACAGAACCATGTTCTAGATACTCTGGAATGATCATCCTACCACAGAATACTGAACTTTTTTTTTAAACTTGTACCCACCTTTGCTTTTTAACTTCAACAGTGTTTCTTAAACCGGGCCAAGATATGTGTTCTTTGAGAAGGCATGATTGTTCAAATACTGTCCTAGAATGCGTTTTCAGTTTAATGGGGAGCGACTAATGTGGTGATAAAGATTATGTTACCTTGTATTTTCTACCTGGTAGGTCTTTGTTATGAATTATAGCAAATGGTTTAAAGCAATACTGTACTGATCGCACCAGGATTTCATTTTAAAGGACAGATCTGGAACTGAACAGGGGGGGGGGCAGGCAGATAGGGAGGGTCTGTCTTAAATCTTCCATGTCCTCATAAATGACTGGAGGTACTTCAGGGAAGAGCTAGGGGAAATCGGAATTACTGTACAAGCCTACAAATGTCCTATAAACACAACTTCCAGATTCAGGAAAATAACTGTAATGGTTGGAAGGGTCAGGAAATGAACAAATGGATATAAGGATAATGAAAACAGACCTCCAATGTCCAAGCATAGTAGGGAGCATTAAAACAGTGTTAATTCCTTTAACAGTCATACTACAATATTTTAATACCTTAGGTCTGAACTTTTTTCTTATCTTGAAAGGCAACCATAATCTCCCCCCAAACACCTCATGAGTATTTATGTTAGTTGTTAAAGCAATTTCATTTGCTAACACTTTTTATGCTTGCAAGCATTTCATGGCAAAGTAAGAATGGATAAAGAAACTGAGGACAGGAAAACTCAAGAATTCCTCCTAGAACACTGGCAAACTGTTAATGACTGAGGGTATCTGGAGCTGCTCAAAAAAACTGTTAGGTATCTATCAAAGCATGCAAGAAAAGAAAACTGTATCATGTTAACTTGACTGTGTATCACTGAAACCTATTTTAAATGTAAATCTGCCCCTTCAAGTTTGAATAAGCAAAGCTGTTTTACATATTTAACATTTTCTTGAACTTTATACTAAAGAAAAAAAATCTAAAAAAATTGACAGTACCTATTTCAAATGACTGTAAATTAGTATCCTCTACTTACATATGGAATGTAATATTGCCATGTGCTATAAGCTCCTTGAAGATATTGTTTTCTTCCTCACTTTTAAATTATTAAACATAATGCTTTGTATATAAAACAGAATGTAAGTAATTTTATATGAAAATTTTTTTTTTTTTTTTGCTTATCCACTTGTTATGTTCAATACATCTTGTCTTCCTTTCTCAATCCTGTTGAGTTTTTAAATTAAGAAAGATTATTTTAGCTGGGTGGTGGTGGTGCATGCCTTTAATCCCAGCATTCCTGAGGCAGAGGCAGGAGAATCCCTGAGTCTGAGGCCAGCCTGTTCTACAGACAAGAAGAAAGAGGAGGAGGAGAAGGACGGGGCAGGAAGAGGAGAGAGAGGAGGAAGATCTTTTTGTAGTAATTAATAATGTCTGTCATTTAATTTAAAATAAATCTCCTGTTTTTGTCTAATACTTAGGGCACACATTTAAATTTTCCTTGAAGCATACCAAAATAATAAATGTAAGTTAGGTATGATGGGATACACATGTAATTCTAGGACTCCAGAGGCTGAGGCAGGAAGATCATTAAGTTTGAGGCTATAATGGGCTACACAGAGACCTTATCTCTGAATACCCAATACATTAAATAAGTCATATTTCTGCTTAAACACTTATTAATTGGGATTTCCCAGCTGGGAAAGGAAACTCAGCACTAATAATTTAATTCAGAAATATTCTTGAACAGGTAAAAATATATGCCTATCTTATTAGTCTTGACAATGCACAGCTTTCAAGACCAAAGCTCACTAAAGCGAGTAAATGACAAAGTTTAGTAATTTAATGGGATTCCCTTCCAGTTATTCAGCTGTTGTTTACGAAATGACTTCTCACTAGTACCTACATGCAGAGATTCACAGGTGGTCAATAGGTAAAGAAAAACTGACTGCTGAGTGCTCAGTTTTAAACCAAGCTTGCAAATCACCACATCCAATGTTCAGGGAATACTGAGGGAAGGGGACAGAAAGAATTAAGAGATGAATAACAGGGGAGGAAGGCTGTGAGATACTGTCTTATGCTTACAACAAGGTCATGGCATTCAGGAAGTCATAATAGCTGTGGCTGACTGCATGGAGCATAAACAAGAAGGAACCAGAAAATAAACACAGAGAGGAGAGGGTCTCATGGGTCCTACATGATCCACGGGAGCTAATGGCAATCTAGGGCTGCTGGAGGAGAGGAAGTCAGTTGTCTTCAGTGACATACTGGTGAGTCCAGGGGATAGGCTCACTCTTTTGCCCACAGTAGGGGCCATGATTAGACCCAGTGAGTCTCCCAAACACAAAACGCACAACAAAGCAAAAGGACAAGAAACTGGGATAGGGACTTGAGTGGAAGAGAGGCTTTGAAAAGGCTGAGAGGAAAACAAGAAGGAGGGGAGGAAGGAATTTCACCAGAATATAATACTATTTATGTGCATAAAATTGTTAAAGAATACATTGTTTTAAAAACGAAATAAGACGTTTTTAAGAAAGGCTACTTAACGGTATTAAATCACACATTTTCACTGGATACCATGCATAATTGCAGTGTATACATTATAAACATATTTCTAAACTATATATATTTGTAAACATGTGATAAGATTACTCACAGAATAAATCAAAATTACATTTTAGAATGTTTGGATATTGAAATTATTTACAAATAGTAAATTATCAATTATTTACAAATCATAAAAATACTAAATTAATTTGAACACAAACTCGTCATGTGTGTGTGTGTGTGTGTGTGTGTGTGTGTGTGTGTGTGTGTATTTTCTTTATGAGACAGGCTTCAAACTAGCTATGCACTCAAAGATGACCTTGAACTCCTGATCTTCCTGCCTCTACATTCCAAATTTTGAGATTATAAGCACACGTCACCACATCTAGCACAGTATCTCTTAAAATGAAAAAGATCTTTCTGATCTCAACTAAAAAGGTAAGCTATCAGACCAAAATCACTACTCAGTGAGCCTCCTTTCAAAAAAAAAAAAAAAAAAAAATCATTTTCCAGAAAGGTTTTCAATAGAACTCTTAAGGAGCAATGTTTACATTCCATCCAAATTAATGAATAATTAAAAAAATAAGTAGAGAGTATTGTACAATGATTATTGGGAGGCAACTAATAAGCAGTATAAACTCACAGGGAACACTGTGTTCAGCCCACACATTTGCCATACCAGACATTCACATGCCAACCAAATTAGTAGGGGTATGTTTCTTATGCTGAAAACTAAAAACAAAATTTATTTTCCAAGTAGAAGTAGGAAAATAAGTGTCCAAAATTTAGTATGAGTTAACTTATCACATAATGGACATGAAGAAGAGTAGCAATAGAGACTTGGGGCATATCTCTTGATGCTTACCTGATATGCCGTTCTTGCTGGTGTTCAATAAAGCTACAGATGCTGCAGAAACTCTTTTACTGCTCACAGTCTGCCCTGGTTTTCTTGAGGTACATTCTTCATTATCAATGTCCTGTACATTTAGTAGCCTTGGCTGGAAACACTGTAGTCGACATGATCTGATATTGCTTAATATTTCAGAAAGAGACAGTCTATTTTCACAAGGTTTACTGGAAGCATTGGTCCGAGAGAAATTAGAAGAAAAGTCTATAGTTTGGGAAGAGCTTGAAGAACCATTCAGCATCTCAGGGTCTATCTGTTTGAGGACTGGGTCATGGTCTGTAGATATTCGGTCCATTATGACCCTGTAAAGCAGTAAGACACACGTGTATATCATATATAAAATACATAGCTGTTTCTCTATGGCTTCCTTCCCTTTCAGCTAGAAAATGAAAGCAAGGTCAAAGGAGCTTACCTTCCACCTCTGCCAATTCGCCTCCGTGCAAATCCTATACATCTTCTTGGAACTGTAAGTGTGGTGAGACAATGCTTATACCTCAACTTATCTAGGTCTGCCAACTCTGAATTTTCACACGTATGGTTAGCTTGGTCCAAACGAGGCTGCAGAGAGAGAGAGACAGCAAAAAATAAATAAATAAATAAAAATAACTCATAGAGTAATTACGAAAGGAAGAAAAGTTAAATCATGATAAAAAATAAAATGACAGTATTAGGAGAACAATTAAAATTTAGATGAAAACCTAAGAAGAGTATGTTTTAATATTTATTTATACATAGGGAGTGGATGAAATTATGAACTAATTTTTTTCAGGGGGTGTGCTAGAGATAACTGAAAGTTGAAGTGTATGCACAGGTTAAGCTTAAGCATTCTCTTTACTTTTAAGGACTGGAGAGCCTATTTCGTGGCCTTTCCATTCTATGTATCATTCTGTTTTCTGTCTATTCTGTCCCCCTCTATAGTAGTTTTTACCATCCTTTATCAGCCTAACTTGAAAACAAATCCTCATCCTTCCTACATCAGGTCTACCCTCAAAAAAAGCTGTCTATGTGAGTATAGCGTAATGCAATCACACGGTTCCTACAAACCATGTTAAAAGGGTAAAACCACCTTTACTACTCTATAGTTATTACACTTGATGGAAAACGTTAGCATTGGAAAGTCAAGGTTATTCTCTAACACTGCGCCCAAAATGGGACATCAATAAAACAAAGAGATTTCTAAATGTGTCTCAAGTTTATAGATACAATTATCAGACAACACTGGCATGAAAGAAGTTTAAAAATTGTACTTACTGGGTATATAACACACACACACACACACACACACACACACACACACACACACACAACCTCATCAGTGAAAACCCAGAAGCTATCAAAAGTTCTGAAGACAACTTAGACATGTGCAATTAATTTTCATAATTAAAGCTCCAAATGAAATAATTTTTAAAATATGAAATGTCTATTTCCAAGAAAAGGATTCTGATATCCTTTGAAAGAATTTGGTATCTTTCATCTACTTTTGTTGGTATTCACACACTACAGGAGGCATAAAATAAAAAATACTGATGCACTTCCCACTTTTAGACTCAGCCTAAGTTACCTTGACATGAATGATCTGTTAATGCCAGCTCACAAAAATATCACAAAATATAAAGTTCTTACAGCATAATACTGGCATCCCGCCCGCCTTCTGAAAGCACAGGGACCATCAGGATCATTTTCTTCTTCGGGTTCTGATGCTGGAGATGGCACCTGTATAAAACAGGTGTTCCATTTAGCAGTTATCAGGTTAACAGATCAATGTACATAAAGATCGAAAATAAAATCAGGCCACAAACACATCTGCTACATCCAGCAGGTAACTAATTTGCCCCAAACATTTAAAAACTGTTATGTAAATATTTTCTGTGGCTATAAATCTGTATTTTTAAGATTCATTTTTGCATCTAAGTACCCATGGTATTTTCTTGTTTCTGAACATAAATGCTAGATTTAAGAATTAGTTTAGTTTTTATATATATCCCATTTACATAAAGTCATAAATTGTGCAGTCATAAATACTTGGTGACAGTTATGCTTCCCCTATAGGTAGTTAGTTGTATTTTTATTTAGAAACTCCTCTTTTTTTTTTTTTGGAAACTTCTTTCTGTAATAAAGCCAAATGCTAGGAAGAAAAGGGCATTGGATGCCTGGGAACCAGAGCCACAGAAGCTGTGAGGTGCCATGTAGGTGCTGGAAGCAAACCTAGGACCTCTTTAAGAACAGCAAGTGATCTCAACCACCAAGCCATCTCTCTATCCCCTTAAATTCCTGCTTAAACCTAACAGGACAGAAACAAAATCAGAAGAGAGAAATTTGCTAAAGCATATAAACAGATTGGTTGCTGAGAGAAAGTTTAAGATCACAACAGTAGAGCAGAAGTATAAAGACTTGAGTTGCTACATTAAAAAGGATTTTTCCAGGACCAGACGCTACCAGCCAAATATCCTTATATAATCTGAAGGGGAACCCTAGGGGATAGCACTGAGTCATTAGAGCACATTTTATGTCATAAAAGCAGGGTAAATGATATTATGTCAAATATACTGATACATCAGGGAAACAATAAATATAAATGTCCACCCTAATTGTTAAACACTATAAAAACCTTAGTACTTAAGTTTTAGTTGTCTTACAATTTTACTCTGCAGTACATCTTTTTCTCACAAATGCCTGCTTAATCATATTTACTTGGCACGGTTTTGAACCTCACAAATCCCTTATTCCTTTTTAGAGAGGAATTTTTTTTTCTCTCTACATTAATTCCAAACTGGGTCACCTTGGGGAAAGGGCATTTGTTTGAGGTTCCACTATCCCTTCAATACCCCATAGAGGAGAAAGGCACAGAGTTAATTCTCCTTCCTAAGATATCAACTCTCAAACTCAAAACTATAAAGAAATTTTAACAATTTGGTTCCTCTGCAAGTATCTACCTCTTCTAAAACAGATAAAGAGGTGATACAAAGTGTCTGACAATTCTTTGCATGAAGCACTTTATTCCTTCCTAACTCTCCCTCCCTAGGGAAGGACTTCAGCATGCACAGAAAGGTAACAATGTGTCAGCAATAACAGAAGAAGCTGACTATAATCAGAGTAGACATGGGGCTTCTTCCCAACTACAATGTTAGTCAGCCTGGTTATAATACTCTCTTAAGGTTATGTATTCCCTTGTTCCTTGTCTATTGGACAACATGCTATCTTCCTGAAATCCACCCCTGGGAAAATTTAGAAGAGCTATAGTTACAGTAATACCTACATTATTTAGTGACACCAGGGTATAGGAAAGCAGTTCTCAGTAAAAACAAACAAAACAAACAAACAAAAAATGAAAGTTGAGTAAGACCTAGTAACAGGTTCCAGAGCATAGGCAAGACTTTCTAGGTTCTCACTAGTACTGACAGTAACCTACTCTGCAAGTTTTACATGAATTTATTTAATTACATCATTTGCTGACTTAAGCCTTTAATAATTTCCCATTTGCCTACATCATCCCTTCCATCTTTTCCTCTCTCTCCTGTTTGACTCCAGCAATGCCAAACTGGTACATTCTCCTCTCACAATGCTGAATCTGCTGGGAGAGTCTCGATTTCCTCTACCCGAAAGAACTCGATAGGTTCACTGTTACATTCCTCATTTCTTCAGAATGGTCACCTGATGACTGCAAAGGGTTATCCCACACTAACTGGATGACTTGGCTGACAAATGTACTGACTGATTTCATTCAGTGGTTCTCAAGAACATATAAAACAAAGCATATTTCTGTGCACTTACTAATACATATGGGCACCGGAGTATCATTTGGGGGAGGAAAAGCAAGTTGGTGGCAGGGTAAACAAGTAATATAGCCACAGGAGGCACATTTTATGACCTGGATTTTAAATGGCTGCAACAATAAAAGGCTTTACACACAGTGTTGCTTCTAAAGCTGTATTTTTGATGTTGGCTTTTAAAAGAAAATTTATTTTAAGTAAATAAAACTATTAAACTATGACACATCTGATAGTAGATTCAAGTTGTTACTATATTTTCTTGTGAATGCTTTATAGATCATATAGAAAGAAGAAAAACAGGTTATTGTCAGACCAGGTGATTTTTGAAAAATGATCTGATCCTATATATAAAATAAAACTCTTGTTTTAAAAACAACACTGATGAAAATGACATTAAAAGAATTTTATCCTAAATACTTTGCCATGAAACTGTTGAATAGTAAACAAGGAATTTTTCACAAGTTAAAAGTTTAATTAGTTCTTCTAAGTCTTCTTTAAAGTAAAATAGCTATTACCTGACAAATAATAAAATTTGCATTAACCATAAAAACTATTATGTTGGTAGAGTATGACAGAAAGTCAACTGCTGGCAAATATTGTACTCATGTTGAGATGTCTTCAAATACTGACATCCTGGACTCAGTAAAGCTATTTCTAAAAGGCCATTTTACAAATAGGAAGAAGACAAAGATGCTTGTTTTTATAAAAGGGGAAACCTGAAACTAACTGTCCCACAGAATACATCTCTACATCTGACAGAAAATAACAGTAAATACTGTGAGTGACACGTGTGTAGACATGTATACTTATGAAATATGTAGAAATGTTTTATAACACTGGGTGAGCGAAGCAGAAGCAAGACTAAGATGCCAATTACAAAATACAGCAAATCAAGGAGCAGGAGGACATGTGTTTAAAACAGTTTCAAACAAGCACCTGTGGAAATTCATCTTCATCTGAGCTCTGAAAGTCATATTGCTTAATGTCACTCTTATTGATCACAGGCAATGTCTCAGGAGTGGGCTGCGGAGGGGCTATCACAGCCTCTGCCAACTTAGGCTTCTTTGGGTACTTCTTCTTTTGACGAACCACCTCAGAAGCCTCTTCTTTCAAAGACAAATGATGAGGGTGCTGTTTACGTGTCGGATTTTCCCCCAAAAGGAAGAAATGAAAATCATTTTAGAAATCATGAAAAACTATGCTGCTCTTTGAAAAAACATACACTTTTCTTTAGGAGTGAATTTTAATTATTGTTTTAAGTAAGAAAACTTTATTATGGTCACAAACTGAAACATGATTTAGATTTACTTTCTGTAATTTATAATGAAAAATAATTATAGTGTTTAAGTTTGGTTTTTATGAATAGTTAAACTGTAATTTTTAGATTGTCATATTATCATACCATTCAGTATTTTAAAGTATTTAAATTTAATTCTTAGTTAAATCCACTGTGCTGAACAAAATTCATTACTTTATTTTAAAACATAACTGAATTAGATCACAAACTTATTAATTTAGTTAGTTCTACATTTATTTCATATTTTAAAAACGTCTACATGTGGTAATCTTTTGAGAAAAATAGTATGAGCTAGACAAACCCCTTCATTTTTTTGCACCATATAATTCTTGCCCTGACTGAACAATCATCAAATGGTTCTCTAGTACCCCAGGGTTCTGTGGAGTCCATCTGGCAAAGGGGCTGACTGAAGGGTTGGGCTCCTCCTCCTTTCCACAAAGCAGAGACCTGTTTCTATTTTATTTACTGGTTGGTATTGCTTTTCATAAAAGGAGAATTGCGACTTTAAAAAAAAGTGCTGGAAATGACTGCTCTGAGCAACAAAGTAAAAACAATATTAAAAGTGTAAAATTATTAAGGAAATTAGATAATGAATCATGTAGCCAAAATATTAAAATTACCTTAGAATGAGAAACAGAACATACAACAGAAATGCTTTTTGAGGGACAGATTATACTTAATAAAAAATAAGCTACTTGATAGAAATGGATAATTGGATATAAACTACTAGATCAAAAGGAAAACTAAATTCTCAGCAATTTTCTATGTTTTAAGGTGGGAAAAATGAAAATTAAATATAGTAACTATATGTGTAGGGTAAGACAATAATGTGTTACACTGTATCTCTAAAAATAATAGTTAGGCTATTTTTATTGACTTAGATAAGACCTAAAGTAAGATTCAATGTAATTCTATCAATCATTATAGATTAAAATTTTTTATTCTAAAATTTTATGTAATGATACTCTCAGGAAAAGCTCTGACTGATACAAAGTAGATTGATTAAAAAGTAGTTTTCACAGTGACATTTGTTGTGCTGGTAACTTTTTTTGGCTCTCTTTGAGAGTGATTCAAAGGGAATTGGGTGGGTGGGCTAGATGCCTGTGATTAATAAGAACCTGCTGGTTGAACTGACATGCACTGAATGAGGAGGAGTCATACTGCTCCACATTCTTCCTTGGTGTTTAAAAATGAACCCATGAAAAACAATGACATTTTAAAGATGAATTTTCCACAAACACCCAAGTCACTTATAAAATCTTGCTGCAGGCAAGCCTCTACTTACTGTTTAGATGCCTCAGGTCAACGCTTATTTAAATCTAAGCTTCTTAAAATGAAAGACTCTATCAAGTTTTACATACCCAAGTTAAATAGTACTTAAATACATCAAATGAGCACTAAATAAAAAGCCTTCTTTAACCTAAAAATAAAGTGTTCATCAAGGCCAGCTCTTTTACTGGGAATAAACCATGTTCCCGAATACAGAGGACTTTCTAAAGTCAATCAAGGTATGTAACTGGCAAATGATGGTTCTGGCAATGACCCGGTTCTCTAGAGAAGCAGACAGCACATCAAAACAATGCACTTTGGGAGACACGAACTCAAACTGTAATGTGACGCTTACTAGCTATGATCTAGAAGTCACAGAGGAGAGTTCTTGAGGGGATTAATGGGTCAGCTGTATATAAAACACCCATCAAATCAGTGGCATGATAATAAAAAACAACAACAAAGAAACCCATGCTATTTACTTTCTTCTTTTGCCACCATATTACGTAATCAATATTACCACCCATGATTCTCTCCAAAGAATTATTTACCTTAGTTTTACATTCTTGAACTTTGTGGTGGTTTCCATTATGAAGAGTTGCTGGTGTGGCATATAACTCTTTTTCTGATCTATTAACTTTCACTTCATTAAGGATTTCACCCCCATAATCTCCCAGATGATATCTTGGAAAGATAATAAAGTATAAGAAAAAAAAAAGCAGAGTTTAATGAAAGAAAAATATATTTAAAATGATGACATTTTAAGTAACTGAATGAGTAAAACAGAACTATCAATTTTGGGGGGTGGGAAGAGATGAGACAGAGCCTCAAGTGTGCAGGTGGCCTCAAACTTGCTTCAACTCCTGATCCTCCTGGGTAAACCTCAACTGCTAAAATTACAGGTATATGCCACTAAGCCTAGCTTTAGGATAGCAGATTATTGTTAAAGAGAAAAGTTACAGAAAAAACAAGTTCATATTTGAGATTCAGTTAAAAACATAACAAACAAGAAACCTGAAAAATGACTAAGGCATATAATACATGAATTTCTCACATTAAAGTATTTTATTAAGCACTGGGACTATTGCGTAGAATGTTTACTTCAGCATCACACAAAATTCCCTAAAACCGAATGGAACTTCAGTCTATTTAATTATGCAGGGGAATACTTTGTAGATCCTAATTCTTAAGAATAGAAACAGGAAACTTCACCTTTCAACCATTCATTTTCTTTAAACAGTGTTTAAGAAAAACTTAGGGCAAGATAACCCCTAGGTTTTGTTAAGAAAAGTACGACTCTGACAATATCTAAAAAGATCAATTCTCTATACCAAAATGCCCCCAAATGAAATCTAAACCATAATAATCTAATTTTAAAAACAACTAGTAACTACAAATCTTAAAAGGCAGCAATGAAATTCTACTCTATAATCGCTATCTACGGTCCCAAAGCCTGGCTCTCGTGGCCCTAGTACAAACAGTGGTAATGGTACCTTTTCTCCACGACTTCCAATGTTAAGTGCAATAATTCCCTTTTGGTTTTCTCTCTTCTCTTAATCATTTCCAAAATCGTTATGGCTCTGCTGAACTCCCGCCTCAGCTTCAGCATCTTTTCATAGGAGGCTTCATCATTCTTACGGTTCTTTTGAAATAATAATTTCAAAGAATAATGTAATTATCCATGTTTCCAGTTTCATTCAACAAGCTCTTACTAAATCTCAATTATTCTGTAAGTTTTAAATTATTAAAATAAACAAATAGCAAGCCCAAACAAACACAAATAGCAACTCCACAAGAACTTACCTGTTTAACTTTGAAAACTTAAGTACAAGCAATGTTCAGAAAAAAAAAAAATGTTGATAACTAATGCCACAGAAAGAATAATTCCAATGTAGAAAAAAATCCAACTGACATAAAACATAGCATATAAAAATTATAAAGTACTCCTATGGTAGTAATGTGCTACCAAATGATAAAAATAGCCTTACCAAGATTTAAAAGGTAGCCCACATGAGCGACTAACCATGTATCTATCCATCCAAATCTGTAGGGGGGAGCTAAAAGGTTCACAGCAATAAACTATTGCTGTGGGATGGTCTTTCTGTATGCTGTGAAAATGTGTTGCTACTATTGGCTAATAAAGAAGCTGCTATAGCCTATGGTAAGACAGAATAGAGCCAGGTGGGGAATGCAAGCAGAGACAAGGAGAAGAAGGCGGAGTGAGAGGAGATGCTGAGAGCCGTCCAGGGAAGCAAGGTGGAATAAAGCACAGGTAAGACCACGAGTCAGTGGCAATACATAGATGAACAGAAATGGGTTAATTTAAGTTGTAAGAGCTAGTTAATGATAAGCCTGAGCCATAGGCCAAAGTTTGTAATTAATATAATAAGCCTCTGTGTGTTTACTTGGGACTGAGCAGCTGTGGGACACAAGGAAACTTCTGGCTACACAATATAATCAAGATCAATGACAAAATTTCACTTCCAGCAACTCAGAAAACTGAAAATAGTATAATGAGCACCTAAAGAAATGGGATTCTCATGCTTCAAGGAATACCTCATTGAAGGGGATGAAAGAGATCTAGCAAAAAACTTTAGACTTCAGAGTATTGCTAACTTCTTACCTATAAGAATAAAGCATAACTTCAACTAAAAGATGGCTTTGTTACAGTAAGCAGCATTCATCAGAATATAAAATCACCTATGATGTATGCTTTAAATGTCCTCATAGTGTCTAATTTATACAGAGCCACGTTTAAACAAAGACCTCTAATACTCCTCAATTGGCAGAGAGACCTACACTTAAGCAATCTTTTCATTCTTAACAATTAGATATATTAGAAAGAATCTAATCTAATCTAATCTAAAGGTAATTTGCAGAACACAGTTTTAAGCAATTTTGGCGAGTAAACAGGAAACAATAACTTGTAACTGAAAAAAATTAACATGATCAACAACAAACATTAAAGTACCTACTATTCTGCTAATACTCTATGTGCTTCCCAAATATGTGTATATGCATCAACACATATGAGACACAAATAATCAAAAGATGAATATTCATGAGGCCATATCCACCTAAAGTACTCTTCCTAACCTTTTCTTTCCTCTGCTGTGCCCCTTCTACTCTTCAAAAATTTATTTTTAAATAATTTCAGACATACAAAGTTACAAAAATAGCACAAATACTTTCTATGGATATTTAACCTGATCTCCTAACGGTTTAAAGTTTAACTAGCTTTTATCTCCAGTTATGTGTATAAATATACATAATATTTGCAGTATTTCCAAATTTGAGATGAACAAATGTCCCTTAATATTGCAATCTGCTTTTACAAAAACAATGATGTTTTCATATAATCACAACACAGTGATCACAATCTGGAAACTAAGATCAATAGAGTATTAGTGAGACAGTATTTTTATTTTCAAAATTAATTTTTTGCAAGTCTGACTCAGGATTAAATACTGTTTTTAGTAGTTATACTTCTAATACCTCATTATTTGGAAAATTTCCATTTTTCTGTCATCGTCATGATCCCATTTTTTAAATGGAGAATATTTATTTTTGTAGTGTATTTCTCAATTTGAGTTCCACTGATGTTTTTCCATGATTACATTCAGGTTGTATGTTTTGGGCACAGCTACCACAGAAATGATGCTGACTCTGTCTCACACCCTATCAAGAGTTAGATACCACAATTTGTCCTATGTCAGGTTTAACTACTAAAATATTCTTTTCCCTTTTAAATTAACCTAATATGTTGTATAACTACATAAGCATTGTGTGTTCTTAAAATTTCCCTCATTAGTTTAGTGTTCAATGGTTCTTTCACATGAAATCATTATTAGTATTGTGGCTGCCAAATGGTAAAGTTTAAACTGTTTTTGTTGATTTTTTTTTTTTTTTTAAGTTTTGATATCTAAAGAAAAAGTTGTAATGAATGGATAAAGAAAATGTACATATACATAGTGGAAACTTTTTTAGCTATAAAAATGAAATCATATTTAAAAGAAAATAGATAAAATTGGAGAGTAATATGTTAAACAAAATAAGGCAAGATTCAGAAAAACAAATACTACATTTTTCCCCATGTGTAGAATCTAGATTTAAATTTGTGTGTGCACAGATGTGTATATGTGTGGTCATGAAAACAGAAAGAGGATCAATAGATCTTGGAGGGGTGGTGATACATGAGACATGAGGCATAAGGAAAGACTGTGATGATCTGAAAGAAAATGGCCCCCAAAGGAAGTGGCACTATTAAGTGTGGCCTTGTTGGAGGAAGTGTGTCATAGTGGGGTGGACTTTGAGAGTGTGTCACTGTGGGGTGGACTTTGAGAGTGTGTCATAGTGGGGTGGACTTTGAGAGTGTGTCATAGTGGGGTGGACTTTGAGGTGTTTTGCTCAAGCTTCTCTCAGTGTGACTGTCAGTCAACTTCCTGTTGCCTGCAAGATGTAGGACTCTTAACTCCTCCAGCAGCACATCTGCCTGCATGCCACCATGCTCCCTGCCATGAGGATAATGGAATGGACCTCTGAAACTGTAAGTGAGCCCCCTCAATGAAATGTTTTCCTTATAAGAGTTGCTGTGGTCATGGTGTCTCTTCACAGCAAGAGTAATCCTAACTAAGACAATCTGCAGGTGTTAAGAGGACCAGCAGGTGGAGAACAGTGTTAGGAATGGGAGAGATAGCATAAAGACATACATGAAACTTATGTTTGACTTAAAAACATTCACATGTTTCCAGACTCTGTCTTAATCTCCCTTTTAAGTAAGTAAGGGCTCATGGCTATTCTGTGAGCTATGACTCATTACTCTCATTATTTTGATGCTTAAACTTTCCCAGCTCCCTTCAGGTTGGCTCCTGTGCCCTACTATGGCGCCAATGTTCTCATTTTCGTGCACAGCAGAATCCTTCTCTCAGTTTTATCTTTATACTTCATCACCATTAAAATCAATAGTTCAAACTGATACTGTTTCTATTCTCTTCAATTGGCATTTCTCTCTAGTTTCTAACCCTTTCTGTAACTGTCCCTGCTTGGGGCCAGCTTATGTTGCTTTAAAGACTTTTTCATTTATGTTTTATTTTATCTTAATGATACGTGTGTATGCAGTTATGTGTACCATGAGTGCAAGTGCCCACAGAAGCCATAGATAGGTGTTAAGTTACCCTGTAGCTGAAGTTACAGAAATTGTGAACTGCAAATCAAACTTAGCTCTTCTCCAAGAGCATCTTTTCTAAGATGCTCTAACTGCTCCATCCCTCCAGCTCCTCAGCATTAACTCCCTCCCCCCCACCCCTCCTCTTTTAGCTGAGGATCAAACCCAGGGCCTTGTGCTTTAAGCGCTCTACCATTGAGCTAAATCCCCACCCCCTTTTCTTCTTATTGCAGCTATATATTATACTTCTGTACCTACCATCAAATCCCTAGGGAAGTGATTTTCAAACTACTGTCATTTGGAGTCAACTGCAGATCTTTTTGTAATGGAAGGTGATTCACAGGTGACTGATGTGCACAGGCAGAACTGCGAACCGGGGAGTTTCCCTTCCCACCCAATTACTTTTTCTGAGTCAGAGGTAGACAGATGGCACAGGCAAGGCAATAAATAAGACTGTATCTATGTAGTTAGCATATTAAATACACATGCTGATTAGGACTTTGTAACCAGTAAACTCAGATAAGATCATCTGGTGTAAAAATGTCCTAAAGTACTTATTAATATCCAAGTTAATTTTAGTTCAGTGAGTTATAGTTAAATTCTAGACTGCCCTGCAAACACTGCCATGCGAACAGTAGTCCTTTTGGCCTCTGCACAAGCTCTAAGTGTTTTTAAGTTTAATGAGGCAAAGAAAGGAATCAGGGCCGTGTTACCAGCAGTATTAGCCCTATAATGCCGCATCCTGCCCACCTCCTCTCTACCTAGTGTGTGGCATGATCTGTGGAGCACTTTGCCATCTTTCTCATCTTGAGACACAGTATACGTTTGTTAATAGCACCCAGTGCACGGCAGGGATAATCCATCTGGTCTACAATCGGAGAGAAGAATGAGAAACAAAGGCACTGAAAGGGAAACGCAGTACCCTGCAGAGGAGAATGAAAATAATGAGCCAGACTAAAGGCGAGAAGCAACGTCAGGAAAATTTGGTATTGGTGATTGAAATGTCTAATTTAAGAAACAGTTCCTAGTAATACATAGCACAATCCATTGCTAAAAAAGTATACTTTTATATCCAGAATGCCACTTACATGCAAATAAATCATCAATATCAAGGATTTCACACTAAAGGAGGCACAATACTACTTTCTTTGCAGAAAGGATTACTACTGGTCACATTTATTATGTAACCCAAATGCTGACACTGCTTTTCAAAGGCAACTGGTACTTCAGCTTTTCCATACTGACAAGTCTCTTTCTTCACAGCCAGTCTGCATGTAAACACAGGTGCTCTGCTCACAAACTTAGTTCATCTTAGTCTTTTCTAATGAAGATGTTACAACCTCAAAATCCTTAGCTCTTCTCAGTTAAGACTGGGGTGCTAAACTGAGAAATAGGTCTGTGCTAGTGCAGCCATATATTCTTGGGAAATCCATCCTCTTATGTTTAGGAAAATCACATTTCATAATAAAAACTCATACGAAAATTCTAGTTATTAACTAGAAGGAGAGTTTTTCCTAAAATATACAATCCCTGCATCTGCTGTATTTCACAGCTGTTATGTTAACAGCTGACGAAGATAAGCTTTCAGTGTTAGCAGAAACAAGAATCCACAGAAAATGCTTTGTTCCAAATTATAATTCTTCAGTTTTTATCTTAAGTGTTCCTGTTTCCTTGTGAAGTTAACAGAGTATGATACCATATGTAGTATTTACTGTTTCTTATGATAAATGAAAACCAGTGAACAATCCCCTGAAACAATACTTCCATTTTATTCTATATCATCATTCCACAGTATAAAATTTTATTTCTCTTCAATTCTGATGCACACTTCTGGGATTCAGATGTAGACATGTCTATTATTTTGAAATCTGACACAACTGACAATTAAGAAAGTGAGAAAAAGATGCCACTGTTACTTTTGGTAATTTCCAGAATAGGTTTGAAAAAGAACTCTTCCTTACTTCCTACAATCCCAAAACTTAGAGGCAACAAGACCATTTTCACTTGTAAGAACAAGACTACCATTTCAAAACTCCTCTGTAAGCAAGGAAAAGTAGTGTTCTGATTCTCAGCTTCTCAAATAGAAGTGATTCATGAGTGCATGTATAGTTTATTGAGGAACTCAAAACCCGCAACTGTATAAGCACACACAACTCTCCCTATGGCTCCAACTGGAAGTCCAGGGCAAGCCTAACAAATACTGTAAACACATGGTCAAAAGATCAACTGAAAAGTAGGCTTTCAGGTCATCAGCGTCTGGGCTCAAATGATGAATGTCAGTAAATACTATCAAGCTACATTCAATTAAATACAATGCGGACGTTACCTTCCGAGTCTGCATTTTCTCTGTTCTCCTCCGAAACGCAACGTAAGGGTCATTGTTGGTAGAGCCATCTCTTTTCTCTTGCTTAATCTGGGGGATGAGGGACGGCCCCCTGCAGTTTTTCCGTTTTCTCACCCAGTAGTCATATACAGCTTTAATAAGGTAATCGTCTTCATTTAGCAGCAGTTTTGCTTCTTGAAGTGTGACAAGCTAAACAGAAAACACAAGATGTCACCAAGGGCAATGTCGACAAAAGGCATGTTAAACTACAGCAACTGGAGAAACTGTGATTCATTTAAGTAACTACAATTAGATAGATATTGGGGTGGCTGTGAAGACATAATTCTACTCAACCTAACAAAAAGACTCATAAGTTAGGATGTCATTTAAAGAAATTAGTATTTTGCCCAGCAAGGTAGTGGCTCCACTATTTAAAATATTTGATAAGGGCCTGGGGAGATGGGGTTCAGTGAAGAACTACAACTAAAAAAGTAGAGAAAGAAAGAAAGCAGGTGTCAACCTCTGGACTACACACACCCACAAACATACTCACAGAAATACACACTCTCACATACACACACACACACACACACACACACACACACACACACACACACACATACACACATGTAAATATTTAATGAAGTTGGACGAGTGATACCTGGAAAGACTACTATTGATATGTCTTGTGTAAATGTTGGAAAAGAAGATACCTAGAAGTCTTAAAATTTTCTGATATTAGAAGATTCTACTATATTGAAATTCACTAGTTTCAAGTTTATTAGCATTTACCTGTTTGGTTTTCAGTAGAAATTAGAAGATATAAATTTCTTTTTATCCACCTTCAAAATATACTGTAACTCACTATGACTATTTTGAAACTGATAAATAAAAGGGCAGATTTCAAAATTATGCAATTTTGAATCCTTTGTATGAATGACATATATCTCACTAGCTGAGCTTGCTAAATGCTAGAAAGTTCTTGTTCTCGACACCCTTTGGTTTAAGATAGTGTTATAATGTTGATGTATCTCAAAATAAAATGTCTAAAAATTTGTTTAATCATATACACTGTCTTGCTCCTTAAGAAAACCAGAGCAGTCACTTACTTTTTAGCAGGATTCAATGGGGGTATCAGTTACTTACAATGAACTTGAAATTAGAAAAAGACCATGTCGTTTTAAGGCTGGGAAGACTTCCAGAAGTAATTTCACCCAAGCCACTTTATAGGAGAGTCCCTTTTCACAAGTTGAGATAGAACCTAAGACATGTTCCCTAGAAATCAGAAATAGCTAGGCAGTGGTGTCACACGCCTTTAATCCCAGCACTGAGGAGGCAGAGCCAGGTAGATCTCTGTGAGTTTGAGGCCAGCCTGGTCTACAGAGTGAGATCCAGGACAGGCAACAAAACTACACAGAGAAACCCTGTCTCGAAGAACTCCCCCCCAGCCCCCCCCCCCCAAAAAAAGAAGAAAAGAAATCAGAAATAAGCAGAAAGTTTTCTCACTAATATTATACATTTATCTCTATGTTACATAAAATCATCTGAAAAAGACACGACTCAACAAATAAATTTCTCATGTGAGTTCCTGTGTCGACGTAACTTTATGGAATAAATGTACTGAGTGCACTGGACTTCCCAAATTTATGTAGTGACTTTTTGGGTTGATTAACTGGTCTATTATAATTTGGCTGCCCTACCATACACACACAGACACAGACACACCCACAAACCATCCTTGCTACAACTGGAAGCCTAAACTAATTATGATCAGGTTGCTAGGACAGGAAAACAAATACTGTAAACACACGGTCAAAAGATTAACTGGAGCGAAGGCTTTCAGCAGGTCATCAATGTCACTGTGTTCAAGCGACTAATGATAGTCAACACTACCAAGCTGCATTCAGTTAAACCATTAAAACCTTGCTGCATCATGATCTTTTTCTAATTTAGAGTTCATTGTAAGCAACTGACAGCTCCATTATTACATCCTGCTAAACAGCTAATTGACTGGTCTGATCTTCTTAAGGAGCAAGACAGTGTGTATGATTAAGCAAATTTTTATACATCTTATTTTGAGGTAATCAGCATTATGCTGGCTGAATTCATAAAGGAGAAACAAACCCCTTAATGCCTATGTCAGAGCTCTTAGGGAAAGCATTTGTCACAGACCTGACAGTATCTTGAACCAGGGGAGTGCTGAGAACAAGAAGTTTCTCATATTAAGCCAGCCTGAGTATTGGGTTTACTTTTATATCTGTAATTCATACAAGGAAGAGAATATACTGATAATTCAACTCGGGTATTCAAATCCATGTGACAACTGAGTATAAAAAAGGACTAGTATTTCTAAACACACAATTTTAAAAATTACGCCTATTTAACTTGTATGAGTGTATGTAAATGCAGGCCTGCACATGCCACAGCTCCTGTGTGGAGGCAGAGGACAATTTTCAGGAGTAGGTTCTCGATTTCCATCTTGTTGGGGGCAGGGTCTTGTTTCTGCTGCTGCACTGTGAACTCTAAATTAACTAACATGTGAGCGTCTAAGTTATTTCCTATCTCTACTTACCTACCATCCTATGAGTACCAGGATTACAGATTTAGGCCACTGCATCCGACTTTTTGAATGAGTTCTGAGAACTGAATTCAGGCCATCAGGCTTGTTGTTGCTTTTACCTGCTAGCTATCTCCCTGACCCTCTAAACACGATCTTATGTAGCTTCAAATTATTAAAAGTTCTTGGAATGGTAATATAGATTCCTAAAGTCTACAAGAACAGGACTAGAACAAGGACTGACCTTTCTGTCCCATTTCTTTCTTGCATATCCATGTGTCCTTGGGAGAATGTAGTAGGTGAACTCAGGCCCTACTGCCGACTAGGCGAGCACTAATCTACTGACCTACACTGTTAGTCCAGAACAGACTTCCTGAAGCTTATAAAATCCTACCTCATACTGACAGCGTCACAGATCACTGGCAGTTCTCGTGTTCTGGAGGCCAGGAAAAACAATGCTGTACCATGCTGTGTGCGTGCCAGCTACTTGATCATTATGTTGCTGATACTGTTTTGCAATCTTTGCTAATTAAATCAAGAACTTAGTCTATTCATAGAGTGAGGGGAACAAGAGCTCTTTTCCAGTCGGCAGACCGAAAGTGAGATTCTTATGCCACACTCCTTACTATGTGACTACTTCCTTTGCTCCCGCATGCTCCAGAGGGAGGACTAAATCACCTCCATCTATGCCTCCTTTCTGGTGCTCTTTATCCAGCTTGCAATGTTGTTTTTGTTTTTTGTCATCTTTTTAAATATCCTATATTACAACTAACAAATTAACATACAATTTATAGTTAAACATTCTGACATTTTTTCCAATGTCAGCTATATTTTCCAAAAATCTATAAAAATCAACCCCCCATGACATGTATTTTATTGGCTTGTTTATGTGTAGTCCTGGTTTACAATCTGCCTCAGCTCTTCACTGCTGCAATTACAGGTAGGCACAATTATGCTGGGCTTTTCTACCACTTTGAAATAATTTTTTAAAACCATGCTTTTTTAAAAAGCATGCATTTTATTCACTAAAAAGCAGCGGAAGCTAGTAGTGACTGGCGAAAAGGTCTGTAGTAAATGTGTTACTTCTGAGACATTTCTGAGCTGCATGGTCACCTGGGCATCAAGAGACAGGGAGCAAACTCCTCACCACTGGGCTTTCTTTCCAGACCACTACAAGTTCAGTGGGTATCAAGGACCACTTAGTTTGCTGACAGACTTTAAAAACCTAAGGCCCTGCAATTCCCATATATTTTGAAAAGACAAATAAATTACAAAAGAAAATTAAAGGTTTTTTTATTTACAGAAGTCAAATGGGCAAAAAGGAAATATCATCAGCTCAGCATTAGTTCATATTGGAGAGAAAGGGAAAATAAACTAGGATAAATTGTCTAGCTAAAGAAACTCACAAAACGGAAATGAAAGCAAGACAAACCCACAGCTGAAAGAGAATGGGAACTTAGGACCGAGGACTGGTGAAATCAGACAGAGGCAGAGTACAGCAACTCTTCCTCTGGGAGAGCTCGCGTTTCTTCTCTGTGAGGGTGACTCTGCTACAGACCAGCTTTGTCTTACCTTTCTTCTTTCAAATAACTCACCATCGATATTACATTGAAAGTGTTAAATGGGACTTTTCTACCTTGTGTTCTCCAAGAATGAGAATCAACCGTCGGTTTACAATGGGCAGAGTGAAGGAGTGACATGAGTGTATGTAGCTAACACAACAAACATTTTTCACTTATCAGATGACTCCAAATGTACCACACAATTATGGAGAGGCAATGTGAGGAAAAAATACCAGCATTGAATTAAGTAGAAATATATACTGTAACACACTGAGTATTCTACAAGTATTAAAATGAAGAAAAAGCATTATTTTTATCAAGGGCCTAGAAAATGGAAAAGGTCTTCACACTACAGCAATGAAGATCTGACAGAATCACTACATCTAAGACAGGATCCCTGAGAAAGCACTGCAACACCAGCCATGTACTCTTCTCCAAAGGACATGTGTCCAAATCGAAAACGACTTCCATTTCAATTCTAAGCCTATTAATGCCACAGTTAAAGAACTCAATATGCTCTCTGTTCATAGGAAACCAAAGCTAATCCATTAAAATCATAGGATTGCCAGGCCTAGTGGCAAACACCTGTAATCTCAACAGTTAGGAGGTAGAGGCATGAGGATTAGGAGCTCTAGGCTAGTCTGATCTACATGAGAGCCTGTCTCAAAACAAAATGAAACAAACACCCCAAGCTAGCCAAACAAAAAAACACACTATTCCACTTATCTCCTCCATATTTGAGATAACTACTAAAAAAAAAAAAAAATCTGCATAATCCAATCTTTCATTCCAAGCTTTCAGTATAGTTTTCATTTAGGAAAAATGTTTCTCCTAGCTACACACTGATAAGCTTGCTGTTGTGTTAAAACCAACCTCTTCCATAATGTGAACAACATGGTTTTCCAGCACTACAAAGTTAAAACAAACCTGGGTATAATAACACTTGGAGCTGTAGTGGAAATTATAACACTAAATTTGAGTAATTTAAAAAACTAGATTACTTGGGGGCTGGAACAATGGCTCTGCAGTTAACAACATGTGTTGCTCTGCTGTGGACCCTGGTTTATTTCCCAACAGTAACATGGTGGATCACAACCATCCCTAAGTCAAGTTCTAGGTGATCCAATATTCTCTTAAGTCTGCAGGCACCAGGCATGCACATGGTGTACATACAAACATACATGCAATACTCTGTGTTCATACAATTTTAAAAATCTAAAAGAAATTTAGTCTTTTTCATCAATTTGATAACATACATGAACTAAAAATATCACACAATATAGTGTGACTATTTAAAAACTACTTTTGACAGCCAAAGAGAGGACTAGACAACAAAATAGCTCTTTTATCAACATATTTTTCTTGAAAAAGAACTATTTAACTATTAATGATGCTCCAGGAATCTTCCCACGAAGATGCCATAGCTCTGGTTTCCCTTCTATTTCTGATCTCGTAGATTCTAGCAGGAATCTAGCATCAGAAAAATAGAACTGACGCACATCCCTGAACTTCAGTATGGATTTTGGCTGACTGGAAGGAGCAGGATAGAAGCTAGTGTGACTACTTTTACAGGATGTGAGAGAGCACGCTTACTAAAACCACAGTATTAGAAATGGAGACGCAAAGGGAGCCGGGAAGATCTATAAAAGGGCACAGGGCGTTGAGGGTCCAGAGAATTGTATACCTGGAGTCAGGTAAAAGACAGTCTTTAGCAAAAACCATCTGCTAATTGTTTTCTCCTTGTTAAGAAAAGTTTTTAATAAAATAGCAACTAGCAGAATGGAAGTCCAGATGAGAGACAATAAAAATTGAAAAGGTGGAAAAGACAGTATCACTTCAAAACAAAATCACTGGTTTCATTTAGGGTATATTTGGCTGTGGGTGGATATAAAAAAGCCAGTCATTAAGTACAATGCTGGTCACCTGGATGAAAGATGATGCCCTTAATTAAGAAAGAAAGGGAGACCTGAAAAATGGATAAGGGGTCTGAAAATGATGAATTAGAAGATTCTGCTGTTAGAAACGTTCTAGAGAAATACTTCTTGGAGCTTAGCAGATAGAGACAGAACTTGAGGACCAACCAGCAAGAAGCTGATGGAACTTAAGATAAAGGACTGTGAGGTAAGAATAGGACACCAAAGTGAGTATTAACACACTTGACAGAAAAGGGCAATGGAAAAAGAGAAAACAAAAATCATCAATGTGGCCAACATCACCTAATATAATACAGGGAAAGATACTGGTGTGAACATGGGTTGAAGAGGCTCCTGGGTGACAATCTGGAGACTACTAGGAACTTAAAGAATTCTGGAGTATGAGTAAAAGTTTACGGTAAATGTAGGAGACACCAAGTATTTCAACTTATCTTTTCAAAATTTATATATGACAAAAAGGGAGAGACGAGGTGGAAGTTTGTTGAAAAAGATGAGATTTAAACAAAAAGGTTATCTTGGAAACAAAGATCCATGGATACTTTTTTGAGAAGACAGCTTAAGAGATGTGAGAAAAGATGAGTAAAAAACGAGATAAGCAAGAAATATGTAGTTATACAATCAAATCAGGAAGGGTTGGGGATAAAAGAGGATAAAGGAGCTATGTAAGTAGGAAAGTGGGAAACTGCAATTCATGGGTGGTGGGTCTCTGTTTCCCCACATACTGACTGTTAGAAGAAGCATTCTGTTTGGGGCAGGGGTGGCTGGCAGAGGGCAAGAAGTAGTCTTTCTAAGTGAAGAGCAGTGTAAATAAGCATGTGAAAATGGGGTATTAGTTAAAGGAGGTAACAGCCTTTATAAGGGAAAACATTAAGAATAATTCTAGAAAATGATTACTTTAAAAAATTGGGCATAGTTCACATACCAGCAATCCCAACACTCAGCAAGTAGAGCAGGGGAACTACAGTGATTTTTAAGGCCAGCCTAAAATATATAGGTATATATGGAAAAAGAGAATAGCCTTCTGTTTACAAAGTATCTTATTAAGGTATTCATACTGAGAGGAAAGTCAAATAAAGAGAATGCCATTTAAGGCAGCTTGTGTCAAAACAACAACAAACCATGTTCACTTAGAAATGACTGCAAATGTACAAAGAAGCTTGCAAGAATAAACCATTTAAAAAATACCTGCGTACTTTTCAGACCTAGACTCACTCATCCATGTTATCTTTAATACTTTTATCTAAACTGCCAACAATTTATAATTTTGTCAAGTGATTAAAAAAATGATCCTATCATTTTCCCCTTTCCAGTAAGAGGTGCAATCTAAGTTCACACACTGGAATTAGCTGTCATGACTGAAAAAAGGATTAAAAAAAAAAAAGAGTTTGGGTAGTCACTGCTAAGACATGTTAAGATCATCCAGGATGGGACAGTTAATTTAGTCTTAGAAGGGTTTTAAACTTGAAGGGTCTTGATGGAGATGCCAAGAGGTTTTATGAGAAGAGAGAGAAAAAAAATCCCGAAGCCCGTTAAAGAAGTCATGGGCTTATTATATCCATTAAAACCAGTACTGAGGTGATATTGCCCCCAAATGAACAGAGCATGAACACTGAGAATAAAATTTCAACAGATCAGCTGTACTTCCAGCACACAAGGAGGCTGCCGTCAAACCAAGCTACAGTAAGCTCCAGAACAGCCTGGGAAACAAGGGGAGAGGCCTTGCCACAAAGAAATAAAACAACAAACACAGTTCAGAGAGAGAAAACCAGAAGGGACAAAGCTGTCGAACAACACTGGAAACAGTGTTAAGAAAAGAGGAGAGCTTAGTAGCAGGGAACTTTTTAGTGGACACAAGGCCCTGGGATCTATGTCTAGCATCACAGAGAAAAAAAGGACAGACAAATACAGAAATAGGCAATAGATGGAGACTGACAGAAACCACAGCATTTGCTAACAGTTCTCAAAAATGACTTCATTGCACTGATCTCCAGAATGACAGGAGCAGAAACTTTGCCTGTCTTTTTAAGTTTTTCCTCTATTAACCTAACAAATACTAGTTTACTACAAACTTAATCCTCTGCCCTGTGACGCCATGCCAGCCCCCCAAAGGAAAAACAGGAATGAATGGAGTGGGGAGTTAGAAGGACAGCTAGCCTTTTGGGGGTCTGTAAATCCTTAGTTCTGCTAACAGAATCTTATCACAGTCCTCGGATGACAACTCTGCCATTAGTTCTCTGTGCTTTCATGAGGTGCTGCCATGCCCTCTGTTTAGCAACTCCTCTGAAGGCCTAGAATCTCATTCCTAAGCAAAGAGAAGACAAGATGGCACTGAGCATATGTGCATAGTGAACTGCCAGGTGTGTGCCTTTGTTTATTTATTCTGTTCCTACTTGAGTAACAAGCTGCACAAAGGTAGAGCTTGTTCATCTGTCTCATTCAATGTCATCATCTATTTGTTTGCCTAGACACTAAGCAAGTAACCCATTCAACAATAAACAGAAGACTTTGGATGCTATGATCTCAGCTATACCAAGTGAATTTCTAAGCCATTATAGAAAACAGAATAAATTCCAAAAGACTAAATTCCCAGCCTAGATTTGCTGGGAATATTTGTATATAAATGGACCCCAGAAACTGTTTGATACCCGTGGATATAAACTCAGGGCAACTGTGAACACAAACTGTGACCACCTTTTAAAGCATTGTCTCATGTTTCCCAGGTTAGTCTTAAATTGGCCATGCTGTCAATCCTTGAACTTGTAATACTTCTGACTACCTCTGAAAAGCTGGCATAACAGGCACATGCCAACACACCCGGTAATATGGCAGTGCTAGGGATCAAATTCGGGGCCTTAAGCATGCTCGGTAAGCACTTTACCAACTGAGTTTTAGCGCCAGCCCCAAAGTATGTTTCTTTTGATAGAACACTGGGTATTATTTTCAGTCAAAACAATTAACCAAAGCCAAGTAATTTTCCAATGGAAAGGCTTTGAAAATGTTCTGAAGAGCTGGTCATACCTTACAGCAGCGGTTCTCAACCTTCCTAATACCGTGACCCTTTAATACAGTTCTTCATGTTGTGATGACCCTCAATCATAAAATTACTTTCAGACTTCATATTTTCATTATTTCACAACTATAACTTTGCTGTTATAAATCATAATGTAAATATCTGATATGCAATCCCCAAAGGGGTCATGACCCATAGGTTGAGAACCATCATCTCAGAGAGTTAAAGAATTTAAGTTGTAAGGGGGATTAACTTTTATAGGTAAACTGATTTAAAAAAAAATTAAGAATCTACTGTATAGTTTATTTTGTTATATCCCTAACTTCCTTAAAAATGAGTAATTAGCACATTAATATATCACACAAATACACCAAAAGTAATTTTAAAAATAGTTTATTTAAAATCTAATTATTCAACAATACATCCTTTGTTATAGCAAGCTTGCAAGACAAAAAATAGCATAAAGAATACAAAATTCCCCAATTATTTCAGCATCCCAATACAACCATTGTTGGCACATTGTTTTATCTTCTTTTTTTTAAAAAAACATGTTTTTTTTTTTTAATTTTTAAAATTTTATTATTATGTATACAGTATTCTGCCTGCATGCATCCCTGCAGGCCAGAAGAGGGCACCAGATCTCATTACAGATGGTTGTGAGCCACCATGTGGTTGCTGGGTACTGAACTCAGGACCTTTGGAAGAGCAGTCAGTGCTCTTAACCTCTGAGCCATCTCTCCAGCCCTCCTTTTCTTAATGTACATGTGCAAATATGTTTTACCCAAACCTCAGTTTTCTAGGTAAATTCTATATCCTGTTTTCAAAACTTAGTATTATGTAATAAATAATGTCCTAAGTCATGAGTCACTTTTCAAACTCATTATTTTAATGCCTGCATTATATTCTACCATACAGGCAAATGTCTCTCTTCTAATTTTTGTGGTTCAAGGGAGATGATATCAGGTCTTAATACATGTTAAGTAAGAGCTTCATCACTGAGCTACATCCCCAGCAATCTATTTACTTTTCTTCAGAATAATTCCAGACAGGAGGTCATTAAGTCAAACACTTAAAATCTCCTGACATGTGCCATTTAATTTTTTTCTAGAAATACAGTTATTTTAAATTCCTTATAAAATTTGGAATAGCTCACTAAGAAAATTCTCAATTACTTTGTGAATAATTTTCTAGAACTTAGCATTTTGAGTAATATGTAAGTTATTAAACTTTAAACTCACTAAAATAATGGAGATTTGTATAAATTTAGGGAACTGAGCAAGAATTAAGATAACTACCTCAGAAACTCAAACAAAGTTACTTACAGAACTATCAAGAATATAGCAGCTATGCAAAGGATCAAGGCACTATAACACTATTCTTTCATATGGGAAAAGGTAAGAACATTATTCTCTATGCTGTTCAAGAAAATGATGAAGTATTTTGTTCGCATAGAAATTCTAGGATGCCAAAAAAAAAAGAAAGAAAAGAAAGAAAGTAATTCAACAAACAGTAAAATGCAGCACATTCACACAATACACTTGGATGAGGAGAAGCAAAGGTGTTAATTGGTTTAATTATAAGGAGACACTTTTACATGGTACAGTACCTGGTTAGAACTGGCTTTTTCGAGTCTGTCAATCATAATTTCGAATTGCAAAGGCTTAATTTCCATCTTTCTGTTAAGTCTATTTAATAATGTCTCATCTTCTGAATCCATATCATAATCTGGTTGCTCGTTGTCTAGGTTAAAAGCTAGGAAAAAAAAGAATAATTCTTAAAACTGAGTTGAAATTATGAAGTTATACACACAAAAATTAGTTTTTGAGACTGTACAAGGGCAGGTATATTGCTTTACACATGACTTAAAGTTTGAAAGAATAAAAACATAAACTGAGAAAATATGACAAAACATAAACTAGTAGTTGTAATAGAGATGAACATGCCAGTGTAATAACATAAGAACTATGGAAGAACATTAAAAAAATCTATAATTAAGCTTAGCATTCAGCATATAATACAAATTGTTGAGGATAAAATGTAAATAAAAATATTTTAATGGCATTAGAATGCCAGGCTAGTTACAAAACCAATTAAGGCTAATTCCTACTCTTACTGTAAAGCTAATAAAAGGCATATCTCACAACGTTTAAAAAAATTCAGATACATTATAATAGAAGAAGAAATTGCAGGATATATGGGCAATTTTAAATTCAAACACTAAAAACTAATTTAAAATACTTGACTATATAAAATTTTATAACAGTAAGTCAATAAACAAAGAACTACAGAGAAAAGTAACACATAAAAAGCCACTTTTCTTATGGTTTCTCCGAAATGTAAGAAAATATACTTAATACCTTTAAAAAAACTAGCAAAGAATCTTTAGTGGAGAATAAATAGCAATAGTCTTTTAAACATGCAAACTAGGCAGACACCGACACAATATTTTTTACACATCAGCTAGACTTAGATATATAAAAGTTGATATTAAGCTATTTGAGAATGTGAGGAGAAAATTAAAAGCTGGTATTTATCAATTAAAATGCGTGCTCTCTGACTTGGTAATTCCAGTAACTTTTAAATTTACATAGAAAAATACATACAGGATTGGTTGTGACTCCATGAGAAGTAAAAAAATGCAAAATGAGCAGTCCATAGAGGAAAGGAGAAATGACAGCACTGTCATGCTCTGCGTCGCCCAAAGCTAGGGTGGCGATGAGCTGTGAGCACTCACGATGGGGGTGAAGCTAAAAGAACGTGAGGCAGAAGGCCAAGGTGTAGAAAGGACATGTATGGGTGGACATACTTATGTTTTAAGTGCAGAGTATTTGGAAGGAAAAAAAAAGAAGAAATTGCTGATAATTCTCTACGTCTGCTCAAGAGACGCTATCAGGATAGTAGTTCAAGGATGGAAAAGGGAATACCAAATTTTCTCTCTGATATGCATTGTTGGACATTTTAAAATATCATGTCTTCACTGAAAAAGCTAAAGTGCACAAATATTCATTGAAAATATATGGTGAGAGTGTGCTGGTTATTTAATGCTATCTGCATATGAAGGTAGACCCACTGTAACTATAGTCCATATCTGTGCCATTCGAAGATTATAACAGGATGTTCTGAAAGGTAGTTCCCAATAGTCACAATAGAAACAGAGGTGTATGCTTATTAACTTTAATGTGCTTTATGCCTACTAAATCAACTGCCTCAGCCTCCCTATGTAGTAGATATTTTATGTCCCAATGAGTCTCAGATTCTGAAATTTTACAATGTTAATGTATTTAACTTGTACTACATCCTACACAATGAAGTTGGAGAGTCAGGAGTTCTAGCTACTGGTGAATTTATACTATTCTGTAATTAGGATTGATTTAAAAATATACTTGAAATTTAAAAAACATAGTTTTTAGTCTTTTATAATTATTTTTAATTACATGACTATTTTTCACAAGAATGCTTTCAAAAAGTCAATCCAATTCATATCAAACTCAACGAGAGACTTTTAAATCCTACAAACTATGCAGATTCCTAAACACTCTTCTTTCTTCCATAAAGAAAATGCTATTTGCAGCTGCACACAATGAATACTTTTAGTGTGCAGACTAACTAGTTAACCAGGTAGTTTGATACAAGTAGAAGCTATTTAAAGAAAGACTTTCCTAAGTGCTAAGGAGCATTAACCCAATATGCTTCTTTCCACAGTAAACAGAACTTCCCCAAAGTCCATGGGCAAGATTATATATAAAATTTGCATGACCATCTTGTACACACCTACCTAATCTTACTCACCTCTTGTTCCTCCACCTCCTATCTGCTCTATCTTCTTATTCTATTCTGACAAAAGCCAGCACCCCCACTTGTGAGGCAGGGGAAAGGACAAGAAAAGCTGGGAAATAGTTTAGAAAAATTAATGGTGAGAATTGACAGGAGATCTGACAATGTGCTAAATCAGAGTTAGGGCAAAGACTAGCTTAAAGTAGCACTCTAATTATGCGAGCACTCTCATTCTCTCTTTTACTCGAAAACTATACAAGCATCATTAGAGATTTAGACTTTCTGCTGTTTCCAAACCAGGTACAGGTGTTTCAGCATTCTGTTTACCTCACACATGGGTTCTTTATGTTATCAGATAAAAAGGCAGATTCTCTTGTAAAAGTTGTCACTGCTTTCATCATACTTATATACCTCTACATAGTACTTGGGGAAAACGAGAACTAAATGCTGTTGGCTAAAATAGTATTTGTTAAATGTGATATAAGAGACTCTTTTAAGCTATAAGCAGAATATTTTTAATTTATTGATAACTTAGTTTTTAAAACCAGAAAACATCTTTCCTTGCAGTATAACAAATGATATAAACAATGGGTTAGTGTTGCAGGCCAGTCAACAAAAAAAGTAAAACACCCCCTATATACAAGAAAAGGAGGGGGGGAGAGGGAGACAGGAAGAGGTGGAAATGTTCTTATACCCAAGGTTCAGGGAACATCGAGGAAGAGGGGGCAGAAAGATTTTGAGGGCCAGAAGAACAGGGAGCTTGCTGAGACTGTGTCTCCTAGTAATGTTAGAAGCTACACCCATAAAGTCTCATCAACATGACTGCCCAACAAGAACTACAACAGACTTGTCAACATGGATGGGGAAAGCCCACAAAGCCTAAACCTACAGGCAACTAAGGAATGCTGGGCAAAGGAGAAACAGTCTTCCCCAGGGAAGAGCACATCAATTAGTTGTCCAGTGTCAAATGGTCAGCCCTGAATATATACATACAAGTAACATAATATGGACCAAACAGGTTATATTTAGGAATACCTATGTATATGTATATAGATTTTAATAATAACTAGTGAAAAAAGAGACCACGAATTTGAAGGTGAGTGGGGAGGGAATATGGGAGAGCTTGGATGGAGGAAAGAAATGTTATAATTATATCATAATCTCAAAAAAAATGAATTATAAAAAGGTATTGACAAGATTAATAAGGGCATATATCTCCCTACATGTAAATGTCTTGTGGTAAAAGTGTATCAGCAATGAAACCTAGGAGTATTTAAGGATGTGCATAATCATGCTGAGAAGGAAAAATAACAGAAAATTCCCTTCACTGTCCACCAAGAAAGTCTGGTTACTCTCTGTAAGAAGAGCAACAGCTGCTGCATGGGAAATAAACTTGTATAGTCCATTGACAGAACATATAAATTATTTTCAAGTTGACTGGTTATAGCTTAAGGAATACATGCTTATTAGTTTAACTAGGAGTACCTTTCAAAGTCAGTTAGCATTTAGCCATATTCATATTCAAGTATCTAATAAGCACAGCAGCCTAATGGAATGAAAACACATACAACCAGGAAGATCAGATTTCCAATAGCTGAAATATGGCAAGATGTTTTCAGATTGAAGTAGCTAACTGAGCATGGTATAAAATAAGTGGTATCCAATTCAATGGAGCACATAATGAGGTAGTTGCTCCCATCACTTCACAGTATCATTATTGATATAACTGCTAACTACTATATAATATCATGCTCATTAAATGTTGTATGATACAGGGAAACATTTATTCTCTTCCTCTATCTTTTCTCTCAAATCTCCAGGAGGGAAAGGTATAGGAATGGTAACATTGACTCATTTTCTTTCTACCCCCTTCACAGTTTCCCAACTGTTGGAGCTGGGAGAACTTAATTGGGTATATGTTCTCATGTGCTTCTCCCTTCTTCCCTCCATCCCTCCCTCCCTCCTTCCTTTCCTTCCAGGCATCCACTGAATGGTAAGCACAAGAGGCCAAAAGTCCTACAACTGAAGACCTGATGTCACTGGCCCTGTAATGAGTAGTACAATAAGTGTTTCTAATGACGTCTTATTAGAAAGTCCTTTAAGACACATTTTTTTCTCACCTTCTAATACTACTTTAAGTACTACTAAAACTATGTCTTTTTCTCAGTTTTAAAGTAGAAAAGGGAAAGGAATGGTACTTTGCTCAATAGTATCTTAAACAGTCAATATTTTCTGCTATTCCTTTTTATTTGTTGATGTCAAAACATTCTATTTTCTCTAATTTGGTCTCCACCTCATTGCCTTTAGGTAATACAGCCAACTGCACAGTTCTACTTATACTCTTATTTACACAAGAGTACAGCACCATGTGTAGCATACGTATTCTCTGACATATTGAACATGCCAATCAGAGTTTTTAAAAATCAAGACTTTAGGGCTGGAGAGATGGCTCAGTGGTTAAGAGCACCAACTGCTCTTCCTGAGGTCCTGAGTTCAATTCCCAGCAACCACATGGTGGCTCACAACCACTTGTAATGAGATCTGGTGCCCTCTTCTGGCCTGCAGGGACACATGCAGGCAGAATACTGTATACATAATAAGTAAATAAATCTCAAAAAAAAAAAATCGTTAAAAAAAGTCAAGCTGTCTCTCCGGCTCTCTTCCCCATGCCTTTAAAAAAAAAAAAAAAATCAAGACTTTATAAATAACAAAGCCCATACTGATCACTTCTCTACTTATTTGTGAATTCGGAACTCTTTATGTAAGTCATCCCTGTATTTATTGATGTCTACCTTGCTGTGAACCCTTACTCAGTTCTGTCTGATACTATACTCACTCAAACAGCCAGAGTTTAAATATAGGCGGAAGATTTCCTCCAACAAAAACATGAAGTTAAATAAGGCAGAATGATCATGAGGCTTGTCTCAAAATTCCATTCTGACAAAAGCCATTTTTATTCAACTAACAAGTCATTAGAGCTGATAAGAATGGTGTGAAAGTTAACAATAAATATTTCAAGATTATAGAGAACCTGAATTAGCAGGTAAGAAAACATTGTTCAGTATGGATCAGTCCCCTTCCTCCTCTGCATCTAATAGTTAGTTAAAATCAAGTTGCCTTCAAAGGGGATGAGTGTGTGTCTGAAAACAAGAAGATGGGCTGGAAATCTTTATACAGATAAGTAGACTTTGTTCTCCTTCGGGGTAGCTAGAGAAATCCTTTCCTCTCACATATCAACCTGAAAGTTGATTTATAAAGGCTTCTTCAGAAAACTGTGGACTACACAAGGATGACCCCAGCTAGGACTCCTAGCAATGGTGGAAAGGGTGCTGAACTGGCTGCCCCTGTAATAAGACTGGGGACTACCCTAACTGTCATCATAGAAACTTCATCCAGTAACTGATAGAAGCAGATGCAGAGATCCACAGCCAAGCACTGCGCCACGCTCCTGGAGTCAAGTTGAAGAGAGGAAGGAGGGAGTATATGAGTGTGTGGGGGAGGGGGAGTGTTGGTTGGTTGGTTGGTTGGTTGGTTGGTTGGTTGATTGGTTGGTTAATATCATGAGGGGAAAGACACATAGAAAGCTGACTCCAGCTCATGAACTCATGGAGTCTAGACCAACAGCTAGGGAGCCTGCATGGGACCTACCTAGGCCTTCGGCATGTGCATAACAGTTGTAGAGCTTGGTCTGCTTGTGGCCCCTAGCAGTAGGACCAAGACCTGTTCCTGGCCCATGAGCTGGCTTTGGGAACCTTTTGGGATGCATTGCTCAGCCTTGAGGCAGGGTAGAGGAGCTTGATCCTGGCTTAACTTGATATGCCATGCTTTGTTGACCCCCATGGGAGGTCTTACCTGTTCTGAGGAGTGGATAGTGGAGGGGGTAGGAAAGAGGTGGGGGTAGAGAACGGGAAGAAAGGAGAGAGGGGAAACTGTGGTATGTATAATAAAATGTAAATTAAAAAAAAGAAAACTGTGAACTACAATACTAGTGTATCAAAGGCAAGCCACGGTGCTGTGGATATCGCTCTGTGTAAATAAAGTTCTGATTGGCCAGTGGCCAGGCAGGAAGTATAGGTGGGACAAGAGAGAAGAGAATTCTGGGAAGTAGAAGGCTGGGAAGAGACACCGCCAGCCACTGCCATGGAAAGCAACATGTAAAGACACTGGTAAGCCACAAGCCATGTGGCAAAATATAGACTAACAGAAATGGGTTAATTTAAGATAAAAAAGGAAGATAACAAGCAGCCTGCCACAGCCATACAGTTTCTAAACAATGTAAGTCTCTGTATGCTTTCTTGGTTGGGTCTGAGCGACTGTGGGACTGGCGGGTAAGAGAGATTTGTCCTGACTGGGCCAGACAGGAAAACTCTAACTACACCACGGTGCCATATTAGTGGAGGTAAAACACAATGAACTATCTATCCTATCACAGCTACTCCACTCCTCCTACTTCACCCTTCAACTCAGCCACTCAGGAATAAAGCCAAGTCATCTTTCTCTGGGGAGTTGATGGATTAAAAATACCATCAGTTATATGATCTTATTCAAATATCAATGGATAATTGAGTAGTTCAGTTTTTTAAGTAAATAACACAGCAGGAATGATTTCAGAGTGAACAGACAGTGCAAGAAGAAAAACAATATATCCTGAAAATTATTAATGAAACAATAAAACAGGGACAAAACGTTACAGCAAAAGAAACACATTTACAACAACAAATTTCAAATTTGTGGAAAAGCTGCAATTCATACATATACATGACTTGTTAACAGCAACATTGAAAGTTAAAGGATACCATGTTCAAAATTCTGATGGATGGCGGTATCCAAACTAACTTAATTTCAGATATGGAAGGCCTGAAACAAAGTCCACCTGTTATGTACACTTAGGAAGCTGCAGGAAGAAAAGGAAGAAGACGAGACCTCCAAGAACGGGAAACACATGAAAGAAGCAAGACAGGATGATGAATGATAAGCATGCACTAAGCCTAACAGCAGCCAGTACAGAATACTGCAGCCAAATGAACAGCTCCAGAAAGAAAGGTCCACAGGAGATATGACAGACTCTGCCACTCTTGGAGAATACTGGGAAAGCTATCCTTCTTCTGCCAAAGAGTTTGTGACAAATATAAGCCATAGAAATTGTCCCAGTCAGGGTTTCTATTGCTGCAGTCAACACCACGACCAAGAGCAACATGGGGAGGAGAGCATTTATTTTAGCTTACAGTTTGTAGTCTATCACTAAGCGAGGTTAGGGAAGGAACTCAAGGGGAGGGGCTGATGAAAAAGCCACGGAGAAACACTGCTTACTGGCTTACTCCCCATGGCTTACTCAGCCTGCTTTCTTATACAACCCAGAACAACATGTTCACAGGTGGCACCACCCCAAATGGGCTGGGCCCTCCCACATCAAACACTAATTAAGAAAATGCACAACAGGCTTATCCATGGACCTATCTGATGGGGGCATTTTCTCAACTAACGTTCCCTCTTCGGAAATGACTCTAACTTGAGTCAAGTTTACATAAAACTATTCAGCACAGTAATAGACACAAAGAGAGGAAGACCATTTCTTTTCAAAATATAATTTAATCAAGAAACAACATGAAATGATTGCTGATCACTAGTATCAGCTGATAACATCTGCTTAACATACACTGAATACTGATTTAATAGTAAAACCGCAGTAAAAAAAAAAAAAGTGTGCTAAGACATGAAAAAACTGAATTCTAATCTTAAGTAGAATGAAATGAGATAACATTTTTAAAGCAGTTAAAAGATAGTAATATCATTGTTTAGAATTTGGAAGACAAACACTGAAAGAAAAAAGTATGTTTTGGTACCTTTTCCTATTCTATAATAAAATACTGTGACAAAAGCAACTTAAGGGGTGAAAGGTTTTTCTGGTTCACAACTCCAAGTGACATCACAGTAGGGAAGTCAGAGGCAGGAGCTGAGAGAACTGCTCATATCACATCCACAGTTAAGTGCAGACAGCAATGGGAATGATGCTTGCATGCTAGTACTCAGCTAGCTTTCTTCACCCTCCCACAACCCAGGATCCTCTGCCAAAGGAACAATGCCACCCACAGTGGGCAGGCTTAACAAACACATCCACAAGACATCCTAATCTAGACAATTCCTCTTTGAGACTCCCTTTCCTGAACATTCAAAATTCTGTTAAATTAACAATTAAAATTAACCATAACATGCTAAGATTAAAGGTATCTGCTTCACTAGAGATTGACTTTCTAAGATGTTTCTATTACATACATTATGCATAATAATGGATTTCATTCATAACACCTTCACACATCTAATGTACTGCCCTCGCACCCCAAACTCTTTACTGTCTCATTCACCTACCATTATCTCCAGCCCTCTTTTCTTTCCAACAAGTCCCACTTCCACTTTCGTGTCTGGGTGTGTGGTTCTATGAGTTGCATTAAAGCTATTTCTAGGAGCACATTATCTTACCAATGCTTCTTCCATCAACCTGCCTCATCAACCTTAACTGCATGTAAATCCTCAGAAAAGAGTGGGGCCCCATGAGGTTCTCCCCTTCCATGACAGGGGCTGCAGGCCTATCTTGGGTAGATTTTGTACAGGTAATCGCAGTTGCTGTGAGTTCAGGAGTATAACAGCCAGTCGTACCTGGAAGTCTACGTCTTATACCAGACTGACTTATACGAGAAAAAAAATTAATCAAGCCTAATAATATATGTATTGCTTTTATTTTTTAAAATAAATTTAAAGTAAACCCTAAAAGAACAAATCAGACATAATATTTAATGATGAGAGCAAATATGCAACTTATAATATGGATCACGGAAGACCCAGCTTTGAAGCAGTAAGGAGGAGGAGGAGGAGGAGGAGGAGGAGGAGGAGGAAAAAAGTATAAAGAATTCTAGTTCCAGTTAACAAGCATTAAAAATCCATTCAATAACTCCATCTTGATTTCTATTTTCTTTACTTAAATAACCACTAGCCTTGTGAAAATTACCTTCTAAAATATTTTACTCACTTCAAAAACCCGAGTTTTTTTTTTTTTTTTTTTTTTTTTTTTTTTCTAGCTCCAAAGATCTTGGTAAGGCTAGAGGGCAGAAGTTATTTATTTCTTTATAGCCTAAATATTTCTAGTTAATTTTAAGTACCTAATCAAATCCTAATTCACTAATATAATACTACAAATTACAATTATTGTTTACTACTGGTGCTTTTCTTTAGTTCTCAATGTGCATTTGTACATATATATTTCCTAACCCACAAATCCAGGAAACCACTTTTAATTTCATTTGTATATACTGACACTATATACTAGAAGTGTTTTAATCAGCATGTGTCAAATCACACAAAATTCCAGCACCCAAGCTGGCTGGATTCTGAGGAAAAGATATTTTATAATCCCTCTATTCCCTGCTGCCTGGAAGATATGCATTCATTTGTATCTCCCTCCAGTCTGTGTTTTATGACGTCTTTTATTATTCAGGAACTTAAATTTTAGTAGTCTTTGTCTTTTTTTTTTTTTTTTTTTAAGATTTATTTATTTATTATGTATGCAGAAGAGGGTGCCAGATCTCATTACAGATGGTTGTGAGCCACCATGTGGTTGCTGGGAATTGAACTCAGGACCTCTGGAAGAGCAGCAGTTAGTGCTCTTAACCTCTGAGCCATCTCTCCAGCCCAGTAGTCTTTGCCTTTATAGTTTCTGTTCTTTGCCTTAAGAATTATCTTTGGGGCAAAGGAAATAGCTCAATCAGTGAAGTGCTCGCCATTTGAGCATTAGGACCTCCTACCTGAGCGCCCTCTCTTGCACTCATGTAAACAACCAGGTATTGGCAGTCCCTACAACCTGAGCAGCATGAGGCTGGCTGGGTTTGTCAGCCTTTCTAAGGTCCTAACGGAAGTTGGAAATATCAACTTTTTTTTCTATTTCTTTGGGACTTCCTTACTCTTTTCCTAAAGCTCTCCTCCCCACCATGTAGCTGCTTGTGGGCTATGTGCCTGATATCCATGCCATGCCTTCCCTCTGCTCCTCCTCCAGGGAGCTGCTGAGATTTTCAGCTTGCCTGCCCCATTTATTTTGGCTATTGTTTTTCTTTTAAACTCCAATAAAACTGTCCTTGAGCTTAAAAAACAAAATTACAACACAAATAAAAATAGATATGGTAACGTGCTTATAATCTCAGTGCTGAGGATGCAGAAGTAGTGGATTGCTCATGCTTGCTAGCCATCTAGCTTAGCCTAACTGGGGAGTCAAAAGCCAATGAGAAATCCTGTCTCAAAAACCAAGGTGGAGAGTTCCCGAGGCTTGGCACTGGAGGATGACCTTTGGCTTCTACATGCACAGACACATGCACACACACAAACATGCAATATTGTCTTCACTTTTAACTCATGAGGATAACTTTATATAATCTCTTCTAAAACTGTTAGTTTTCCTGTATTTATTCTTTACTTTTGTAGCTTTCCATATGGAAAATTAACTGACCTAGTACTACCTACCAAATATGTCCATACTTTCCCAATGATCTCTAATGCATATTGAGTCTTTGTGAAAGTATATTGTCAACGTGATAGAGTAGCATCAACGATGAGACAGACAAGCTGCTGGCCATGGTTGTGAAGGAGTTTTAAGATTAAGTTAACAGAGGTGAGGACTCAACCTAAACATGGGTAGCATCATTCTATAGGCTGGGGCAACGGATGCAGTAAAACAGGGAAAGCTAGCTCAACACCAGCATGTATTACTCTCTGCTTCCTGGCTGCAGATGGGACGTGACGTTGCCCTTGTTGTCTCTAATAGCTGATGTCATTTCTAGTTTCATGATGGACTGTCTTTCCTCAAACTGTGGGCCAAAATCAGCCCTCTTTCCTTCTGTTGCCTTTGTTGGGTTTTTGTCACAGCAATAAGTAATCAGACACTCTAACATCAAAGTCGCACTCATGTGGGAGTCTTCCCGAAATTCCTAAACCATGATCCTAGGAGGGGGTTAATTTACAAGAAGAAATAGCATGGTGGTAGGAACAGGTAGTAGAGAAATACAGGGAACATTTAGTTTTCTTTGAATATAGCCTGTATTATTACTTTCAGAGCTATTTAAATATTTTATATAATAACAAAATAAAATCATGGAAACTTTTCTAAACTAAAATATTTAGTAGAAGTAGTAAATGGAAGTAGTTTTAAGACTTAAAAAACCCAAATAAACAAACAACAAACAACTTTGAAACTATTCCCAGAAATCATACTGTTGGAGGAAGTGCTGGTATTATTTACTCTGACACTACTGTAGTGTCACAGGACATGGCTGTTAGTCTTGTTGCACTGTGGTGGTGCCTAAGGACTACAATACGCTAGGCAAGCACTCTACCACTAAGACAGATACCTAGCCCAATCTTGTAATCTTGAATTAGAGTAAGTTACAGTAGTTTGTGCACATGTGTGTGTGTGCGCGCGCGCGCGCAGGGGCAGGTGGATAGTCTCATTATCTAGCACCGGCTGACCATGGGTGTCTTTCCGACACTAGGTTCACTAATAAACAGAGAGAATGGGGTGGTGATAACAACTGTAAAGTGCTTCCCTTTCAAACATGAGCACTCAAACTGAACCCACATAAAAAGTGACAGACATAGGAGCATGTGCCTGGGAAGACGGGATTTCTTGCAGTCTAGCCCAATTGGTAAGCTCTAGCCCAAAGGAGGACCCTCCCTCAAAGGAGGTGGTCAGACTTCCTGAGAATGATATCCGAGGTTGTCCTCAGGCCTCTCCATGAACATGTATATTTTAGCTAGAATACTTCTGCAGAAAAACTCTGTCTATCTCAACTAGCTATCTATCTTGAAAATAAGTCAGGGTCAAAGCTTGGTTCCTGGTTACAGGAATCTAAAGAGACTACCAATGTGCAAATTTTCTGATCTGAATTTGAAACGAAAGGATCTAAATTTTTGTGTCCTTAAATAAGACAATTTGTGAGACAACAATGGAAAGAAGTCAAATGTTTACAATGTAAAGAAATAAGAGATCAATCACACAGTGCAATGACTAAGTATGTGATAACATTTAGTTTTCAAATTAAGATGTGTGATAAAAATGACTGTGAAAGTTTTGCTCACAGTATTGTGACAGGCCTTTGATATTCCAAAATGAAATGACACTGAGGCAGCTACACGACACTGGAGGAAAGTGATGTATGCACACAGAGGAGGACTACTAACCAGCTGAGCAGACCCAATGCATTACTATTTCATTTGCTTTTGGATGTGATGGAAATCACCCATTAACATATAGAAAGAATGAAGCCGGGCAGTGGCGGCACATGCCTTTAATCCCAACATTTGCGAGGCATAGGCTGGCAGATCTCTGTGAGTTTGAGGCCAGCCATGAGTATACAGAGAAACCCTGTTTCAAAAACCAAGTTCTAGACTCCAAGGACATCTTTATTTTTATTTTATTTATTATCATTCTCTCTTTCTCTATGTATATGCCATAGTGCATGTGTAGAGATCAGAGGTCTCTGTCCAATAAATATTAAATTTACAAAGATTATGAAGTCTGAAAATAACTAGTATTGACAAAAATAGAGAACCAAATTCTCATACACAAATGGGGAGAATACAAAACTGGCACAACCAGTTTGGATAGTAGTTCTACCATGTCTAGAGTAAAGCTAAACATGGACTTTGTAAAAGACCCAGGAACTCCAATTTTAGACCTGTGTATTCAAAGAAGTCCTTATAAGTGAGGGCAAAGGGGCATGTGTATATATACTCTTTATATCACTATCCATGAAAGCAAAAAAGTTGAGAGAAAATAACCCAAATGTTCATTATTAGTAAGGGATAAAAATAATAGTTCAACTTCCCCACCACATACATGCACACACATGGCATAGTTACAAAATCAAACTTCTATTCATGTAAACTCACTGACACAGCCAGCAAGATGACTGACTCATTCGGTAAAAGTGCCTGTTGCACAAGCCTGACAATGTGAGATCGATTTCTGGCTTCTTAAAACTAGTTTGTACACAACATGCTCCTGATTCATGAAACTTCAAGTTACTGAAGCTTCACACATACAAGAAGGGAAGGCATTTATCTAGTATGAATATATTTACAGATATTTTATTATTGTTGTTGTTGTTGTTATTATTATTGTTATGTAACAATTGTAATTCAAAGAAAAAAAAACATAGTAACAAATGGGTAATGTTAAGTAATGACCAATGATGGCATGGAGTGTTTCTTATCCTACATGCCGTACTTTTTCTGGGAGAGGTCATTCTAAGTCACCAATAGAACATAATTATTTCTTTAACTAAAGCATAGTAGATCAAGGAACAATGGCCCCCAGCTAGTTTAGATAAAATTGTGAAAATATAATATTACATTTTGAAAGAGGAATTTGAAAATAGTATTAATAAAAATAGTAAGTGGTAGAGTGTCATCAAGAAAACTGAAATTACTATATAAAATGGCCAAGTAAGCCACTCAGTGTGGCTAGTTACTACTTCAAGGACACTAAAATGCATGCATCCACACAAAATAATAAAACTGGAATCCTGTCTTGTGGAAGCTGAGACAAGCAGACTATAAAAGAATGCTGTACTGGGTGGGGCTCAGGAACAAACTGCAACCTCACAGGCTTTTGTTGTTGTTTGTTCCCTTAATACTGAGTTGAAAGGGCTTATAATTGAAGCAGACTGGGGGCTGGAGAGGAGGCTCAGCAGTTAAAAGCACTGGCTGTTCTTCCAGAGGACGGGGGTTCAGTTCCCAGCTCCCGTGGTGGCTTACAGTAGTCATTCTTAACCTCCAGTTCCAGGGGAACAAACAACCTCTTCTGGCCTCTTTGGGTACTGCATGCACATGGTGCACAGACAATAAAAATAATTAAACCTTTTTAAAAAATGAAGCAGACTACCATCTTTGCCCCACCCCACTCAAGATTTTAATTATCTTCCTACAATTCCAGCTATCCCAGTGGAGAAAAGTCATGGGAGAGTTGGGATAACTTCCACACATTATCAAGACCATTTTACCTTTCATCAACTGTTATCAGGTTATTTAGTATTCAAAATATCCTACACATAAATAAATCTAAAATAAACTTCTAAAAGATTTTAAAAGATGCAAATTCTAAGCAGCACCCTTTGTAAATGAGATGCCATTTATAAATCTCACAATCAGTAAGTAATAAAAACATGAGAGAACTGCATATAATCAGAGGTAAAAATTTACATTTATATAATGTATATATACACATGCACGACTATATATCCAACTTTGCTACAATGGGTATTTTTTATACTTTTATTACAGTAAATACATAAGCATGTGTATCTATAAATCCTGTTTTATAACTACAGTCACTCGTCTCTGTACAGCTGAGTGGAGTAAGCACATACAATGCTGTGCGTGCACCTTCAGAAGCACCTAGCAAGTCCAAGGCCTCTCCCTCTCCCCTTTTGTAATGCTGCAGAAACCTGAAGATGCTACTATTGCAGAGAGCTGATGGAACAGAGGCAAAGGGCTTCTTCCCAGGCTTTAGAGAATTACTGATTTCTATGTAAAAACATACCTGGACAGGAAACTTTGTGATTAACAAGGTTTTCTTGACAAATACACCTAGTGGTTACTGGGCTTAGAAGAAAATGTTAAACTATACCCTTTGAATTACTTTGACCATATCTAGTTTAGGTTTCTCTGTAAGTCACCATACACTTGGATTATTTACAGTAAAGAAGTTACCTTGGGAAACTTCCTTCTGAGCTTGATTTGTCTACCATGAACGTAAACCTCTACTGGATACTGAATACAACTGAAAAGCATCATTTAATTTTCCTTCCTAAGGATATAGATAGATAGATAGATAGATAGATAGATAGATAGATAGAAAGGAAAGAAAGAAAGAAAGAAAGAAAGAAAGAAAGAAAGAAAGAAAGAAAGAAAGAAAGAAAGAAAGAATCTCTCCTGTTTTCCTTTCCTAAGAAGTCTCAGGCAGGAAAGCTGCCAAGACTGACAGAGAAAAATATCCCATTCATAATAAAGGAAACAGATCATCAAAACAATACATTTATGTAACACAACCTCATATACCACGACAGCTAGAAGCACACAAAAGGGAGTGGTGAAACATCGCATTTGCTAACAGCTTCAACGAAGTTCTCAGGAGGAATGCCCAAAACCATCTCAGTATGTTTATTCAGAAAAAGTGTAACTATACATTTGTCAATAAATACTAGACATCTGTACAAATATTCCTTTTTTCAAAACCCAAAGACCAAAAATGGGTTTTGTATTTCATTTTACTACCCAACACAGAGAGAAGTAACTACTGTATAAATTGGGTAAAGCTGATTAGAGCTCTTCTTTGGGAGAAGGTTAAAAACCCGTAACAACAACAACAACAACAACAACAACAACAACAACAACAACAAAATAGTCCCTACAGACCAGAGCCCAGATGTTCATGTTCATGTTTGCTGGAAAAACACTAGGTGTGTAGAAAAACTATGCAATTAACTATGGTTGCTCATGTAATATGTAATAAAGGAAAAAAAATCAGTCTTAAAATTTCGATTGCTGTGCTCACTCATTCATGGAATTCAGTTTGAATGAACTTGATTTTTTATTCTCTTCTCCCTACCAACATTTTCTAGAGACATGACCAGAGTATGCTACTCCAAGATATCCCACATTGGCCCCCAAATTATTTGCAGATAAGGACATTTGGAAAGCAGCAGACCCAAGAAGAGGATGACAACCTTCTTTTCTTTCCCAAAGTAATCAAAGCTCTCATGTGAAGACACCAGCCTAGCCAGGAGATGGAGAGCAAGATGGCCAAGGGTAATGGCTGCAAACAGACTGTTATTTGCCTTTGGTTTCCTCCTATATTTAACTACTTTTCTGGAACTGCTACTCTATAATCAACAGTACACACCAGTATCTGGATCCATCTACTTTTTCTGGTCTTCATTTACCTATGAGGTTCTCCTCCACCCACGAAGCTGAAATAATCTTAATGCTTTTCTCCTAATAGTGTGTTTTATGTGGATTTAATCCCCAGTCCCAGCCAGAGCTCTACAGAGAGCCAAGTTTTACTATAAACTCCTGCTGAGGTCGTATTTTCAAAAGAGCAAGGAAGTTCAATGAAGACAGACATAAAGTTTATTTATGTGTTAAAACAGCAAAGTTATAAAACTGAGAGTTGAAACACTGCATCTTGTAGCTCAGAAAATGGTCAAGAACCCTGGTGAGCAGAGCACAAGCCTCAGGGTCATGATATAAAGACTGGTACTTTAATTATTCATAGAAGCTAAATCACACCCTTCTAGTCTTACCAGAAGTAATGAAAAAGTCTTTGGATGATCAAAAGGGAATAAAGACATCAATATGTCAAAAGATAGCTTTTGTTTGACTGTGAAGTTAAATATTTAAGCTTACAAATTATATTTAATAACCAAAGATAATAAACAGGGATTTAGATGGGCTGGTGAGATGGTTCTGAAGATCCAAGTGCATGCCTTACAAGTCTGATAACTTGAGTTAGAGCCCTGGAGCCATTTAAAGGTGAAAAGAGAGAAATGATTCCACAAAGTTTTTCTCTGACCTCCATACATGCGTGCTATACTTCCAACGTTACCTATGAATTATAATAGTTTAAAAATGTGTTAGTCACTTCCATATGTTTCCTAAATGCTACCTATGGAAACGACTTAAAAAAAAAAATCCCTCTGACTTTAGGCAACAAAGTAAGACAGAAACATCAGTACATCTTGTCCGGAAGGCTCAAATTTGGGTACTAATAAATAGCGCTTTCTAAGACAAGCATGTATTTAAAGGACTAACCAGGCCGTGTTTCCTGTCTAATTCTCCATTCTTCCTTTTAACTTTTCAAAGCCATTATTACTTCAATTTATCTAATAAGAGCTAACATTGACTCCTCAAGTACAAAATGTATGACAGGCTGCCCTTAGAAATAAGGAATGTACCAATACTACACAACGCAGAGAAAGTAAATGAAAAGGCATTCTAGAAGAGCAAAAGGCACAAGGATAGGAATGTAGAAGGGACATATTTAACTACAAAATATAAACTGCCGAACATGAGACTGGTCAAGTGGCTATGTGACCCAAACCTACCTTCCAAGTAAAACAAGTATCCAGGACTACATAGCCAAAGCAATTCTATGAACATAGATGAGAGACACACTTGAAAAGCAGAACTGGGGCTCCCAAGTGAGTTCCAGGAAAGGTGCAAAGCTACACAGAGAAACCCTGTCTCAAAAAAACAAAACAAAACAAAAAACAAAAAAAAAGGAAAAAAAGAAAAGAAAAGCAGAACTGAGACACTGTATAAGTTTAGCATCAATAAATGTATATATATTTCCCCCCCCCCCAAATCTCAGTTAAGTGGAATAAACAGTACCTTCCTAATATCCCACATAAGTCCTCCTTGACATGGTTATTAACACAGTCTTGAAGCTAGTGTTTCTCAAACTTCACAATTCACCAGAAAGCACATGGAGGACTTGTTCATTTTGGGATTGATCACTTATTTGCAATCCAGTAGGTCTAGAGTGGGGTTTATAATTCTGTATTTCTAACTCTCAAGTGATACTGGACTGTGTACTGAGAACCATAACTCTAGTGTTCTCTGAAACATCAGATTTTTTTGTGTGTGTGCCTAATGTAAAATACACTGAATTACAAGAATCTGTAAATCTTTCAGGTATTCAGGGTTAAACTAATCTTTTAAAGCAGCTACTGAAAGCAAAGAAAAGCGCCTCTGTTTGGAGCTCTCCGAGGTTCTGATTCAACACACAAGAGAACCGTCAACTGAGTCTGAATGCTAGTAACCAAGCATTTAACAGCGATTCTCCCAGACTTCTTAGAATTCTAAAACTTAGCCAGAGGTGGTGTTCATACGTCTCATCTCCACCTTACATAGGAAGTGAACCATAGCCAAGTTCAAAGCTACTTCTACAATGTTGTGTAGTGAAATATAACCAAACCACTTATAATTTGATTCTTTAAAAGCTCCACAATCAGGATTATTCTTGGTCTTTTTGATCAACCTATAACTATAACTACCTATATGTCTCTCCCATTTCAAAAAGTTCATTTTATATAAATAATAAATATCAGTGTCCAAAATTAATGGCAATTACAAGAAGTATAAGTAAGGGAGGGGAAATTGCAGTTAGTATGTAAAATAAATGAAAAAATTTAATAAAAAAAGAAAAAGAGAACTATATGCAATGAGAACAAGCACGATGTCTTTAAGTCTCAATTCAAGTGGGAACTTTCATCATTACATAGCGGACACAGCCTAATATTTAGACAACCTAGAGGATTCAATGATAACCAAGAAATAGTAATTCAGGCAAAAGAGTATGGCAGACTGAAGCAGGAGGACTCAGAGGAGGAGGACAGCCTTGTTATATGGCATAGCAAAGAACACCCAGCTCCTTTTTGGAAAGGTGCTGGGCTGCTGGGGTCAGTAGTAGAGCATTTGCCTAGCATGCACAGAACCCTAGGCAATGCTGAGAGCAGGAGAAATTGTCTTCTCCATGGAAGAGAACACCAACTGCTTATCCAGTATCAAATGGTCAGTCCTGAAAACATCAGAGTTGGGAGTATGAAGATAATTTTTAAATTTTCCCTCTATGATCTCAGTCTTCATTCTCTTCCTTTAGAATCTCATTCTTTTGTTGCTTTGTTATTTAAGAAAAAATTCTGTGAAGGATAGTAATTTTTTTTTTTAAATAAAAATGTTCCTTGTAGTGGGTAGCTGTTCTAGCTATGACCTGAAGCACTGCCCCGCCCCTATGCCCTTTAAGTACATGTCCCTGGGGTATGGCCACTGGGGACCCTTAAGACCTGGGATGCACACAGGTGGTGCTCTCTTCACTTCCTCATGGTTTGGATGCTAGGACTGACTAGGCAGATCCTTGAAGATGAGCGTGGGACATAGCTCGGCTTTCTCGGACCCTATGATAAATACCCATGCTGTAGTGAGTTACCCCCTAATAAATTGCTCATTAAATAGACTCCATAGATTTCTCACATTAGCTCCTAACATTTGAAGACATTCAACTTCAGCCATAAGAAATACAAATTATAATGCTACCAAGAGAAATAGAAGACACAGGCAATAGAGTAAGAACAAGGGTGTCTATCGTTGCAGAAAACTAAGACTGGCTGACAGTGTACAGACTATTTGTACCGCTTTTTAGAAAGTCGATTTTCAAAATCAAGGAGTTGATCATCAAAAGCATCATGCTAGTTTAGGCATGACATAGACTGGGAAAATCACTGCTCTGACAACTAGAATGCTGAGAGCAGGAGAAACAATCTTTTACATGAGCAAGAACACAAACTGGCTATCCAGTATCAAATGGTCAGCCCAGAAAACATGCATATACATACTATTATAGAGGCTGAGAAGATTGCGTTTATGAATATATGCATATGTGCATAGACATATATGCATGTAACAACAATGAATGAACAAAGATCATGATTTGAAAGAGCAAGAGCAAGGAAAGGTATGTAGGAGGGCTTGGAAGGAGGAGAGCAAAGGGAGAAACGATGTGATTATAATATAATTTCAAAAATAAAAGAAAACAATTACTATACTAAGGCATATAGTTTCTCAATAATTAGATCAACAAAATTTCAAAAACTAAAAGCAGGCTTTTAATTAGACAACAGAAAAAATAAGCATTTCATGTCAATATAAAGTGGTAAAATATCCAAGAACACTACATTTGAACTTTTGTGACAAATACATATAATCACTCTTCTATGAAGTACATTATGTTTACGACTATAAACTAAAAGTACTATATGTAACAACAGAATACTAGAAACACACAGATCGGCTTTAACAAGAAACTGGATGATTAATAAGCACACAATGCACCCTCCTCCCAGAGGCCTATTACTCTGGAGTTAAAAAAAAAAAAAAAAAAAAATGAAGCCATCCCTGCTGTGGGGTAATGCTTTTGTACACTGGTTTAATAAAACTCTGATTGGCAAGTAGCCAGGCAGGAAGTATAGGCGAGATAAGCAGACAAGGAGAATTATGGAAAGAGGAAGGCTGAGTGAGGTGATGTCAGCATGCCGCCCAAGGAGCAACATGTAATGGGATGCAGGTAAAGCCAAGGGACATGTAGCGATACATAGATTAATAGTTATGGGCTAATTTAAGATATAAGAGCTAGCTAGCAAAGGCTTGAGCCATGGCCATGCAGTTATAATTAATATAAGCCTCTGTGGGTTTACTTGGGAGACGAGAATAGGAGAGGTTTGTCCTGACCACTGGCAGGCTAAGACATATGAAATCTTCCAACTACACACCCCTCCCTGTATATGTCAATATAAAATTAATTTCCAGACTATAAATTTTTACCTAGTCTTAAACATAAAAAGGCCAAGTGTAGAAAAACACTTGCTGGGCAGTGGTGGTACACACCTTTAATCCCAGCACTTGTGAAGCAGAGGCAGGTGGATTTCTGTGAGTTCAAGGCCAGCCTGTTCTACAGAGCTAATTCTAGGACAGCAAAAGAAAAAAGGAAAAGGGGAGGGGAGGAAAAAGAACGATATACATAGATGGCTGGATAGATGGCGTAGTGATTAAGAGCATTGGCTGCTTCCAGGTGACCCAGGTTCAGCATCCACATGGCAGCTTCTGTAACTTCAGTCTCAGGATTTGACCTCTCTGGGCACTGCACACAGGTGGTGCACAGACATACATACAGGCAAAGCACCCATTATATATGTGTGTGCATAATAAATTTTGAAAAGAGAAAAATACCCACAGAGTGTAACAAGAGGTATAAAAATAAAAGTACCACTTGCTTGAGTTTAGGTGAGGAGAAAAGACAACAAAGGAACCAATAAAGTAGCTAGCTCACTGTAAAAGTGGCTGCAGTGCAGGCTGAGGACACATGATGTTTGATTCACATGTTTCTTTTCTTTTAGAATCAAAATGACCTGGTATAGTGATATTTTATTTGTACTGAAATGAGGTTTTATTTGTATATTAATAAAGTTGCCTTGGGGTCAGAGCAAACCAGAACAGAAGCTGGGTGGTAGTGGTGCACGCCTTTAATCCCAGCACTTGGGAGGCAGAGCTAGGTAGATCTCTGGGTGTGTTCAAGGACACAGCCAGCATGGCAGACACATGCCTTTAATCTCAATACCAACTATAGAAGACCTGGAGGTCTGTACAAACAGGCAGTGACAAGGAGGTCATGTGGCTGGGTTTACAACCAATGAGAAAACAGAACAGAAAGCCTATAAATAGACAGGACGCACAGAAGTAGGTCTCTGGCGGAGAGGAAGAACAGCAGAAGCAGTGAAGGGTAAGGTTTTCCGCTCTTGCTCTGACCTCGTGGCTTTTAACTCTGCAATTGGTTCTGTGTTTCTTATTTAACAGGACAGTTACATCTACAACCTGGTTTACTTAAAGCCATCTTATTTTGTGTTTTAACAATCCTGGGTCAGTGTTCCTATTTGCCATCTCATACTCTCATAGTAACTATAATCATTCCTGTTCACTTTCACCTTTGGCAAGTAGAGAATGAGGGCAGAAACTGGTATGTAGCCCGAGATTAGGCAGCAAGTGATAATCAGCATAAACTAAACCGCAAACAACACATACATAAGAACAGAAATTCAGTAGTATCTCACGGTCTAATGTCAAAAGAACAGAGCTTCAGAATCTTAATCAGTTAGGAACAGAAGTACTAGCAGCATTCTCCATCAGACTGGCTGTTTCAACATCAACAAGACAACAATGAGCCAGGTTTGAACTCAGTGCATAGTAGGTATCAGAGAAATCAGAAATAGTGCTAACAGAACTAAAAAACAAACAAACAAAACAAAAACAAAACAAAAAAAAAAACAACCAAAAAAATCTATAAGGCAAAATTTGGTGGGTAATTAATAATTTTATTTTTCTAATGGCATTCTTTGCTAAGGATTTTACCAATTTTTTAAAAAATAAATAGCTCAGGGGCTGGAAAGATGGCTCAGTGGTTAAGAGCACTGGTTGCTCTTCCAGAGGACCTGGGTTCAATTCCCAGCTTCCACACAGCAGCTCATAGCTGGCTGCAGCACCAGTTCCAGGGGATCTGACACCTTCACATTAATGCACATAAAATAAAGTTTTGTTTTGTTTTTAAAGAACTAATATAGGCCCCTAAAATAAATAAATAAATAGCTTTTGAGGATATGAAAGATCTAAATTGCAAAATATAAAGCTACAAAGCTACAATTTTCCAAAAGTATGATATGAGTGTAAGGTTGTACCAAGCAGAAAACTCAGAAAAGAACCCTTGTGTATATATTCAAATGACTGACATGGATGCCAAGATGACCCAATCAGAAAAAACAAATACTGGGAACTGAATATTCACATGGAGGAATGAAGGGGAAGTCTTATCTTATACTAGAAAACAACAACAACAACAACAACTAAAAATGGGTTAAAGACCAAGATACAAGACCAGAAACTCAAAACTACTAGAAGAAAACACAGGAAACAATTCTGGCAGGATTTCACACTCATCTTCTCCCCTGTACTTGCCACTCCACCTCTAATAGGCCCTCCCAGTGTTAAGCCAGGCAGACCTGGAACTTGTCACCCCACAGCACTCCTGTTGCCTAAGCCTTCCCACACACCCCTCTCATTTGTTTGCTATGACTAAAAGCTTCTACACAGCCAAGGAAAGAACAATAAAAGAAAAAGGGAGACAATGTAAAGCATGTACATGGTAAGAAGAGACTATCCACAGCACAAGAACTACAATTCAAGAACAATCCCTACTAAATAATCCAACTCACAAAAGGTCTTGAATAGGTATTTCCTAAAGAACAAACAACCACTAAGCACATGAAAGGATGCTCAACATCAACAATCATCACACTACAATTCAAGCCACAATAAGATCTCACTTTCTAACTGTTAAGATGGTCACTAGCGTGCTCGCATGCACACACACACACACACACACACACACACACACACACACACAACCCAAAACTAACAGAAAATGGATTGCTGAGCATCAATACCTAACTACTACTACACAATTCAATAACCCAATCTGGGTTTATACCCCAAAGAACTGAAAAAAGGATCCTGAAGAGCTGTGTGGACACCCACACTTATTGCAGCATTGTTTAGAATAAATAGGTAGAAGCAATCCAATTAGTCCATATACTAATGAATGAATTTTTAAATGTGGCAGATACATACAGTGGAATATTATCTGGCACTATAAAAACAATCTGGTTATAACCTACAACACAGATGAATCTTGAAGACATTATAGCAAGTCACAAAAGATGAACAATGTTAAGGCATCTAAAATAATTAAGTCCATGGAACAGAAAGGAGAATAGTAGCAGTCAGGGGCTGGCACTGGGGGTAATGAGCAATTGTTATCAAAAAGATAATTTGAGGGTTAGTTTTACTAAATGAAATTGAAAGTCCAGATCTTTTGTACAAAATTATCTACATGGCTAGTATAATATGTACTTAAAAGTATTTAGGTAAATTTATGCTCTGTCATTTCTTTACAATGAAAAAGTAAGCAAAACCCCAACATTTAGTCAGAATCATGTCATAACTGGTAAATACAAATTAAGGAGCCTTCTACTAAATAATTAGGCTATCCCCTAAACACATCACTGACATAAGCACAAGAAAATTTAGGAATAATCTGAGGAGACACAACAGAAAACAAAAGCATCCCCTGGAATTTTCCTTTGCTATATAGCTATTAAGTTATGTACAAAGTCAAGAGATTAGCTAATTATATTATACCAAAGATGATGCAGTCATTTGATAACCAAGGCTGTGATTAAATGAGAAAATGCCTTTGTTCTTAAGAAATATACATAGAGTAAATCTATTTCTTTCTTTTTTCTTTTTTCTTTTTTTGAGTTGAGGATCGAACCCAGGACCTGGCGCTTGCTAGTCTTCAACCACATCAAAGACATCAGAAGGATTTAATATTACCTGAGAACCAGGAGAAGGATGCAAGCAATTTTTAGGAGTCTTGTAAGAGGCTTATAGTCAGAGGATATAATGTATGAGAGAAGAATAAAACAAAAACCAACCTGCCTAACTCTAGATCCTTCAGAAATAGTTCCCCACAGTCAGTGATAAGAATTCTTTTACACTTAATACAACCTTCTGGGCAAGAATTCCTGCTCCAGAATTATCAATGCCTTAAAAATTCACTAAAATTGTTTCTAGAAAGAACAGCAAAATAATTGCTAGTTACTATAAGGAAAATGGAATTCTTGGCTAAATGTTACTAAAAGCTGTATTCTCTTTGTAGCAACAAAACTGAACTAAAACATAGTGAGCAAACTTACAAATGAATGCACTGAAGTAGGTGTACTGGTGCATGATGAAATCCTAGCACTCAAGGGGCAGAGGCAGGTTACTGCTTATTTGATGCTACCCTGGGCTACACAATGACTTCCAGTCTAGCCAGAGCTACAGACAAGACTTTGTTAAAAACAAAAACAAAACCAAAAACTAAAAGAATTAAAATACGCATGTATACACACACATACACATATATTGAGATCACTTTACTTTAACTGAAGTAAAAAAATGATACATTTTAAAATAAAAATTGATTTTTAAAAATGTAAGTTGTACATATATTCTGATAAAACTAAAGACGAATATGTGAGAAGTCATTCTCTGTAAGTCTTGCCAGGATACATATAAATAAATAACATGAAAGAAACAGGCTAGAGTGGTTAGCGTGGTGACACATAAATGGGGAGGCAGAGCAGGGCATCTCAAGTTCAACACTATGGCAGACCCGAGAGGAAGACAAAGAAGACAGAAAGCACAGAAGGAAGAATGGAGGGGAAAGAGGAGAAAATAAAGAAGGGGGGGGGGAGGACTGGGAGGGAGAGAGAACAGTAAAAAAAATTTTAAAAACAAATAGTACCAAAGTTATTAACCAATGCTGAATAAACTCCATTATGCCAAGATGCAGAAATTTATGATTACTGAAGGAATTTAAAACCCAAACTATAAAAATTTCCACAAGTTTTTAAATGTTTTCTAATTCTCTAAACAATCACTGAAAAGTCAAACGAACAAACACAAGCAATGTTTGTTATTAATACCATCATCACCTCCAAACAAATCTAATTGTTTTTATTAAAAGGAATCTAAAAATGAAAAGAAAAAAAAAAGACTGTCAAAGAAAGCTAGAAACCAAATTATATGCAGAATTTCTGGTTTCCAGGTAAGGAACTTAGAATTTGCCACTTCATCTTAATAACACATGGAAAGGTAAACAAATAAAAACTGAAGGTCATAGTTTAAGTCATTGTCACCAAAGCTGGAGACAGGGTGAATTCAGAGAATCATGAACCAATTTAGGAGGTATGTGCCAAACTAAAAGTGTCCTTATGGAATGACTAACGTGGCCTAGGCAAGTCTAAGCTTCCAAACATGGGGTGCTGTACACATTTTTTTTCACCTTCAGGTATTTGAGTGGGTCTTCAGCGCATGCAGGGGTCCCTCTGTACTTCTGGTAGGAAAGGAAAGGGAAGCATTATGAAATATACACAACATTTAGTTCTTAGCAAATGATGAACGTCAGCTTTACACCAGAGCCTAATCTGCTGATGTTTTATCATAAGATCCTGATCTGGTGGAACAGAAGCAATCAATTTCAGAGGCTCTGAAGTCTTGATGGGCACAGATGCCAACTCCACTCACATGACTAGTGCCACCAAAAGGAAAAAAGGGGGGAGGGGGAGGGAAGGAGTGAGAGAGGGAGGGAAAAAAGAAAACTCTTGAGAAGCACTGCTGCAGTTCACAATCCAGACCCGCAGGCTCACAAAAGACAACTCCATCTGTCTGTCTTTTGTACTATTAACTCCCCCATTATATCATTCAAGTCTTTTTTGCTGTAGTTCATTTTTTGCTCAATACATCATGTCTACATTCAAGCAAAACATGATAAAGCACAGTAAAAAGCAAAGAGAGACTAAAGAGGTACCAACCAGTTAGAGCTAGGACCTGATGGGAATGTTGTATTTTTCTGACCAGGAATTAAGAAAACTATAACATGCCTAAGGCTTTAACAACAACAACAACAACAACAACAACAACAACAACAACAACAAATAGATAGCATGGCAGGAAGATGGATAATGTAAGCTGAAAGACAGAAATTCTAGAAAAAAAAATCTTAACAAATGGCAGAGATAAAAATTATCAGCAACGAAAAGTGGTTTTGGCGCTTTATTAGATTGGACATGATTAAGGAAAGCATCTCTTGGGTGGGCCTGGTGATTCATACTTGTAATTCCAGCTCTGAGGAGTCTGAGGCAGGGAAATTACTCTAAGTCTGAGGCCAGCTGGTCTGCAAAGCATGGCCTTGTCTCAAAAATCCTAAACAAACTCTACAACGCACAACCTGCTAAAAAGGAGAAAAGTTGTCCTTTAATCTCAACACACAAACTATGGCACCTGCACAAAAGTACACACATGGGCATGTACACACAAACACTAAAAATATGTAACAACAACAATTTCAAAATAAGTGAGAAGGAGAAAGTGTCTTACCTACAGAGGACCATAGATAAAAATTATATTCAATAGTCTCAAAAAGTGCAGAGAACAAAGTGAAATATCTGAAATATTGAGGGAAAAGGGCTATCAACATAAAACTTTCTACCCTAAAAGCCTGCACTCTATGAAATCCTTCCAAAATAAAGAAATAAAATCTTCTCAGACAAATAAATTGGAGGTCATTCATTGCCACAGGCATGAAATTTTAAAAGTCCACCAGAGAAAGAAAATCACATGGGTAAGAAAATCTGATCTGTATAAAGAAAGGAAGAACACTTTCTTAGAAACTAAGTAAGCAAGGGTAAAACCATTTTTCCTATCCCTGATTACCTAACAACAGTAAAAAGATAATACTTTGTTCAAAACAGTACTGGTGACAACATATTGTTATGCACAAACACACACATAAGCATATACACAGACAGTGTGTCTTTCATGTGATGTTTCAGTCAACTATGGACTACATATAACAGTGGTTCTACAAGATTAGGACACTAAAAACAATTCCCATCACTCACTCACTTGTTTGTGGGTAATGCTAGTATGAATCATATTGTGTTGCTGGTCGTATAAAAAACACAACAGGTCAATTATGTACAGCATGTAATACCTGACAATAAATTACTGTTCCTGGTCTATGTACTCCCAATGTTATACTTTGTTGTTACTGTTGTTCCATGTTTATGAGACAGTCTCACTAGATTACTAAGGATGGTCTGGAATGTCCGGGTACAAGTGATCCATATCTCAATCTCTTGAATAACTGGGATATGCCATATGCTCAACATTATACTATACCTTTTTTCATTAGAGTACACTCTTCCAAAATACACACACACACACACACACACACACACACACACACACACACACACAAGTTTAATGTAAAAGATTCACATATTCATGTATACAATACAATGCATATTTATAACAAAGGGAATAACTGTCATGTGCTGGTCTTTTGGAGACAGGTCACCAATTTTCTTCTGCAATTAACATTGTATAAATTTTTCTTAAACTATTTACTTGTGTGTGTGTGTGTGTGTGTGTGTGTGTGTGTGTGTATGTGTGTGCGTGTAGACCAATGAAGTGCACACGGAGGTCAGAAGATAATTCATAGGAGTCAGTTCTCTCCTTCCACCACGTGGGTTCCAGGAAACTGAACATCAAGCTTGGTGTCCAAGCACATGTACACCCACTGCACTATCTCCTCAGCCCATGTAATTTTAATATTTTAATTATAATCAGAATATAAAAACCAGTCTCTCAACACACAACCTTATTCTCTTCATTCTTACTGAAGAAACAGTGGGGATTCTAAAGTCAGTAAAAAAAAAACCCAAACCAACTAATTTTCTGATTATGTTCTAAATAAGGTCTATATTGTGGGATAGGAGATAAGCGTCTTTACATGGAAGGAAGACTGTATGGTCCAACAACCTTGACAGCATAACTGACAACAATTTCAGTATGAAAAGAATTATTAATTATTATGTACATGAGTTTTGCTTGCTTTCATGTCTGTGTACCACCACCATCACATGCAAGGTACAAATGGTTGTAAACTATCATGCTGGGTTGGGAACTGAACCTGTGGCCTGTGGAAGAGCAGCCAGTGCTCTTTCTTAACTCTGAGCTCTCTCCAGTCTGAAAACAAAGATTTGAATCACTGCACTTGTAATGATTGCTTATTCTTTTCACCAATCACCTCTATTATTTTAGCTTCATCTGAAAGCATCAAAAGGCACAGTACCTATTTCTTTTGTAATGGATAAAACCCATTTGACCAAGGTCCTATACAGTCCAATTTGCTTCATTTGAAGCAAACCTTATTTTTTACCAAGCACACGTTTCGTCAAAGGCTTAGAGATAAGCAATTACCTCATAACTCTTTCCCAACTCTAACCTCCTGCTACTAGGGGTGTGTGATTATCTTCACAAACTGGCTGAGCCTGGAACATACCTGCTTGGTCAGTTCCTGAAGCCCAAAGGACCTAACGAATTCTCCCATTCTGTGTATGGTCTTGGTATTTGACTATGCATGTGCACTGGATGAAAGCACTTTTCCTTACTGTTGTTTGTTGTTTAGGCTTTTTAAGACAGGGCTTCTCTGTGTAACCCTGGCTGTCCTAGAACTTGCTCTGTACACCAGACTATCCTCAAACTCAGAGATGTGCCTGTCTTTCCCAACTCTCTGAGTACTGGAATTAAAGGTGTGAGCCACTAAGCCTGGCACAAAAGAAATTTTCTCTGAAAGGCTCAGCTTATACAAGTAGTTCTCTCTTTAATGTTTTGTATTTGTAAACTTTAAAAGCTCTTTTTATTTTTCAGCTGGATCTTGGATTTTTTTTCCCCCTACAAGCCAAAATTCATCGCCTTTCAATGGAGCTCCTCACTATTCCTGGAAATTTGAATTCTCTGGGAACTGTTGTTTCAGCAACATGCCAAAAGGAAGGGCACCAGTATCTTTAGAATATCTTCTCCCCTGGCAAAGCAGTTATAAAAGGAATGCTGTGAGGCAGCGTATATTTTGACAGCCATTTAAAACCTAAGGTTTCACAAAGAGCTCAGGATAATGCATCCAATAATCATGCTGCCAGAAGAGAAAGACTGAAGCCTGGTGCCAGACCACAGGAGGAGCTTGCCTTCCCAAAAAGTAATTGTCACACAGTTCTGATAACTTATGGGAACACCTTGCAAGAAAAGACCAGACCAAAGACAAAGTTGACTCAGCGATGGGCAAGACAACACCCCAATCAGCACAGTTTAATTATGCAAAGCTTTTGTCCTCCACTTAAATTTCATCCCCTGTATCCTGAAAACTGCTCTGTAAGTCACTAGACCCCTTATCTGTTTCTCTTCCCATTGTGGCCACACTCAACAAATCTCTTCTATACTTTTCACACAATTACTTGTTTCTTTGAAATATTGAGGATGGGTACCTGAACTTAGCTTACTGTGGCTGAGGGTGTTCAGGCTCATACCTTAAAACTCTGGGAACACTGTGAGAAACAACTGGCCTAGTATAAATAAAATTTATAACATTAAACAGAGCCTGGACACAAGTCAGTTAATATTAGCTATTTCACTATGTAAGAAGAAAAGTTTAGTTTCCTATTAAAATCCTAAGAAATAAGCATTCTCAGGAAATTTTAGGGTAGAGAACATTTTTTTATAGATAGGTAGCCCACAAAATTGTAGGGCAGGAAAGCAAACTTCCCTTAAATTTTGTACAAGAAAGGGAGCCAAGATGTTGGATGGTGCCAACTCCCAAGGTAGCACTGCATCACTACAGCACCTTCAGCAGAGATGTTGGTTGCTAGGTGAATGTGCTGAATATACTATTCCTGGTTAAGTCCTACTAGCACAACCAGGCATGCTCTATCTTTCCACGGTATATTCTGTAGGAAGACACACAAGAAGGTTCTAAGTGCTTGTATGTCAACAACAATATCCCCACACACACCCTGCCCCTTCTCTTGCACACTGTTCTGCCACTGAAAAAGGCCAAAGAAAAGTATGTCCCATAGAGGTAACATGTTCTCTACAGCCAATCTCAACTTTTTGTGTTTTATATATTTTAATAGCCATAAAACACATATCACTGCTGGGTGGTGGGAACACATGCCTTTAATCCCAGCACTCAGAAAGCAGAGGCAGGTGGATCTGAGTTTGAGGCCAGTCTGGTCTACAGAGTGAGTTCCAGGACAGCTGGGGCTATACAGAGAAACCCTATCTCAAAAAACCAAAACAAAAATAACAAAACCCACATACTACAATACATGCAATTTAACTATCAGAGTGGCTTTACTTTCTCTCTGATTGTTTTAATTATGACATTTAGTCTGTTTAGTTTTTTAATCTAGGTGATGGCAATTCCACCATACATACAAATTACACAGAGGTCAAAGGAGCATGCATTCTCCTTGAACTCAAGATTTTTTCAACTCCCTACCATGATGGCCAAGGGATGTATTATTTTGCTTTTCACTGGGTAGTGTCTTCAGGTTAGGAATACTCCTCCTTACTGAACTAGCAGCTTCCCAAACATTACTCGGCCACTTCTTCCCTTGGTGCCTCCAGTCAGGAGATGGTGGGCAGTACTGTACAACCTGGGGGAAGAGTTTCAGAGCCGGCTGACATCAACAGTGGTTGCGGCAGCTGTCTGGGTCTGACCTTGCTCCCTATGTCAGTCATCCTTCCAAACACCTGAAGCAACTTAAGTTGAAAAAATGTTTGCCATAAATCTAACTAGTGGCAGTTTTTCTAGTACTTGCTTATTTGAATAGTGGATGTCATTTCATGCAATCTATGTTCAATTTTATTTCTTAATATTCAATGACATTAAAAAAGATGTCCCTTGAAATAATTCTTTCTGCCAAGTAATTCTAATGTAGAAATGCAATAAAACTGAGCAACTGCTTTGGGCATAAATTCAGATCATCCCCAACTCTTTTCAATAAAACTGTGCTTGCCCCCGTCTCAAGAAAAGGGTCTATGTTCTGTTCTGTTCACTGAAGAACACCATGCAGACTAACGCAAGGATAACAGTAAAATTAGATGGTAGTCTGGCATATATTTCATACACCTGTGAAAACAAAAACATAAAGGCCCAGTTTATATTGGGTGTTAAGCTTCCTTTTTTTAAACCAAGAATAGAGGCTTGCTACCAAGAACCATTTAACTGACTGTAAAACCAGATGCATTAACATTAACGCAACATTTCAAATTTATTCACGTTCTAAAATTCTGATACTTGAAAATAATTGTGAGCTGCCATGTGGTGAAAATCTCATTTATCTGGTTTGTTTTTCAATAGGGTTTCTTTTTTCTTTTTTTTTTTTTTTTTTTTTTGGAGCTGAGGATTGAACCCCCAGCCTTGCGCCACTGAGCTAAATCCTCAACCTAAAACTTTTTTTTTTTTTTTTTTTTTTTTTTTTTTTTTGCCAGAGCTAAGGATCGAGCCCAGGGCCTTGTGCTTGCCAGGCAAGCACTCTACCGCTGAGCTAAATCTCCAACCCCTGAAAATAATTGTAAAATACTTCCCCATTAAATAAAAGGGGTAATGGGACATTAAATAACTGACTGAAAGTAACCAACACTGTCCTTTAGGGGTCTTGACTTTAATTACATTATTTAAGTTCAAAAGGAATACCCTCATGCGTTATGAGTAAATTCTCAGAATACCAGTGTGGTGATTATAGAAATCACACTGAAAAAGACAAGAGCAAACAAGATAGTTATCTCATATCCAGATTCATTTCATTCTCAGCATGGAAGCTGGGAGTCAATTCCAAGGTTTTGTACATCCTAGACAAATGTTCTACTACTAAGCTATATGTCTGGCTTTTGGTTTTATGAGACAGGATCTTACTATGTAGCTCAGATTTGCCTTGAACTCAACAATCTTCCTGCCTCTATCTCCCATACGGTGGGATTATACATATGTGCCATCAAACCTGATCTACTCTCAATTCTTCTACCCTAAAATAACACTGCTGATGAGTAAGAGAACTCACTTTTTAATTTCTTACTTGGATACCACAGAGGAAGTCTTCAAATTTCATTGTATGTGTTAATAATTTTAGTTTTATATTTAATCTAGTATATAATTTCTATGTCCTGCAAGATTACTGTCTAAGAACAATCATGGCATGTATGCATTTATCTTTAATCAACAACTCTTTACTCATTTATTCAACAAACATTTAATTGTAATCATAATCATGCTAAGTGGTATATTAGATTCAGATTTTAAAAATCTGAGAGACAACAGAAGGCAAACAATTAAAACTGAAGGGAGTTTTGAAGCAAACAGCACTCAGAATTTTGTTGAGAGGAGTCAGGAAACACTCCTAACAGCAATCCTAGGGACAACACTTACCTTAAAAATAAGTGTAGAAGGATTAAGAAGGTGCAAGCAAATAAGGTGTGTGTGTGTGTGTGTGTGTGTGTATAAAATTTTAGAGAGCTCACTACTCCTATAGCTAAAAACATGAAAGGTCAGAGAAATTAGAAAACCAAAGTTCACTGCAATTGCAATTTCCATGGGTAATGGAAACACTAAAGTGAATGTGATTGGCTCCTCCTAATGAACTTTGAATGCAGAGGAAGAAAAGCCGATTTTAATTCAGTTCAATAAAGTTGGCATTATAATGAAAAACAAAACAAAACAAAACACAGAGCCAAATATGGTTGGAGAGGCAGAAAGGAAGGCCTTACATTATACAAGTATACTAAAAATTCTATCCCATAGGCAACAGAGAGGTGCTGGAAGATTCTGAAATGGGAAGCCACAATTATAGGAGTACATGTGATTGATGCAAAGTTACAAACCCTAAGTGAGTTCCAAGTAGCCCTTACCTTTCCTCCAGCCAAGCAAACCCACAGCCACAGAAAGAAGTTTTAGCCAATGCCTACCAATGTGATTGTTTCCCCTAGCTTGGTAAATGGAATACTTACAAATCTTTTTTTGTTTTGTTTTGTTTTTTTGTTTTTTGTTTTGCGAGATAGGGTTTCTCTGTAGCTTTGGAGCCTGTCCTGGACTAGCTCTGTAGACCAGGCTAGCCTCAAACTCACAGAGATCCACCTGCCTCTGCTTCTCAAGTACTGGGATTACAGGCGTGTGCTGCTGCCACCACCACCCGGCTACAAATCTTTTATTAAGAAGGAAATGAAAAATTTAGTGACATTTTCTAAAATTCCCTGTATTTACAGAGTTTGCAAGAAGTTATATTTAAATTTTAAGACTTTCTTTTAAAAATCTAATTAAAAAAAAAAAAAAAAAAAACTAACCATGAACTTGAGATCTAGTATACCTAACCTTAAATACAATTGGCCTGCCTATAAGGTGAACAAACTGGAATATCAATTTGACAAAAATTTACATATAAGCTTAAAATGACAGGTTATAAATACAAAACCTTAAAAGGTAGAATATAAAACTACCTATATAATATGTATAATATAATACATACTACATTTTGACAAACAGAATAAAATGAAATTAAAAATAACAATGTAAGAGTCATGTTTGTTGCTTCCAATGGGGATGATTCAAATTTGTTACACTTAGTTTTGGTGTTTGTTTTCCAAGAAAGATTTTTAATAACTACTCTCACTATTTAGCTCTGCTATCAAAACACAGAACAACTGATTCTTTGGCCTCAGAAAATCGGTTAAGATTCCCACTGTGAAAATCTGTCTCATTCCTCACTGATAAAGGCAAATTCAATAAACTGAAAGGGTTCAAAGTCAAAGAACACAGAAAGCAAGTCACATAAATAATGTTTGTGACTCTATTCCCCTCAGTGCTTCTCAGAAAAGGCTGGGGTGTAGCTCAGTGGGATGGTACTTGCCTAGGTGGGTTCCATCACAGAAAGAAAACACAATGAAAAAGGTCTCTGGAAAACAGTGCTTTCCCCACAGGGCTTAAGTTTAGAATCATTTAAAAACAATGAGTCAACAAGCATATCAACAAGAGAGAAGAAACCTGTCTGCTCACCAGGGGGTCACAGTCTAAAAGACAGAAAGAATGACTACCAATGGTTACCAGTAACAGTAACTCCTCTGGAAAAGGTAGACACACGCACAAGATAAACAAAGAGGAGAGACAGAATGAGAAGAGGTAGGGTAAACTTCCTTAAGAGGATTTGGTCTTAAATGAGCTGTAGGATGGAAAAGAACTTTTGAATACGCATGCTAAGAAAATGTAAAGTACAGGAAATGTAGGTCATTTCCAGTACTCCCTGGACACCATGAGGGGAAGAGCAATAGGAAATGACACTACAGATTAAGGCATGGCCCAGTCACAAAGAATGTCATATATCCATTCTACTTTGGAATTCTATCTGCACTGTCATCAATTGTAAGATACAGCATTACTATGTGGATCCTACAGCCTCATGATCGAGTCCTACTATTAAATTGTTCACTAGTCATACTTTAAGTGTAAGATAATTAGCCACACATTCAGGGGACAGCAAAAAAAAGTCCTTTGTATTTCTCCGTTTACTTAGATGGAAGGAGAGGGGCAGTAATCCTCTGAGAACTGATCTTTGAGCCAGCTGGTTTGTAATCTGAATTAAAGCTAATAGAATAGACCAAAACCAAGAGATTGAAACAAACAAGCAACTGTTTTCAAGTAGCCTTAGGTTGGCAGTACCCTGCTGTCTCTCAGAAGTACGCGAGTATTCTCTTCACAATGAACGGCAAATGAAGACAAAAACTCATTTCAAAGATGAAAAACCAAAGGTGGACATCTTAGGATCAACAAAAACAATCATCACTCCTAAGTACGGTGATGTCTCAGGATTACCTAGGGGACTTTACTAAAATTTGCAGCACTGGGAGGACGTGGTCCAAGGGTACAGTAGCTGCCAGGCATTGACAAAGCCCCAGATCTAAATCCCTAGTGCTGTCAAAATAATACATCTCTAGTCCGCATACCCAAGGATACTCAGAGAGGTAAGTACTTTGGCAGGAATTCCCCAAGTAGAGCCCTGAAATCTCTAGCTTAACAAGTAACCCAACACCTAAGACATGTTGACAATTCTGACAAGATATGAAGGCACTGACACCAGTGTGCACAATGTTAGCAATAAGGAACAGTAGGATTTTAATCAAGAACTTGACTGGATCAGACTGGAAAGTTTGTAAGACCACTGTGGTGCAAAGCAAACTTCAGAGAGCAGACAGAATAGTGTAAAGATGGAAAACAGAGCGTAGTCAATGTCATAGTAGGAAATCATCAAAATAATATTGAGGTCCAAGATAATGGCCATTTACGTACTGACAGTGAGAACAAAACAAGAGCAGTAAAAACATTAGAATTACAGTTTATAAAACTTAAATGAAGCTGGGCGGCAGTGGCGCACACCTTTAATCCCAGCACTCGGGAGGCAGAGCCAGATGGATCTCTGTGAGTTCGAGGCCAGCCTGGTCTATGGAGTGAGTTCCAGGACAAGCACCAAAACTACACAGAGAAACCCTGTCTCAAGAAACCAAACAAAACCAAACCGAAAAACTTAAATGAAAGATGTTATTTTGAATTTTCTAAAGATACAGCCCTAATAGTGAGCATTATAGACATTCGCCTTTTAAAAATAAATCTTATGAGTATTGTAGCCCACCATCTTTTTAGCTGTATAATAAACTGTGCTCTATAAAATCTTATGCTATATAAACATTACAGGGTCCAAATATTATTAAAACTCTAAGTGATCTTCAAACTCAAATGAAAATATAAACAGATTTAAATCTCTAACGTTTAATATTCTATTAATCAGAGTTTTAATGAACTGAAAGCTTAAAATCTCAGACAATATAAAAGATTTTCAGTGACTGATAATTTAAAATTACAAACAGAAAACGGTCAATGAGCAAACTTAACATTACAAACAGAAAACAGTCAATTAGCAAACTTACGCTGAATGTGAATGAACTGTTTGGGCTGTTTAAACTCCCCTTTGTACAAGCGATTGTAATAGTTGACGTTGCTCTCTGCCTCGGGAACTGGAATGACCATGCTCTCTTTTTTTTCTCTAAATACTTGCTGTGCTGAAATAGCTCGCTGTAAGTGATGTTCCTGGAAAATGTAAAAGTAGGCAACATAAGTTGTGTTGGTAATAGGAACTCATGCATAATTCCATTTAAAAGTTATTTGGTTAATTAATTGCAAAGAAAAAAAATCAATTACAAATAGTTCCCCTTTGCTAAATCACAGGGTTTTTTTCTGCATACCCAAGAAAGCATTACCATCATTTTCTTATAATAACTGTGGTTTATGATCAGTATCACAACTTTATAACAATTTTAATAGATTTAAAAAGACAAACCCATATACATGTTTATAACCTAGAATTAATATTTCCATTATAAGTCTGTACCTTGCTTGTTAAGTAAATTGTATTTGTCACCACCACTAGATCAAGAAAAAAATATTCGAGTCACAGGAAGTAAGTTTGTATTAAATTTTAAATATCGTCTACACTTGAAACTTAATCAGTAAAACATTTTGAATTATTAAAGAATGAAGATGAAATTATGTCCAACAAATAGTATTATAACCATGGCAGGAAATAGTGAATAAATATTAAACAAATATACACAGGCCCTAATCACTTCTTATCAACAGCCTCCAAAATGTCCTCCTATGCTTATTCCCTTTCTAGCAGCTTTACCTTTTAGAAGGTAAATACATTATTGTCACTCCCACAAAGATCCCCATCATATCAGTGTAAAGGTTAAAATTCCTCAATGACACCTCAACCTCTCTCTCATCTTTTGCTCTAGCTATAATGTTTTTTCCTGTTTTCAAGTAGTATTCAAATAGTCTACTTTTGAAATTCTTTAGTTTCATCTATCAGGGAGGCTTCCTAGGACTTCTTCATTTAGAACAGACCTTGCCCATCAAATCTTGCAAAGCTTTGTTTTTTTTCTTCATTCCACTTAGTTACATATGATACATTAAAAAAAAAAAATCTCATTTGTCCATCTACCAGCTAAGCATAAGCATGCTCTTAGGGAACAGCTATTTCTGCTCCTTCTGTAAACATTTACTTCTACAACTTGTACAAAACAGTAACAACACATAAAAGCTGTTAAATATATATTTAATATATTATACCTCCTAGATTCCTAATATTTCAGAGAATGCAAAAATGTATTGTCAACAAAGAAACTGAGGTATATGCTTAGTAACTTGTCAAGGTCACATAATTCTAAGTGACAAAGCAGATATGAACTTGGCTATATATTTGCAAAGCCAAATTCTTAATACTATCACTTTATAGCATTTTAATTTTTGAAGTCCTACAGAATCTAAGAAATTAGATATTAACTTCACTCAAGTCTTTGATGTAGGGTGTCCCAGCCCCAGGCACAGTCACAACCACAGCCCCACAATGGGCAAGATAACTATAAATGGGACCCAACACAAAATCATAACCTTACTTAAAACATTACGAGATTTTGATCATTTTTTATAATTCAATTGAGTGGTTCTCAACCACAAACTCTGTAGATTAAATACCATTATAGTGTCATGCAAAATAAATGTTATAGTCTCACAATTTGTACGTATACATGGCTTCAGTTTGAAGGTGGTGCTCATCTTTCTAGTGTCGCATTCCAAGTACAATCCCATTTACACCATCAGATAGTATATGTGCTCTTGGTGCCTTGGTAATCGAAATGCAGCAATTATCAATACTATTTTAGCCTGCATTACAAACAATAGGTGTTTAATGTTATTCAAAAGGCAGGTAAGTGCTTACATTTGATTATTAAGGTACTTCCACACCTTGGTCATGCCTCAAGCATCAGCTGCACTCTGTAAGTTGGCAACTCATTTGAGCTGCATTGGCAGCTGAGGTGTGGAAAGGCTCAAATCTTGCTTTTTTGCTTTTCTGTCAATTAATCCTCATAATAAAAGTAAATATAGCCCCGTAGCTACTTTTTTAAAGTTCTAGTATGGCTTCTGCAACAACTGAGAAGAAAACAAAAGGAAAGTGTCCAAAAGGAAACTTACAGATGAAAAGGATTACTCATCAAAAAGTAGCAGATGACTAATATGTCAAAGCACATAGGAAGGCACTGTACTTTAGGGAATTTGTCCAAGTTTTTGAAAACTATGATTTGAAGAGAACATTACATGCAAAAGAATGTTGCCAAATTTAGTGAGTATCAAAGACTATCATAAGGACAAATGTGAGAGCTGAAAAAAAATAACTCGCATTATACTATAGAAGCAAGTTATGTGATAACATACTTAAAAGAAAAAAAAAGCCATTTACTCTGATAGTGGACTTACTAAACAGTTTGAAAAGTGTGGGAGAAATAATATGCCCTGAAAAAATAGGAAGGTGTTTCTAAAGTCAGTCTCAAGTCCAGAGCTGCTAATCGTAGATTCCATATTTGGGTGATGATGACAACACTGATGGTACAAATATAGCTTGGGCTACTATCACTTTTATGAGAGGTACTGATTATGAACACGACACAACTAAATCCAGAGATTAATACAAAACAGGAAAGTATGCTAAAGCAATTTTCTTTGTTCACTGTCAAAATTATGGTACAGTTAATGATGGTGCCCTGGTGATGGGAAGCAAAGAGAGGGACCTGCAAAATTAATAGATCAAAATGCAACTGGCATCCAAAAACTCATGCTTAATGAAATATCACTGCATAGCAAATCAAGAAAATTTATGTGGAGCTGGAGAGATGGCTAAGCAGTTAAGAGCACCTTACTGCTTTTGCAGAACACCATGGTTCAGTTCCCAGCACCTACAACGTAGCTCACAACTGTCTGTAACCTCTGGAACCAGAATTATAAATGACTATGAGCCACCATATGCATGCTGAGCATGGAATCCAGGTCCTCTGCAAGAGCAACGAGTATTCCTAACCACTGAGCTATTTCTCCAGCCCTTACCGAGTCATCTTTCTTTTTTCCGTTGTTTTGTTTTGTTTTGTTTTGTTTTGTTTGTTGTTGTTTGGTTGTTTGGTTTGGTTTAATTTGGTTTTTTGAGACAGGGTATCTCTGTGTAGCCCTGGCTGGCCTCAAACTCAAGAGATCTACCTGTCTTTGCCTCCCAAGTGTTGCACCACCACCGCCCAGTGTCATTTGTTTCTTAATACAATGTCAAATACTCTGCTAGCTTTGTTTAAAAAACACTTCCAAAACTAAAAAGTGTATTTTTAAAATCATAATTAAAAATTTTAAATAAAAAAATATCAGAAAATACCGAATGGAGAGAGAATGTTATCCAATAAACATTTCAGTAACATATATATGTATTTTTATCAATCACAGCACACTTTTAAAGAATTCCAATACCCGAAATGTTCGTGTAAGGTTTTACTACTTACAATGAAATTAAACCATAGCCTTCAAGAGATTTGGAGGTTCTCAAATAGTAACATAAATAGCTGTTCTTCCCTGCAGTATCTTATCTTCCACAATGAACAAACAATATCCTACTTCTAAGTGACAATGTCTGTAGGATCCATGTTTAAAACAGCACATCTGAAGTGAAATCTAACCAGGTACTTTTAAACCTCCCCAGTACTGGGTAATCAAACTCTAGGTTCTATGAATCATCCTCAGCCTTCTAAGTTCTCTTTTCTTTAAAGTTCTTTTTATCCTTTCTCAGATTCATACACCTTTCTATTATAAGCCCCTCAGACTTACAAGCTTTTGTTTCTTTATTTATTGCTATCATGTTCACAGAGCTTCTATATCATATTGGAATAAAGGAAGGCAGGTTACCTACCACCTATTACGGTCTCAGTTTCTGAGCTTCATAAACATTTGTCTTCTCAAGTAGCCCAACCTCTAGAGCCTGTCCCTAAACATCCTCCCCAGAATCACTACTCCGACCATTTCCTCTGCATCCTTCTACCTACATTTACCTCTTAAAATCCTGGCCCTTTCCTGAAGACAACTTCTCCTTTCCAGTCTCGATTACACACGTATCTGCAGATAACTGTCTGTTATCAACAGTTTGTTCCTCAATTTTAAGAAAAGCTTCAGTTTCTCAACCTCTCCACTTTCCTATCAGACTCATTCATCACCTTCATTCTTTACCCAGCTCTGGAATACACACACAACTGAGACTGCTCCTCTTCTCTCCAGTGCCTTCCATTCTTCTGCTATGTGAAAGCACTGATCAGTTTAAGGTAAGTATCGTATGACCTTAACTTCTATTTAAACTTTTCACACACATTCAAACATTCATACACACAGCGCACACACATACACATGCAAAAAATTGGGCTTCAAGACACAGAAGTGTACTACACTAATACAAGTGGAGATCAGATGATAAAATAGCTAAATTTAAAAGGTACTGTCAGTCATCCTTTCAACAAGTTTAAGTGCACCTGTTAGTGCACTGATTATTATCTTGTCACTCAAAATTTGAAAGTGAATGAGCACAGTCTCTGCTAAGAAGATTAGTTGGTAGAGGTGACTCAGGTATACAATCCTGTTTGAACCTGACAAGTATGTCCCTCTCAATAGTCAAAGGACTATTTCGGGACAACAGGAAAAGATGCCCAAAGAATACAAACTCTAATGTGAGACTCTTAGTAAGAGCGACAATTTGACAAAGCAAAAGAAGAGATAACTCAGGCAGCAAAAACAACATGAACACAATGGATGAAGGCCCAGCCTAGCAACAAGACAGGGATTGAAGACAGCTTTAGTTTGCACACTTTCAACTCACTTACTTTTCTTTACAGGATAGGATCCCAAGCTCACCAATTACATTTTCTCATATATTAGTAACTAATACTATGCTATACATTTAAAATACATTACTGGTAGAATTTTGAGTCAACTAAACAATTAACTAAACAGTATATTCTAGCTCTTAGAGATCATCCACAATCACAAAATCACAATAATCTTGAGATTCAAGAAACAAGTGATTTGTTCTTAGATAAATGACAAGCATATTAGAGAATCAAATTTCAGGACTCTGGTTGCAATGTTGTTTGACTATTCCAAAAAAATCTTCACAGGATAAGGACTTTTATTAAAGTAGAGTTGAGAAGCCATGTTCTTATAATACTAACAATTTGCAAATTGGGGAGTAATAAGAGAAATCTAGGTTGAATGGCAGCATGTTTTAAAATCTGGATTCTTCTACTATAAATGTCACTTTCTTCCAAGTATAAAACATTTTGAAGTATTAATATTATCAAGTTTTAAAGTATTAAAATTATCAAAACACTTTGAGACAAGGAAGGGTTCATGTTAATTCATAAAAATTAAGACATTTATTTAATTTGGTGAACAAAGGGCCTCCTGCCTGAAATCCCTTATTTACTAATCTATTTACTGTTCTAAATGAAAAAATTTAAAGTAAATCAGAAATTATTTTATTAGCAGAGTTGGCAGATGACAAAGCTGCAGCCAGAAATTGAAAAACAAGACTACAACATTCTCTTATTTTAACTTAGAGACCAAATTTGTCTCTAAAAATAAATGCTTAGCTATGATTCCCTTCATCAGATCTTGAGGCAGTCTCTCAAAAAGAAGGCAGGACAGCTGGAGAGAAGACTCGGTTAAATTTAAGAGCACTGGGAGCTCTCGCAGAAGACCTGGGTGGGTTCTCAGCACCCACCTGGAACAAGACTTCCACGTAGATTGTGCTGTAGAGCGTGCGCATACACATACAGGAAAAACACTTGTACACAAAATAAATCGTCAAAACCTTTTTAACCATCAGAACAGCAATAACTGGGGTTCTAGGTCTGTGTTTCAGCTAATAACCATAACCAGATTTTAAATAGCAAGAGAGTACCTCCTGAAAGTAGGTACTCAAGTTTTGCTTTGTCTTTGGGGGCAGAAGAGTAAGAGATAATGCCAGGTTCTTGTCATATGCTGCATAACACTCTGAAGGGCATCCCTGGGGCCGTAGAGATGGCTCAGCAGGTAAAGGACTGACAACAGGCTTGATGACCTGAATTTCCTATCTGAGACCCACATAGCAGCAGAAAACCTGCTCCCAAAAGTTGTTCTCACCTCCACCAGCAGGCTGTGCAAGCCAGTATACCAACATATACACACCTCTCAATACACTGTAATCTCAAAAAACAAAACAAAACAAAACAATCAAACAAACAACCCCCCCCCCAAAAAAAAAACCCATACCTCTTGGGGTTGTGCTCAGACAGTAAAGCACCAGCCTATCATACCAAGGCACCTCCTCACCCAGGTACTACCCAACAGGTCTGCCATCTCATCAGGAGGCTTAGAAGTTCAAGGTCATCCATGCCTGAGCTAGCTACATGAAACCCTGTTTCAAATCTATCACCACAAGGGAAAAGTTTTAAAAGGCTGGTGAGATAGCTCAGTAAGTTACAGAGCTTTCCACCAAACCTGAGGACCTGACTTTGATCCCCAGAATCCACATAAAGAAAACCGATTAAGTTATCCTCTGATCTCCACAGAGTATCATGTAATGGTACACACACCCTAAATACACAATAACAATAAATGAAATTAAAAAATGAAACTAGCTATTACTATAATTACACCTAAATATTTTGTGTTTTCATAGAGATATTATATATTTTTCCTAGTAAACCATGGAATTATATATAAGCTATGAAAAACAAACAAATTAAATAATATGACGTTTAACCATACATAGTACCACAATTTTTTAATTTTTTTTTTCCCTTTGGGAAGGTGTGAGCTAAGGTTCTATGGCCATAGCCATTCAGTCAGAGATCAGGACTGAAATTTAAACCCCTCTGTTGAATCTTAAAATACTCACAGCCCAACTTGTTGGCTTTCAAATTTTACTTAATGAATGTAAAAAAGGCTGTACATAAAATCAAAGGTTATTTGTCATAATTTTAAAAGTCCATAGGCAACACCATCAAGGAAAAGCAATTGACAGGCCACTTACACTTTGCTACTATAATGTTACTAGTAGACAACAAAACACCTGTTCTTTTTTTTTGGTTTTTTGAGACAGGGTTTCCCTGTGTAGCTTTGCACCTTTCCTGGAACTCACTTGGTAGCCCAGGCTGGCCTTGAATTCACAGAGATCCGCCTGGATCTGCCTCCCAAGTGCTGGGATTAAAGGCGTGTGTGCCACCACCACCGCCCGGCCAAAACACCTTATAAACCACAAAGACAAAGGAAACAGATGATCAGCAGCAGACACTGAAGCAAAACTCTGGAAACTAAAATACTGATGCAGAAGACCACAGGACACAAATTCCTATAAAAGGGGATTAAAAACTGAGCCTACCTGACCTACAGAACACCAGATCATGGCAATTTTGAAATATTAGCAAGAGGAGCTAGAAGGAGAAAAGCCTTCATTAGAGACTAGCTCAGAGCTGAAAAGAAATGCCATTTCCAGCATTCCTTCAAGTCAGCACAGACAGATGAGTGCCGCTGGGGGCAAGTCCACAAGACGGCAGCATCTCCTTTCAGAGGTAAGAGGAGCAACACAAATCTAGCCTTCTCCCATGGAGATACCTGCCTGAAGGACTAGCATTCTGTGGTGCCTAGACCCCATAGAGAACAAAACGCATAGAAGCTTCTTGCAGCACCAGGGCATGCATCACTGGAGACAGACACCATCAGGTACCATCACACCTGCTATAATCAGAACAAAGAGCTCTGCTCAGGGCTTGTACTGATTTTGTTTGTGTTTTGTTCCAAACACAAGGTCTCGCTATTATGTAGCCCCTGGTTGCCACTCTGTGGACCAGGATGGGTTCAAACTCACAGAGATCTGCCTGCCTCTACCTACCAAGTGCTGGGATTAAAGATGCGCACCACCACATCCAACAGAGCTTGATTTTTGCAGAGAGGTAAGCAAAACATTTAAACAACACTCTGTCCATCTGGAAAAGTTTCCCATGTCTATCTGAGAACATTCACTTAATTAATACCCTTATATACCTGGGAACTATTAAGAAAACAGCTCAGCATCTTGTCACAAGAATGGGGAATCAGTAGTACATAAGACAGACACCATAGGGTGCACGCAACTTTGAGCACCTGGAAAAAGACACAAGCCTCGAGAAAGTTTTGGCAAGCCCTCAGAACTGCCAGGGGGACTGATTAATTAAGGTCTTCCCACACACACTAAGTCCCCAGAGGTGGCTGCTTTCTCAAATGATCAACTGACAGAAGGACAAAAAGGATAAAAAAAAATCTGGGAAGCATGGCCCAAGAAAGAACGGGGGAGGGGGAGTCAATGAATCAAGGAGAGAGGGAGAGACTGAAGAAACAGTAATTTACAAACTACCTAATGAAGAATTTTAAAGGCACTATCTTGGTGATTGATGCACTACAAGAGAATATACCTTTAGGCAAACAAATGAAATTAGGAAGACAAAGAATGAATCAAATGATAGTATCAGGGAAGTGATAAAAAATTACTATTAAAAAAGAATGAAAACTAATCCTAGTGACACACTTATAATCCCAATACATGGAGAAAAGGGGGAGTTCAAGGCCAGCCTATACTGCATATCAAAGTCTTATCTCAAATAAGAATTATAAAACATCATTATCATTAGCTTCAGCTGCTAGCTGATTACCCAGGAATGGGGAATTACAACAGAAGAACTGCCTCCATTAGACTGGCCTACAGGCATGCCTGTGGAGCTTTTTCTTGATTGCTACTTGAAGGCAGAAGACATAGGCCACTGTGGGAGGTACCACCCTAGGGAAGTTGGTCCTGTGTTTCATGAGGAAGACAGCTGAACAAGCCAGAAGCAGCCTGTAAGCAGCCATGTGTGGTCTCAGCTTAAGTTCCATCCTTGGCTTCCTTTAATGACTGAATGGAAAACACTTTCCCCAGCAAGTTGCTTTTGGCCAAAGTATTTCAAAGCAACAGAAAAAGTAAACTATAACAAACACCAAAAAGGACCTTGGAGCTTTAAGAGAAAAAAAAAAAATCTAAATTGAAAACTTTAAGACACTCAATAACAGACTTAACCAGAACAATCTATGAACTCAGAAGACAGGTCTCATGAAACTAATAGGAAAGAATGCAAAAAAAAGGCTGAAAATGAAAAACAAAACAAAACTAATCCTAATGGGACACAATCAAGTGGGAAATACTTATTTTAAAGGAAATTAATAAAGAAGCCGGAAAGAAAAGGCAACAAGAACCCTATGTGAAGAATGGCCAAAAAAACCAAAAACCAAAAAAAAAAAAAAAACTTCCCATATCTGATAAACTTTCAAGAGGTTCAAAGGACAAAGACAAGCCCACTGTGAGGCCGTTAACAGTCATAAGATTGCTGTGGAAAGCATATAACTTATTAAAGTACTCAAAACAGTTCACTGAATAAGAGATGTTGCATATTTTATAGACTATAAAAATTAAAATGTGTAAGTATTTTTTAAAAAATCTTTCAGTAAACCATCTATATTTAAGATTTCCCAGACAAGAACTTCCTCAACTTGACAGAAGACAAGCAACCATAGAAAATTCACCTGTAACATTACACTATGTGATCAAGGCCAGTACAAATCAAATACCTCCATCCTCACTATTTCTAGTCACCATTTTACTTGAGTTTCTATAGTGTAAATAAAAACATGCAGATTAAAAAATAGAATAGTCATCTTGCATGTAACCATCATGACTGGTGTTTACAGTGGTAATAATCATTATCAAAACACAGAACTCTACAGAAAATATATTGTGTTCAGTGTATTCTATAAACTTCAAGATCTAGAAAAAGAAATCTGTGAAGTGAACAAAACAAAGGGTAATATTGTGATATTACCTTAATAAACTTTAACAGTTAACTTATTATTTATGTAATTATTTATAACTAGAAATGACCTATTTAGAGTACTAGAGTAATTCTATTTTAGCAGTCCACATGATGGACTGTTACACTGCCATATAACACTTTTTGAAAAATTTAATTGAAAAGGTCTATGTAGCCACAGCTGGTCTGGAGCTTGCTATGTAGACTAGGATAGACTTGAATTTACCCAGATCCACCTGCCTCCCAAGTATACAACTGGCTTAATATAAGGACTTTTAAAAAATGATTATGGTGGGGTGATAGTGGCGCACGCCTTTAATCCCAGCACTCAGGAGGCAGAGCCAGGCAGATCTCTGTGAGTTCGAGGCCAGTCTGGTCTACAGAGCGAGATCCAGGACAGGCACCAAAGCTACCCAGAGAAACCCTGTCTTGAAAAAACAAACAAACAAAAAAGCAAACAAAAAATGATTATGCATTAAGTAGAAAAAGTAGGAACCCAAGTCACATCCCCAGGAGACTCTCAATAAGTAGTAATGTGAATACAATGAGAGATGGTAATATGCTTGGTTGAAGTATTAAAAAGACACACAGGAAAAAAAGAAAAGACCTGAAGGAAAATGTGTTCAAATACCATGCAATGTAATTGGTTCTTAATGTCCTCCTCTAAGTCCTTCAATATTTTCTACATTATCTCAAAGGGCAGGTGTTACTGATAGAAAATTATAACATGTCCACACGGTTGGGCTTGCCCAGCGGACCGCCTAATTATTTCTGGTTCAAAATAGCCATTTCCAGGTCAGAACATCTCGCGTGGCTTTACATGGTTGCATAAAGCGCGCGCACAGCCATGTAATCTACGCGCATGTGTGGAGTAGCCACATGCAGTCCTGTATGCATGCGCAGCCCACTTTAAAAAGCCAGCGCCATTTTACACAGGTCTCTCCTCTTCTTCTCTCCTCTTTTCTCCTCACTCACATGTGTGCTTCACACAGGCCTGTCACCTCTCCTCTTTAATAAAAACTCTTCTGTGGTCTTGTCGTGTTCGGGACGTGTTCCTCGCGGGGTAAGAGTGCCTAAATAACTAACATTGGTGCTGTGAGGGAATGAATGCTTCCAGGTGCTCTGCGCCTGAAAACCCAGGAACCGGGGACGAAAACTCTGTGCTGCACGGACCGGGGACTCTGCTCCGTTCTCGACAGATCACTGTCCATTAGCCTGGTCACACAAATCCGCATGCAACACCGCTGCTCTGATTGGTGAGTTTTCCCCTTTTCGGCTAGCGTAAACAGTTTCCTGAATCCATGAGAACAACCATTGAGTGTCCGGCTCCTCTCTGGTTATTCTTGAAACCGGGGGAACCCCCGGCCACGGTCTTCATTGGTTACGGTCGGCCCCTATCGCAGGCCCAAATTTCCGGCCTCCTCCCACGTCTGCATCTTGAGATATTTTTCACGATAGGACCACCACCGTCAGGTGCGTCCTGGGGCTGTGTGAAGCCGGCACGTTCTTCGAGTTAAGGGCTCCCTTGGAGTCCTTGCCTCTCACAGCAGGGGGGGGGGCACTTATCAGCTGATGAGCTGATAAGGCGGCTTGTGCCCGAGATCTGTCTGGCTCCGGATCACATTTGTTTTTGTTTTTTTTCTACCTCTCTGCTGCAGACATGGGAAATAAGGCTTCCAACCCAATCAGTCCTTCCTCTCCCTTAGGCTGTCTTCTTGCTTAAAGATTCCTAAGCTTATCCGTCTCTGTACTGAGAGATGGCCCAACTATGCTTTAAAAAATAACAAAAAAAAAATCCCAATCTTTTACGGGAGTTATCTAATTCTGGCCAGCGAACAGGCAAATGGAAAGAGTTGCTCTTTATCTTAGCTTTCTTTCTCTCAATGTTAAACTGTCTCTTCATTCTCTCCTGCTCATGTGCTCCTAGCTATGCCTAAACCAAAAGATTCTCTATCCCTATTTCTCTTTCTCTCTCAATAAAGCTCTAGAAAGGTAACCACGGCTTATGATTCTTCTGCCAACCAGCATGCACCCCTAGCTGGCTGCCATGGGTGGTGCCCAGCCATGAGAAGCACAGCTTTCCACTACTGATACCGCCACGATTTTTCACAGTGAACCTGCTGTTCTAATGGCTGAAATCTGAGCTATATGTTTGCAACGGACAATCCCTGGGGGTTGTCCTCAGGCTGTGCTGGCAACGGCAGGCACACTTTTGCTCCAGACAAGAAGGAGCAAAAATGCCGTCTGGGGCCTACCGGGTAGACCACTGCAGCAGTCGCAGCCCTTCCCATCCCTTGACGAAGAGAATGGCGAACTTGAGCTGATTCTTAGATTCCTCTCCATTCTTTGGGGACGCCCAAGATTGGAGTATGATCCCGGTTTGTTATTTTAATTTTTTATTTTTCTCTCGGCTACAGCTATGGGACAAAGGGGCAGATACATTTACCACCTACACTGGCAGACAGGGGTGGGTACTGGTAAACCTGGCCACATAACAGCATAAACCTGACCACATAACAGTGTGGCAGGTACTTCAGCCAGCGAATGGGAAAATAAGAGCTGCTTCATCTCCAAGCTTTCTGCTAAAGCTCTAAACCCTTTCTTTCCTTTCCCACTTCATCGTCTGCCACGTGTAACCTTTTCTGTCTGACTTCCACACCAGCAGTGGGCGGGCTCAAATGTGCGGGCTTGGGCGATTGATTTCTAAGACTCGACCTAACTCACCTTAACTCCACCCACTCATTCTCAAACTGCCTTGAGAACCACAGACGGGTCTAAAAGCAGCTGAGATCTAAACAATTAAGTTTACAATAATCAGGATGGCTCCTAAGCCAAAAAAGAAAAAGAAAATCAGCTTATAGCCTCAGGCAAGTCTTCCAAAGGACTGGTTTATAGTCTGCCTACTGGCAGATCTACCAAAAGCTGTCCCTAAGCCACCAATTGTCAGGAAAAATTTCAGGACACAGAGTAAAATCCGTCTCTTGTCCCTGGCTAAAAGTTAAGTATCTGGAGAGCAAGGCTCCTGACCCCCACGGGCAAAAGAGTCATCTGTGGCGTTTAAGGTGTGCCAAGGAAGAGATAAAAGCCCGAAAACAAAATTGCCAAATGCTGGCACTCGCTGACTCCCGAAAGCTGTTGCGTCCCTGTTTTAAGTGAAAAAGGCCATGGGCTAGCGAATGCCCTGCCCATCAACAGCCTTGTCCTTGTGCTGCCTAGAAAGACAACCAGTCAGCTGACTGCCCCCAGGCGCCAAGACGCATGGGTATAGCAAGCTAAGACCTCCAGCAAACCTAGGCTTGGCTACAGACACAGCAGGGAACCCAGAACTCAGCAGGGAAGCAATCAGTTTCTTTCCTTCTGGACACCAGAGCCATTGACTCAGTCCTGGGAGTTTTAGGATGTCACTTCTATTGTCGGAAACAGAGGACAGCCTTACTTACCTCACTAGATTTAATTGTACTTTCAGAGTTACTTAATGAGAAAGATTTCCAACTAAGATAAGAGCTCATTGTCTCATTTTAAAGTTACCGCCTGTGTTTCTCATTTGCATACAGACAGGGCCATGATCTTTGCCTTGACCCTAATTCAAAAAAATAAGTTCTTTTCCACTCTCAAGCTCAAGAGGACACCAGGATCCACTGCCTTGTCACCAATTCCAGAGGAATGAGGTATCACCCCTTCCTTTCCCAACTAGGGCCACACAGGGCCGGAGGCAAAAGGGACCATCAAAATATCCAGGCGGTAAGGATATAATAATCTATCACTGTTCAATACTCAGCAACTGATCACCTGTGTTTCCTAAATGCTAAACTAACAAAACAAACAGGTGCCTTAAATTAACCACCTGGAATAATGCTAGTCTCAGGTAAAAATTAAGCAGAGTACTAGAACATCACAGCCACCTTTTTAACATGTCTCCATCCAGACAGGCCAGATCCACCTCAGATAAATGTCAACTCCAAAAATAAAATAATAATGAGTCTTTTCTCTAAGCTTTTATGTCACCAGTATCTTGTCAGACAGAAGGTTCCCAGCCACACCATTAAGGACGGACAGCTGCAGGACAAGGCATGACAGAACTTCATCTCAGGACCTGCCATACCATGAAGGATGGACACAGCTGCAGGACTTCATCCCAGGATTTCAGGAGGCAGCTTCTCCATCTCCCCACAAGAACCAATCGATGTCCACCATTCAGCCTGAAGCAGTCTTTGAGGGAAATGGTGCCCCATACCCACCCATCCACATTTTTTCTTTTTTAAGAACAAATGAGTGGGAATGATAAAAATTATAACATGTCCACACGGTTGGGCTTGCCCAGCGAACCGCCTAATTATTTCCGGTTCAAAATAGCCATTTCCAGGTCAGAACATCTCGAGTGGCTAGGACTCGTGGCTTTACATGGTTGCGTAAAGCGCGCGCGCGCATGCAGCCATGTAATCTACGTGCATGTGTGGAGTAGCCACATGCGGTCCTGTACGCATGCACGGCCCACTCTTTAAAAAAGCCGGCGCCATTTTGCACAGGTCTCTCCTCCTCTTCTCTCCTCACTCACGTGTGTACTTCACACAGGCCTGTCACATTCTCTATCCTCTTTCAATAAAACTCTTCTGTGGTCTTGTCATGTTCAGAATGTCTTCTCGAAGGGTAAGATCGCCAAAATAACTAACAGTTAACAAAAACCAGTCAGCACCAAAGTTTCAAACTATTTACATGTATTTAGCAGTTTCTCTCAAAATCAAAGAAAGGAACAGATGGAAAAAGATAGACAAGAAAGAAAGAAAAACAAAAACTCTAGAAGTCATTTTCCTATTCTAATTAAACTTGCAGTTCTAGTACATTTAAATCTGATTTTCAGCCGAGCAGTGAATTAAAATTACCTTCAGATACAACTGGAACAAATTAATGTTACACAAAATGAGAAAGACATATATCACATTTTCTCTCAAAGAGGAGCAGAGAATAAAGTTAAATATGTGTGTGTACTTGTATGTGTTTGTAGTCAGAAAACTGGACAGGGAACCATGAGAAGACAGAGATTGGGGGGGAGGGGAGCACAGATTCAGAATCCTTAGCAAATTAACAGGGCAAAACCTAAAAGTACTGAACTATTTTTACAAGTACTTTAACTACATCCCCCCAACAAATGTTAAGAACATTCATGAGAATACAAAAAGATCTATCACCTAACAATAAAATTCAATGGGTAAGAATTTTAAAAGCACCAAATCTAGGGTTGCTGGGTGGTGGTGGCACACGCCTTTAATCCTAGCACTTGGAAGGCAGAGGCAAGTGGACCTCTCTGTGAGTTCGATGTCAGCCTAGTCTTCAGAACCAGGGCTATGCAGAGAAAATAGGTCTCAAAAACCCAAAAAGGAAGGAAGGGAGGGAAGGAAGGAGGGGGGAAGGAGGGAGGGAGGAAGGAGAGAGACAATAAATGTTGATGAGGATGTGAGAAAAGAGGAAACCTTATTCACAGCTAGTGGGAGTGCAAACTAGTACAACCATTATGGAAATCAGTAGAGAGGTCATTTAAAAAATTAAAATTAGGACCACCATATGACTCAGTTTATGTATCACCTGTGGTAATCTGAGTAAGAAATGTGCCCCCCCCCCCCTCCAGGCTCACATTATCTGACCACTTGGTCCCTAGTTGGTGGTGCTGTTTGGGGAGGATGTGGAATGTTTAGAGGGTAGAGCCTTGCTGGAAAACATACATGGGGGGTCAGGGGGGTGAGCTTTGAGAGTTCACAACCTCACCCACTTTCAGGTTCTGTTTTGTATTTGAACGTGTACTCTTTAAGTTTACTATTAAGGCCATATTGTTATGCCTCCCACACTATTAGGGACTCTACTTCTGGAATCATAAGGACAAAAAACCCTCTTCTTTCTGTAAATTGTCTTGGTCATGGTGTTTATCACAGCAACCGAAAAGTAACTAAGGCAGAAACTGGCACCAGAAGAGTGGGCTTTCGCTGTGAAAAATCTGACCATGTTATTTCCTGGAAGAGGACTTTGGAAATGTGGACTTAAGAAGTGGTTTGATGTTGTAAGTAAAACTTAAGCAGATGTTCCAAGAGGAGTCTGGAAGGTAGCAAGGCTGAGAGTAATTCTGATGGTATAAGTCCTGAAGAGGTTTCAGAGGGGAACAATATTAACAATTGGGGTAGAAGCCATTTATATGGTATTTTGGCAAAGAATCTGGCTGCCTTCTGTCCTTGTCCTAAGAACTTTTCTGAGGCAAAGTTAAAAATAATTTCTTTGGCAGATTCAAGAGAATATATGTTTAATCAGTGGTATGGTTATTACTGATAGCTCTCATGCAAATTTGTAATGAAATATAACAAGTGGGACAGAAAGAAATACAAATTGTACAGTTTGGAGAGAAAACGTGTAATAGGAAGCTTAACATTACAGCTGGAAGACAGGTGCAGAAAGAATGTAACATTAAGGAGACTGATGCCATTATGGAGAAGCCTGTTCTGCACTGGAACAAAGGGACGTGCATGGCAAGACCGCAGGCAGCTAAACTTCCAAGTTGTGAAAGGAAAAGGCCTAAGAGTTTTCAGCTCCCAGAAAATTACAGAACTAAAGCCCCTGCTAGTATGACCCAAGAGGACAAAAGTCCACCCCAAACTGGCAGTCAAGCTTGGCAGTGCCATCTATATGATATGGGATTGGAAGTATAAAAGATTAAAGAGTGAGGGAATCATGACTCTTTCTTCATGATTCCAGAGAGCTAAGGCCAGGCACCATGTGGGAGTGTGACAGGAGGTCCTGAAAATGCATTCATTGCATGAAGCCATGACAGTAAAACCTAGGTTGCAGGAGAGACTCCAGTATGTTGAAACACCAGAGCCATGAAATATCTGTCAAGGAGAGCTAACATATAGGGAGTTAAACCAGCCCTAGAGAGCTCAAGGACATAGTGAGTCCATGTCAAAAACTCATTTAAAAAAGATACACAGTATTTTAGCGAACATAATGCAAATTTAAATGGTCACTTACAAGAACTGAAGTGACACAAATTCTAAGATACAATGGAATTAAGTAAGAAATTGATTTTAAAAATCCCTATGAATTCAATAAATATTTAGAAACTAAACAACACTCTTCAACTATGGACCCAAGAAAAATAGCAAAGGAAAACCAGCAATTATTTTGAATTGAAAAACATGTGCCAGTGAGATGCTCAGAAGGTAAAAGCATTTGCTGCCAAGCCTGATGAGTTGCAACTGATCTTAACAGCGTTCACCTCCCAAGATCTACAAAGTAGAAGGTAATAACCAACTTCCACAAGTTGTCCTTTGACCTCTGCACTTGCTTGTGACTGTATACACACTCACACAAATGTAATAAAAAATTACATGAAAATATGTAAAATATAACAAAGCAACACTTATGAAGAAAAATTACACACCTGTAAGTACTACACACCTGTGTGAAAAAATAAAAGATGTTGGGCTGAAGTTCACTGGGTGAACACAGGGCTAGCATGTGTATGGCTCTGGGTTTAATCCCCCCAAAACACAAAAATTTAAATAAACAAAATAAATACACCAAACCAATAATCTGAACATCCACCTTAAGACAGCAGAAAAAAACAAATTAAGTGCAAAGTAAACGAAAGAAAGGAAATAATCAAGAGAAATAAGAAAACCAGTTAAACAGAAAACAGAAAAAAATTCATGAAATGAAAAGCGGATGCTTTCAGGAAATCCACAGAACTGGTAATGATACAGATTAGAGAGGCAAACTACCAGTATCAGCAATCTTTCTAATCAATTTACTGCCAAGAAATTGTTCAATTAGTTAACAGGGACTTTTTCTTTTTTTTCTGTTTTATTCTTTTCTAGGTTTTTTCTACTGAAAAATGTTTTTCATACAATATATTCTAATCAGTTTCTCTCCCCTCAACTCCTCCCAGATCCTCCTCACCTACCTAACTCCACCCCCTTTCTTCCTATCTCTTTAGAAAACAGGCAAAAATAATAAAAACACACAAACAACCCATAAAAACACAAAATTGGTAAGTACAATATACTTGCCAGTAAGACCAAAAACAAACAAACAAAAAACAAAAACAAAAACCAAACACAGCAATACAAGACAAAAAGTCTACAAAAACACCACTGTGTTTATCTTTAGCTGGCCATCTACTCTTAAGTGTGAGGTCTACTCTTAAGTGTGATTAATATACCCAGTGAGATTTCACTAAAAAAAAAAAAAAAAAACTGATTTTTTTTTTTTTTCCCTTTGCTAGTGGTTGTCAACTGGATATAGCTTCTTGGTTAAGCGCTGTGTAATGTTCTGTATGTTAAATGTGTTGCTCTGATTGGTTAAAATAAATAAAGTGCTGATTGGCCAGTAGCCAGGCAGGAAGGATAGGGTAGGCGGGACAAGGAAGAGGAGAAGGCTGGGAACAGGAAGGCTGGGAGGAGACACTGCCAGCCGCTGCCAGGAGAAGCAACATGTAAAGACACCAGTAAGCCACAAGCCACATGGCAAAGTATAGATTAATAGAAATGGGCTAAATATAAGAGTAAGAGCTAGACAATGGTAGGCCTGAGCTAATGGCCAAGCAGTTTAAATAATATAAATGTCTGTGTGTTTATTTCATAAGTGAGCTGTCGGACTAACAGGGCTTGGTGGCACCTGGAGAGAAGCTCTCCAACTACAGTTAAGGTTTGGAAGCCCATATCCACTTCGCCCTCTCAGAGGTTGGACCTGGTCTGACTTGAGCCTGTATAGGCCCTGTGCATGCTGCCACAGTCTGAGTGAGTTCATATGTGCACCAGCCTTACTGTCTAGAAGAGTTTCCCTGGTATCATCCATTCCCTCTGGCTTATAATCTTTCCAGCTCCTCTTCACATAGATTCCCGAGCCCTAAGGGAAGAGGTTTGATGAAGACATCCCATTTAGGACTGGTGTTCCAAAATCTTTCCCTATGCACACTGTCCCATTGTGGGTGTGCTAGTTCACAGTTCTTGAAAGAAACAAACTGTTACTCAGATAACCTAAATAACCTTGCAGGCATTGCCGTGATTGAAATATATTTTGAAACCCCACAAAAAGAAAACTCAGGGGTGAAGGCTTCACTGGAGGATGTCTTCAAATAAATAGCTGAAGTGTAAAGAAGAGCAACCCTACCTAATTTCTTTCAATCCTACCTAATTTATGAAGAGAAGAGACTGTCCCTAATTCATTCTATGGATCAGCATTTCTCTGATACTAAAACCAAAAAAGCACATTGGAAAAAAAGAAAAGTACACCAAATATTCCCTTTAAACATATATGCAATTACTCAAAACAAAAATTGAGCAATCAGTGAGGTGGTGGTGGTGCATGCTTTTAATCCCAGCTCTTGAGAGGCAGAGGCAGACAGGTATCTGTGAGTCTGAAGCCAACTTGATCTACATAGAAGTTCCAGGACAACCAGGGCTACAAAGAAATACCCTGTCTTTAAAAAACCAACCAATGAACCAAACAAACAAACCAAAAAACTTGAGCAAACAGAATCCAATAGTGTATTGAAAACCATTGCACAAATAAATGGGTGCAGCTTGGTATGGCAGTTTATATATACCTATGATCCTAGAGGCAAGAGGATCAGGAATCCTGGCTAAGGTTACTTACTGAATTTAAAGCCAGCTTGAGCTACACAAGACCTTGCCTTTAAACAAGCAAACAAGAAAATACTCAAATAGACTATTATCTACCATGCTATTTAGAATGAGGGAGGAAAAACCATGATAATCTATGCAGACACAAAAAGCACCTACAAAAACACCAACATCTATACCAAAACTCAGAAAAATATAAAAACTGGGGTTAGAGAGATTGCTCAGTGTTTAAGAGCACTGGCTGCTTTTCCAGAGGCTCCAGGTTTGGTTCCTACCACCCATAAGGCAACTCACAACTAGGCTAGCTAGTAAGGAGGACCCTAGGAATGATGCATGGATCATCCAATGATGGAGAAATGGATGAGATCTACGTGAGCAAACTGGGGATGGGGGAGGGGGTAGCAGAGGGCAGGGATGGGGGATGAGAGCTTAAGGGAGAGGGAGGTTTGAGTTGGAATGGGAACAGAGTGGGAGAGCAAGGAAAGAGATACCATGATAAATGAAGACATCATGGGAATAGGGAGAAACCGAGTGCTAGGGAGGTTCCCAGGAGTCTACAAGGATGACTCCACCACTGACTACTGGCAATAGTCGAGAGGGTGCCTGAGCTGACCTACTCTGGTGGTCAGATGGCTGAATATCATCCTAACTGTCATCATAGAACCCTCATCCAGTAATTGATGGATGCAAAAGCAGAAATCCACAGCCAGGTCCCAAGCGGAGCTCCCCGAGTCCAATTAATGAGAGAGAAGAGGGATTCTATGAGCAAGGGATATTGAGACCATGACTGAAAAAAGTACAGAGACAACTAGCCAAACTAGCAGAAACACATGAACTGTGGACCAATAGCTGAGGAGCCCCCATGGTAATGGACTAGGCCCTCTGGATAAGTGAGACAGTTGTTTAGCTGTCTAGCTGTTAGTTGTTTAGTTGTTAGGGATCAGGACCTGTGCATGAGCCGGCTCTTTGGAAGCTAGTGCCTATGGTGAAACGCTTTGTGCAGCCTTGGTGCAGGGAGAAGGGGCTTGGACCTGCCTCAACTGAATGTACCAGGCTCTGCTGACTTCCCAGGGGAGACCTTGCCTTGGAGGAGGTGGGAATGGGGGGCTGGCTGGGGGGGTGAAGGCTGGGACGTGGGAGGAGGGAGGGCAGGGGAATCTGTGGTTGGTATGTAAAATGAATAGAAAATCTCTTAATAAAAAAATTATTTAAAAAAAAAGAAATGGAAAGAAAACAGAAACAAAAAACAACTTTTTAACTCCAGTTCTAAGGAATCCTTTTCTTCCTTAGAATATACCCAAACATATAAAATAAAAATAAACTTTTTAAAAACTGTTTAATTATAGTGATATTTTATTTGTACTGAAATGAGGTTTTATTTGTATATTAATAAAGTTGCCTTGGGGTCAGAGCAAGCCAGAGCAGAAGCTGGGTGGTAGTGGTGCACGCCTTTAATCCCAGCACTTGGGAGGCAAAGCTAGGTAGATCTCAGTGTGTTCAAGGACACAGCCAGCATGGCAGACACGCCTTTAATCTCAATACCAACCATAGACACCTGGAGGTCTGTACAAACAGGCAGTGATGAGGAGGTCATGTGGCTGGGTTTACAACCAATGAGAAAACAGAACAGAAAGTATAAAAAAAGACAGGACACACAGAAGTAGGTCTCTGGCGGAGAGGAAGGACAGCAGAAGCAGTGAAGGGTAAGGTTTTCCGCTCTTGCTCTGACCTCGTGGTTTTTAACTCTGCAACTGGCTCTGTGTTTCTTATTTAACAAGATGGTTACATCTACATTTAATACAAGAGAAGTTCTTCAGTTTAGTAAAGGGCATCTACAAAAACTGATAATATCACACTTTTTCAGTGCTATTCTCCTAAGATGTCTAATGCCTACTGGAGGTTTATGGCATAATCATCAAGCAGAAGGGAGGGAATGAAAGCAAGGGGGGGAAAGGACAGACAGACTCAGACACACAGAAAGAGGGAGGTTAGGGGAAAAAACTAATCTGAACTTATTTCTGAAGAGATAACAATTCATTCTCCAGTGATTTGAGACAACCAAGACAACTTGCCAGACACGTAGCGCTGTCTGATACACTTCCTATGCGCCACTACAGCTGGCTTGAATCTTCTTTTTCACTTAGCAAATAGTTCAACTGTATAATCTTGAATTCAAATCACACCTATTATTTCCTATCTAAGAATCTGAATCAGGGCTGCAGCCCAGTGGTAAAGCACCAGCCTAGCATACATAAGGCCCTAGTTTAATCTCCAAAACTTGTACTCGTGGTGTGTGTGTGTGTGTGTGTGTGTGTGTGTTTGTCTAAAATGTCATAATCCACCTCAACCTTTAAGTCTTCTATTTACAAAATTGGCATTCAGAGAATTCAGACTTAGTAAGAGTGATCTCCAGTTCTGAGGAAGCACATCCTAGATAATCAGCATTTTGCAATGAAGAAAATCCAATCACGGCTCTCAGACATTTGTGAGTGTCAGGATGATCTGATGGGTCTTGTTTCAACATACTCTTAATAGGAACTTCAGAGTCTCTGATTCAGCACATCTGGGATGGAGTTAGACAACACATATTTCTAACAAGTTCCCACAAGATAATGATGTTGGGAGTTGAAGCTACACTCTGAGAACCACCAGTTTAAGAACCACTCACTTAAGGCACTACAGCTCATAGCATGTGGTCCTCTGTAATCACAAAACTTCAGAGTAAACATTGAGAAACTTTTAAAGCACTCTGGCAGTAATTTGGTGTAACCAAATGTTTAAAATATGTGGTCTTTTATTTTCTACCTCTTTTACTTAATTTTCTAGTAATATTTTCATTGTACTTGACAAAAGTATCGCCATAAATTTATTAAAATTAATGTTTATAAAAAACATTCTTCAAAATATCTGGAGAATATCCACTTCTGGGGTATTTTTAACCATACACTGCCTTTAAAGGTAACATTATACATATCTCATTAATTTTGCCTCCTTAAGAAACACAAGTGCTGAGTGGTGGTGCACGCCTTTAATCCCAGCACTCGGAAGGCAGAGAAAGGCAGGTGAATCTCTGAGGTGAGGCCAGCCTGATCTACAAAGTGAGTTCCAGGACAGCGAGGGCTACACTGAGAAACCCTGACTCAAAAAAGAAAAGAAAAAGAGAAGAGGAGGAGGAGGAGGAAGAAGAGGAGAAGGAAAGAAACATTTTAGTTTGAAATAGTTACATTATCAAATTTTGTTCTTTCTGTTAATGTATATTTAAGGATGTTTATCAAGAAAATTAAGTGTTCATTTGCAATAAATTCCTTTAGACTAAAGAACAGGGTAGAGATTTTTCTCTCCTGAAAAACAGCAGATACAGTTTAAGTGAGTCATCCACTGCTTCTCTTTTGATTACAATTACCTGGGAGGTATACGAAGGCAAGGCAGGCAGGGACTTTAATGTAGTGAGTTATACTACAGGCATAGATGGAAAGCCAGAAGCAATCTCACTGTGTGGAAATGTCAGAAGCTTTATCTTTTGAACAATTTGACTTATAGATCAACATCTGAAAAACTCATTATGTTACTTTAACATTAACTTGCTCCACTTTATAACGTAACAAAGTATCTATCCTTTGTTACTGTACCCAACTTTCTGAAACCTTGTTTTGAACCATGTATTTCCTAATGCCAGTAAGAACATAATCCTCAACACCAACATTACTTTAGAAAGGTGACACAAACAACATCCATGTCATTTAGTCTAATCATTTACTCAACAGAGAAATGAGCAGAAGACTCAAGCAATAACAAGTTATTGACATTTCGTTGTTTAAAAAAATAACTTACTTGATGGTTAATTTATGCATTGATTTCTATTTATTTCTGAAATTATCTTTCATTCCTTTAACACTAAGAGTGAACAGACAACCCCATACAGTATTTCAAGACCTACATTTAAAAACAACCAAGACTTATGGTCTGGGGAGATGGCTTAGTGGGCAAGTGCTGAACAAGCATGAAAACATGAATTTGGACCTTCAGGATACTACACAAAAGCCAGTTGTAGTCATGTGTGCCTATAACCACAGTGCTTGGGAAGGCAGGGGAGGGTGAGGGACAGAGGCTCATCCCTGCTAGCTGGCCAAACCAACCTAACCAAAATAAAGGGAGCTCTGTGTCCAGTAAGACACCCTGTCCTGAGGGGGTAAGGCGGAAAGTGGTAGCACAGGTGCTTCCATACAGGTGCAGGCACACTCAAACATAAAAACAAAAAAGAATTTTGAACAAAGAAGAATTCTGAGCTGGATCTCAGTGAATTTGAGGCCAGCCACTACAGAGTGAGACCCTGTTTCGGAAAACAAAACAAAACAACAATTTAAAAAAAAAAAAAAAAAAAAAAAAGGAGGAGGAAGAAAGGAAGAAGGAAGGAAAGAAGGGAGAATTTTAATCAAGAATTGTATTACTGTGTAGTGGCTTGAATACAATTGGTCCCCCACAGACTCATTATTTGAATGTTTATTTCCCAGTTGGTAGACTGTTTAGGAAAGGTATGGACTTGTTGGAGGACTTGTCACTGGAGGTGGGCTTTTGAGGTTTCAAAAACCCACAATAGGCCCAGTCTGTCTGTCTTTCCTTCTCTGACTCTCTCTCCCTGCAACTTGTCGCTCAGATGTAAACTCTCAGCTACTGCTCTAGGCCAGTGCCATGCCTGCCTCCTGCCACCATGCTTCCAACAACGATGGAAATGGACTCACCGTCCGAAATTGTAAACAATCCACAATGAAATGCTTTCTGTTATAAGTGCCTTGGTCATGTCTCTTCACAGCAGTAGAACACTGACTAAAGACACTAATTGTGAACAAAGATGAAGAACATAAAATACAGCAAGCAGACTACCTGACTCACCAGGTGTGGTGGTTTCAATGAGAATGGCCCCTACAGGCTTATGTTTCAATACTTTCTCTCTAGTTGGTGGGACTGTTTGGGAATGTTCTGGACATGCCCAGAAACCAGTCTCCCAGGTGATTCTAGATCCTATCAAAATGACAAATAACCTTAATCACAACACTCTTCATTATCAATATTATATCGTACTTTTTAATTAAAAAGTATTTTATAACTTTTTACAATCTTACAACTACCCTTAAAACCAAAATGTGTCAAAGCTTTCATGTGTTCTATAGCAGAAAAAAAAAAAAAATACAACAAACAAAAAATACGTAGAAGTTCTGCTCTCCAACCAAACATTTTCAAATCCTAATGAGCATTTGAACGACCTAGGGCATCTTTAAATAAATAGATAGGCAGATAACAGAATTACATTTAAAAGTGCACATTTTGGCTAGGCAGTGGTGGCACACGCCTTTAATCCCAGCACTCAGGAGGCAGAGGCAGGTGGATCTTTGTGAGTTCGAGGCCAGCCTGGGTTACCAAGTGAGTTCCAGGAAAGATGCAAAGCTACACAGAGAAACTAAAAAGTGCACATTTTGATTCTCTATCCTTAGGATGAGATCTCATAACTAATATATTAAACTTTCTCCCAGGTAAGACCCAAATCTCTATCCCAAGTTTTTGCATTACAACATTTTCAAATATATAAACACCTCAAAAAGGTATCATTATGGTAGAAACACTATGGAAAACAGTTTGACACTTCAAACTTTTATATAAAATTACCATTACCTGGAGCCATTTCGCTCAAGGCACTTAGTTACCAAAAGTCATTACTCTTTGAGGAACTTTAATTTTTAAAAGCCAATGTCGCCAAACAGGCTATTAAAAGGAATACTATTCAGCAACTACAAAAGGACGAAGCTTCCTTTCTGGAGTGGGAAGGCTTTTTTCAAACAGTATTTCACTGGCAGGTCTGTAACTAACTTCAAATTTGTGGTGATTCTCCTGTCTCCTGAGAGATGAATGTTATAATATGTATGGATCTTAACAACAATTAAACGCTGAATAACAATAGGCCAGAGAGGGTTAGAATTATGTTCCATTTATATAAAACTCTAGAAAATATGTCATTAATCTCAAATAATGGGAAGACTGCTGTTTATTTAAAACTCATGGTACAAGAGGGGGTGGTTTTACAGGAGTACACAAATGCCAACGCTATCCAACTACATAACTTAACATGTATACTAGGTCAAGTATACATAAATAAACTTATCATCCAAATACTAAATTTTGGTTTAAATAGGTTATTATATACAATATAGGTATATGTTGTTAATTCTTTGAAAACTCCACATAGTACTAAACAAGTATGCCTCAACTAAGAACATAAGAGCCTTGTCTTTTCTTTTCTTTTTTTTCCCCGAGACAGGGTTTCTCTTGTGTAGCTTTGGTGCCTGTCCTGGATCTCACTCTGTAGACCAGGCTGGCCTCAAACTCACAGAGATTCACCTGGTTCTGCCTCCTGAGTATTGAGATTAAAGGCATGTGCCACCACCGCCCAGCAAGAGCCTTGTCTTTTAAGAGGTTGTGGTTGGTAGGTGGGTGACTCTGAAGGTCATTTAGTATTTGGTACCAAGTTGCCACTAAACACATGTATTGTAGAGTAAAATAGCCAATAGTGGATGATCCAGGTGTCTGATACCACTTATCAGGAAGAGAAACCACAATTTGGATAGTCAAATTGGCATTAATAGCTACAGCTATGAATTTTGTACTACAAAATATAAAATTGTGGTAGATATCTTTGCAGTTATCTGTCCCAGTCTTTAAAGTAAGTCCCATTCTCTCCCACAAATGTATGTCCATCAACCATTCAATCATCAATCAACTCATCCTACCCAAAGTCACAGTTAACTGAATCAGACTACATATGTGACCTGAATTAGCCACTCATATCCCATCTCTCAGTAATTTAGAAGAATGAATTACAAAAGCTTTGAAGTGGTCACATTTGGTCAAGAATATGTCAAAGCTCTGTTAAGACCTTTTGTAGATAATAAAACTAAATTAATTTTTGAAAAGAGTAATTTTTGAAAAGAGTAAATACTTCATTGCCAAATAGAGTTTATTCCAAGAAAGCTAGGATAGTCCAGTTTCACAATATTCATTATTAGTGAAGGGGGGAAAATCATGTGGCAAATCTCCAGAAGCAAAGAGCATTTAAAAATATTCAACACTCATTTACAACAGACATATCAAAGACATGTATACAGTTTGCACCGCATAACATGAACAACATATAGTATTTTGTTATTAGTATGTAGAGTAACTGTTTTCTTTTCCACATCTATAAATCAATAAAGAATAACCTGTATCTTATTTAATGGAATAACACTATCAGGGGTGTATAATCTCATGATACTACACACAACATTGACATCTATAAAGTTCACACTCAAGAACTACACAGTTAAGAGCACTTCCTGTGTTTCCAGAAGACTGGGATTCAGTTCCCACCCAGTACACCTATCAGGTGGCTCATCAACCTCTCTCTCTAGCCCCAGAGAATCTAATACCCTCTTCTGCCTCCATAGGCACCACACACATGTGGCATACACTCCAACACACATACAAAATAAATTAGCTAATTAAAATAAAAATTAAAACCACACAATAGAATTACAAATAAAAATCTCAATTTAAAGAAATGTACGGTTTTTATTTTGGAATACAGTCAAAGCTACCCTTGGCTGCATGCCCAGGCCATGGGTTGTACATACTTGCTTGGAGACAGACATTCACATTAATGTCATAAATAAGGATGCTCATTATTCTCCACAATTTTTCAACATGGAGTTAGAAGTATTTACTAACAGAATTCAAAAGGAAAAAAAACAATTTGAGGCCTAATGTTTGAGAAGCTAAGATAAAGATAGTAGTAGATATCTAAACTCAATGACCCAAGCAAATCAATGCAAAACCTAGTACAATTAGGTAATTTAGTAATGTTGTGGAATGTGAGATTAATATATAGCTTGGGCTAAAGAGATGGTTCGGTGATCAAAAGCACTTGCTCCTCCTGCAGAGAACCTAGGGTTGTTTGGATCAGAGCACCTACATCAGGCAGCTCACAATTGTCTATAACTGTCATCCCAGGGAATGCTCTCTTCTGGTGTCCACGGTGTACAAACATATGTTCAGGCACTCACATGTACACATACAAAAACAAATATTTTTAAAAGTAAGAAATCAATTGTGTTCACAAATACAATGACAAGTGAAAGAGAATATTGAATTGCCATTTACAATTTAAAAAAAAACCACAAAACTACACAAAGAAACCCTGTCTGGAAAAACAAAACAAAACAAAAACAAAAAACAAAACAAAAAATCAGAAGAAAAACATCCCTCAAAGATAAGCAGACTTCAGCAAATGAGACAATCTATGTTCTTAGATAAAAAGCCAAGTCCATAAATGTATCGATTCTTTGTAAGTCAATTTATCAATGTATGCTGAGTCCCAACAAAAATACTGTGGTTTGAAAGAAAATTGCCCCAAAGGGAGTGGTACTATTAGGAGGCATGGCCTTGCTGGAGGAAGTGTGTTACTATGGAGGTGGGCTTTGAGGGCTCATATATGCTCAAGCCACACCCAGTGAGACAGACCACTTCCTGCTGCTTTTGAATCACGCTATAAGGACTCTCAGCTCTAGCACCATGTCTGCCTGCATGCTGCCTTTCTTTCTGCCATGATGATAATGGACTAAACCTCTGAAAATGGTAAGCCACCCCAATTAAATGTTTTCCTTTCTAAGAGTTGTTGAGTCAAGGTGTCTCTTCACAGCAATGGAAACCCCAACTAAGACAAATACCAACACTATTGTCTGGATTTTGGCAAAATAATTATAAAATTCACATGGAAAAATATGCAATAATAAGGTACTTAGGAAATCCCTAATAAAGCAGAGTAGTGAGAGGCAATGGTGAAAAGTCCTAGAAGAGGTGAAATAAGTAACAGAATGTAATGATGAAATTATAAAACAACAATGAAAGCAGTAAACATTCTGCTCAATGAAGCAAAAGAGACAGAAGTTAGGCACAGGGGGGTGTACTGCCATACACCTACAGTCTAGGAGGCTGATAGATGAGCAGCACAAGAACCCTATCTCAAGAAACTCAAAAGGCCCCAATACCTAAGACACTTCAGACAAAAGATGACTTTATTTTCCTCTGAACAACTGGTTATCCATCTGGATTCAGGGGAGGGGTAGGTACTGGAAAGTTTAGGGGCTTGGGATATGACTCAGTGGTCTAGCACTAGGTCTAGCATAAGCAAAGCACTGGATCCAAACAAACAAAATAGCAATAGCACATACTAGAAGAAACCATAGAAATTCCATAATGAAGCTTAAGGTAATTAAAAACCAGAGAGAGGAACCTTTAACTTTAATTACATAACTAGAAGCATATATATATTAATGAGCACTAGTGTTTTGCCTGCATGTATGTCCTTGTGAGCGTGTCAGGTCCCCTGAAACTGAGGTTACACACAGTTGTGAGGTACCATGTGAGTGCTGGAAATTGAACCTAGGTCTTCTGGAAGAGCAGTCGGTGCTCCTAACCACTGAGCCATATCTCCTGTCCCCAGAAGCATTGTGTATTAAGAATAAACTTAATGCATGTCAATACTTGTCAATATACAGCAGATTGACAGTAAATCCATACTCTGAACCACCACCTAATTACATCAGTGTCACAGAGCCCACAAGGGTTTAATAAACATGTCTACTTTTAGTCCCTTTCTTTTTGAGAACCACTATTCATCCCAAGCTCAAGTTAGACCAATGATCCCAATACAAGCTGCCTTGTTTCTATACCACCCATGTCATAGGCTTCAGTGACTAGACTAACCCAAAATGACAAGATGTCACAGACTCAATGGAAGAGATTCTTTTCTCAGATTTTCAATCTAACAGGAACAGTTTAAAAAGCACAACAAAATAGGCATCTGTTCCCCTCTCTCTTATTCAAGGGATACCTACACGTTAAGAGGTAAAGACGGCAGTACATTCACCCCAAAAGCCAACCATGGACTTCTCAAGGTGGGTGAGACTCAGGGATCTATGTTTCTTTTCCACACTTTTCTGGCATATTCTGAACATCTTTTCACACATACACACACACACAATAATATTGTTATGATGGAGAAGTAGATAAAGTTGCATGAATCTAATCTGGAAATCCAAAAGGATGCCACAAGGGGAAAGCTCCACACCTGTAGTTCGAGATGTTCAAGTAAATACAAGTGACATACCATTATAAACAAAATGAAGTTTACAAATCCATATGATCTGCTCAACAGATGCAAAAAAGGCACTTAAGAAAATGCAAAGTTTTGTAGACAGACAGCTAAATAAACTAGGTTCAGAAAGAATAGACAGAAATAATGGTAGCCTAAAATAAGCCTACCACTATCACTATAAGGAATGAGGAAATGTTTAATGCTTTCACATCAAGCTCTGGAAAAAGACAAAAGCACCCACTTTCACTGCTTTTACTCGACACAATACTACATGTCAAAGTAATCAACCAAGAGAAAGAAGTAAAGAGTATCTAAACTGTCACTCTACATATGACATGACCTCATACACAAGAAGCTCCAACTCCACCAAAAAACTAGACTGTATCAAAATTGCAGAATACAAAATCAACAAAACAAAATCAATAGTGTAGCAATACACCAATACAACATGTACCATTTACAACAGCTACCAAAAAAAGGGGAAGGAAAACAAACAAACAAAAAAACCACAAAACAAAATATCTAGGACTGAATATATTTAATGAAAGAAAAAATATTTCTTCAGTAAGAACCATAAAACACTGATGAAGAAATCCTGCAATAAAAAGTGTGTGTGTGTGTGTGTGTGTGTGTGTGTGTGTGTATTTATATATTAGAGGCTGGAGAAAGAGCCCAATAGTTAGACATACTACTCTTAAAGAGGACCTGAGTTTGGTTCCCAGAACCCATGTTGGATGGCTCACAATTGTCTGCAACTCTAGCTCTAAAAGATCCAACAAATCTTCTGGCATCTTTGGGCACCCCTACACATGTGACATATGTAGATACATACCTAGACAAATGGCATCAAGATCACTTAGTCAATCTTCATTGTCAACTTGACTAGACTTAGCATCACCATGGAAATATACCTATGACTTTGCCTGTGAGTTTTCAGAAACTGAGTGGAGAAGAAAACCATACTTACCTCCAGCATTCTTCTGTGCTACCTGGCTACTCAACCACCTCACACTCCTGCTGTGCACTGTCTTTGCTACCACAGTGAAATGCATTTCTCCTTAAATCATGAATCAAAAATAAACTCTTCCCTTCATAAGTTGTTTTTGTAAACTGTGTTGTCACAGCAGGAAGAAAAGTAACTGGTACACTTGGGAATGTCTTAAAAATGAAAATTCTTAAGCTCCATATTAGAATCACTGGGGAATGCAACCCCAAAAGTTTGTTTTAATAAACCTTCCAAAGAACCTGACATGTGGTAACATTTGAGAATTACTGAACCAAACCATTACACTACCTTGGGGGTATTACAGAAGCCCTGACAAGTCTTGCTAAGTGGGTGAGTTACCTCACATGTCCTACCTACCAAGTACTGTATGTGAACAACTTTATTCACAGTCAAGGAAATCAGCCACTGTGCTGTATGGTAAAGTAAAATCAACGTATCTCCTATATGACAGTCAAGAAACAAGGTTTCCTATGACATCCTTCATACATTTCTTTTCCTCATGAATCATAGATCACCAAAATAGTCACAGAAAATAAATGAAGGATCCTCAGAATGGATGAGAAAATAGTAATAATCTTTTAATTGCCCTAACCTCAAGTAAATTTAACATTTCCTTCCATTTTACTAATGTAGTTGATAGTAATACTAGCAATAATTTCAGAAATCATAAATCTTTTCATGTCATGTTACAATGATAATTATCAAAATACTGTTTATACCCTTCACTACTTCAAACTTAACCAGACCTAACTCTGCATTTTGTTTTAATGTTAATATTATCTCAATTTTTCCAATTTAACTTCCCTATGATCTTGTATATTTAAGGTAGTGTTCTGAGAAGTTTCATCAGCCTGCCAAAAGAATTCATAACACAAAAAAGCTGGGACTCCCTAAATAAAGGGTCTCTCATCAAGTGTAACAGCCTCTATTTGGAAACTCAGAGGAATCGTTTCTTAAGTAGCCAAACTGGAATGCTACCAGAAATTAATGAGCAGTGGGCAGATGTAAAAACTTCTTACTTTGCCTGCAATAGTCACTACATTGAATTGCTAATAATGTTCCAACTGAAAAATATTACACGAATAAAATATGTAGCATAACTACCCTGATGATGAATTACCTTGTTTTCCAAATATGTTAACACTGAAGCTCACTGGTATACCAAACTGTCTTCTTCATCCACTCTTCTTGTGTTTACCAACCACTGAAGAGGCTGTCATCACACAAATCTATTTTCTCATATAATTATGTATTTATCCAATCTTTAAAATAAAAAAAACTGAAAAACAAATACAAATACTCAACTATGAATTTAGAACCCAACACTGCTTTAGACGTAGCTAAAAATTTAGTTCTCTTAGCCAGTAATTGTAAAACTTTTAATCTTTAAGTCAATTTAACAGTTACTCTGTCACAAAACAGAGAAGGAAAGAGAAAAATATACATTACTAATTTGTTTGTGCTTTTGAAACTAAAGCTTTTAAAAATCAAACATTTGTCAATTGGCAGGAGAAAGAAAAAATAGGGAACTATAGGAAAGAATGTATTTGGGAATATTTTATATTTTAGCCTTCCCATTCATACTTTACTGTATTGGTGAAAATTGTTCATAAATAACAGCTGTTATCAAACAGCATATAAGGCAGAGTTAAGTCTTGCCAAAAATAAACTCTTAAATTCTAAAACTATCCTCTGAGGTGTTGATGAGACAGCTCAGTGGTTAAGAGCACTTGCTGTTCTTGTAAATGACTGGAGTTTGGGTCCCAGCACCCACTTGGCGGCTCAAGACCACCTGCATGCAACTCCTGTTCCAGTGGATCAGACACTCTCTTCTGGTCTCTTCGGTCAACCAGACATGGACCCAATTTACTTACATACATGTAAATAAAACACTCATACACGCTAAATAAAAATAAATCTTAACAAAAAACGACCCTTTGGGATAGTTATCACTTAACTTTGTCCCTGAGAAGAGGCAAAGGCCAAAGTTATTTTGTCAACAGTACTATTGACCACTCTTGTAGTTCAACAAAAAGCCTTACACTCTTTGCCCAAGGAAGGCAGGGGTGAGGCAAATAAAACTAACAGGCTGATTCTCACTCTGCAGCCCTCTGGGATTTCAACACAATATTAGTTGGAGGAAAGAAGCCTAAAAGTGGATGGCTAAAGGAAATGCTGCTGAGGAAAATCTCGAAGTGACTACCATTTACTTTCATAATGTTAACGCCACAAAGAATAGCCCTGTTCCATTTATATAGTACAGTTGTGTCCTATTTATACAGTACAGGCAAGGCAAATAATCAAAGACTAACTTTAAGCCAAAACTCAAATAATTGTAAGAGACCTTCTGCCATCTGTACTGGCCTCCCTTGTGACTTATTCCTATCAGCCACTCCTCCTCTACTGGTCCTATCATCTTTACTATTTCTCCACTTACACTCTACTTGAAATGAAGAGGCAGGGGTGTATGTTCAGTCATACAATCAAAATCAAAGCCATGACCATGCCAATGCCTGTATTACATACAAACCTTCCATCCCCTAGAGTAAACGAGACAAAAGTTCCTGTTGGCTATCCTGCTTGTGGAAGGTATTAAATAAAACAAATACAATAACTTTCTGATGTCAATTAGCCTAGTTGGGAAAGTGTATATTCATTCTCTCCCCTCATACACAACATTCATACTCATACAATTTTACACACAAACCCAAGAGACATGAGAACACTGACTAAAACACTTAATAGCAATGATAATAGCAGTAAAAATAGTGCAAGAAAACCAAAGCTAAGGAAATATCCAAAATATAGAGTAGACTGCTCTATCCCTTTATAAGAAAGTATCAGATAGTGAGTAAGCACACTTGACTCTCATTTAAAAAGTACTCCAGGTCAAAACGATGGCTGAGAACTCCAGCGTTCAATCTTCTAAAGGAGCATTCCTAATAGTCAGAACCGTATTTGCTAGTTCTCTTCATCTAGTTATGTCTGGACTGTCAAACAGAATGGAAATTCACAATACAAGCAATTTTTACAGCCAAAAGTCATCTAAAGCTCAGTCTAATTCGATTTCAGAAGTAAGGAAATTAAGGGCCAAGAAAGCTCAATAACTTCTTTGGAGCCCAGAAATTCATACCTTACAATTCTGTAAAGTATAAGGATTGGCTTTCTTTAAACAAATTTTGGAGATTTATTCTAATCTCATTAAAACCCATTTCAATTTTTATGGCTTATAAAAACGAAATACATGAATTTGCTATGGGTCACATCATAGGTTTTTTTAAAAATTATCTGGGAGATAGTGGTGTATGCCTTTAATCCCAGGTGGAGGCAAGCAGATATCTTTGAGGTGGAGGCCAGCCTGATCTACAGAGAGCGAGTTCCAGGACAGCCAAAACTACACTTAGAAACCCTGTCTCTAAAAACCAAAATAAACAAAATAAATTAAGCTTCCTAACTGCTCCATACCATCAGTAGTAGCTGTTTGGCCAACCTGTCTATCTCTCTAACCACCAAACTTAGAGACAGAAATCTCATACAAGTCAGCTAGATACCACATTCAATATCCCAAGAATCTGAATATTTTTATTCATTTTTATTTGCTTGAATATCTCCTCACCCAAGAAAATGAGAGAAACCTAACAACGATGAAAATGAGGGCTGGTGAATGGCTAAGAGGGTAAAGATGCTTGCTGCTAAGCCTAATGATCTGAGTTCAACTCCCACACTCATAGTCTCAAAAGTTGTCCTCTGACCTCCATACATGTTCCAGATTTCTCTCCTTCCCTCCCTCCCTCTCCCCCCCTCTCTCTCACACACACACAAACTACAATTAGAATTTTAATTAAAAGATAATAATACCTGATAGTGAATGCTTCCCTAATGCCATATTAACTTTTCTAAATATACTATAATTCATCCTTCAAAAAACTGATGGAAACTTATAAATACTGGCATGTCCAAGAATGCAAACCTACATAGCCTGAACAGGGAACATGTACACTTAGGCAATATTGTTCAGAACTTCTCAAAGATAATTAGTTATCAGTGATAACAATGTCAGTTGGTGCTAAAGGGACTAGCATGGCCATGGTTCTACTCAACCATTCCTTGGAGTCTCCCAGACAATTCTCAGGGCTCCTTAAGGTAGCCAGCTTTGTTTTCTGCTACTTGAAATCAACAAAATCATCTCAACTGTAAAGTTAAGATAGGGCCTCATTTTCAGAGAACTGAAACAAACATTCAAACTTATACCACAGACCAAGCATTCCTTTACATTTTTAAGGAATGTATGTACAAAAAATATCAGTTTCTTCAATAATACCATTTGCCTCAAGTCACTAATTTACCAGATGAAGCAATACAAAGGTGAGGCTCAGAGTCCTTAAGTCAGACCCAGGACCTCAGATTCTGACTCTACTGTATTTTATTTTGATGGGTCATGGTGGACAAGTCATTTCGTTTCTAAAGTGCTATTCTGCTCTCTGGAAATAAGACATTTACACTTGCACATCCTACTGCCATAACGAGCTCTAAACCTTGAACTTGACAAAGACCTGGCTGGCGCACATTCAACACAAGCATTAACATACTCTCAGGGTTACATAAGATGAACAATCTGAGACTCAGAAAGAAGGTAGGCAGCTTCCCTCATTAAATAGCCACATGATGACCAGAACTAGAAAAGTTGACTCCAGAACCACATCAGAAAAATCTTTCTTCCAGACTACTCTATCAACTCCTGGGACTAACAAACACTCAAAGTTAGCCAGAATCTGGTATAGTTCTATGTTTGTTCAACTTAACCTTCACCTCAACTTTTCTTCAATCACTTATCAAATATTTACCGAATTTCTACAAAACTTTAAGCAGCATTGAAGATAGGAAGCATTCAGATAGGAAGAGTTAGAAAAGAAATAAGATGTCTACATAACCAGAAATAAGAAAAAGTTAAAAGAATAATAAAATTAGGAAAGAGCCCCACACTCTCCTAAATTTCCTATCAGCGAGAGAAGTCAGTTAGGAATGGATGACAAGAGATTCTAGAAGAACCTTCCTTTTGTCTACATAATATCCACAGACCTTTCTTTAAACACCTTATGCTCAAGTATTGGCATCAACATACACTGTACAACCAACCTTGAAAGCTCAAATGGGGAGCAAGCAAGGTGGCACACTGGGTAAAGACACTTGGTACACCAGCCTGGTGCCCCAGACCCCACAGGAAGGTGGCAAGTGAGAACTGACATATCAAAGTTGTCCCTACCTCCTAGGAACACCCTGGCATGTGTGCACTAGTCACACAAACCTATTTTTAAAAAGAAAACGCAAAGTTCTCTTTCTGCATGAAGCCTCTATACACCAGAAAGTTTCTCTCAGGCCTCTCAACTATGTTGACATTTAATTTTTTCTGACACGCCCTGATGTCTGCCATGTTACCTTGAGCCCCTAGTTTTGGCTAACTTTCCCAACACTGTACATGATTTTACTTCAAATGACTCATTTTAAATTCCATGAAATCAAGACATATATTTTCTTGAAGAGAATACTTCAGTACACTGGCTTATATATAACTTTTATATCCGATGTTTCAATAACTAACATTTGGCATATAGCACTTCTGTTGAAAGAAATACTTCATGTTTTTACAATATCAATTTATAAAACTGTACTTTATATTCTAATATAAATCATGAAAAACATCAGTGCCTAAGTTAATTCTGAAGATATTAAGACTCAATATATTTTTTCCCACTGAAATATCACTTAAACGACAAATGCCAAAAATCAAGAAATAATAATGAGAAGAAAATTACAAACTCAAATCAGTGCTGAAAGTAAGCTAAAAGATGTATGTAGCCGACACAGCCATAACTTCAAGGAGAGAGGATGCAGGAAAGACAGTGAGTCTGAGGCCAGCCTGGCTACAAACCAGGACTCTTGTCTTAACAACACTGTACATGTATATATGTATGTATATGTATGTGTGTGTGTGTATATTGTGTGCAAATGTTGAATCATAGGATACATGTAGACTTTGGCTCAGGCATGTATGAAGATCTCTCTCACAGAAATCTGCCCATAATTATGAAATAGTTATTTAACACAGGACAAAAAATACTTCAGCCATACCTATGTGTTCAAAAAACAACTGAGTATCAAAAAGAGTCCTCAAAACTAAGAGGAAAAACAAAGGTATCATATTTGGTTGTATGCAGCATCAAAGTAAAGCACAAAAGAGGGCTTCTACAACCTAGTTTTTATTGAATTTTATATCTATGCACACACAGAAAATGTACATGAGTGAGCACAAGAGTGGACGTGCATAGAAAAACAGGTCTTAATATTGAAAAGAGTATTCAACAAACATTTACTAAGCATATACATTATGTGCCAGGCACAGTTCTAGGCACTTGGAATATATAATCAGCAAAAGTCATGACAAAGATTATATTCTAACGAGGAAAATCTAAATAATAAACTAGGGTTGTTTCCCATGAATTTCTTAAATACTTAAGGTAACAAGCAGTCAAATCTAACGGTGTCAATAGAAGCAGCAGCAAAATCAAGTAGTTACTAATAAAAAGAGAGTCTGAAAAGCAAGGAGCAAAGCAGAGCAGAAGATACAGCTCAATGGTGGAGTGCAGAACCCATGGCTCTAACCCACGTGCGGCAAAAGAAAACAAAGAAAAACACCCAAGCCAGACAGAATTAAGTGATGAAAAACAACCCAACTTCTTAATAACTTAATCGTCTGAGCAAGTCAGTATCAGTTCTGAAAGTTCTCAGAATTATAAAAATATATTATTTACAAAATTTCTAGTAAACCTAATAGTACAGACAACTGTGGGTTCTGTAAGAATCCTAAACATGAAAGAAGAGGGTCATGACAATAGGGTTCTCCTAAAACTAAGGCAAGGGTTTGAGTTCCTGACCACTGTTATCAGTGAGACATTTTAGGTATCTATAAGACAGAAAACTGTAGCAACTCACAAGGCTGTTATTACTAGGACTGAGATCATCATAAACCAGGAAAAACTCAAATGTCTAGTAATAAGTACACATGGATTGTATATTAATTACAGTATTTTTCAGCAATAAAAAGGAATACATGATGTACGAAACAAGAGAGACAATAATTAATAGTATCATCTGAGCAAAAGAAGCCATACACACACACACACACACACACACACACACACACACACACACACACACACACGTATCCTCCATTTACACAAAACATCAAAATGCAATACCAATCTCCAGTGAAAGCAAGTTGGTGGTTTCCTGGAATTATAATCCAGGGATTAGCTACAGAGGACAAGAACACTTACTGCAGTTGGAAATGTTTCTTATTCTTGGTTGTATACATTTGTGAAACCTCATTAAACCTTTATTGTAAACGGGTACATCTTCCTGAACTTAAATCTCAGAGAAGTAGATTTTAAAAATTTATATTAAGTGTACATAGAATTCTTAGCACAGTATCTGAGACCCAAATATTCGACAAACAGTAATATCAAAAACAATAACTACCACTAGACCACATTAATGAAGAAAAAGCAGAACAACTGATAACCCGATTTTCAGGTTTAAAGATAAAATAAATTACAGAGTTTTAGACTAAGCATCATGAGGAGCCCTTCAGGGACCGAGACACAGGACAACTGGCAAACCTTAGACAAAACACAGTAAACATAAGGAAAAGAAGAAAACAATGTAAACACACTCACGTGTCCAAAAAAATGGTTAAGAGAAAGATGTGGCCAGCACAGACAGCATCATGCCACCAAAAGCAAACAACATCTAAATTACTTTATCAAAACACTGTCAGAAGGTAGCTCAAATTTGAGTCAAATGACTATCTAAGCAAATTTCTCAAACACGACTAAGCTTTAAATCTTAGGCATAAAAGCTGGGCTTGTTTTTTTTAATTGAAGGTTTTAAAAGATGCCCTATTTTATCTTCTACTGAAAATGTTAAGTCAGGTAATCAAACACCAAAGAGAAATGTGATTAAGTCAAAGCACCAACACAATGAGGTCAGAATTCGAGCAGCCAATCAAAGGCTTAAATGCATTTCCTGCACTATTAATAGTCAAAAGAGAAAACCAATCACAGAAACCTTCAGCTTTCTTTTGACAGTCACAGGAGCAAGAGAACCAATCCACACACACCCGAGGTTGACAATAAGGCGGGACTGAAGGTTCATTGAAGAAATTCTTCAGGGTGCAGTTACTATGAACTTCTCACGCAAGTAACAACACTCCAGAGTCGTAAACACTGTCAAGTCAGAGGAAATTCAATCTTGGGTAAAATTTAACCCCTGGAAGAGGGAAACAGCATTTCGGCCAAAATTTTACCATCCCATCAAAAATACAACTGTCAATGTGGACGCACTGAGTCTTCAACTTGTCAATGGCCAGCTCGCATGCTATACCTCCCCGGGCAGTGCGCCGGGCAGCGCCGGCCTGTAGGCTGGTTTTTAGCACTCGGGACCCTTCCTAACGCCGCACAACCGAGCAGGGCCAGCCCGGCAGGCAAAGCCCGCGCGCGGTTCAGGGGACACGCTAACGCCGGGTCCCGCTCGGGAGTTGCTGCCCCGGAGCAGGGTTGCACCGCCTCGTCCCGCCGCACCTCCTCCGGCGGGCAGCGCACACCATCACCCTGCTAGCACAGACGACCATCATCACCCCTGCTAGCACGAAGGCGTTTGTTTTCAAAGAGCTTTACTTTTCCTAAATCATTTCAAAGGCGCTCTAATGCACACACGAATCTTAAAGTGTAATGAAAATATCGCCTAGCCAAAAGACCCCCACCCCTGTCAATCAATTAAGCCCGCGCCGGGGGAAATGTCTACCAGGTAAACAGAGGCCGTACGCCAAGTGCGGCCGGCTCATCCCTGCGCCATTCCCGGCCGCTGCTTACGGCAGGGCCCCCTTACGGCAGCGTAAGCGGCGCCGAGAGCTAATCACAACACTGGGACGCAACAACATGGCGGCCGCGGGCGGGCGCTGCGCCGGCCGACAGGTTTACGCTACTCCGCCGGCGTAGGGTCCCGAGCGCGCAGCAGCAGCGGCGCCCTCCAGCGAGCGTAGAGCGCTCTGTGAATGGCGAGGCCCGGCTGACAAAGGGGAGGGGGAGGAGGGAAAGGGGGGGGGTAATAAACACTCGAGTCCCTACCGATTCCTCCTCCTTCTCCATCCCGGTGGGCATCTGGGGCACGGCCCGGTTGATGGAGACGCAGTCGTTGAGATCAGGCATGTCCTTGCCGCGGTAGATGGGCAGCGGTTTGGCGGCGTCCAGCGCCCGCGCTCGGAAGGAGAGTTTACTCATTGTCTCCCCGCCTTACAGGAACAGCCCGGGCGGCGGCGGCGGGGCGGGCGGGGAGGGGGGGAGCACTCCCGCCGCCTCCTCCACCTCCTTCCTCAGTGCAGCGCGGCCGGCCCGCTCCTCCTCCTCCTCCGCACTGCCCCCGGCCCCAGCATGGGCGCCCACCCCGCCCAAAAACAGCCCCCCGCCGCCCGCGGCCGCTTCCACACTCTAGATCCGCCGCTCGCCCGCCCGATCCGCTCCCTGCGCCATGGCCAACATGGCGGACATTACCACAGCGGCGGCGAGCGATCCCGGCAGCCCGCGCGAGAGCGCGCCCCCGCCGCGGGGACGCGCGTCGCCCTCTCCCTCCCTCCCTCCCTCCTTCCTCTCTCCCTTTCCCTCCCCTGCCTGCCCACCCACTCTCTCCGGCGCGGCGCGGCTCGGCGCGGCCAGCTAGCCGGCGACAGCCAGCCGAGTCCCGGGGCCCCTCTGCCGGCCGCTCGGCACGCAGGCGGGGCGGCAGGTGCCAGGTGCGCTCGGCCCGGGAGCCAGAGCTGCCGCCTCCGCCTCCGCCGCCCAGCCGAGCCGAGCCGAGCCGAGCCGCGCGCAGGGCTCCCTCGGGAAGGCGCGGCGCTCAGGACCGCCCGGCCCCGGGGGCAGGAGGCCGTGCACCCGGAGCCCCCGGCCGCCACTCGAGCCTGCCCTAGGGAAGCTCTGGGCTCCGGGGCGCCTGCCGCCTGCTTCGCGCCCCGGGTTTGCGCATCCCGGGGAGGTACCGAAAAGTCCGTGGCGTCTGCCCACGCCGAGAGGCACAGCCCTGCTGCGTCTCGCACCCTGAAAAGTCGTGCACTCCCCCCCCCCCCCCAGTCCAAAAGAGCGCTCCAAAGTTAGGCACCGTCGCCTTCACCGGGAGGATGCTTGGGGTAGCCTTGAGGGTTCCTAGTTTGAGACTGCGGGACGCAACAAGCGGACTTGCACCTGTCATCCAAACTCGCCTAGTTACTTAGTGCATGGTGGGGACTTCTCTGATTTGAAGAAGAAGAAGGGAAAAAACGTCAGTTCTTAAAGGTTCCATTTGAAATCATTGGCCAAAGCTAGATGTATGTTTTTTAAAAAAAAATATTGGTTACTGTGACGATTCGAAGAGTTTAATAAAGTCCTTGAATCCAATTAACTTGCATGTTACTATGTTACAACTGTTGAATAATTAGCAGTAAGAGTCGTAAATACCTGAAGAAAAGGGCAGCTGAAAAGATTATAGTCCAAAAATATATAGATAAATGCTTGGATACTTGGAGAAAACGATACAGACGACACAAGAGCGTAATGCGAGCGTAATTACCAAGTGGCATCTACAGATAGCTGTTGTGACCTGTCAGAGAAAGGAGACAGCTTTGGCCAGAAGTAATGGAGTAATAGCTCTGCAGAAGAAAGAATCAAACTGATCAATTAAATGCAGCTTTGACACAAACCTCTTTGTTGCCTAGTTTCTTAGTCTTTACGCATTATAGGTTTCTGAGAAAATTCCCACAAAGTGCAACAATTTTACCATTTTCTAACCATTGATGAAAACCCTACCTAGCTCAGAAAAGGGTAGATGGTTTGCTACAGTCCAACTGTAAAAACTGATTTCTCCTGCCATTTCTTAATGTACCAAAACTGTCATTGCCACCCACGTCTTTTCTACTTCCTTCTCTCCCTGCTTTTTCTACCCTCTCCCTTCTCTCTTTCTTTCCCCTCTGTCTCCACCCTTCCCTTTGAAGGCAGGATGGTGGATATGAACTTCCTCATCACATCTAAATAATCTAACCAGTTTGTCCCGCCAACGCTTTGGCGCATTCTTCAGTGAGCTTGTGTTTCACATCCACTGGTATTGGGGACAATGCAAACACTGTGACATGCTTCTCATAAGCAATACCTTTCTTTCTCTTGCTTGTAGGCATGTCCTGCTCTGAGTGCTACCCTCTGGAGTAGTTCCAATTCTTTCTAAGGAAGAACAAGAAGTTCTCAAATGGGGTGGGGGGGGGGGGTCATTACTGAGTGCAGGCCTGAAAGGCAGAGGGAAAGTGGTTGAAAAAAATGAGTCACCCAGGCCTTTTATCTGGATGCCCAGCCCTTCTCAGGCTTAGAAATGATAGCTTCCTTCTAATCTCTCTGCTTAATGTTACACTCCGAAAAAGAAGTGTGAACATCGTGTGTGTGTGTGTGTGTGTGTGTGTGTGTGTGTGTGAGTGTGTGTGTGTGTAATCTCAAGCAGTTGAAGTCCTCTTAATTCTGATATCGACATTCTCCTCATAGGGAGAAATACTGTAATTTTTACTAATGGGGAAACTGGGACTCAGGTAGGTAACTTGTCAAGTTCCAATACTACTTAGTGGATCCCAGAGCTGGATTCAAATGTGGGTCTAGCCGGACTCCAAAACTCTGTTCTCACAGTGGCATACTTCAGTTTCCAAGCTCTTTGGTTTATTACCATCCAAAGTTTCTGACCCAAAGTTAATTTTTGAAAGTCTCCAAAGTTAATTAGTGAGAACTTCTAGCCAATGGCAAGAATGGCATCACCTTTCATCTCTATAAATCTAGTTCCAGACCTCACCTGGGGCAGGCTCTAGTGTTTGCTGATTGAGATGACCCTATTCCACCCCAAGTTGGAGTTTGAGTGCCTTCCTGGCCTGGCATGGGGCTTGGCCATGGCTGCTGAGTTTTCCTCCTTGGCCTGCCCTGCCCTTCAGATTCTTTCCTTTGGCCATCAGAACTTTAGAACCAGCGAGAGCATCTCAGAGAAACTTTTTTTTTCCTAATGTAAACTCAACCATGGGAATAGTTTTTGCATCATGGTTGGTTTGCTGTTGTTCTTTTGCTTTGAACATGTAACAGATCCCCCCCCACACACACACACACACACGGTCCCTTTTCTTCTTGCCTTGCAGGCAATGATTACAGAGCTCAGAATACAGACTGAAGCAAACGTCACAATACCCTTTTACCTGAGACACAGTTGGTTTGCTTAGCTTCTGATTCAGTGCCCAAACCCAAATACCTGTTTCACATCTGGAAAGTAGTTTTTATTTGTCTACAAATAGTATTTATGATCAACTTTATTTCTATTTGTTGAATACTTTTGTTTGCTAGTGCTAAAGACACAGATGCCTTTTCAACTTTTGAAGTAAATCCTCTTAGGAAACTTCTTTATCAAAATCTGTTTCAAATGGTTATGCAGCCTAGCCTTCTAATTTCCATATGCAATGCACATGTACAGTCATCCTAAAAATCAATCTACTTCAAATATATCCCAGGTCAACCCAAATGATAGTCATCTAGTCTAGCGAATGTAATATATAAACGCCAAGAATTAGAACCAGAACCAGTTTTATAGCTATATAAAAATACACAAACTAAAAACTGTAAAAAAAAAAAAAATTGAAATTACATGTCGGTTTCCATTTCCCACTACCACAATCGGCTTCCAAATAATAGACAAGTTACTTTTTGAAAACAACCTTTAAACTAGTAAACACAGTTGCTATTCAGTGATTTCAGGGTTTTGCAAATGTCACGTTCTTTCTAATTGACTCCAAGTCTCAGCAAACCCAATTGAAAGTTAATTGGGTTGGTATGTGAACTGCATCTCCACCCTTCCCCCCAACCAAGTTCCTAGGAATGAACCTAGTACTAATAAAGCGTCCTTGTTTCCCGGATGTAATCTGAAAGTGGGAGTCTGCATTCATTACAATCAACTGGAAGCGATCCTGCAGTCCCAGTGCCCTTTATGAAGGGAGCTCTTGATCTTTTGAGATATTGGGGGAGAGACAGTACTGAGGGGACACAGGACAAATATCTCCGTTCTCCCCTTCACTTGCCACTGGGAACGTGAGACAGGAAATAAAAATCTGTAGCTGTGGCTCAGTCACCCAAGCAGCATCTCCTCTCTCAGATCTGGTTGGAATCACAGGGTGCCACCTTGTGTATAAGCTGACGATTTACTTCCCAGCTCCACCAAGCCTCTAGCAGATTCAAAAATAGTCTGCCCCAAACCCTGCATTTTATTAACCAAGAAAAGATGAAACAGATTAATTGAAGGAAACAAATTTGAAAACACACAGCTCCAGAGCATCTACAACCCTTGATTTTAAATCTGACAACCTGTCTCATTTGTCTCCCACCCTGACCGGAAAACACACCCAATGTCCCACATATGGAATAGATTGACCCCGAACACTCAGGCTTTTAAGTGGGGGAGGGGGTAGAAGTAATTAAGCTCTTGTGATGGGGCTAATATTTCTGACTTGGATAATTATCTGTGTTCTAACATGTGAGCGAGTGAATTACTTAATTTCAAGACTTTGACTTTCTTAGAAGCATTAAGTTCTATTCAGCTGATGAATATGTTCCCACTTACTTAAATAAAGCATGATAGTGATGTTTGAAAAAATGAATTCAAAACAAGGAAATACAAGCAACGTCCTGAATGGTAAAATAGGATCTCCTTCAGTGCTGCTAATTGAGGGAAAAAAATCTCTACCTTCAGTACTGCTCTCATGTAGCTAAGGCTACCACCTGGTGCTGTGGAATATGCTTTTGTACACTGGTTTAATAAAACGCTGATTGGCCATTAGCTCAGGCTGACTACTGACAAGCTCTTACATTTAAACTCAGCCCGTTATTGTTAATCTATATGTTGCCACGTGTTCCATGGCTTTACCTGTGTGCCGTTACATGCTGCTCCCTGGACGATGGGCTGGAGTCTCCTGACTCAGCCTTTCTCCTTTTAGAAATTTTTTTTTGTTTGTTTACCCTGCCTATACTTCCTGCCTGGCTACTAGCCAATCAGCATTTTATTAAACAAGTGTACAAAAGCATTATTCCACAACAACCTGGACTCATGGAGCTAGCGGCACCTTGTGTGTTACTCCAATAGGGTTGAAGAAGCTGGGGCTTTGCTGGAAGTTGTGGGTGCACACCTGCTGTTGGTCAGGTCTCCTATAACAGGCTCTTCTTAGCTGTCTTCCCCAACTTCCCTGGCTCATCGTTTTCTCAAGCACCCCAGGAAGGTTAGCTGGGAAGATGTATTCATTTATTCATGTTCTCCCTCTCCTCCCCCTTCCTGGTCTCCCTGACCATCAACAGGCTCAGAGCACTCTGCTCGCTCGCTCGCTCGCTCTCTGGGGTGGAACGTGTTAGCTGAGGGGACCATTGCTAGGAAACCTGGTCCCAGCCACTTTCAGCCCAGCTTTCCTCTTCCTTTCACCAGTTCTGGTTTGGTTTGGGTTCTGAATCTCTCCCTCTAACAAAGAGATGATGTTTACCACATACACACAGATTTGTCAGTAAAGTATGCAGCTGGAATCCTGAATCAGAGAAAGTGGTGAATTGATTAAGAGCCATTGTCGAGCCTATTGTTGTTGTCCTAGAACAAAACAGCTCCTTTCCTATGGTACTGGCATATTGAGAGCCCCCTGAATTCCACAATGAATTCAGGAGGCAGAGAGGAGAGCAACTTTGTATCTCCAAATCAAAGGGGCCATTTTCTTACCTTTCATCAGCTATTAGAGGTGACTTTGCTGGAAAGAAACATCCCGCTGAAATAAAACATTAATTATTTACATTTTTACTGGCATGCCTAGACCACTCACTCACCTTGTTTCAGAAAGAATTTCATGTTGCTTTAGAACTTAGCTAACATATATAGTAGGATGGCATTTGAACTCTAAATTCCTAGCATTCTGAAATGAACATGTCAGCTTCACAGTTCATGGTATCCATTAGATAATGTGATTAATTGGTTTTCGGTAACCCCGATAATAAGGTTTCTCTGCTGAGGCAGTAAGCCAAATCAAGCTGAATTAAAAAGTAGAAGACCAGGTTTATTTTGGGCAAAGCAGCTCCCAAGTGACTCCTCCAGCTCCCAGGGATCCAGGCAGGAGAAGGGGCAGGAGAAAAATCACATAGCCTATCTAAAGGAGGGAGCTTAAATACCCTGTAAGTATGGGGCGATGGTGTGTCATCCACAAGCTGGGTTTCTGCCCAATTATAACACTTTAGGCGGGGATTAGGCTGCTAGCAACTTCAGGGGAGAGACCATCCCAACAGGCAGGAATGTGGAACTGGACTTTTTGGTGATTTTTCTGAGAGGGTGGGGTTTGGAGAGAGAGAAATGAGGCTGAGCTGGAGAGTCCAGTTGAACACTTCAATCTTCTTGGATCTATGGGCACTGGTTCAAATCTGGCTACTTCCTATTGGCATGGGATGACATGGGGAGGGGGAATTGGAAGTTGGTGGGCTCCTGTTCAGCCAGAAGTAAGCGTGAAGAAGCGTTTGGTTAACTGGAAACCTGAGCAATCCATTCGGGGAGGAAGAGGAGAAGACAATTGCTCGGAGAAAAGAAATAAATTGTTACCCCTGGCCCTATGAGCAGGGCTAGCCATAGGGAGGGTGAAGACTGCCAGGCAGAATGGATCGGAGGTGTGCCCTGGTTGTATTGGTGAAGTTCTTCAGACAATTTGTGGAGTGGCTTGATATTAGTTTCCACCAGGCCAGATTCCCTGATACAACAGCAGCACACTCTCCCCAGGAACATTCAGGTGTCTGTAAAATAGCTGGAACGGATTTATACCTTGGTGTCACAGCAAAGGCTATGGCTTTGGGTTAAAAGGCATGAACATTTTTCTTATGTTGAGAGAGTCTGGTTTTAGTACAATGAAATGCATCTCTTTAGGTCTATATTTAGAAGACACCAGAGGAAATTTAAAATCCCGAGCTTGTGACTGAATAGTAAATAGTCAGTGCTCTACCAGTTTATCAGAACTCCATTCACCAATGCCAAAACTCTGAACCCCTGAAATCCAGTGTAATAGTAGCACAGAAAGGGAACAGAAATCCGAAACATCTTTACATACCTTAAACCATTTGCAACTTGCATTTCTATATGTTAAATCATTTTCTGTGTTCCTTTAGTGGAAAGTTACATCTGAAACCTGTTGATCATTTACTATGAAGCCTGTGAACAAGGCAAACCTGTCTGTGCTTTTACAAGAAACTTAACTAATGAACTACCAAAGTGGTTGTAGCCTTAAGGTGCTGGTCAGTACCCTAGTCCTCGAACACATCAGATCTGAGAAGGGTCAATTTCACCTGAGTAAGCAGAAGTGCAAAACAAGTAGCTTCCAAACTTATTAAAAATGGCAGGGACTTACTGGCTACCTAGACAGCTACCCGGGTTCCTCTGTGGGCATTGGGGACAGAGGTCCCAGGGTACTATCAGTCTTCAGCTGCCAGTCCCAGAAGACCTGACAGACTTTTTTCTATGTAGTAGGAATTTGGAGGACTGACCTATCTTGTCTTGGCAGGGTGGGGAAGTCAATTCCCCAGTGTCCTGCTTGTCTACAGTCTGACAGGGTCTTGAGGTGAAAGGCAGTTCTTTCTGCTCAGTGACTGGATTTGCCACATTTAAAGCAAGCTCCAGGTAGAAGTTCTTCTGTGCCTGTCCATCTTCTTTGGAGGATAGAAGGGTACTTCTAGGAGCTGGCAGATCTCTTATCCTGAAAAGCTTTTTTATTAAACGTATTAAATGTCCTATTCTCAGATCTCTGGAGCATTTGAGGGCCATTATCTGTTAAGTATGTCTAAACTAGACAAATGTTGTTTCTAGCTACTTGTTTTAGGCTTAGCTTTGAGAACACACATACCCACACACATATATGTATATATATAAATCTGAACAGATCAAAGAAGTTGATCCTTTATGAGGTGACTGACAATTAACTTGTATGTTTTATAAGATTAGTATTTTATATCTTTATCCCTGTTAAGGTTAGCCTTAAAAAAATAATAATTTCTTAATGGAAGCTCTTTTAATATCAAGATAAGACTTTTAACTCAGACACAGTCCATAAAGAGACTGGGATCTTTTCTGGTCCTTTTAGAGTACACCATTATAGAACATAACAGTTTTCTATATGATTTAGTTTACCAAACTAGCTATAGCTTAACAATGTTACTAAAAGCAAGATTCAACATACAAAATCTGGCTGCCAGTAAGATACGTTCCTGTACATGAATGTATGGAGGTACAGCTTTAATACCTCCTTAAAACAGCATTGTTTTAAGTCCTATCTTTCATAAACCTTGTTTTAGGACAGGACAGAAATTATCATACAAAAATCCATCCTAATCCAAAATATCTTGGAGACCTATTGTCTCCATTGTAGGCCCACTCCATGTGATCACTTTTAATCAAGATGGTGGTGAAGTCACATGACCTCCCTCTTCTCCAAGCTTGGTCAAAATGGTGACTGCCCACATGACTGTATATAATTAAGATGGTGGCAAACCACATGTTGTTTCCCAGAGCAGTTCCAATTTGGAGTTACAAGTTTTAAGTTAACTTTTTGTTACAGATTTTTAACCATACCCAATTCCCTCTGCTGTTTTTTTTTTTTTAAATAAGGTAGAAGAGCATAAAATAACTTTAATATTATTTATACCCAAATGACATATGAATCTCTGTCATTGCATCAGATTCAGTGGCCAGAAATCCCAGAGGCAAATTCTGAGCCCAGGCAGCTAGTTGCAATAGTGACAGCTGAACTATTACCAATACACATGAAAAACAGTGAACTCTTGCATCCAAGACCAGTCAGAAACAAGCATGCAGTGGCCATGTACATTTACACACCCAACGGAGCCGGAAGTAATTCTGTGTGGTTCCCATGTCCACAAGAAAATATACAGGCACAGATCCATCCACACATACAAAACAGACAGAACTTTTCTAACAGTGAGACAAACAAAACTTTCTGCAGGAAACAGACTTTGTTACAAATTATATAGATTTTAAACCATGCCAGATGAGCAACTTACAATGAAGTAAGAGTTTACAATATAGAGCAGCATGCAAGAAGCCACAGAAATGAAAGATGTTTTAGGAGTGAAAAAGTAGAGCCTTAGAGGTTAGAGACTTTGGAAGTGAAGCAGAGTAGGTGTAGTTATAAGATATTGGAACCCTTTGTCTGTGGCAGTAACAGTTATTAGCGATTGGTGAGAATTTGGAAATAACAAGTTCGCCAATTTTGGCCAATGATTTGTATTGAGGCCATGCTGTTATAATAAATCTGAGTCCATGGAGGAAGAGAGAGAGGGGCGCAAAGTGGAACACTGTGCAAGTGTGCTCCTGTAAGTTCCAAGAGGAAGTGGAGAATGAAAAGGAGCTGTAGGACTGCAGGTGAAACTGAGAGCATAGTGGGTCGGCAGTCTGGCTACAAGGTGAGAGAGAGCCAGGAAGGAGCAGATGAGGGAGGTGCCCATGGGGGTCTGCAGGCCAAAAGAGCCAGAACCACGTGGAATACAGTGGCCTAGAACTTAAGCTATGGATCTCCCAGGCTGTGGGGGGAGGGGAGAGAGCAGGAGAGGAGATGTCTGCATGGGTGCAAGAGGCTGCAGGAGCCAGACAAGCAAACATACGTGTCCACATGGAAAGGAGCGTAGGAAGCATTGGACCCTAAAATTCAGAATTAGATTCAGTCAGACAAATGGTCCATACCTTATTGGGGGCCTGATCAGCAGATGCTGTAAGGGATAACAGGCATGGGCTGGGCACCAAGAAGCCAGCCTTTGCACCTCTGACTCTGATGTTGTAACAAACATACGGACGGGACATTTACGGTTTAGGGTGGGAAATAAGACAGAAACAAACAAAAAGAACGGATCTGTTGCGGGTAGAATCCCAGCATGACCAGACAAAATGCCAGGAGAGCCTAGTGAGTAAAAAGGCAAAGTGGGTACCTTTTGGCGGGCTCTGCCAACATATGCCACTGAGAGAACACATTGGGAACATCAGAGTTAGTGCAAAGAGGTTCCTTGTGGGGATGGGGAGAGTGACCGAGTGAAAGGCTGTCTCAGAGTAGAGACATGAGAAGTAGGTAGACAGACAGACAGTCAGAGATCAGGCAAGAGTGCAGAGCTCAAAAACGATGCATGAGGGAGCTCAAACCATTTGACATTCGGTGTAAGACAGCCCCAATATGGATAAATTTTGCAGTAGACACCTCAGGGGTGACTGAGGATCATATTTAGATCCTCAGTTGCCCATTTCCAAGCCTGTGCTGGAGACAGAAGACGAGAGTGGTGTGTCCATTACTATAGCCTGTGGTCGAGTGGCAGGTGGGTGTAGGGTTGCCTTTGGGTGGGACATCTCCTCCACAAAGGTCCCACAGAACAAAGATGGTCTTTGCTCCAGAAGCAGGTCTGACTTGCCCCGGTGTGGTTGTGGCTTGGCAGGAGATCCTGAGGGTCTTGACCCAGACAGGGTCTTGACCCAGAAGAGGTCCCGGGTCTACAGTGGCTTGGAAATGGGTGACTTACTACAAGTCAAAAGTTGATCCTGTCTGGCGGAGAGAGAGATAGAAGAAGAGTGGCTGAGGGAAGGCTCAACTCCTCCAGGGCTTTGGCCACCAAGGTAATAGGTTTTTCTGTACCCCAATAATAGGTTTCTCCACTGACACAGTAAGCCAGATCAATCTGAATTAAAAAGTGAAAGACCTGACTTATTCTGGGCAAAGCAGCTCCCGGGTGACCCTCCAACCCCCAGAGATGGAGGCAGAAGAAGGGGCAGGAGAAAAATCACATGGCTGAACTAAAGAAGGGAGCTTAACTACCCCTGTAGGCGTGGGGAGCTGATGTGTCTCCTGCAAACTGGGTTTGTGCCCAATTATCACTCTTTAGGCCGGGATTGGGCAGCTAGCAGCTTCAGGGGAGGAGCCTCCACAATCACCAGGAATGTGGAACTGGACTTCTTGATGGTTTTTCTGAGAGGGTGGGGTTTGGAGAGAGAGAGAAATGGGGCTGAGCTAAAGATTCCAGCAGAACGATGATTACTCCGGATGTTTACCACTGCTCTCAATCAGAGTGTCCACAAGTAAACAGAACAGTTAGATGGTGTAACATTATCTCAACAGTATTTTTACAATAGACACAACAGGGCACCCTCGTGCTGTTTTCTGCAGTGACCTTCCAGATAAACTAGGGGATTAAAATGAGTCCGGGATGTCTGGGATGATGAGCACCAGCCCACACAGGTTTCAGGGTAAATGCACACCACAGCCCCCAGGCAATCCTACAAGTATGCATTTCTCCCTCTACTGTTTCTTGATAAACTGGATTGAGCTGAAAATTCGGCTCTGTTCTTTTCACCTGAAGTGTGGCTCTTCTGAGTGTCCAATTACACTCCTGTGCCTCCAATGACCGTGTTACAGGGAACAGAGTTGGCATTCTTTTGTTTAAAGAGCTTAACAAGTTCCAAAGCTTCATCTCGCTTTGAGCTGAGGGTGTGACCCCTGGCAGAGCCAAGAGGCAATTTGACCCTGGATAACTAAGGTAGGTATTGCCGTCTCAGGTTGGATGGCACTGGGGGATGGAAATGCTCTGAAAATGTTCTTGTATTTGCCATGGAAAGTTTTGGAAGCCCACCAGACTGTACAAAGGGTAGTTGTGAAGAAACTGAGTTCACAGTACCCACTTTTCACTTATGTACTAAGTCCTCATCTACATTTCCCTAGTCTGGTAGCTCTTGCAACTGTGGGCATTCCCTCTAAGACAGATACACAAGCCTGTGCCTACATATAACCTAGAGCCACCATTGTCAAGTAACGGAAGTGGACCTGCAAAGACAGAGATTCTGGCCATAGAATTCATGTTATTAGACTTGCCTGGTTTTGAAATCAACCATAACACATGGCAATTGCTTTAACCCACTGGGCCATCTCACTGGCCCAGAAAACTATACTTAAAGCTTTTTTCAAGATTTATTTCATTTTATATGTATGGGTATTTTTCATGCATGTGTGTATGTGCACCTATGGTGTCCTTGGAGGTCAGAAGAAGGCACTGGATTCCCTGGAACTGGGGTTAGAAATAGCTGTTAGCCACCATGTGGGTGTTGGGATTGAACCCAGGTCCTCTGTACAAGCAACAAGTGCTTTACCTGCTGAATCATCTCTCCAGTTCCTAAAGCCCATTTTAGGTATAGAAGTAAGCCTGGAATTTTTTTTTTTTCCAAAATAGTCCCTTAATGGAGAACTCTCAACTATTCTCCAGTACCATGTCTGCCTACATACCACCATGCTTCCCGCCATGATGATGATGGACTAAACCTTTGAAACTGTAAGCCAGCCCCAGTTAAATGCTTTCTCTTATAAGAGTTGCTGTGGTCATGGCGTCTCTTCACAGCAATAGAACACGGACTAAGACTTCCCTCCAACTGTCAGCCAAAACAAACCCTTCCTTTCTTAAACTGCTTCTTGTTATCTGTACTGTTGCAGAAATGAAAAAAGTAACTATACAATATTGATTTAAAATTTAAAACTTAATGAAATGGCACCTTCTCTCCGTCCACATGCTTGCTTTACTACCCACTTCTCTGAGCCTGTTTTGGTCCCTATCAACTAGCCAGGTGAAGGGATGAACTGTCACACCATGGTGACCAAAGATGGATATAGAACTTTCTTCCTCATAATGCTAGAACTCAGGTAGGGTGAGGTGGGAGGAGGGCAAATTGGAGGCCAGCCTGGGCTACACAGTAAGACCTGTTTCAATGGATGGATGGAGATGATAGATAGATAGACAGGCGGACAGATGGGCGGACAGACGGATGGATGGATGAGTGGATGGATGGGTGGATAGACAGACAGACATACAGACAGACAGTTATCATGCTAGGGGGCTATGGAGATGGTTCAATCAATTGTAGTGCTTGCTAGGCAAGCATGAGAACCCAGCACCCATGTAAAAAGCCAGGCATTGTGGCACATGTCTGTAATTCCCGAGCTGAGGTACTGGGTACTGCTGGCCAGACCTTTTAGCCAGTTGGAGTTTCCAGGTTCGGTGAGAAACCTTGTTTCCAAAAAAATTAGATAAAGGAAGCTAGAGAGAGCTCAGTGAGAACACAGGCTGGCCTTTCAGAAGACCCTGGTTCAATTGCCAGCATCCACAAGGCAACTCACAACTGTCTGTAATTCCGGCTCCAAAGGATCTGACACCCTCTTCTGGCTTCCTCAGGCACCACACACATAGCAGTGCACAGACATACATACAGGCAAAACATCCATAGACATAAAATAATAAAACATTTTTTTTTTTGTAAAAATGAGGTGGAAAACAACAGAGGAAGACACTTAATGTCAACCTATGGCCTTCACATACACACGCACATCCCTGTGCATATACTATTGACACCATACACACACACACACACACACACACACACACACACACACACACACACACACACAAAGAAACACACGAATATCCATGACCTGGCAAAAGTGATGACCTATATATTTATCAGAGACCCACTTGTATCTAAATCCTGAACCAGTCTCTCTAAAGCAGTGGTTCTCAACCTGTGTGTCACAACCCTTTTGTGGGGAGGTCAAATGACCCTTTCACAGCAGTTGCCTAAGACCATCAGAAAACACAGATATTTACATTACGATTCATAATAGTAGCCAGATTACAGTTATGAAGTAGTAACAAAAATGAATTTCTGGTTTGGGGTCAGCACAATATGAGGAACTGTATTAAAAGGGTGGCAGCATCAGGAAGGGTGAGAACCATTGCTCTAAAAAGTCTGATTTGCCAAAAATTGTATTCCAGGTTGGGAAGTCACACTTACTGCTTTTGTGGAGGAACTGGTTTGATTCCCAATGCTGACATAGCAGTCTGATACCATGTGCAGCTCCAGTCCCAAGAGATCTGACATCCTTTTCTGACCTCTGAGGGTAACCAGGCATGCATGTAGTACACATACATATATGCAGGCAGAACACTCACAAACAAAGTAATAAAATAAAACTAAAAAATATTCCAAAAATTTTCTTCCATACCTATGAAAAGAATCGTGTGACTTAAGAGCAGATGTGAGGGAAGGCATCTTGTCCTTCCTACCTTCTTTCCCTCAATTTTCTTCCCTATCCCCTCCCCCACTTGCTTATTTATTGTGTGTGCCTCTGTGTGTGTGTTTATTGTGTGTGCCTCTGTGTTTATTGTGTGTGCCTCTGTGTGTGTGTTTATTGTGTGTGCCTCTGTGTTTATTGTGTGTGCCTCTGTGTGTGTGTGCCTCTGTGTTTATTGTGTGTGCCTCTGTGTTTATTGTGTGTGCCTCTGTGTGTGTATGTGCCACAGTGCTGCAGATACAGACATCAGAAGACAGCTTGCTTCTTCCCACTGCATGGGACCCAGGGATGGGACTCAGGCTGCCAGGCTTGCAGCGGGCACCTTTACCTGCTGAGCCATCTCGCCGGCCCGTCTCCCTCTTTTTCTTTTTTCCTCCCATCGTTTAAAAATCAAACATTTTTATCAGCTTTTTAATTGATTTATTTGTTTTGTGTGTATGCCCGGGCACATCTGAGGCGATCAGAAGACAGACATCCTGTGGGAATCGGCTCTGTCCTTCCACTATGTGGGTCCAGGGGGTTAAACTCCGGTCTTCAGACTTGGCGGCCAGTATCTTTGCCACCCCGCCATCTCACCCTTCCATGTCTTAGTTTAGAAACTTCCAAAGGTGATTTTAATAAAAGTTTCTGAACTACAGCTAGGTCGCTCCTGTTCAAAATCAGAAGGAGATGGGACTTCCTTGAAAAGATTCATCATATAGCACATGGGCTGGCTTTCTTTTCTTCTGGGAATCAGATGACCATGGTCACAAGAGGCATAAAAGAAAATGACATTAGCAGAAGTCAGAATGGTGGATCTACAACATATAGGGAAGACTTCTGAAAGAATTGGCCCATGGCTTTTGAAAATGTTTGTCTGATTGTTTTCAACAATCTGTCAGATTATATATACGCTAATACATTGCCTTGCATGTCCACTTTACTTTAAGTAGGAACCAAACATCTCTGGAAGTCAAGTCTGATGACTAAATTAAGCAAGCCATTTCAGTAGATGCCTGGTTACTTGTTGTTGCTGCTCTTTGTGTTTGTATTTTAAAAGGACATTGTGTTTGTTTTTGCAATAGGGTGTCACTATGTAGCTCTGTAGACCAAGCTGACCTCTAAATCACAGAGATCCATCTGACTCTGCCTCCTGAGTGCTGGAGTAAAAGGCCAGATGTGTTTATCTATGTGTGTGTGTGGTCTGTATTTCTGTGAGTATATGTGCATCTGTGTGTTCATGAGGGCCAGAAAGGGCACTGGATCTCCAGACTCTGGAGTTCTGGGAGTTTGAGGGATTCCAGGCTTATTCTGTGGTACAAGAATGTAAGCTGCAGTCCTTGTGATTGTGAGGCAGCCTCCTAACAGCTGAGCCATCTTTCTAGGACTCTGGCTTTTCATTTTCCTGTCATCAGGGTCAAAGACTGGTTTACTTACAGGGTCTGTGACTAACTCCAAATGCCTTTCTACACCAAATCCCAAATGCAGTGAATTTCCCCCAGTCTCCACGGTGAAAGAGTCTGCTGTTGGATACACACATTGTCTACTTATTAAACCAGTCCCCAGGTCAGATGTGGTGGTGGCATATGCCTAGAACCCTAATGCTTAAGAGGCAGAAGCAGAAGGACAAGGAATTCAAAAGTAGCCTAGGACATGAGACCCAGACTCCCAAAAAAATAAACAAAAGTAAAACCCAACACCAAACTAAAAACCAAACAAAAACTATAGGACCCTGCTCACTGACCCTCTGACCTCTTTTAAAAAAAAAAAAAAATCAATATTTATTTATTTATTACTTTTCTAGTGCTGAGAATTGAAGAAGTGTCTCATACATGCTAGGCAAGTGCTCCCCCACTGAGCTACAGCCTTGGTCCCCCTCCCACTTTGTCCCCTTTTATTTATATAAAAGAAAACCTCACTGATATAAATAAATTCAAAGGAAAATTTGAAATATATGGCTAATAGTAGGCTTAGTTGGTTTTACCAATCTTCTGAATCCTAAGAGGTAAGGAAATTCCCCTAACTGGAGCTTAGTAAAACAAAACAAAACAAAACAAAATAAAATAAAAGGACAATAAACATCCTGCTTAGCGCTATGCTTTTTGACAAGATACTTGTTCTTTATTAGTTTTATGAATTTATGAATAGCTGCAATGTTCTATGAAATAAACTTGAGTCAAGCTTGATGTCATTTGTTGATTTTAATATAGCTGTTAAGTCTGTACAGATTTCATCACTTTTAGGGCCACTTTACTTTAATTACAAATAATTTGTTGTTATATGAAGAATAACTATAATTCAAATATTTAGAAGTGAAATGTTAACCTCATTTTCTTCCCCAAACCAAAGATTTGTTTCATACACTGAAAAGTGATGTTTGCTGTCAATGGTACAGCTAATAGCCCAAAGCCAGCCCAATTATTGGCTTCTCTTCTCCTCAACCAGATGACATAGGTCAATAAATTCCTGGGGTAGCCATGCAATAACATACAACGGAGTTACTATCACAGCAGGCTCAGCTACAACATGACCATTTATGAAGCAGGCATTTTCCAATGTGATAGGAAATATGATCACTGCCCGACAGGCCCTTCCAACATGGTTCCTAAAGCTAGCCATCTTAGAGTTTCTATTGCTGTGAAGAAACACTATGGCCATGGTAATTCCTATAAAGGAAAAACATATTTAATTGGGATGGCTTACATTTTCAGAGGTTTAGAGCATTATCATTGTAGTGAGACATGGTGGTGTGCAGGCACACATGGTGCTGGAGTAGGAGCTGAGAGTTTTACTTCTTGATATGAGGGCAACAGGAAGTGGTCTAAGACACTAGGTGTAGCTTGAGCATTTATGAGACCTCAAAGCCCGCCTCCACAGTGACACCCTTCCTCCAACAAGGTCTTACCTCCACCAACAAAGTCACACCTCCTCAGTGCCACTCCCTTTAGGGGCCATTTTATTTCAAACCATCACATTAGCCCTGACTAGAATGCCAGGCTACTTGTGAGCATCAGAAATGCAATACTATTTCTATAGAAACAGTTTGATGAGGACATCCCACAGAACACCTAACTCCTCAGTACACTCAGGTGCCAATATCCTGGAGGAGGTTCACTAGCATAGCAGTTTCTATCACAGAAAAATTTGGGAACAGGCATAGCAAGAATAAAAAAAAAATACAAAAATTATCCTGGATGCTAAAATTATATAATGCACACCTGCCTCTGTTTATCTTGAAGTATTATGTAAGAGTAATGTAGCTTCTTTAAAACATTTTAAATTACATTTATTTATCTGTTTTGTGAAAGGAGGGTGTGGTGATATTTTATTTGTGCTCTAAAAAATAAAAATTATCTGAGGATCAGAGGAAAAAGCTAACCACTACATTAAGCATAGAAGGCAGGTAGTAGTAGCATGAGCCTTGAATCCTGGCATTCTGGAGGCAGAGATTCATCCGGATCTCTGTGAGTTCAAGGCCACACTTGAAACAGCCAGCCAGTGATGGCACACACCTTTAATCCCAGGACTTGAGATCTCACGTCTTTGCTTGGGAAGGACACACGCCTTTAATCCCAGGAAGTGATGGCAGGAAGCAGAAAGGAATATAAGGCACGAGGACCAGGAACTAGAGGCTTTTAAGCAGTTCAGCTGAGATCCGTTCTGGGTGAGGACTCAGTCTTTCAGTCTGAGGAAACAGGATCAGCTGAGGAGTTGGTGAGGTGAGGTTGGCTGTGGCTTGTTTTGTCTCTCTAATCTTTCAGCTTTATCTCCAATATCTGGCTCCAGGTTTTTTTTTTTTTCATTAATAAGATCATTTAGCAATTTGCGTTACAGGAGGGCTGCATGCTATGGCATACATATGGAGGTCACAGAACAAATTGCAGGAGTCAGTTCTCTTGTTCTACCAGGTAGACCTCAGACCTCTGATTCAGGTCATCAGGCTTGATGCTGACCTGCCTTTACATGCTAAGCCAACTCACCAGCCCAATATAACTTTTTTTTTTAATGTGGTATAATTCCAGCATAAAAAAATGGGCATTGTAGCTAACCCCCTCACTTTGAACCTGTGGACAAGACATCAGGGGTCTCCCGTTGGGATTACAAGCATGGCAGGCAACATTTCAACTTTTGCCAAGTGCCCATAAGAAAATGTCTAATGGTGAACAAGTGATCCATAATCAGGAAACATCCCAGCAAATGGACTGCAGGAAAGTGTAGGACACACACTGTCGCAGCTCATTAATTTCCTGCATGCCCAGCTCCAGTGCCTGTGGCAGAGGAGAAAACACACTTGACATTACCATGCTACTGTTCTTAGAGTGGATCCTTTTGATGAAAGGTGCTACGTTTTGGGGCTGCTTTGATGTGTGTGGAAACACACCAACATCTTCTCAAAAGTAACGGTTATCAAGCGTTGTATAGAATTAAAAAGAAAAACCTTTTAGGCAAGGAGATGAACTATTTTTTCCCCAGCTTTAAAGAAGCAAATGTATTTTAAAATTTGAATAAAAATAAAATTTGAAATCAAATTAACAAAAAGAGGGGTAATTATTTTATCAAAAAGCTTACTCTTAAATCATGCTGTTGCCATGGATGCCAATTTGGCTAATCTGGGATGTGGCCCAGAATGAACATTTCACAATACAGGTGATTCTGCCTCAGAACAGTTTACACTGTCTCATTCTTTGGTTCCTCTTTCATGATCATTTTTTTTCTTTTCTCTAATTTTCATCTTCCTCTTATTTCTCTTATATTTCTTTGATCTCTCTCTCTCTCTTTCTCTCTCGCTCTCTCGCTCTCTCGCTCTCTCGCTCTCTCGCTCTCTCGTTCCCCGCCCCCCCATCTGCTCCCTTCTCCGGACTAGAAGGAAGATGTTGAAGGACCAGACCGGTTGGAGAGACCTGAGGAATAAAGAGGAAGAAACTGCCAACTCCATCAGCCTCACGCCAGCTCTCAAACGGTACATGGCCTCACGGTGTCCCCCATGCTCCTGTAACCGGCATACGCTCAGACGCCCAATGTTTTAGTCATGGTTAGTAGAGGCAGGCCACCAGAGGCCAGGGAAAATGGGTGTGGACGTTGGATTAAAGCCTGCAAATGTCCAAATGTAGTTCTTCCAACTAAAAGACCCTGCATTTCAAATGCTCAGAGCGAAACTGGTTAAAGCAGCCCTTGTCTTCATTTCCCAATAGTCAACACTCCATCTCCACCTCCTCGATGGCCACTTGCTTCTGTGTGCTTCTGCCATATGGAGACTTGTTCAGATCTATGTTTCTAACATAGTAAAGCAATATTGTTTGAAGAACCTTGACCTAAGAGTCAGAGGAAGCACATCCACACCAGCCTCTAGCACTAGCTAACCTTAGTCCTTGGCATATCATGCAACCTTTCGGCTCCTGTTGCCCATTCCTGTCAAAGTGAGGGCATTATCTACAATGCTCATTTTGGTGCTAGAATTATGCTAAATTAAATTATATTAATCTTTTATAATGCTTCAAGATAAACAAGATCAGGTATGCATAATGATAAGAATAAGCGAGTTCTTATTATATTTTAATATTTTAAAGATTTGTTTTTAATTTTTAATTATGTATATGTACACATGAGCGAAGGTGACCTTGGAGACAAGAGGTGCTGGTCTCTTGGAACTGAAGTTACAGACAGTTGCGAGCTGATGGGGGTAAAAGTAGGAAGCAAAGGGAAGGTATCCCCAAAACCCAGTCTAGGACTTTCCCTGGCATGGCCTGGAGTCCTTATTGTCAATCAAAAATGATATGCATACAAGACTCAAGGATCATATGGGTTTTCCAGATATCTAGACTCAGGTGTTCTATGCCTGAGTGACTTTATGTAAGAGATTCAGCGGCTTCTTGTAGTGTGACAAAACTTCTCCTGGGGACATCTACTCACCTCGGATAAGGAACCAACAACAGATGACGTACAGATGCCACCAAAGTCCAGTTTGGTGAACCAATGAGTTTTATTAGGGTTATGTACAGGAACATGAGTGAGGGGTGACGTACAGGAAGGAACATGAGTGAGGGGTGATGTACAGGAACATGAGTGAGGGGTGACGTACAGGAACATGAGTGAGGGGTGACATACAGGAACATGAGTGAGGGGTGACGTACAGGAACATGAGTGAGGGGTGACGTACAGGAACATGAGTGAGGGGTGACGTACAGGAACATGAGTGAGGGGTGAAGTACAGGAAGGAACATGAGTGAGGGGTGACGTACAGGAAGGAACATGAGTGAGGGGTGACGTACAGGAAGGAACATGAGTGAGGGGTTACTTACAGAAGGAGAAATGGTTCAGAGACAGCAACATGAGTCCTCCCCAGCATGGTGACAGCTCATAAAAGCTGGGAACCTGGTGCGCACTGCACAGCCTGCAGGTAGCTCAACAGGTTGGAACTGTCCTTTCCAGGTGCCTTAGTTGGTCTTGGTCTCTTCCAGGTACCTTGGCTGGTTCCTGCTAACTCAGGGCAGCTGGTTTGGACTTCGAGTCTTCTGGGCAGTTGGTTTGTCAGAGCATGACCCTTGGCAGTCTTTTTTTTTGTTTGTTTGTTTTTTGAGACAGGGTTTCTCTGTGTAGTTTTGGTGCCTGTCCTGGATCTCGCTCTGTAGACCAGGCTGGCCTCGAACACACAGAGATCTGCCTAGCTCTGCCTCCCAAGTGCCAGGATTAAAGGTGTGCGCCACCACCGCCCGGCTCCCTTGACAGTCTTTATTCCTTACTGTTTACCACTGTTGAGGGATGAGACCTGAGAGATAAATGCTGCTCATAAATGAGGCTTTATAAAGTCTCATGCAATAGCCAACTTTATTCAGAGCACCAGACAATTTAGACTTGGGGGGAGGGGTGTAAGAAAATTCACGTGATAGCCGGGTGGTGCACGCCTTTAATCCTAGCCCTCGGGAGGCAGAGGCAGGTGGATCTTTGAGTTTGTGGCCAGCCTGGTTTACAGAGTGAGTTTCAGGACAGCCAGGGCTACATAGAGAAATCCTGTTTCAAAACAAAATAAAATGAAAAAAAAGAAAGAAAATTCACAAAAATTCTCAGAGTTTAAGCTGTACAATCACAAGGACAAACCACATGTGGCAAAAACATGCTTTTTCTACAGAGGTATAAACATTTAATTCAATAACATCAGCAAGTAATAATGAGTCAACTGAAGTAAACTCACTCCTATCTGCTATACCCGGGGGAACACAAAAACACATTCCAAGAACAATTCTGTGTTTTAAAGAAATTGAGGCCACAAGACCCTGTTTCTCCCATGACCCAGAATTCTCCTTGCATGACTCCACTCTAGGACTGTGTGCCAACACTTTGGCAGGGAGCGGCCTAGTGAACCTGGTCAGTTTCAGGGTATTCCTGAAGCTATTTTGAGTTGCTTACCTGGCTATCTTAAAGCTTCCCTGAAAGTGGAACGTTTAAGTCTCAGGAAACAGCTTCAGAGGAGCTCTCCATGAAAACTAAAAAGTAAACTAGCTGAATATCTTCACATTACCTGAAGAGAATGTTTCTGCTTTCTGTCTTGGAATAGAGAGGAGATATCAGCGAGTATGAAAACATTAGAAGTGTTTCTCCTCCTGAACTTCACATCCTTGGGACTGACTTTGCTCGTCTTGTTCATTCCTTTATTCCAACATTGGTGATGTCTACGATGCTTTCCACTTTCCACTAAGTAAAGCTTTCTATGAAGTTCTCTGAGGATTTACAAATGAAGGTGTTTTTTCTTTTGGTGCCAATTGCCTACTATAGGACATAAGACGTATATAAAGGTAGTTGACTACACAGCAACATGAAAAGTAATAGGTGTCATATGGGAAATGCAACATTAAAAATAAAAGGAGAAAATTATGAAGAGATTGCTTCTAGCTGATGGGGTTGGTGGTATTTCAGAGAAACCTAAGAGAGGAAATATGAACTGAGCTTTGAACAGCTATAAACAGGTAGATATGGACAGCAAGTTTATTGTTGGCTGAAAAAAGTGTGTGTAAACAGCACACACAGGAAGGAAGGATGGGATGCATTCCAGACTCGGGAACCCAAGGAGCAGAGCAGAGTTAGTACAAACATCTCCGAATAAACCAGCAGTGTTTGCAGTCTAGGTTCTGCCCACTAATGACTATGTCACCACCATGTTTAGTTTCTTCCATTTCCAGCTTTTGTTATCGCAGATGGTGGAATAACCATCTGCCAAAACCTCAGGGTTATTATTGTGAGCATGAAATGTAGTGAAGCCTGTGTACACTCTTCAAGTTGTTATGGTCTGAATGCCCCTCAAAACGCCTGTGTTGAAACTTAATTGCCATCATAGTGGCATTTAGACTTCTGGGGAGTGTTGCATCTTCCTCCCTGTTGCCCAGCAAACATTTGTCTTGTGGCATCGTTTCCCCATGAGCAGAAGCTCTCCCTGGACTCCCATGATCTCACTCCACCAGTCCCCTACATAGTGGCTACACCTGTCCAGTCCTGTTCTCCCTGTCTCCATAGCAGTGTGAGAGTGGCCCTTTTGTGTGGTAATCTGGGCACGCATTTCCTATATTTCCTATGGGCCACACAGCCCTCCATAATCTCTCTCTCCCTTCTTCGTCACATCTCCCCTGGTGTCCACTTCCTATGTGCTGGTGCACACCACTGCCTCTCAGCAGACGTGCTCTTCTGCAAATTCCTTCTCTGCATTGGCACTACCTCGATTTTCTACTCAGTGCCCTTACAGTCCACCATCAAACCATAACATCAGCCCCTTTTCCACAAAGATACCCTGATGGTGATGCTGCTCATCAACTGGCCTTGGTGATTCAGTTCCTCTCTCAACACTTCACCCACAATAAGCTATTGGAGTATTTTCCATACACACTCTCATTGTTCATTGGTCTCCATGTCAGATACAAAGTCCTCTGTTGTTGTTTTTTCCAAGCTATGACATTTAGAACAGTTGGACCCAATATATTCTTGTTAAATGGATTCACAATGTACCCATAGACTTGGGCTTCAGAAAATCCTCCCCAAATCTTGGTTCTTCCTCGCCCTTTCTCTGATTGCCTATTCTATTGAGGTCTTAGAACCACAATTTCCATTCCAGTTCAGCCCGGCTGCAGATGTCTTCAGTCGGGAGTCAAAGGCTGGTCTCCGTTTTCAAGCAACACTAGTCTGGAGTGAAAGGAAAGCTTTCACATCCATCAACCACATTTCCCTCTCTTGCTGGCATCAAGGTTTCCATTACACATACATTTTGAAGAGCAATGGTTTTTGCTGTCGTTCTTCTTCCCCCTGACTTGTAAACAGAATTTTTACCCAACGGAAGTAATATCTCTACCCGCAGGAAAGAAAAATGGAAGTAATATCCAATTCAAACTCAAATCCAGCTCAGTTCTTGATATTGTCTCTGGGCCAGGCTACGTACGAGGGAACGTCTCCACACACACACTTCTTCGGCTAGAATCATTTATACAGTTGCTTCAATTTTGACACCACTGACGTTTAGGACTATACAATTATCTGTTGGGAGGGAGGGGGCTTTTCCTAGCATCAGAATGTTGTACAGCACCCATTGCTTCTACCCACTAGATGCCAGCAGTGTCCACACATTATGACAATGAAAAATGGCTCGAAACAGTAAGTATTTCCAGGGCAAAATCACTCTTGGTTGAGAATGACTGACTTAGTTAATTCTGGTTATCACTTAGATTTTAGCTAATATGTTATTACCTCTTTAAAGCCCCCCTTAGCCCCTTTGATATATCAAATGCCTCCTCCTTAGTTACTTCATTAATTTTATGTGTATGGGTGTTTTGCTTGCATGTATATCCATGCACCATGTGAATGTCTGGTGTCTTTGGAGCTGTAACAGGGCATCAGATCCCCTGGAACTGAAGTTACAGTTGTATGGTGTGCCATGTGGGTACTAGGAATTGAACTTGAGTCCTTTGAAAGAGCAGCCAGTGCTCTTAACCACTGAGTCACCTCTCCAGACCCATATTCTCAGTTCTTTTAATATTGTATGCTTGCCAAGTGGTGGTGCATGCCTTTAATCCTAGGACTCAGGAGGCAGAGGCAGGTGGATCTCTGTGAGTTCAAGGCCAGCCTGGTCTACAGAGTGAATTCCAGAACAGGCTGCAAAGCTACACAGAGAAATTCTGTCTCAAAAAAAAAAATACTATATACTATTCCTTCATAATATATATTAAGGTTAAGAGAGCTTAGAGGAGCGGGAGACCCCAGCTGGATCAAGAACAGAGAGGGAGAACAAGGAAAGAGAGACCATGATAAATGAAGACCCCATGGGAATAGGAAGAAGCAAAGTGCTAGAGAGGTCCCCAGAAATCCACAAAGATACCTCCACAATAGACTACTGGCAATGGTCGCGAGAAAGCCCAAACTGACCTAGTCTGGTGATCGGATGGCCACATACCCTAACTGTCACGGTAGAACTATTATCCAATGACTGATGGAAGTGGATGCAGAGATCCACTGCCAGGCCCCAGGTGGAACTCCGTGAGTTCTATCGGCGAGAAAGAGGAGGGATTGTATGAGCGAGAATTATTGAGACCATGATTGGAAAAAGCACAGGGACAAATAGCCAAACTAGTGGAAACATTTGAACTATGAACCAAAAGCTGAGGAGCCCCCAACTGGATCAGGTGCTCTGGATAAGTGAGACAGTTGATTAGCTTGAACTGTTTGGGAGTGGGACCAGGACCTGTCCTTAGTGCATGAGCTTGCTGTTTGGAGCCCGGACAGGGGAATCCGTGGCCGATGTGTAAAATTAAATTAAATTATAAAATAAAAAATTACTATATGCTATTCCTTCATAATATATATTAAGGTTTGTAGTTATCTAATTATTAGTGTGTATATTTGAGTTCTCTAAACAGAACCAATAGGATATATACGGAGGATTTATTTCATTAGAACAATTGGCTGATGTGATTATAGAGGCTGAGAAATCCCTGGATAGGCTGTCTGAAAAGTAGGTAGTAGGTGCCTTTGGGTGAAGGGATGCATGACTAGAGCTCAGGAAGCTGATGACATCATTCTCAGTCCCCACCAATGATTGGAGAATTCTGGGAGTACTGATCCAAATCCTGAGTCTCTGGACCAGGCAAGCTGTAATTTTGAAGTCCAAAGGCAGGAGAAGAAGGAATGTTGAGGTCCAGAAGGAAGGCAATCTCTTTCTTTCCCTCTTGTTCTTTCCGAGCCCCCAGCTACTGTGATGGTTCCTGTCCACATCTAGGGCAAATCTCCCACTCCCCCCACTGAGTCACATGCTACCCTCCTCCAGCTCCCAGTCGTAATCCATACCTTCCAGTTCTCTTAGCATTCCTCAATTCAGTCAGGCTGACCCCTAAAACCATCCATCACAGAATGTTTCTAGGCCAGCAGAACTGAAACAGCACACACCTGCTAGACTATGCCTTGCCCTTAGCTCGGTACCTGGCTCATATGCTGGGCTCCATGAAAGAACTGTATAATTTCTGCCCCAAACTCAAAAAAATCTTAAGTATGGTCCCATGACCAGAGGTCTTTAAGAAGTAGTGTCATTTGCAAAGGATGGAGGCTTTTAATATTTTTTCTGAAAACCTGAAAGACAGGGAAGAGCATCATAAAAACCAACAAGGCAGAAGAATCTGATAAGCCTTTCGAAATGGGAAGGGACAGACATACATAGATGTTTGTGTTTGCAGTAAGTGTTTGATGGTGGTTGACACCCAGCAGGAGCCACAGCTCCCATGAGGCCCTAGTCTACAGAAAGGATTTTCTGATCTGGACCATGGCAAGCAGCAGTGGCAAGGGACCCAGGACAAGTTAGCAGAACAGGTGAGGAATTTGCTCCCAGCTTCTCAAGCATACTGTGTATGTGGCTAAATTCAAAACAAAAGCTGTTTTCCTTCCCTTTAATAAATGGATAACGGATCATCTTCTTTTTGGAGATGTTAACAAAATAGGAACTAAGCCATTTCCTCTTGTCTCCCTAAACTTGTTTTTGCCTTTCTTGCTCTAAATTGTTTATGTTTTGTCTTGTTTGCTGTTTATTTGAAGGGTGTTAAGAGTCAGGGTGTGGGCAGGAAAAATAAAAACCTGGTAAGAGATGGTTTACAAAGTGTGTTAGGAAACCACAAGGCTAGTGCTATTTCTAAGGTCCAGGGAAAGGGGAGGCACTCCGGTCCCCTCTTTCACTGTGCCTAAGCGGAAAAGGCGGAATGAGGAGAGCGGCTGTGTGCAGTGATCTGTGGCCTTCAGAACAGGGATGAGGTGACCAGGAGGTGAGGGAGCACAGAAATAAATCAGCAGTAAACTTTCCCATTCTCTGCTGCCTCACGTTTCTACCTTTTATTGATAGCGATCAAGTCCTGAAGCAGGAAGGTGGTCTACTGGATGGAGCTCCTGGGGCCCCAAACAGCATGGGAAAGGGCAGAGAATAGACCTAATGCCAGAGAAACCTCATTTCGGACATGACTGCCAACAATTTGTAAGTGAATGTGGATTTTCCAACAAAGCTTCTATGAGGAGATGGTATATACTCTGAAAGTCGATACATCATGAAGAAACTGTGTGTGGCTATCTCACGAGATTTGGTCACTTTCCTTGTCCCTGGAGGTCCTGCCATGCTACAGAGCTGGATGCAATGACAAATACATGGAATGAATTAAACTAAACTTGGCATCTGCCTCCCTCCTGCAGGCAGGGGTGTTAGAGGTCTCAGGATGCCACTGCTTCCCCATTCACCTTTTCTATGATGGAAAGGGAGACGTGAGGAGAGCCATCAAGACTTAAGTTGCTTCCCAATTTTGTTTCTAAATATGAAGTTGCTCAGCTAGACACCGTAACTTATCCCAGTCTTCATGTGGGCTGCAGAAGAAAGCAAAGAGCAGATGACCAGGGATTATTTTCCAGGAGGAAAATGCAGAGAAGATGGGAGCAGAGAGTCGTCAGGCTCTGTGTCTTGCCTTCGGGAACTCCTCTGCCTTCACTCTTGTTTCCAGGGAAGACTGGAGAACCTCTTCATTAGGGCATCTTGGAAAATTCAGAGGGGAATCTTCAGGAACAATCTCAATGCTTGCTATGTTCTACCGGCTTCCACGAATTAAATCACAACTTCTCAGCATATGCAAAATGAGTTACTTGTCTGTTTTGGAGACAGTCTCAAGATGAAAGCTGGCAGGTCTGGAACTCTCTAGGTAGATCAGGCTGGCCTTGAACTCATAGGAAGCCATCCTATGCCAAGTGCTGGGATTGAAGGTGTGGGCACAACTGGCTCATGGTTGGTGGGAGAGACAACGTAAGAATTCAGGGAGGACATGTCTTGCTGTGTAATCAGAATTTGATTGCTGCCACAAATTAGGTTGCCCCCACAATATGAGTTGAGCTCTCACTTCTGGCTTGTTGTATCACATGTTCTCTGTCTCTCCAGGATGCTTACAGTGTATTTTTACGGCTGCTAGTGTGTGCTGACATCTGGGAGAGCATGACATTGTGAGAAAGTCATTTATATTTGGCAGAGGGGCCTTTATTTTTAAAATGAAGAGCACGTTCATCCTTTTAAAGATTGTCAGAGCCACAGAGTCCTTCTCTGAGTGGAGCCTAGGAGTTATTCACAGTCAAGCTACAGTGACTAGGAGAGAGTCATAAGGCTCTGTTCCTGCACAAGAAGTGGCCCTAGAAGAGGGAAACTTGGAGAAAGAGGCATCAAAGTAGAATTGGAAAGTAGACGAGAACAGATCAGATTCATCATGTCATTTTAGCTGAGCCGTCACTGGCATCTTCCCTGGCTCTAACCCATGGAGGAAGACCCTGCGGGCAGGACTCAATCCACCCTGGGAACTAGGTTTGCACCAAAGCCTCACCCTGACCCAGATCAGTGATCATGAAACAGCAGAAAACCAGCATGCCTTCCCTTAAGACCTTGGTGGTGGAGCATTGGAATAGACATGGCTGTTAAATCCGAGAAAGGGGTCAACATGTGCCTTAGGTCCCCCTGCCATGCGGTTAGCGACACAGATTCTTATGTGTACCCATTGACGAACTGGAATCAAGAGACTATTCTCAACCTGGAGTGTCAGTGAACTAGAGGGGACTCCGTTTAGAAATGTGAACCAAATGTGAGAAAGAGGAGAGGGACCTGGCATGTTTTTCTCCTCATGAGGAAAGGCTCATTGAAGAAATCTCATCTTCAACCAAGGTGTTCATTACAGAGGAACAGTGTACTTCACACTCTCAGAAGCATCTGTAGTTTTGAACTATTTTTTTCTTATATGTATACATTTGCAACATTCACATTTATGACATTTGTACTTCTCTTGAACCCACTGGAGCCGGCCAAGGGGAAATGAGCCTCTCAGCTTGTAGAAATGTGGAGGGAGTGATTCCAAAATAAGGAAATAAAAAAGCCATAAGATGTTCATGTTTGCATCACAGGCTGTTCCTTGGTACAGAGGCAGGGCTGGAGGACCAACCTCAGTGCTTTTAGAAAATTCTTTTGATGTTACAAAAAGTGAGAAGAACCTAAAATTTCTTCCAAATGTGCTGCACTCACAGTAGATGTAGGAGGCGTTCTGTCTTGGATGCTGCTGATAAGATCTTTTACATTTTTCTTTTTTCTTTTCTTCAAAACAGGAATAGAGGCCTCTGGTTATTGTTATTTGTATCCTTTATTACTCCGAGGGCATTAAGAGTTGTCAGCACACACTGCTAGTATTTACTCCCTGGGTAAAATTCCAGTATTTGAGGCCTTTTCAAATGATTGAAGGTGCTATGAGCCTGCTAGTTGCAATCAGAATAAAAATAATAGGCCCTCTGGATAAGTGAGACAGTTGATTAGTTTGAACTGTTTGGGAGGCATCCAGGCAGTGGGACCCGGACATGTCCTTAGTGCATGAGCTGGCTGTTTGGAACCTGGGGCCTATGCAGGGACACTTTGCTCAGGGCGAGGTAGGGGAGGTGGGGGGAGAGGGGGTAGGAGTAGGGGAGGAGGACAGGGGAACCCATGGCTGATATGTAAAATTGAATTAAATTATAAAAGAAAAAAATAATAGTATATGATATATATATAACTGCTATCATGTATATATATATATATATATATATATATATATATATTTAAGAAGCAAACTGCTATCATGTATATATATATATATAAACCAAGTAAACAAAGGGCTGGAGAGATGGCTTAGCAGTTAAGAGTACTGACTGCTCTTCTAGAGGACCCAGGTTCAATTCCCAGCACCCACATGGCAGCTAACAACTGTCTGTAATTCCAAGATCTGACACCCTCATACATACATATATACAGGCAAAAGACCAATGCAAATAAAAACAAATAAATTAAAAAAACAAAAAACTGGGATGTAACCTATAGCTGGGGGTGGGGTGGGGAGGAGAATTGGACTTTGTGGAGCCTAGACTTCCTATCTTTTAATGCAACGATAATGCCTATCTTATATGGTGTGTGTGCTAGATACAACGCTGGTCACGCAGATACAAGGCAGTTACCTAGAAACACCGGTGTCAATATCTTGCTGGACCTGATTAGCACATGCTTATAAAAGTTGATAACTACATTTTCAGGAATTCTGCTAGCCGGTTGCCAAACTATTGGTAGCTTAGAAGCACAATGGAAGCACTCACACCATAAATGTCTGCAATCATAAACAGGGTTTCCCTAGGTTGGCAGCCAATGATTTCCATGCATTCTGCTCATGCTCATAAAAAATGTAAGTTATTTTTTTTCTTGGAATTCAGTTTTCTTTCCTCCTCCCACTTCTGTATCTGAGTTGTGATAGGGTTTTGCTCTGTAGCACAGGCTGGCTTTGAACTTGGCCTTCTTGCCCCTTTTTTCTCGGCCTCACCATTGCTGGGATTGCAGGTGTGTCATGTTCTGCTCAATTTCTTGTTTGATTTCCTAAAAATATGGTTGACTAAATAGTTTGGGCATAAATGTCTTGAAAGTGTGACTTTGTTCAGTGCAACAAAAATCTCTCTCTTTTGCTTTGGTTTTTTGAGATAGTTTCTCTGTGTAGCCTTGGCTGTCCTGGAACTCACTCTGTAGACCAGGCTGGCCTCAAACTCACCTACCTCTGCCTCCAGGGTACTGAGATTAAAGGCCTGTGTCATCACTGCCTACCTGGGATAAAATCTCTTTTAATAAAAAATGTCATTGGGCAGCAGTGGCACACTGTTATAATCCTAGCACTAGGAAGGTAGAGGCAGGCAGATCTCTGTGAATTCAAGGCCAGCCTGGTCTACAAAGTAATGCCAGGACTGTTACACAGAGAAACTCTGTCTCAAAAACAAACAAACAAACAACAACAACAACAAAATAATAAAAGGAAAAAACTGAGAGACTGGATTCCAGGTATCAGCAAGCTTTGTGGTTACAGTCTTATTTCAGGCTGACTACTGTACGAGCCTCCCCTCCACATTGAAGAACTTCGATTAGTCTTGCTTGCTTTGGGTGAAGGTTGGACCACTCACAGCTCCACAGATAAATCATGGTAGATTCTTCAGTTGTGGAGATGAGATTTCTCTGCAACAGTGACTTGTTTAGTGGTACCCATTGTGACTACGCTGTGGCTTCCATTCCTAATACAGACATATTATTAGAGAGATTGTATCCTTTTGTGTTCATCCTCTATGGTGTGAAGATGTAACCTTCGGGCAACCAGCAGGTAGGGTAAAATGCTAACTTCCTCTGGGGCTCGGAGCAGAAAAGTAGAGAGTGTATTTCTGTGACATCATTGAGCCACTACTTAAACCCTGAACTTGCCTTTCCCCAGTAAAAGTAATTTAAACTGTGGTGACATCTTCCTTTTATTTGAAGCCCAAAAGCTTTCATTTTAATGCATGGGAGAAAATACATTGCAGATACAGCTGCCCTTTCAAAGTTCTCCTGGCTGTAACTTGTAATCAACACCTACTTATAGAGATCATTCTACTTCCAAATCTTGAAAGCACAGAGACCAACATAAGAGAAGAGCATATAATGGGGGTGAGAGCATATAATGGGGGTAAGAAGATAAGGAATGGGGATTTGCTTAACTACTGTAGTAGAGCCAAGCATGGGTAGACCTCACTTTGAAGTCTTCTAGGTACAATACCATAGTGACCCTTTTAGGGTTATTCTTGAGGTTATTTCACCCTGAGTCATTCTGAAATCGTCCCAGAGATTCACTCATGGCTGAAAGAATGAACGATGAAGACATAAAGCAGTGGTGAAGGTATAGACAGATGCTGTGAAAACAGAACCTACTCTGCAGTCACACACAGACTTGGTTCTCTGTCTGCTCCCATGACAAGCTTTTCCAGACTTCACATAGGAAGACTGGGCCTGGGACACGGGGAACAGGTCTCAGAAGGCATACAGACAGCCCCATGCTCTTCATCTCCTCACGGCCGTAGTCCCTGACTCATCTCTTCTCTCTGGAGTCTTTCAGCTTGTCTCATGCTAACGTCTTCCCATACTCCAAAGGCTCTGAGCTTCAGAGGGCCCAGCTGCCAGGCTGATGCCTAAGAGGGACAACAGTAATGGTGAGAAGGCACATCAGGGCCTCAGCCCTGGGAAATGGTAGAGAGTGCTAGGAAGTCTGTGCATGGCTTCTGATGCTGCTTAGAGTGTATCAAATCTTCCCTTTTCCATTTGCTGAAAACTCCCATGGAACTGAAAGAAACCTCTGTCTGGTTTATTTCAAAGGAGAGTTTGTAAAAAAAAATCTGAACATTATCCAAGTAGGTTCTTACTGGGTAATTTTGAGAGCTAAATATTTCAACTGTTCAAAAATATTTCTTTTTCATATTACTCAAAGGGAATGGGAATGGAGTTGACATCAGATGCATTTTCTTTTCTTTTACACATATTCTCTCTCTCTCTCTCTCTCTCTCTCTCTCTCTCTCTCTCTCTCTCTCTCAGATTTAAGCACATTTAGAAACTATTTTTAAGGCCCAAACTGCTACCTAATAAATGTTCAAGTCAATTTCAGAAAGGAAGGGTGCTCCTGCATAGTATTCTTATTATTTGGGGTCAATGAACTCTGAATTTTTTTTTTGTTTTGTTTTTTGTTTTGGACAGGGTTTCTCTGTGTAGCTTTGGTGCCTGTCCTGGATCTCACTCTGTAGACCAGGCTGGCCTCGAACTCACAGAGATGCACCTGGCTCTGCCTCCTGAGTGCTGGGATTAAAGGCATGCGCCTCCACCGCCTGGCTGAACTCCGAATTTTTAAGCCATTACAGACCCAACCTGTTTCCATGTTCAGATGGCAGGTGAAGAAGTTAGAAAGAATATAGCAGGGCCCCTCTAGGGGCAGGGCCCTTATTTGAGGTTGGAATTCTACAAGGGATGTGTAAAGGATTATGTACCCCCACCTCACCACCTCCACATCCAGGAAGCAGGCTCGAAGAGGGAAGCGACTGTGCTGAGGCTATAAGCCCGCTACAATGTTATCATTCAAAACAAGGCTGAATAATTTGAGGGACAGAGACACATTCAAGTTACCCCAACAAGCGTTGAAAGGAGTGACTCACCCCTGTGGGTGACTTTAAAAGGACCAGGGAACCCAAGAAGAACCATGTATCCTAGCCACCAAGAGAGTAAGGACTGTCAGAGTCAGGTGGAAGAGAAAGGAGGAATTGTCCAGCTCCTGCCTTCAGGTGACTCCTCTGGCCTTCCTGGTCTCATTATTGCTGCTTTCTTGTCGTTTTTGCCCTGTCATCGCACGGTTTCTGTTTCCTTTAGCCTTTCTGCTCTTGTGTGGATCCAATGGCACCCCGTAGTTTCTCTCAGCGGCTGCTTCAGCTCCACAGCCAGCCTCATTTATTGCTTCCTCATTCTGACTTCCAGGGAGAATTTTACAACCCAGTTCATCTTTTCTTGGAGCCCCTCCATCCTGTGGTTTCACTTTCTGTGGTTTCGGTTACTCATGGTTAATGTCAGTCTGAAAAGTATTAAGTGGGAAATTCCATAAATAAATAATTTATAGATGTAAAAATTGTCAGCTGTTTTGAGTGGCATGATGAATCTTTTGTCATCTGTTCCATCTCACCCAGGACATGAATCATCCCTCTTTCCATCTCACCCAGGACATGAATCATCCTTTTCCCCCAGCACACACACACTGTATATTCTACCTGCCTACTTGCCATTCACTGGTTACCTTAGTTGAAAGACGATACAGCTCTTCATGTTTGTGTGGAGATGTGCCTTGGCTTTAGTAATTTTTTTTTTTGTTGTTGTTGTTTTGAGACAGGGTTTCTCTGTGTAGCTTTGCGCCTTTCCTGGAACTCACTTTGGAGACCAGGTTGGCCTCAAACTCACAGAGATCTGCCTGCCTCTGCCTGCCTCTGCCTCCTGAGTGCTGGGATTAAAGGCATGCACCACCACTGCCCGGCAGTAATGTCCCCAGACCTCAGGCGTAGTGACAGAAGCAGTGTAGGTATGTCCAACAGAAGCCATGGTGTCTTCCTTAACTTAATAAGGCAAAAAAAAAAAAAAAAAAAAAAATGTGCTGCTGTTACTGAGATCTGTTATGGTAAGAGTAAGTTGATAAAATCAATCATGAAGAGCAATGTGCTGGTTTTCATGTCTTATTTTAAGGTGTAAATGTTTCAGGAGCAACATGTAATCAGTGCTTCGTTATAGAGTTCTCTGGACCAGACATTCACTGGGGGCTTAGAATACCTCTCTCAAGGACAGGGAGGGCTCTGTTGCTTGACATCCTGAGGGTGGATGCTTTGGTTGCAGGCCGGTGTAATCTAGGAAGTGGATCATGTGGCTCAAAACTGGACTGTCTACTGCTTAAGAGCAGTGGCTAGTGGTGGGCTCTGTGGTTGGTATGTTTGTGAAAATATGTGCGGATGTAGTTCAAGTAACCTCAAACCAAATTTTCAGGATTTGTTTCTAACTGTGTGCGTGTGTTTGTGTGGACATGTGTGTTTTATTCTGAATGTGAAATTTAGGCAGAAACTACACAATAGGACATCTCAGTTAGATCCCTACCCCCTCCTTGAGCCTTTTTGAGCATGTGATAGAAAGGGCTCACTGAGTCACTTGTCCCCTCTCCAATTCCCTACCATTTTATTTCCTTAGTTCTTCCATCTAAAATGACACAATTTCTTCTATAACCTATTGCCCCCACCAACTGTAAGTCCTTATAAGACAGGGACTTCCATTTGGCTGGTCCTAGTCACTATCTTAATTTTCAGTATATTACATGGTGCCTGGCCCACAGAAACACTTGTTGAATGAATTAACAAGTAACTGGGATTGGGAAATGCATAAGAGAAAATACTGATGTGGAGCCTCCGACCTCTAGTGAGCCCGAGGATAGCCTGGTTCTTGTTTAAAGTGTATAATCCTTGCAAATATTCTCACTAAGGGGTTCTGGGAAAGAACCCAGGATTCTCTGTTGTGATCAATCACTCTGGGCAACTGTGATGTGTGTGCTTGAAGGATAACAGTTGATAAACACTGCTGCAGATGAACTTCAGAGATCTTCCCTTGGAGATTCCCTACCCACTCAATACAAGGACAAGCATGAGACCACAAAGGGCCCAGCACTTGGAAGGTTGGAACCCACCCCATTTGTCAAAGACTGTTATGACCAATGGTTCATCAACTGTTGCCTCCCACTAGGTCAGAAAGACCTGATCAAATGAAAGGTATTAAATCTAACTCAAGATCCAACTGAAAACCCTTCTCAGAGTGCAGTGAGGGGCTTCTGAAGTGGCAATATTCAGAGCAGAGAAAACTCAGAGCTTTAAATTAGGATATACACAGTTTTTTCCTTCACCATTATTAACATCCTTGATAGACAAGACATTATGAGTTACTGTAAAGAAGAGGAAAAAGATTTTTTTAAATAGTCTTCACAATGGTCCAAGGGAGTAATTCTTTCCATTCACACTTAATGGATGAACCACAGAGAAGTTAGGAGACACACCCAAGGTGGTACAAACGAGAAGCCCATGTACTTGGACCTGAGAAACTATGTGTTGACTTTTCTGCAAAAGAGCATTCTTAGTGTGGGTGATGTCATCCAAACACTCAAGCCACATAATAATATCAGCTCAAGCCAGAGTTTTCCACACAGGCCAATGTAACTCTTTGGTACAAGGAGGAGGTTGTGTTTTCTGCCTTTGGCAGTTATAAGGCTCCAGAACTTGTTGGTCACCGCACACTGCTGTGGAAACACCAAGCATGTCTTAACACAAGGAGAAAGATTCATGTTGGGTCACGGTTCCTGAACTATCATCCTCTGATTGGCTGGTGCCATGGCTTCAGGACGTAAGGCAAACTGTATGAAAATGCAGATCAACCGAGAGGCAGAAAGACAGCAGGAGACAAGGGTGCTGAGGAAAAAAAACCAGATCCTTCCAGGACATGTCCCCAATGAGTTATTTCCTCTAAGATGGTTCTGCCCCCTGCTTTCTATCACCCCCTCGTACTGCCATCAAATTATAAATTCATGCCCACCAATGCATTAGCCCACAGTGAGGGTAGAACCTTGTGATCTAGGCACTGCCCAAAGCCCCTCAGCAAATGAAAGCTTTCCCATTGCGAGCTGAAGTAAATATTTTTCTTCGAAAGTTGATTTCCTCAGGTATTTTGTCAGACTAACAAAAGGTAACAACCCCCCACTGCTGCTATCCGGTCTCACTATTCACAGTAGGCAGAATGAATGCTGTAATTAGAATGTAAGCATTCTCCTAGAATTCATTTGTTAGAAATTTAAGCTCCTAACACATACGTTGATGGCATTTTATGGTGTTTAGAGGCAGGGCCTTTGGGAGGTGATTGGAAGAGTTTGCAAGAGTGAAACCTCCACAGTATCATTATTATATTTACAAACAGGAGAAAAACCCAAGCCGGAGCACTTAATCTGCCTTGCCATCTCATGCTCTCTGCGTGTTATGTTCCAGCAAGAAGGCCATCCCCTAGGAAATACTGGCTCCGTGTTCTTAGAATTCTGAGCCTGGGGAACTGGGGGACAATTAAATTATTCTTTTAAAATACTTTTCAATCTGGGGTTTTTGTTTTTTATCAATGAAGAGTATTGTAATACTCTGACCTTCTGGTAGTTTCTCTTAGCTCACCATGTTCTGTGACTACTTGTTTTTCAGGTATTAAAAAAATAAATAATAAAGCCTTTGAAGACAGTTGCCATTTTCTGTAAGTAAAAGCTTCCCCCTGACTGGTTTTAAGTTATTTACATGATATTCATGGATGTGGCCTTGGGCGGCCATGGATGTCAGACTACCAGCCTCTTGAGTCTATAAAAGCAGGTTCTAGCATACCACTACCTCTGGGATCTTCACTGTTTTCTTATACTAGAATGACACCCAAGTCTCTCCACTGCCCCAGAAGCACTTCTAAGCTAACTCTCCTAGGTCTTCCATCTGAAGTGCAGATATTGCCAACCTTGCCTGGGAACAGTGTTGGTCCTACCTGTTTGTAAGACCCCTGTGTTTCCCTCTGTACAGAAGCATCCACTGCACTGTGCATAGTACTTAGAACATAGTGCATAGTAAGTCACCGTGTTTATTGGATAGATGAAAGAGTGCATGTGTGCTTGCCTTATGGCTCATGAAAGAGGCTCTTGTGAGCAGCTGTCTGCACAGTATGAAGCCAGGCAGAACATATTCACTATCAATGTAAATGATGCATCTGGGAACGACTTCCCAAGGGTTGAGATACTGCTCAGTCTCATCTCACTGAGAGGCTGTGCCCAAGTGATCAGTAACTCATGTCTTCTCCATCTTGTGCCACTTTTTCTTACTTGTGAAACTCCTGGGAGGCATCTGGAAGTAGATGAGAACCTGTGCAAGGTGAAGGGCATCTGTGTAAGCTGAATGCCTTGCTTACCTTTGTCTGTGAGAATGGTGACAAGAAAGCTGTCAGGATGGTGAGTAGATGGACTGACTGGTGGGATGGTGGGATGGTGGGATGGATAGTGGGATGGTGGGATGGTGGTGATGGTGGATGGTGGGATGGTGGGATGGTGGGATGGATGGGTGGGATGGTGGGATGGGATGGTGGGATGGATGGTGGATGGTGGGATGGTGGGATGGATGGTGGGATGGTGGGATGGTGGGATGGATGGTGGGATGGTGGGATGGATGGTGGGATGGTTAGTGGGATGGTTGGTGGGATGGTGGGGATGGTGGGATGGATGGTGGGATGGATGGTGGGAAGGTGGGATGGATGGTGGGATGTATGGTGGGATGGATGATGGGATGGTGGGATGGATGGTGGGATGGTGGGATGGATGGTGGGATGTTGGGATGGATGGGTGGCGATGTGGGATGATGGTGGGATGGTGGGAATGGATTGGTGGGGATGGATGTGGGATGGTGGCCATGGTGGGGATGGTGGGATGGTGGGAATGATGGTGGGAATGGTGGATGGATGGTGGGATGGATGGTGGGATGTATGGTGGGATGGTGGGATGGATGGTGGGATGTTGGTGGAAATGGTGGGATGGTGGGATGGATGGTGGGATGGATGGTGGGATGGATGGTGGGATGGATGGTGGGATGGTGGGATGGATGGTGGGATGGTGGGATGGATGGTGGGATGGTGGCATGGTGGGATGGTGGGATGGATGGTGGGATGGATGGTGGGATGGTGGGATGGATGGTAAGATGGTGGCATGGTGGGATGGTAGGATGGTGGATGGTGGTGGGAGGGAGCTGGGGCTGAGTAACACTCAAGAGGGAGAGTTGAGTGTTACTAACTCATTCCTTACATGTTTTGGGGACTTAGAGATGGGGAACATTCTATACTTAAAAGTTGGTATAATACTGTACCCTCTTTAAAAGAAAATTATAAGTAGCAATAGATTATTTTGATTCTCTGTAATAAAAACAGACAAAAAGTAACAAGCTCCTTATAGCAGGGTTTGTTTCTACAACTATGAGAAGTACAATATAGGGCAGGCAAGTCAGCCCAGTGGATCAAGGTACTTGCTGTAAAAGCTCACAATCCGAGTTCCAGTCTGGGGACTACTATGGTGAAAGGAAAGAATGGACTCCCAAAGGTTGCTCTCTGACTTCATGTTCATACTGTGGCATATTCCTGTCCACCCACCTGTCCAAAATAAATGAGTAAATGTAAAACAAAAAATAAATCAAAGTTAAAAAACTGAAACTTCTAAGCCTCCTGGACACCTATGGAAAATATCCACGTGTCCATGGCTTTGTCCTTTCTTGTACCCTCACCTCCAAGGGACAGTCAGTGCATGCCTGGCACATGTTCACATGCAGCAACACAGACAGGAAGTACAGCGCTGATAGCTGGCTCCACCATGAAAGCTTTTGGCGTCAGCTGAAGGGAATGGGGACTCTGGCTTCCTGGGTCTGCTGCTGTGATCCAGGGCATGAGCATTATTAAAGGCCTTTCTCTTCCTTCTTTGTTTCCATGACTCTGCACATTCTGTCCCTGTTTCCAAAGCACGTCAACGTAAGACACAAGTTTCCAGAGCCAGCTGTAGTTGGAGCTAAGAAAACACAAGTCTCAGTCTTTGTCTTTAAGAACTTTATGGGTATGGGGTTGGGGATTCAGCTTAGTGGTAGAGCGCTTGCCAAAGCACAAGGCCCTGGGTTTGGTCCTCAGTTCCAGAAAAAAAAAAAAAAAAGAACTTTATGGGTAAATTATTTTTTTTTTATATGGGTCGCTGATCCCCACGGTTATGGATGTACCTCAGTGTGGACTGAGTTCGAAATTTCAACTATCTCAGCAGAAGGTCCATAGTGTCCATTGGCTTCCAAAAGGTTTCCCAAACCTACAACACTCAGAGGCCCATTCTTAACAGAATCAGGTTGCAATGGAAATATCAGGAAGGTCTGTCTCTGTCTCTGTCTCTCTGTCTCTGTCTCTCTCTCTCTCTCTCTGTCTCTCAGACAGGGTCTCCATGTAGTCTTGGCTGTCCTGGAACTTACTATGTAGACCAGGCAGACCTCGAACTCACAGAAATCCACCTGCCTCTGCCTAAAATTAAGGGTGTGTGTCATCATGACTGGCATGCAGAAAGTCCATGCACACCAAGCACAGTGAGAAATCTCACAGCTGCCATCCTGAAGGAGCAAACAGATGAGCTTGACCTCAGACAGGTGAATTATGAGCCTGACTGTCGAGAGTCCATAGAAGAACTTGGACAAGTGGGGTGAAATCCTGGCTGCAGCAGCCCCCCTTGCTTTTAAATGGACAATATACACAGTGTTTGGAAAGTTGGACAGCATAGACAAACTAATTTTCTAACACTGTGCTAAATCTATTTTTATTCAATCTTTTCAGATAAGATGAAAGACTTCTCAATTTAAACCGAGGCCAGTCGTTCATCTGAGAAAAAGTGTAGTCAGCACTCTCTTTGTTTCTAGACTTTTGGAACCACCTTTCATCTACTGAATGTGAAAGACGTTTATTTGAAATACTGTTTGGAACTGAAGAAAAGATTCTTGAGCATATTACTTGAAAACAGACTAGCATGGTGCTCAAACTGGTTTATCTCCTCAGACTGTTCAATATCCCCTGTCTACAGGTTGTTGACACAGTCTTTAGTTTTAGTAAAAGGAAAGTTTTGTGGTTCCCAAAAAGACAAGCTAGCTTCCCAGTGAAGGGCTCATGATTCTACACTGCTCTACACTCCATCAGCCACTAGGCACCAGTGGTCAGGTGTATAGCTGCCTGTCATTTTAGTCCCTTTATCCATCCATTTCTTTGAACTCCAGTGTTGGCAAGATACCTAGCATTTCCCTATGTGGTCTTCTCTGTGGCAGATGACTGTCTTGGTCTGCAGGGTAACTCAGCTCTTCAGAGACGAACTCAGTCACATCTATTCTCATGAACCTGGTTTTGTAAAAATGCTGGCTACAGAATAGGAATCCTAGAGGAGTCTGGTATTTCCCCGTGAAGTGAGCAAGCCCTGAAATATGTTCCCAGTACTCTGTGCTAAGCATCAGGTGGTGAAGGGTTGGTTAATAGACTGGCTTCCTCCTGGCTCTTGTCCTGGGCTCACGTCACATCACAATGTCCTCTACTGTGGGAGTGGGACAAGCCCTGAGTAAAGGAAGTCCTGAGTGAACGTGTGCCATTGACATGGGTGAGTCCATGTTACCGACTGCAGCCTTAGTTCCACAGAAATAGCAAGTCTTCCCTGTCTCCCCAGGGTGAGGCTGAGAGACATAGCAAAGCCTTCCTCTGGCCTATGTGTGGCTGTTGATAGCATGTGCAGAAAATGTCCACCATAGCTTTCTCTCCATGGGGAGAAGATTGCTCACCTACGGAGACTGCTCTTGCTGGAACCAGCTAAGCCTGCCTCCTTATCCAGCTGGATATAGTAACCCTGCCTCCTTGTTTATTTCTATTAATAACCTCACCTCCTTGTTCACTTGTATGCAATAACCCTGCCTCCCTATTCAACTGTATAGAATAAACATGCTGAGCTTCTCCTGTTGCTGGGAGCTGTGGAAAATGGCATCTCAGTTTTCATTGTTGTTTAGAGAGAGCTCAAGAGCATGTGCAAGTCAGAGGACAATTTACAGGAACAGGACTTGGTACTCTTCTTCACTATGTGGGTTCTGGAGACTAGAGTTGGGTCATCACGCTTGGTAGCAAGTGCCATTATCTGCTGAACCACTCACCACTGGCCTTAAAATGGTATAGCTACTTGAAAAACTATAAGGCATTTCTTTATAAAGTTCAGTATAAAACAACCCTGAGATTGAGCAATTTGATTTCTAGGTATTTACTAACTGAAGGGAAATAATATTAATCAAAGTGCATAATATTAAGCAAGGTCATCCAATCTTAGAATGAAAAAAATCTGCATGTTTTCCTGAATATGTGAACCCTAGTGTATTAGGTGTTCATTTTGCTCTAGTAGGCTATAAAGCTAGTTGTTTTTCTAGTTTAACCCTGGCATGGATTTTTCATTTTTCTTTTTCATTTTCTTTTGTGGAGGTGGGTAAGTGCCTTTGTTTTGTATAATGTAATTGGTAATCCAAAGCTATACTCTGTGACTTTGAAATCGTTATTCTAAGTGCATTGAAGTTCTTTACAATAAAGTGATTTTTTTATCATTTAAAAAAAAGTGAAAGCAAATGTCCATACAAAGACATGAGCTAAAAGCCAGAAACAGAATTCTGACCTTTAGAAATAATAATAAATGTAGGCTGATTAATCTGCTACATTTGTGGCAACTTATTAGTATAAAAAAATGAACACACAACCCTAGTGTTTATTAGCAGGTGAGTGTATAAAAACATTGTAGCTTTTTCCTTCAGTGAATGCTACTTACCAATAAAAAGAAGCCCTCTACTGATAGGTGGTAAAACTCAGCATCATAGAAATCAAGACAAATGGTCACTTCTGAGGGTGTGGGTGTGTGACTGACAGCACCTAGGGGAGCTTCTGGGCATGAGAAGGCTTGCTTAGGGTGGTGTTTACAGGGAATGTAAGCATTCAGCAAACCCGACAGAACGGTGCACTTAAAAATCTACATTGAATCTCGCACCTGTATTTAAAAGCACAGGTATTTTTCCTCCCGGATTCTGATTCCGTGGGTGGAGCAGTGGTGTATAGAATGTATTCTTGTGCGTGCACACACCAGAGGTCAGCCTCAGATGTCATCTCTCAGAAGCTGTCCACCTTGTTTTTTGAAACAGGGACTCTCACTGGACCTGGGTTTGCTGGGTATGCTGGCTAGCCAGTGAACTTTACGGATCTGTCTGCCTCTGCCTCCTTTGCACTAGGATAACAAATGTATGCCACATGCCCGGCTTTCCGCACGGGTGCTGGTGATTAAATGCATGTCCCCATGCTTGCAACACAAACACTTTACCTGCTGAGCTATCTCTCCAACCCCAATTCTTCACTCTTAGCCAACACCTGCTTCTAATGCAAAAATCACCCCAGAGCAGCAGGTCATGTAAGAAAGAAGGATAAGGAATCAGGGACATATGGTTTCTTCTGACTCAATTTAGCTTTCTCCCAAGGGATCTGAATTGCGATTAGAGCAACATCCTCACTCATTACTCAGCTAGTCAGCAGGCATTTCCAGTTAGTATTTCTTTTAAAGTAATTACTATTTATCTTATTCAAAGAAATCATGAGACAACCATTCTTCCAAAAGTGTGTAACATTTAATTAAAAGAAAACACCTGTGTATATAAGAAATTGGGACCATTTGATTGCAATATAAAGAAGATAAGCATTCACTATCCAATTTAGTTTTTCCCGATAATTTCCCAACAGCCCTGTTCCCTTATGTCCGTGTGTCCTTTAGAACGACATTTTCATGGAATAGTTTGTGTTAGTAATGGCTGTTCAGGTGCTGTTTCTGCTGCCCATTTTCCTTTGATCTTGGGTTCCTCTTCCTCCATTTCATTGCAGTTAATCAGGAGTTCGGCAGATCTTGGACTTTCTGAATTGAGGATTGGGGTAGTAATACTCCACCCCCCAGCTCCCTGATATCTTGTCAGAGCCCATGTTCCAAGAATAATGGAAGACTTTATTCTAATCAAAAGCCCAGCCAGACAGATAAAAGACACCATCCTAATTCCTGGATGATACTGGATTTTGCTGAGCCTACTTCTCAGGGTAATTTCTGCTAACTACCTACGTGTTAAATTTTAATCCTAATTATCTCAACATAAGATGTACATAGAGATCCATACTTCTGAAACCTTCCTAACAAATTCTACTTCCTCAATTCAGGTCATTTAAAAGAATGATTTTCTACTAATAATTGATGATCCAGAAAAGCTTTCCCTTTGGGGATAAAGATGGAAAGTTTTCTTCTTTATAATGGAAGAGCAAAAAGCCCCAGATCAGAATGGCTTTTCAAAACTTATTTTGTTGTTAAAGCAAATGCCCACTTAGGTAGACTATAAATCGAGGGACTTCAGCAAGATGTGGTACATTTGGCCAACAGCAACAAAGACGAAGGCTATGCAGAGGCTCTTTGCTCCAGAGGAAGGTGAGCTTCAGCAGATAGTGTAGGCTATCTTCCTAGCTACAAGCAATGGAATCTGGTCTGGTAGTACAAGGAACAAAGTGATAGATCTTATTACAAAGAGAAAAAATTTCTTACAATAAGTACTAACTACTGAAAGAGAGAATGAATTGCTTGGGAGGATATACTAGCTTTCTGTGGCTGTGAAAACAAATCATCATGAATTTAACTTCTTAAAACAGCAGCCATTTATTATTGTCCAGCTCGGGAGGTCAGAAGTCCAGACATACTGGGTTCCAGCAGATCTTCTGCTCTGATTCTCACAGGGCCAAAACTGGAGTACTGACCAGCCTGTGTCACATGGTGGGACCTCCGAGGGACATCTGAGCATCCACGCTCATCCAGTAGGCCATGTTCAGGTCCTTGCTCCCTTGACAGCCGTGTCTTTCATTCCCAGAGGTGACTGCATCCCTTCTCACATTTCCTTTGTGCACCTTCTTCAGCTTGGTAGGCTGAGTCCTTCTCACGCTTAGATATGCCCACTTCCCTTTCTGCCTTGTTCCTCACACTTCTGCTATCTGCGGCTTCCTTTAAAGGTTTATATGAAAAGGACGGGCTGTAGTTCAACTAGAGTGCTTGCTAAGTATGTTCAAGGCCATGTTTGATCATCCCTAGCTTGGGTGTTTGCGTGTGTGTCATGGCTCATATGATTATTCTGGTCCACCTGGATGATCATCTCCCAGATTTAGGTTCAGATGACAAGTTACCTTAATTATATCTGCAGGATCCTTTCCCAGAGATTGGTGTGAGTTACCAGGGTGTTGCAATCTTGTGAAGCATCTTCAGAATTCTGCCTACCACATGAGCTCTCTATTATCAAAGACAAAGATGATGCAGAAGAGAGGGGGCTGATAACAGCAAGAGAAATGTTGGCTTCTACTCCACATAGAGCAGAATTATGCAAGTACAGAGCCCTGTGCACTTCTCACAATAACTGGTGTTACTGGGATTTTGGTGCAAACAGGACAAGAATACAGTATTTATACAATAGTTGGGACAATCCTATAAAGTGAAGATCTGTCTCCCCAAATTGCTAATAGAGCACCCACGAAAGGCACTCAGCACAGATAGCTGAGTGTATGCCCCAAACCATTAGCACTGGTGTGGATGCATGCAGCCTCCCAGTAGCTCGGATGCCCTTGTTTGTGCCATCCTGCCTTCAATAACATACTAGAGAAGGAAGGAATGCAGAGCATCAGCCAGGGTAACAGAGACAAGCAGATCCCCTTGCTAGAGCTGGCTCCTTCCAGAAACACAGAAAAAGTAAATTGGTGATGTGGGCACACAGGTCAGCCCTGAGTTGTGGATTCACACTTGACTCTGGATAGGAAGCCTGGTACCTTTAATGCCTGGCCCTTGCTCTGCCTGCCATCTTAGTGTTGGGCTCTGTGGTGCTGGGATTTCCCCTTAAGGCAGAAGATACTTGTAATTAGTTCCTAAGGGACATTGAAGGTCATGCTTCCTCAAAGGGTTCTATGTAGAGGAAAATTCTTGAAGGTAGAGACTACAGTGGCAACCACAGTGGCAAGAGTGACCATGTGTCATGGTGGGCTGTCCGACCATGCTCCACTGTGAAGTGTGACAAGAACACAGGAATAGCTGGTACAAATGAAGAGTGTGGGGGGGAGATGGACAAACGGACAGCAGGAGGGGGTAGGAGGGAGGGCAGAAGAGAGAGAGAGAGAGAGAGAGAGAGAGAGAGAGAGAGAGAGAGAGAGAACGAACCATACTTGACACTAACAAAGGGAGGAGAAGATAGCATGATGCCTGGCTTGAGTGCTGGTCAGTCAGGACTAGGGAAATGACAGTGGGGCATGAGGAACCATGGGAAGTGTAACGTAAGGGGACTGTTCGCAGGTGGGCATCAGGGCGCTGCCCTTAGTCCTTTTCAGAACACACAGGTCTCTTCTCTGGTACTTCCCCAGCCCCTTGACATCAAGGGAAGAGCTGCTTCCCCCCACACACACACTTTTGTGCATTAAGTTTATCCCAATAAGAATTTTTGAAGATTATTTGTGTGTGTGTGTGTGTGTGTGTGTGTGTGTGTGTGTGTGTGTGTGTGTGTGTGTTTGAATATCACCTGTGTGCAGGTCCCCACGGAGGTCAGAAGAACATTATTAGATCACATGAAACTGAGGTTATAGGTTGCTGGAAGCTGCCCTTTGTGTGTGCTAGGAACAGAACGTGGGTCCTGCGCTGGCCAGTTTTGTGTCAGCATGATACAAGCTAGAGTCATCAGAGAGGAAGCCATAAGATTGGGCTGTAGGCAAGCCTGTAGGGAGTTTTCTTAATTGATGATTGATGGGGGAGGACCCAGCCCATTGTGGATAGTATCAGGTCTTGGGTTCTATAAGAAACCAGGCTAAGCCAGGTGGTAGTGGCATACACCTTTAACTCCAGCACTTGGGGGGCAAAGGCAGGCAGATATTTGTGAGTTTGAGGCCAGTCTGGTCTACAAAGTGAGTTTCAGGACAGCCAGGACTGTTACACAGAGAAACTCTGTCTTGAAAAACCAAAAAAACAACAAAAACAGGTTAAACAAGCCAGGAGGAGCAAGCCAGTAAATAGTATCCCTCCATGGCCTCTGCATCAGTTCCTGACTTCAGTTTCCTGCCCTGTTTGAGTTCCTGTCCTGACTTCCTTCAGTGATGAACAGTGATGTGGAAGTGTAAGCCAGAGTCCCCCCCACCCCCAAAAAAACCCCTTTCCTTCCTGAGTTGCTTTGGTTATTGTGTTTCATCACAGCAACAGTAACCATAACTAAGATGGGTCCTCTGGAAGAGAGATTACTCTTAACCACCAAGCCTTCTCTCCAGCCCTCAATATGAATTATGAAATGCCACTGATGTTTAGAAAATATATATATATATATATTCCAGATGTTTTTCTCTGAACGTGAGGGTTTTGCATTGATTATATACTTGAAATGTCTATTGCACTAAACAGACATGTCAATTTTTTTTAGTTCTTTGTAAGTTTCTAGTTTCATACAAAGTATTTTGATCATATTGACCCCCTCAACTCTTCCCAGATCCACCCCCTTCTATATCAACCCAACTTTGTGTCCTTTAAGAAAAAAAAAAAAAAACCTGCCCTCCGGATAATTGAGACAATTGAATAGCTTGAACTGTTTGGGAGGCACCCAGGCAGTGGGACCCGGACCTGTCCTTCCATAGTGCATGAGCTGGCTGTTTGGAACCTGAGGCTTAAGCAGGGACACCTTGCTCAGCCTGGAAGGAGGGGACTGGACCTGCTGGACCGAATCTACCAGGTTGAGCTGAATCCCCAGGGGAGTCTTTGCCCTGCAGGAGATGGGAATGGGCGGGGGAGGCTGGGGGGAAGGTGAGGTTGGGGGGGGGAGGGGGAGGACAGGGGAACCCATGGCTGATATGTAAAATTAAATTATATATATAAAAAAACCTTCTAGACCAATTTGTGCTGCCCCAAATATTCTTGGATAGATGTTCTTCCACTGGAGCATGGCCAACTTACCAGGGACTAACAATCTTAGAGAAAGCCCTTCCTTTCTCAGTAGCTAATGATTGTCAACTCTTCTGCCACTAGGAGTGGGGCTGTGTACCCAAGTCCTCTCTCTGCGATGGGATTTGGTCTGGCTTGGGCTTGCACGGGTTCTCTATATGGTATCATGACTTCTGTGAGTTCATATGTGTAAGTGTCCTACTATGTCCCTATTGTCCACCACATCTGGAACTTACATTATATATCTTCCATTTAGGGCTGAAAATTCTGCAGTCTCTTATTCTCTATATCTTGGCCATTTGTAGGTCTCTGTGTTAATCACCATCTACAGTCAAAAGAAGATGAGGGTTGAGTGTGCGTTGACCTGACACATCGAATTTAACATCCCTAACACCATCACTAGTCTTTCCTGGCAAACATGTCTTATTCCAGTCTTCCTTCCTTTCTGAGTAAATGATACTCCATTAATTTATGGTTGGATAGTTTAAGTAACAGAGTTTTAGATTTAAATCATTGATATAAAGGTCTGAGTTTTCCAAGAGGTTTAGGAAGGGGGATTCTACATGTGTGGGGTACACAATCAGTGAAAGTCAGGATATATTGTGATAGTGGCCTCCAAGAATGTCACCAATGACCCCAATTCCTTTAGTCATTTCTGTTTTTGTTTGTCCTTTCCCACACTGAATGTGGCTACCTAGGTAATTAATAGAATCAAGAGCTGTGATACCATATTACTTCTGAGGTATGATCCTCAAAGACATAGCTGATATCACTTGTCTTGACCAGGGATGAGTTTGCTCTGGGAGAAGCCAGTTGACATGTGTGGTAGTTTGAATGTATTTGGCTCCCACAAGCTCATAGCGAATGGCACTATTAGAAGGTGTAGCTTTGGGAGTAGATATGGCCTTGTTGGAGGAAGGGTGTCATTATGGGGTGGGCTTTGAGGGTTCATATATGCTAAAGCCATGTCCAGTGTCTCAGTTCACTTCCTGTTGCCTTCGGATCAAGATGTAGAACTCTCAGCCCCTTCTCCAGCACCATGTCTGCCTGCAGGCTACCATTTCCCACCATGATGATAATGGACTAAACCTCTGAACTGTAAGCCACCCCAATTAAATGTTTTCCTTTATAAGAGTTGCCATGGTCATGATATCTCTTCATGTCAACAGAAACCCTAACTAAGACAACATGCCATCAGGCTCTACTCCCTTTCATCTCTGCCTACTCTTCTGCAGAGAACTCAACAGCCCTGTGGAGAAGTATACTTCACAAGGAACAGAGGCTCCTGTCAATGGCTAATGCCTGTTAACTACTCCCATAATTATGCTATTTTAGAGCAGAATTCCAGATGACTAGCTGACATCTGAACTGAAGTACTGTGCTGCACATGTGCATGCATGCATGTGTGTGTGTGTGTGTGTGTGTGTGTGTGTGTGTGTGAGCATGCATGTGTTTAATGTGCATGTGCGTGGGGATACATATGCCTATGAGTGCACCAACCAGAGGGTGTGAGCTAATTTGCTCTGTCATTATTTGACTTACTCCCTTTAAGCAGGGTCTTTCACAGAACTCAGAGCTCATGGTTTTTTGCCTAGGCTGGCTGGCCAGCAAAACACAGCAGTTGTATCTCCATCCCCCACAGTGCTGGGTTATAAGTGCATGCTGTCATGACAAGATTTTTTTTTTTTTTTTTTTGGTTTTTCGAGACAGGGTTTCTCTGTGTAGCTTTGAGCCTTTCCTGGGACTAACTTGGCAGCCCAGGCTGGCCTCGAACTCACAGAGATCTGCCTGGCTCTGCAAGATTTTTTTTAATGGGTCTTTTTGGCTCTGCCATTTATGTTCTTTGTGAGATACTAGTTAGTGAATGTCACTGTCCTGATCAAAGTCTTGCCTTTCAGAAATCTTACAGTGATTGGGGCTGGTGAGGTGACTCAGAGGTTAAGAGTCTGGCTGCTCTTCCAGAGGTTTTGAGTCCAATTCCGAGCAACCACATGTTGGCTCACAACCATCTATGATGAGAGCTGGTGCCCTCTCTGGCATGCAGGCATACACGCAGAAGGAACCCTGTATACATAATAAATAAATAAATAAAATAAATAAATAAATAAATAAATAAATAAATAAATAAATCTTAAAACAAATAGAAAGAAATCTTACAGTGATCAATAGCATGTGCCTCCTGCTTCTTGTCCCCCTCTGTTCTCATCAACTGCTCCCTGCTCCCTCACTCCATGTTGACCATTCTCACCTCTTTACCTCTAAACTGCAACTGCTTCTACCTCCCACCTATACTCTCTAGAGACTTATTGCTTGTCACATCCAACAGTGTTTAGGATGAGCAGTCTTAAAGGTTCCCAGTAGGCTGACCAAACTCTGACAGATCTATATTCTACTCTGAAGGCTGCCCCTTCCTTCTCCTCTTCTCCCCATCCCCCACTACCATGCTGGCAATCTAAACCAGGACCTCATACATGCTAGGCAGGTGCTCTATGACTGTGGTGGTTTGAATAAGAATGGCCCCCATAGACTCATGTGTTTGAATACTTGCCCCATAGGAAGTGGCACTATTAGGAGGTATGACCTTGATGGAGGAAGTGTGTCACTGTGGGGGCGGGCTTTGGGTCTAACATGCTCAAGCTACATCCAGTGTGGCACACAGTCTCCTTCTGTTTCCTGTGGATCAAGATGTAGAACTCTCAGGTCCTTCTCCAGCACGATGTCTGCCCACATGCCACCATGTCCCACCATGATGATAATGAACTAAACCTAAGCCAGGCCCAAATGAATGTTTTTCTTTACAAAAGTTGCCATAGTCATGGTTGTCTTCACAGCAATAGAGATCCTAACTAAGACAACCACCTACTCATGTTCCTAGCTTTCTTTTATTTTTTTAATAAGCATACTCCCCAATAATCTTTTGCCTTCCTAGTTTTATCTCAGAGTCTGCATCCCCAGAGACCAAAACAAACCCAAATACTGCTGTAAGCCCTTTGCGTACATGAAATAATCTAAATGTATGGCTTTTTACAGAATATTTAAAAGTCTAAAATCCCAGTAGCATGAGAAAGTTAATTAATCCTTACTTTTATTAGAAATATCACTCTTAGTTCTTAATCTTAAGTCATTTTAAAACAACTAATTGTTTTCTCTTTTTGGAAAGGAAAATAAACCATGGTTGGGCCCTCTGGCCATCAGTTTCCTGTCTTCATACTGCCCACTTCTAAGTCCAGCTGACCCCATTTTCTTCCTGGACCTTGTGCAGCCTGATTTCCCTCCATCCCTGGACCTTGTGCAGCCTGACTTCCCTCCATCCCTTGGAGCTTCTGGCCCTCTCAGAACCTGCCCTGCTTTCCAATGGTCCCTTTTCTTTGCTCTCTCCCAACTCCATGTCCAGCTATTGCTTCTGGATTTCCTTTGCCTTTCCTTCTTTCCCCTTAAATGCTTGCCAGGCTCTTCCCAAAGACACAATGCTTTGCTTTCCCGCTGCTGTCTCTGAGCAGTCTCCAGTAGCCTCTGCTAGTTTCTGGAGATGTCTAATGATGGTGTGCTCTCTGTCACTTCTGTACATTGTCACACTTCAGAAGTGGCTCCATAAAGATAAGCCTGATGTGGAAGCCATAAAAAAAACACTGGAATCTGCTGGCTTAAGATGAAAACACTGGTAAATAACTGAACAAGAAATGTCAAGAATTTGGGGAATCTGGTGCCTGTGGTGCAGTGAGTGGGAAGGGGCTTGGACCTGCCTTTGCTCAGTGTGCCCGGCTCTGCTGACTCCCCATGGGAGATCTTGATTTGGGGGATGTGGGGATGTAGGGTGGCTTGGGAGAGAGGGCTGGGGGGTGGAAGGAGGGAGGAGGTGGGATCTGTGGGTAGTATGTAGAGTGAGTAAAAGATTTCTTAATAAAGAAAAATAGAAAATAAAATAAAAGTGGTACTTAAAATAATAATAATAAAAAAAGAAATGCCAAGAAATCAACTTGACCACAAACAAATTTAATCATTAAGTAAGTGTTCTAGTTTGCTTTCTATTGCTGAAATAAACACCATGACCAAGAGCAACTTGGGGAGGCCATGGAGGAACACTGCTTAATGGCTTGTTTTACCTGTGTCTCACTTACCTTTTTATTGCTGTGGTAAAAAACCATGACCAAGGCAAATTTAAAATAGATTATTATTTTAATTTAATAAAAATTAAAAATAAAAGAAACAATTTAATTTGGGGGCTTGTTTACAGTTTCAGAGAGTGAGTCCATGACCATTATGTCAGGGAGCATGGCTGTAGGCAGGCAGGCATGGTTCTGGAATAATAGCTGAGGGCTTACACATGACCGCCTAACCACAGGTGGGGAGAGAGAGAGAGAGAGAGAGAGAGAGAGAGAGAGAGAGAGAGAGAGAGAGAGAGAGGCAGAGGAAGAAGGAGAGGAAGGGAGAGAGAGACTGGGCTTGCATAGGCTTTTGAAACCTCAAAGCTCATCCCTCATGACGCACCTCCTTCAACAAGACCACACCTTCTAATCATTCCTGAACAGTTTCACCAACTGGGGACAAGAATTCAAACATATGAGCCCACGGGGTCCACTCTAACTCAAACCACCACACTCTGGCTTGCTTAGTGACCCCCTCCGACATAACTAGTACCACCTACTACTTCCCCAAGGCTGGCACTGGCCCCCATCTTGATGATCAATCAAGAAAATTGGCTCGCAGGCCAATGTGATGAAAACAATTCCTCAACCAAAGTTCTCTCTTACAATGACTCTAGTTTGTGTGAAATTTATAAGAAAAAAAAAAAACACCAAAAAGCAAAACAAAACAAAAAACCTAACAAGCGAGGTGAGAAAAATATTTACAATCCACGTGATTACTTTTCTTACTAGAGGAGGAGTGCCACAAATTCATACAAGCACCTGAAATAGTAAAATAGAGAAGCAGGAAAGATGTAGACGCTGTATAGAGGTAACAAGGCAAATGGATGGTGGGGCGACCAGATCCTGACATGAGAAGAACGAATTTGGACTCTGACTTCATACTCTATAAAAACAGATAAAAATAAAGATTACAACACGAGCGTTCAAACTATAAAACTCTTAGAAGAAAACAATATGTTTGTGACTTGGGCTAGGCAAAGATCTGACACTAAAAGCATAGCAGCCATGTAGAAAAGTCAGGGGCACGACACTCTAACAGAAAGCCAGAGCTTTCGTGCATCAAGGGATATTGCTAAGAAAGTGAAGAGACAATTCACTGAGGGAAAAAAAATATTTCCAAATCACACATCTGCTGAGGCCTTAGTATCCAGAACATACAGAGAATGTTTGCAATTCACCAGCAAAATAAGAGGCAGTGTTCAAATGGACAAAACATTTTGGTATATATTCTTCAAAGGAAAAAAAACAAACAAACAGCTAAGAACAACTTGAAAAGCTGTTAGAAAATGCAAATAAACTCTGCAGTGGGGTACCACGTGTGTGACAATGAAGAAACTAGTGTCATAAGGACATGTAGGATGACAATCCCAAATTGTTAATGGCGAAGCAAATGGGGCGGTCTCTGTGTAAAGCAGTTGGCAGCATCTCAAAATGTCAAACATGAAATTACAATGTGACCCAGCTACTTCATCCTTCAAGAGGATTGAACACAGGGAATGTAGTTCAGGTGGTAGAGTGCTAGCCTAGTACGCCCATATCCCTGGATCCTGTGCCCAGCATCCAGGAAGCAGAAGCAAGAGGATCAGCAGTTCAAGATCATCCTCAGTTATGTAAGGACCTGGCTTAGAGGCCAGAGACCCTGCTACAAATGAACAAAAACTACTTAGGAAGGAACTGAAAAAAACTATATTTATACAAAATCTGTATTTGAATATTTAAAACAGTGGACAAAAGGTAAAAAAGAACCCAAATATCTATCACTTGATGAATGGATAAATAAAATGTGGTTATTTTAAATAACAGATCACCTAAAATATATATTTTAAATTTATTCTTTGAAATTTTCACACATGCATATAATGCATTTTGATCATATTCTCCGTCCTTTCCCATTATCCTCCTAACCCCCAAAATACCCCTTACCAATTTCATATCTTTTTTCAATAACCTGAGTCCAATTTGTGCTGTCCATATACCCTTGGGTGTTGGCCCATCTCTGGAGCCTGGGGGACCTACTAGGGACCATACTCTTAAAACTGACCTACTCTCCAAGCAGCCACAAAGTCAATAGCTCTTCTGCTAGGGGGAGGAGCTTACCTACTTGGTTCTGCAATGTTGACTGCTTTGATCTTGCTCAGCTACAAAAGCAACAAAGTATTTATAGATGTTTCAATATGGATGAAAATATGAAGCCATTCATAAAAGTCACATGTCATTTGATTCCAGTTATTGAAAATGTCCATATTTGTGGTTGTCAGAGACTAGAGTGTGGAGATAGGGTGAGGATGGGGACTGCTAATGCACATGAGATTTCTTTTTGGGGGTGATGTAAATTTCTGGAATTAGATAATGGTAATGGGGGTATAAAGTTATAAACATGCTAAAGCCACCAAGTTGCACCTTTTTTGAAGAAGTCTTTTTTGTTTGTTTGTTTGTTTGTTTGTTTGTTTGTTTGTTTTTGAGATAGAGTCTTATTGTTCATCCCAGTCAGGTCTAGAGCTCACTAGATAATTTAGCTAGTTCAGACTAAGATTCTTCTGTGTTGTTGGATTTTCTTTTATTCTAGCCCCATGTTGGGTGTCAAAATGTTGGTTGTTTTTTTTTTTATCTTTGGAGGGGGGGCCCATGACCCAGCTACCAAATAAATCACACAAAGAGGCTTATTCTTAATATAAATGCTCAGCCCTAGCTTGGCTTGTTTCTAGCCAGCTTTTCTTATATTTTTTTGGTTGTGAGCCTAGCTTTTAACAGCTGAGCCATCTCTCCAGCCCTAGCCAGCTTTTCTTAACCTCAATTATCCCATCTATCTTTGGCCTCAGGGTTTTTATCTCTGTATATTCCTGTATACCTTTTCTTTCCTTCTTACTCCGTGTCTGGCCCTGTCTATCCTTTCTCCTGATTTGCCATTGGCTGTTTAGCTCTTTATTAGACCATCAGGTGTTCTAGACAGGCAAAGTAACACAGCTTCACAGAGTTAAACAAATGCAACATAAACAAGAGTAACACACCTTAAAATAATATTCCCCAACACTTCTGCCTTAATTTTTCAAGTGCTGTGACCACAGATCTGTTCCACCATGCCTACCTAAGCTGTGGCTTAAAATGGTGACTTTGAAGGCAGATAAATTATTCATTTCTCTAATAAAAATGAGCTTAAAAATAAGGTAATAGATGATCAAACTCAAAATCAAGCTTTTAATGTTTGATTGAAACAATAACCAGGATTCATTTTTCCATTATTACATTAGCAAATATTTAAAATTTTGTACCACATAGTATTTCATAGCTACAAGGAAACTCCTTTATCTAATTTTGTTCAGATTAATAAGATATAGCATGTTCATAACTTTTTAAAAAACAAACATACTTCAGTCAGATGTTGCAACATTTGCCTTTAATCACAGCACACCAAGACTGATGCAGGAGAACAATGAGACTGAGGATAGTCTGAGTTACATAACAAGTCTAAAATAAAATAGGTAAACTATACAATTCATTAATTTATAAAATTAAATAGGGGCTTAAGAGATGACTTTGTCAGGGAAGTGTTTGCCACATAATCATAAGAACCTAAGTTCAGTCCCCAGTACGCACATAAAAAGTCAGATATGGTGGTGATCATAATCCTAGCACAGTGGAAACAGAGATAGGCAGAGCTGTGGAGCTGTGGCCAAGCAGTCTCTCACTTTGGGTCCCAGGGAGAGAGCAAAAGACAAGGTAGATGGGCTGGCTCCTGAGGGATGACACACGAGGTTGTCCTCCACATACACTCACACACATGTGCACCCCCCAAACACCAACAGTAAAGTAAAAATATAACTTCACTTCCAAGAGTTGAGTCTACGCTTTTGCTTTTATACAGATGTGTATAAAAGCTTTTAGCTATAGCACTGTTATCAAGACAAACCACTGGCCACAGCTGTATAGTCACACAAGGAAAAATCAGCTACCATGAAATAAGATTAAATTTACATGTAGGAAAATGTCTACAATATGTTTTTTTAAATTTATCACAATTACAAATATATATATAATGCCAAATCTATATGTATATTTACACATGTACACCTATATTTTATAGGTATTCTATTCATAGTACTTAAAAGGTACATTAAGGAGAACTTTTGAGAGATGAAATCAGTTTCCTAGAGCTCACAATTTATGTTATCTATGATTGGAATTTTATTTAGTTTTATTTAGCATGAGTTATCACATATTAGTTTATAGAAATGTTCTCTCCTGTCAGTTGCCAAGAGTTTATATCATTTCGTATCTAAGGAGAAAAAGCTGGACTTTGGAAGTAAGAGGGCTGTGCTGGTGGGCCATATCCCTGCTACTCAGGGGATGACAGTGCCTGTGAGAATGAGTGGTGCCTAGCATGATGGGAAAATCATCAACTGCATGGCCACCAATGGTCTTCTGTGCATACCTCACTGAAAGTGAGGAAGACAATTTTCTGTGTCCCATGAGAACAGGCTCCTATTTTCTCAATGACTCTGTCTCTGAGAACTAGCTCAGGTGCTGCACACACACAATACTTGTTTTCTTCTCTTATTGCTAGATTATAGTGGCTAGGCTTATGGAAGTCTTAGATGGAAGGTGCCGTGATATGAAGAGAGAGGGCTTTTCAGTGTCCTCTATGACATGGCTGGACATAACACTACTGCCTTTGATGGTTGACACTATGCTATATGTGGTAAAACCCAAAAGTTTGAGTAATGGACTTGTAAGGATTTTTATCCCCTATGCTTTAAACAGGGAAGCCCTATGCTTTAAACAGGGAAGCCGCGCACCTTATTGGCAAATGTAAACATTAATGCGGATGAAGTTGAGTTTGCTTGATAATACAGCTAGGCATCTGTGTCTTCCCAAATTAGTGGATAGGTGGTGATTTCTTTTCTAATACAGTGATAGATGTGGTGCTGCTGTTGCACAGTTAAAACTGGAAATAAAATTGATCCTCTTTTAAGCTGTAGTTAGATTTGTATATATTTGATTTGATTTGATTGTGTGTTTAAGCTTGGGTAATTTCACCTCTCTTTAACTAAATATAAAGCAAAAAACCAGTAGTTGTTTTCTAGTCTGAAGTGAAGTTGCAAGAGAAAAGAGCAAACACCTCTCTGTCATCGCAGTCTTGGAGAAATGAGAATGGTGTGGAGGAGGACCTCATGTTTCTCCAGACAGTATCTCACCCTGTACGCCATGCTGGCCACAGGCTGCTGGGATTACACATGTGTGCCACCGCGAGGAGGTTAGCAGGAAGTCTTAATGGGACTTCAGATTGATTCCTCTCTGCCTCCTTCAGAACGCCTTTTAAAATTTAGCTAGGATGCGGATCTAGGCACACCACACACATGTATTGAAATATCACACTTTGCCCCACAAATATGTGCAGTGACTGTTTCTCAAAGAATAAGGAGGCCAGACCCCAGAGTGACGAAGGAAAACCACAGCCGCCACCAGGTAGCTTTCGGGTACCGCGTCTTCGCCAGAGGCCAGCCAGACACCGGACCGCAAGGTGGCTCAGCTAGGAAAGATTCCAAGAACCCTTTGTTCTCCAGTCGCGGTGAACATTGAGAAAGAGGCATGCATGGTCTGCTCTGCTTTATTACTTGGTTGAGTGGTATCAGGAGGGAACGGTTTGCAGTCGTCACACTTCTCAGCTAGAGAGCAGCATGGTTGCAAGCGGTGGTCCAAGCTCTTGGAAATGCCACTCTCTGGGTTTCAGGTCCGGGCTCACAATTGCTTTAAATTCTTTGTTTGCTGTGAATTCTGTTCAGTTCAAACAAAACTGACACATTTCAAATCTAGACAGACAGGGAGCATCCAAAAGTTCCCATGAGGCAGGCAATCGTGTCGTGTCCGGATAGTACCTGCGTTTTGTTTGTTGGTTTGTTGTTGTTCTCTCTCTCTCTCTCTCTGTCTCTCTCTGTCTCTCTCTCTGTCTCTCTCTCTGTCTCTCTCTCTGTCTCTCTCTCTGTCTCTCTCTCTCTCTCTCTCTCTGTCTCTCTGTCTCTCTCCCTCCCTCCCTCCCTCTCTCCCTCCCTCTCTCTCCCTCTCTCTCTCTCTCTCTCCCCCTCCCCCTCCCCTCCCCCCCCCCTCCCCCTCCCCCTCTCCTTCCCCCTTTCTGTTATTTACTGGTAAATTCTGAGTGAAGTTATCACTGATGACTATGAAATGGTCAGAGACTGTGATTGTGATTCCACTTGTGTCCAGAGCACAGACTTCAATTGACCGTGAGCACCTGTTCAGACAGAGATGATATGACACATTGGGAAACTGGGAAAACAACTCAGTAGATCTCAACAACATTTACAAATAAAATCGAAGGTGATAAACTGGAACATATTAGAGTTTATACTCCACAGTAAAAGTAGACTGTTTATGGAGCCCAAGTTCATCGTGTGTGTGTGTGTGTGTGTGTGTGTATGTGTGTGTGTGTGTAGTAGTAGTAGTAGTAGTAGTAGTAGTAGTAGTAGTAGTAGTAGTAGGTTTAAGAGAAGATCAGATGCCTCCCTTATATTCATAGGCTCAAGTACAAAAGGTATCCAAACTAGTGCTAACCAATCACAGCCCACAGCAAATCCAAAGCCTGTGGAGTGTATGGCCTGCAGAATGGCTTTCATCTCTAGATGTTGGGGAACAGATCCCAATGAGTATTTCATGGTGAAAAATCATGTGATCTCAGACTTTAATGTCTACATGGTATTGTTGGAATCTAACCATTCCTGTGTGTTTCCATATTGTCTGTGGCCACTTTAGCAAGTTTGAGTCCAGTATTTAGGACAGTTACTTTATGGCTGACAAAGATTAAAAAAGTATAATATTTATGAAAACGAGTTTAGCAAACCTTGACCTAGAGGACTTGTGTGTGTGTATATATATGTTCATGGGAGTGGTGCATGTGCACACGTGTGTGGAAGCCAGAGATTAATCTCTGGTGTTTTATCTAAGATGCCATCCCTGCTTATTTGACATCTGGCCTGGCCCTGAAGTTGCTGAGTAGGCAAGGCTAGCTGGCCAGTAGTCCCTAAGACTCGTCTGTCTCTACCTCCCTAGCTGTGGGGTGATAAGTGCAGGTCACCATGCTTGGCTTTTTGCATGAGTTCTGGGGGTTTGCACTGAGGTCCTCATGTTTGTACGACAAGGTCTTTGACAACTACTGAACCCTCATCTCACCAGAGAACTCAATTTTATGATGCATTTTTCTCATGTGTATATCATCAGTATATATGTTTGCACTTATTTGTTGAATGCCTAGGGAAAAGGAGCATTTGGGGATGCCATGAGTACTACTGAAACTCTCCACAAAAAGGCAAGGAAAAGATAAAAATAATTCAAAACCCTACCACTCGTGTTGTAAGCATTTTAACCATCCTAGTATGGTTTTCAGTCTTTTATCAGACAGGAAGTGAGTCTGATTAACACCAAGTTGTCAGGCCCCAATATCAAACTAATATCATTATTTAATTGAATTTGTTTTTAATTGTTAAGACAGACTTGTCTTGGTCTGAGGTAATTAGCAACTGAATCCTCATGCTCATATACAAAGTCTTAAGTGTTTAAAATAATTTTAAAATCTTTGAGAGCTCAAGGTGACATCCTTAAAATTAACGTAATTAAATGAGTAAGACATGAGTTTAATTAATAAAGCATAGTGAAGAGAGGTCAGCAACTGGCTTCACGTGTGGATGATGCAGTTGGGCCATAGGACATGGTGCTGGTAGGAGGCTGAGCACATACATGGCAGACAGAACAGACACAGTGTAAGAAAAATTCTGTTATGGCAACTTTCTAAATGATATGAACGACTTGTTTCCGATTTTTACCATTTTCTCTACAAACTCTGTGAACTCTATGTCAAAATTATAAGATTTTCTAACATCTACAAAATTTAGAGCAAATTCAGATGCTATTTTCTTCTGGTCTTGAATCAGTCCTTAATAATAAGCTAGCGAAGTGGGTCCTTGCAATGCCGTCCAGCTCTCTGTGACATGCACGACTAGAGGCTATTCATATATGCAGAACGGGCTGCTCAGATTTCTGGTCTTGTAAAGAGCACCGTAATGAACTTCCCAGCCCCTCTCAACAGTGACAGCCTGATTGCTTTTTGAAAAGGCCACACCCATTCCCCATTCCTTGTGGGTGTGGCAGTTTGCCAAACTCTCACCAACATGGACTCCTATAAAACTTCCAAATCACCCCCTTCTCTCTTCCCTCCATGCGGTCTCTTTGTCTCTGTCTCTGTCTCTCTCTCCCTCTCTCCCCTCTCTCCCCTCTCTCCCCTCTCTCTCCCTCTCTCCCAATAAAGCTCTAGAAAGGTAAAAAACAAAAACAAAACAAAACTTCTAAATCTTCGTAGATCTGGTAGTTGAAAAGAAAGAATTGTACTTAAGTGGCGTAAATGATTTTTTAAATAACACTTATTTTACTTTTTTTTGTGTGTGTGTGTGTGTGTGTGTGTGTGTGTGTGTGTGTGTGAGAGAGAGAGAGAGAGAGAGAGAGAGAGAGAGAGAGAGAGAGAGCTTGCATGTGGGAGTTAGAGGACAACAATTGTTCTGTCTTTCCACCATGTGAGTCTCAGGAATTGAACTCAACAGCAAGTGACTTTACCCCTGAAGCCATCTTGCCAACCCTATATGCTTTTAGTCTGTGTTTCTGTGTTTCAGTTGTATCTGAATGTTGCAGTGAGTGCTCAACTATGAAAGCATCTCATTCACTTCATTTGTTTGGTCTGTTTATCCCTGAATGCTCAACTATGAAAGCATCTCATTCACTTCATTTGTTTGGTCTGTTTATCCCTGTGCGTCTTATCAGCCAATAGCCAGGAAACACTATCTTGCAGATGGTTAAGGTTTTTGCTTCCCTTGCAGAGGAGTGTTCACATTTAAAAACATTTACAAGCTTGAAGTTCCTAGGGAGCTTCATGGGAATTCTACTTAATCTTACTCTACCCTGAGAAAATGGCAAATCAAAGAGTTGGACAGCGTTGGCAGCTGCCCCAGCCTTCAGTACTGACATAAGTGCCGTCCCAGCTGTCTCTGGATTCAAAGAAGTCCCAAGGAAGGGCCAGATCCCTCTCTGGAGAAGCATTTGTTTCTAAATAAGGGATAAAAGTGTCTTTTGTGTTCCCAAGTTCCAGAGTCTTGCTTTTTCACGTGTGGATTCATATATGTTGACACTATCTTAAAGGAGAGAAAAAAATTCCATGCAAGTCATTTACTCAGATGACAGAGAAATCATGCTTTGCAGTGCATGGCTCTTGAACTTCTTTGGTGGCAGATTGTGTCCAATCCACCCTCATCCTTGCATCTTCCATGCTTTGTAGAATGCCTGGCACAGGATTGGAGAAGCAGGAAGAGGAACTGTTTTGTTTTGTTTTTTCTTAACTGGACTTTAGTGTTTGGGGAAAATCATTATATACAGAGGGTAATGGTTTAGACTTTGCTGAAATTAATGGCAAGATATTGTAGATGATAAATACAAGTTCTCTCTAAAACCACAACTGACTGATTTACAAATGTGGATTCTGGTTCCATTCTATTAGTAACCAGAAAGGAAAGCTTGATTATCACCAGAAACTCTGTTACTAAGGGAACCGATAAGGTCAAAGACCTCATTACTGATGAAGCTGAAAACACAAATTAGGAAACAAAAATCCATCAATGGCTGGTCAGAGAAGTCTCTAAAGAGTTAACGGACCTTGCTTGCTATTCACTTCCTTTTAAAAAAACCAGGTAGAGTGATGCAGAGGCAGGAGGATCATTGAAAATACAAGGCCAGCCTGAGCTCCACAGTGAGACCCTGACTTCAATGAAATAAGAAGTAAAACTAAAAATTATGAAATGCATGTTCATGCACTACCTAAAATCATCCCGCCTCCAGCGGCAGCCTAGCAAGCTCAGGCATGAAACCAGCCCAGCCCTAGATAGCCCCTTAGTTCTTGCATTGTGTTGCAATGCACAAAACATAAGGTCAAAAAACCAAACAAACAAACCAGGGACATCAGGAAAGACACATATTCACTTTCCTATGTGGATATTAGCTTTGAATCTTTGGATATGTGCATTTGGGTTCTCATAGAAGTCAGAAAGGGGTTATGGGTAAGGGTAGGGAGGAAGGAGACTTCAAGCTGGAGAGAGTGTGTAGAACACAGGTGGTAGGAAGTGGGAAAGGGGATTAATGGTGCAGAGAGGGTCACATGGAATGGGGAGGGGGAACAGGGTAGAGGAAGTAGAATGAGGATAGATAATTGACACTAAAGATCTTCGAAAAAGCCATTGGAAACCTATTATTGCATAAGCTTCCTAAAATCTATATGTGTATGAAAAGCATTGAAATGGAGTTACCCTATACAGATGCACAATGCCAGATGTTATATACTATCAAACAAGAAGCACAGTGTTAGTCAGTGGGGTCCCATATACTCCTAAAACAATACCAGCTATTGTCATTGTTGTTAGTTTCCTCCCAGAACTTGATGGTACCATATATCTGAGTGAAGTTGTTGTTGAAGTTACCATATATCTGAGTGATAGAGCATAGATAAATCAATATACAGCCAGAGGGATCTATGCATGCTCCCAGGGCAAAAAAGAATCAATAGTCTTACCCAGATGTGAACACTGAGCTACATTAATAACCAACCTAGCAAGTACATTCATTGATATAATAGCAGTATGAATGGACCTCATGGCTGGTACTGTTAACTGGGCCAAGAACCTGCAGCAGGGTAGGTCATAGATTCTAGAATTACTGCTATCACTTAGTTAAATGGACAGAGTATTAAACTGCACCCGAAATACTTACCTTTATACCCATAGACTAATGCTACTCTTAATTTCATCAGAGAAGCTTTTTTATTTTTTGCAGTAGATGGCAATTAATACAGAGATTCATAACTTATCAAAGTGAAGAAAACAAGATACTGTGCCGTGCTCAGCCCTAAATGGGATACCTGTATCTCCCTCTTCCTCCCTCCCTTCCTCCCCTTCCCTCCCTTCCTCTCTCCCTCCCTCCCGAGAGAGAGAGAGAGAGAGAGAGAGAGAGAGAGAGAGAGAGACAGAGACAGAGAGACAGAGAGAGACAGAGAGAGAGACAGAGAGCTCAGGGGTCATCATGGAAGAGGGCAGAAGATTATAAAAACCAGAAGAGTAGAGAAATAATGCTGTGAAATAACAGTTTCCAGATGTGACAGGGATGGTGCACAGATGAACTCACAGTGGCAATGACCACATCCAAAAGACTTGCATGAGATCAAGCTAGCCAAAATTCCAGTATCTGGGGAAGGGGCTCATGAGGTTCCCCCCTCCCCAGCTGAGGATAAATTCTGAGGGAGGGAGAGCCAATCTTCAGACAGAGCCCCTGGGAACTAGTTTGCTTCTTGGTACTGTAATAAACACTGTGACCAAAAGCCGCTTCAGAAGGAAAGTATGTCACCTGATGTCTTATAGCCCATCATGAAAGGAAGTCAGGCAGCAACCTGGAGGCAGGGACTTAAGCTGAGGCAATGGAGGGGTGCTGCTGCTTGGCTTGCTCCCCATGGCTTACTCAGTCTGCTCTCTTATACAACCTAGGACCACCTGCCCAGCAGTGGCACTTCCTACAGTGGGTTGGGCTCTCCCACATCAATGATAACTCTCCACAGACTTCCCACAGGTCTCTCTGATGGAAGCATTTTCTCAATTGAGGTCCCCTCTTCCCAGAAGTCTCTAGTCCATGTCATGTTGTCACACAAGTAACTGGCACATCTTGATAGGCTGCCCATGTTCCAGTGGAAGGCCCCATACCCATACGCATGATGGCAGCGGTAAATGGACTTACTGTGTTTTAAAAAAGAGTCCATGAAATAGCAAGGGGAGAGTGGGACATAGGGAAGGAGCCAGAGGGAAGGAAGTGTGTAGTGGATTTGAACAAAACACATATAGTCATGTCTGAAATTCTCAAACAATAAAGAAGGAAACTCGGGGTCATGATTGACATGGACAATTAGAAGTATATAAAATGTTAAATAGATTATCCCCCCCCCCTTTTTTATTTTTAAGACAGTCTCATTGGGTAGCCCTGGCTGTCCTGGAACTCATTATGTAGATTAGACTGGCCTCCAACTCACAGACACCTGCTTACCTTTGTGCTGGGATTAAAAGAGGTTACTACCACACTCCAATTCTTTACTATTCAGCTATTTACATGTCCTCCACCCAGGTACTGGGAGTTGGACATAGAGCCTTTGTTATAGCTAGACAGGTGCTACTGCTGAACTACATGCCAGCCCCAATAATGGTTTTAAAGTAAGGACAACTGTGTTGGAACTACTGAATTTTGAGGCTAAATGAACTTTGTATTGGTGTCTTAGTCACTGCCCTATTAGTATAAAGAGACACTATGATGTCAGCTGCTGGGACCTGCCCAGTCTGTCAACAGTCCTGAACTGAGGAGTGAGGACTGAGAAATTACAGAAACAGAAGACTAGATGGAGGCAGAAAAATAGGATCAGGAGGACTCTGAGTCAATACCACAGCAGCCCCGAGTTTATTTCTCAGGGCCTCTTTATACCCAAAGCAGGGGAGGCAAAAAGACCTCCCCCTCTAAAGGATACAATGGTTAAAGGTATAAACAAGTGTAAATACCTCCTTAATTCTCATAACATCTAGGAACCACACCTGTAGCAAAGCTTTGAGGAACAAAACATCTAGTAGCCATGCCTTTGGCCAATCATCCTGTCTTTCAGCCTTGAAGAGCAATGACAAGCTTGAACTCTCTAACCATAAGTCAAGATGGAATCAAGTCACTGGGGACTCCCACAGCCAACTTATGAAAGAAGACATTAATGAACTGGGGGCTTCCTTACAGTTTCAGAGGGCTAGTCCATGATCATCATGGTGGGAAGCATGGTGGAAAGCCAGCTTGGCTTTGGTACAGTAGCTAACAGCTTATGTCCTGGTCCACAGGCAGGGGCAGAAAGAAAGCACCTGGGCCTGGCATGGGCTTTTGAAACCTCAAAGCCCACCCCCAGTGACACACCTCCTCCAATATCCACATCTCCTAATCTGTCCTAAACGGTCTAGTAACTAGGAACCAAACATCCAAGTATATGAACTTATGGGGTCCATTCCTATTCAAACTACCATACATACATAGGGGGCTTTTCCCCCCTTAAGAATTACTTAGGTAGTAAGTGATTTTGTTATAAACAGCATAGCAAAACCTCTTTGAGAAGAAAAGATTGCAGAAATTATATGTTCTTCTCTTTTTTACCCCCAGGTGAAGGACCTCTGAACCCTCTCTCTCTACTTAATGTGTATTGATGGTATTGACAAAAAACTTGGCTCCTACCTGCAGCCTTATGAGTTGGAATCAGTGTGTTTCTTGGTCCTATGTGATTCATGCACATGTTGAAGTTTTGAAGTCTGAGGAACACTACTCTAAGCCATGGATACCTACCATGGCCAGACCTTACCTGGGAATCTTCCATAGACACAGCCCTGGGCAGCAAGCAAGAAAACGATGTGTGGACTAAGAACCTGATTGAAAACATAAGCTCTTGTGTGCTGTTTGCCATTGTTTTGACAACTTGACACAAGCCAGGGCCATCTGGAAAGAGGGAAAGTCAATGGGCAAAATTCGGTCATCAGATTTTCCTGGAGGCAAGTCTATGGGGGCATTTTCTTGATTATTGAAAACATGGGAGAGCCTTGTTCACTGAGGGTGATGTCACTCCCAGGGCAGGTGGTCCCAGGCTGTATAAGAAAGCAGGCTGAGTAAGCCACATGGAGAAAGCAGCATTCATTCATGGTCTCTGGTTCAGTTCCTGCCTCCAGGTTGCTGCCTTGAATTTCTGCCCGACTTCCCTCAGTGACAGGGACTGTGAATTGGAACATGTAAGCCAAACAAACCCTTCCCTCTCTCAGTTGCTTTTGCTTGTGGTATCTTCATCACAAACTCATCCTAAATCTGGGCCACAGCTGGTGATAGCCTACATAAAGGGCATGGGACAAAGAAGCTTCTGCTTTCGCCTGCCTGGCCTCAGTCTTGCTGGCCAGTTCCTGTCTCCTGCAGCTGAGGCTTTCCTTCAGTGGCATCAGAACACACTTCTTTGGGACTGCAACTTAGACTGAAGACCAGCTGAGACATCATCCGGCCTTGTGGACCAAACAACTACTAGATTCCTGACTTTCCATTGGAAGACAGCCTTTGTTGGACTAGCCAGACTACTGTCTATAAGTCACCTCTCATATATATATATATATATATGAGAGAGAGAGAGAGAGAGAGAGAGAGAGAGAGAGAGAGAGAGAGAGATTCTGTCAGTTGAGGTCCTCTAGAGAATCCTATTACGCCGTATTACACAGAAGACTTAGGAAGTGAACATTTCTTTCACTTAGAAGGAAACCACACAAGTCCAAACTGAAAACAGAATGCCAAACATTACTTGTGATTCTGCAGCTGATGGAGGGGCCAAGTGTAAGAATAAGGTGAAAGGGGGGTGGGGGCTGGCCAGATGGCTCAGTGGGTAAAGGTGTCTGCTGCCAAGCTAACAACCTGACTTCAACCCCTGGGACCCACATGGCGGAAGAGAACTGAGTCGGGCAAGCTGTCCTCTGACCTCCACATTTGTGCTGTGGTACACACACCGTACTCACTTACGTCCACACGAACTCAAAATAAATACACAAAAGTATAGTCAGACTCCTCTTGGATTGTCAGCCAGCAAATAATGACATGTAGACTTCTTATTAACTATGAAATCTTGGCCTTTAGCTTAGGATTATCCCCAACTAGCTCTTATAACTTAAATTAACCAGTTTTTATTAATCTATAATCTACCATGTGGCTTTTACTTTTCTCCCATTCTGTATATCTGACTTGTTCCTCATCTCCCTGGAGTCTCTCTGCAAGCCTAGATTCCTTCTCCTCTTCCCCTCTCTCCCCGGAAATCATGCCTATCCTTTCCTGCCTACCTGTTGGCCATTTAGTTCGTTATTAAACCAATCAGAAGGCACCTTATGCAGAGACACATCTTTACAGTGTATAAAATATTCTGCAACACAAAAGTGCAGTAAAAATTAAATTAAAAAAGAAATATGCAATATTAATTTTCTTCCTTTTTCCTCCCAACTCTCAGGACCATCTCACATCCCTGAGCGGCTGGTTCAGAAGCATGTCTGTCCTATGTGGGAAATATAGGAATACACAGGAAGAACAGAATCCATAGCAAGTAAAGAATTCATGCACATAAAAAAGAAAACGTTCACATTTATGTTTCTTTGAGGAAGCATTTTCCGTGGGAGGCCTTGCCCAAGGACTTCCTTTGTGTTTTCAGGGCCCCTCTGTCCTTTCTTCAGTCAGTATTTATTGAATGAATGAAATCGCTTCCCCTCCAGGGGCAGCGAATCTCTTCCCCTCTCTGCTCTGTAGCAACTGGAGTCTTGCCCAGAGGTCTTTGATATTGCACTTTCTCCATCACAACACTCATACAAAATCAGCACTTCTAAATGTCCCAGTGACTAAAGCAGAAGGCGGCTCTGAAGAAGGCCAAATGAAATGAGCCAATCAGAACACAAACAGGAATAAAAGGCTGTACTTCACCATGGTGACTGTTAGGTGAGCTGTAATCTAATGTTTGGATAGTAGAGAAGATTGCTTTGTTTTTAGTTTGTTTGTTTGTTTGTTTGTTTGCTTGTTTGTTTTTTGACACAGAGTTTCTCTGTTTAGCCCTGACTGTCCTGGAACTCACTTTGTAGACCAGACTGGCCTCAACTCCGCCTTCCTCTGCTTCACAAGTGCTGGGATTAAAGGCGTGTGCCACCACCGCCTGGCTGCTTATTTGTTTCTATTTCACCAGAGCATTCATCCTCCAGCTATCTTCTTAACACTTGCAGTCAGAGATGATAAGATATTATTAGAACATTATCTCATGTGACTATATATAATAAAGGACTTGGGTAAATCTAGACAAATAAAAATAACCTAATTTGAGCTTAAAAGTCCTTCAACATGTACATTTAGAGCTCTAATGCATTTTAGATTTCTGCAGGTACTTTATAGCAAAGAACAAGGAAAGAAAGGACCAGGTATTCCTATTTTGTGCCATCACACACTGATAGCCTGGGAAGAAATAAAGACAGGTCAAGTATCTAGACTAAAATATATTAGAGATGAGCCTACAGCATGCCTGGTACTGATTTGGACTCTAAATGTCTAAGGCAGACATTCCAATAGAGTGTAGTTCTTCTCTCTGGCTATATGGTAGAGACACTTGGAATGTCTGTCTATCTATCTATCTATCTATCTATCTATCTATCTACCTACCTACCTAGCTATCATCTATCTTTTATCTATCTCTTCTCTATCTACACACACACACACACACACACACACACACACACACACACACACACACGCACACACATCAATCAGATGCCTGCTCCCATTCCTAGAGGTTTTTAAGCAATTTGTTTGGAGTGAGGCTTTTTAAAAAGTTCTCTAGTATTCTGTCCATGGCCCAAAGTTAATAGTCACTGCTTTAAAAAATATTAAAATAATTTATACATAAATCATAGGGCCAGTTTATTTTGACCTGTGTAGTAATAGAGAGCATGTCTTTCCTTAGCCTTGAGACTATGGCCTTTGTGTTTCTATCAAGTCACAGAGAGTCATCATAAATGAATGTTGAAGACCTCTGCGATGACATCTGAGAAGCTACTTATTACTGTTTGCCTTCCTCAAGCTCTTTGAATGATTCTTTTTTAGATTTACTTATTTTATGTGTATGAGTATTTTGCTCATATTTATGTCTCTGCAGAGGTCATAAAGGGGCATCAGATCCCCTGGAACTGGGGTTATAGGAAGTTGTGAGACATGTGGGGTGGTTGGGAATCAACTCAGGTCCTCTGTAAGAACAGTAAGTGCTTTTAGCTGCTGAGCCATCTCTCTAGCTGCCCCCAAGCTCTTATACCTGTTTATTAAATGGGGAACAAAAGCTTGAGACAATGAAGAAAGATGCTGCATTCCTTTTGTGAAGCAGGGAAGGTACAGAACCCCATAGCTCCACTGTTCTGCCTCAGGAAACATGAACTGCCCATCTCCTCCCAGCACTCGACCAGCAAAAGTTCTTTGTAACAGATTGCCCAGAGAGCCCTGTGTTCGTCTCCTCAGGTCCATCCTCTGCATCATCTGCTGAGCCCAACTAGATGTAACCAAGAAGTAGTAATCAGGAAGAGTGTCAGTGTGCAGACTGGTTTATGTTAGCGTGACACCAGCTAGAGTCAATGGGGAAGAGGAAACCTCAACTGAGAAGATGCCTACACAAGACTGGCCTGTAGGCAAATCTGTGGCACATTTTTTTACTTAGTGATTAATGTGAAGGCCCATGCCACTGAGGGTGGTGCCACCCTGGACTAGTAGTCCTGAGCGCTGTAAGGTAACTGGCTGAGTAAGCTATGTAAGCAGCATTCCTCCAAGGCTTTTGCTAGAGTTCTTGCTGATTTCCTTAGATGATGGGCTGTGTAAGCTGAAATAAACCCTTTCCTCCCCAAGTTGCTTTTGGCCATGGTGTTTTATAGCACCAAGAGAAACCCTAACAAGGCAACCAGGAAGGAAATGCCATCAGTGAAGGGATGAGACAGAGCATCCGCACAATAGGGAAAGAGCTCTGAGGACTTAAGTAGTCAGGGGCTAAATTCTACTAGGCCAAGTCCTTCTATACTTACAGCCAGGCAGTTTCCCTTAAAAAATTCTACCCTCCTTGATACAAGTGAATATAGTGGCATTTTTGGCATCAAATGAAATTCTTTTGGTAGAGGGATATTATGCAAGCACATGGACATCTAAGTTGCACTTCAATGTCACAGACTATGAAATGTTTTCTTTTTTTTTTTTTTTTTACAACTGTGATGCCTAAATATCTGTACCATATCTAATGTTGTGGTATTTACTACACAGGATGCATTACATTGCCATCCCACCACAGCATTATTCCACTAACATACAATTTTTTTAAAAGATTTATTTATTATGTATACAGTGTTCTGTCTGCACCACGTATCCTTGCAGGCCAGACAAGGGCACCAGGTCTCATTACAGATGGTTGTAAGCCACCATGTGGTTGCTGGGAATTGAACTCAGGACCTCTGGAAGAGCAAGCAGTGCTCTTAACCTCTGAGCCATCTCTCCAGCCCAACATACAATATTTTGTTACATAGATTTAGATATGGTGGAGATGACACTGCTTCGTGGAACTGGAATTCCTATAAAAGACATCCCAGCATGCTCAGCCTCTGGATATTAGCCTCTCCCTCCAAGGTCAGCCAGAGTCTGTGTACTTGTGTGCAAAGCTCCGCTGAGTATCCCAGGAGGGTGCCTGCTGTCACAGCACCAACCACTGAAAATATAATTAGAGTTCCCAAGTCTTTCATCAAGGAACTAGCTCAAAGGGAAGGCAGCATCCATCCTTTCTTAAAGGGACATGCAGCTGAGAACAAACTCCAGCCTTCTCACCTGGTACCCAGTTCATAAACAGTTTCCTTGTCTTTGAAAAGAAATTAGGAGGCAGAAACTAGTTTAAAAATGGATCTTTATATAGAGTTTGACCAAAGGAGGAGGGCAGTATAACTTCATTCCTACTGCCCATGGCTATCTTCTGAGTTACAGAAAGCCATGAAATGGAGATGAGAATTTAAGGCTAATTAGTCTTTTCCTGACAAGAAGGGGAGCTGGACCCCAGGATGTGCCTCTGACAGGTCTCTTAAATAGAGATTTTATTTTTTTAAAGAAGTTTTATGTATTTGTATGTGGGTTTGTGCACATGAGTAAAGTGTCCACAGAGGCCAGACAATAGTCAGATCCTCTGGAGCTGGATGTACAGGTGGTGGTGTGCTGAAATCCAAACTCAGGTCCCCTGGAAGAGCAACAGTACCCTTAACTGATGAGCCATTTCTCTGGTTCCTCAGACAGTTCTTTATTTAGGTCTAGGCAGAAGAAAGTAGACTCCTAAAGAGCCCCCACCCCCCTTTTAGACAGTTTCATGATGTAGACCAGGCTGGCCTTGGATTCGATGTGATTTGCTCCCCCTCCTCCCTCCCATTTTCAGATAGTCTCATGATGTAGATCAGGCTGGCCTTGGCCATTATTCCACAAACACTGTGATTACACGTCTGTACCACCAAGTCCACTGCTCTCCCCAGTGTTGAGAAGAGCCCCTACCCACTGCAGGACTGGCAGTTCTTTGCCGGAACTTTCAATTACTCATTATCAATCAACTCTTGGCTCTATTAATATTTAACTAGTAGAGAGTTGTTGTAATCAAGGAAATTGTAGAAGGTGGCAACCACATTGCCTTCATTTTCCTGAGACAAAAACTTGCCTGGGGTTCGGCTTAGGAAGGACTGACTTCTTGTCCATAGTCTCCTTCATATTCTTTGTTTTGTCAGTTTCTTCCCTGAAAGCAATTGCAATCACCTGGCGGAAATGTGTTTGAGGATTATAATTTAACAGCAGAGGGGATGAAATAGTCAGGGCCTGCTGCAACAAAATAATACTATGTCATGGGTGGCTTAAGGAACAGAATGTTTCCTCCATTATTCTGGACTCTAAGGTCCAAGTTAGTTTCCTTTTAAGGCTGTGAGGACGAAGCTGATGTGTACTTCTCCCCCCAGGTGGTAGACCAGCAGTCTCTAGTGTTCTCTGGTTTATAGAGTGTCATCTTGAGCCTTGCAAACTCACTCTCTCTCCCCCTCCACCCTCTTCTTCATTTCTTCCTTAGGTAAGAACAGTAGTCATCCTGGATTACAGCAATCTAAGACCTCAGTTCAGCTGACTGCCTCCCTAACACCCTCTCCCCGTCACGTGCGGACGTGGTAGGATTAGAACTTTGATTCTGGGGAAACAGTCCCACATGACATGACTTTTTCTGAGACGTCTAAGATGCAATGGGTTACAGCTTGCCTCCTCACCAGCTGTGGTTCCTGTTTCATGCCTTTTTAACATCGTAACTGTGGTCTCATTTGGTGTTATCTTCCTCCAAAGGAAATAGCACTTGCTGTAGAGAGAGGAAACAGCTCTTTGCTCTCAAGAACTCAGGAGGTGACACTAGAATTATTGTTTTCTGTCATCCTTCCCCATTTCCTGCTCCCCACACCTTCTCCCAGGCTGCCGCTCAGCTTCTGACTTTCCTGCGAAGTCATTTGGGCTTCAGTCACTACCTCTGCTGTAGGAAAGCCAAGGAAGCCACTTATCTAGGTCTCTCAAATAGTTCAGACCCTGGGACACCCTACTTTGAGTTCTCTGTCCCTTACAGAGGAAGACAATCACCATCCAGAGATGAGTGATGGTCTCATCTGAGAAGAAAGAGGTCAACAGGATGAGCTGAAATGCCACATCTGGGGGGAAATGTGGTCCAGTGAGGCAGACAATAAGTGGAAGCATCAATATAGCACCCAGGAAGCTGCCTGAAGCTTTGGTTCATATTTGTGACCACACTGGGGTTTCTTACTGGCTTGCTAGGTGTAGTGATCACAACCAGAGCAGTTTCTAAGGCTAGGGCACAAAGCCACAAATGGGGAGGTGGTTGTGGTGGTTCTTCTGATTTTTTTCTTTCTTTTTGCCTCTAGTACTTTGCTTATAACTAAACCATTTATAATCATTGTTTTCCCCCTGATGTTCTGATGTCAAACCAAATAACCTTGGGGAAACTTTTTGTAAATCACCTAAAGGCTTATAAATAGTCATCTCCCAATACATGTGGGAATCCTCCAGAAAGACAATTGCAAATGGATTCTAAGAGACCTACAAGAGACCAAAGCCAGAACTCACACTGCATTTGAGAAGATGTCGGAAAAGGATGGGTGTGGTGGGTTTTACTATGTGGTAAAAACACTTCTCTCTTAGCTGCTCTGATTTTCTTTTTAATGATCAAACAGGGAACAGCACTCCTGCCCAAAGCTGGGTAGTCAGTGAGATATGCAGAATTACACCATTTTTGCCTGTACAGGTCATTCTGAGGCAAGTCCTCTGCCCCTTTCGGTGATTATATCTTAAGACAGTCCCATGCATAAGGAATGTTAGGAGAAAGAGAGAAAACAAAGTGAGAAAGACAGTAGATGCTCTGAGGGCTCGTCATCTCCTAATGCAGACTTCCTGTGCCCTGAGAACCTCCACTCAGATGTAGCTAAGGCTGGGTGACATGCATGGTCTCCACCTGGTGCTCTCACTCTGTTCTCTGTTCTGTACCAGTTTCTCTTCCATGTGGGCTCTGGTACACAAACACATCCACCTGCACACACATCCCCACAAGGTACTTTACATTGCTCTGGAATAGAAGTTGAGCAAAGGAAGCATTTTCTTCTTACTGTGGTTCACAGTAGCCTCTCCACCTCCCAATACTACTGTTCTTGTAGTATGCTACAATCTCATTAGCTGTTGTCTTGTCCCCCCTGGGGAACCAAAGGCCAGGAACAAATCTTTTATTTCTTTTAGCTGCTCTGAAGTTCTACCATGTTCAGAAGGTAGCAGATGTTTTAAAAATGCTTATTAGGGAGGAGAAAGTGGGGAATAACCTTGAATGCATTGGCACAGGAGACAATTTTCTGAACAGAACATTGATAGCACAGGCACTAAGATTTAGTAATTAATAAATGGGACTTTATGAAAATGAAAAACTTCTATAAGTCAAAGGACACCCTCAGTTAGACAAAGTGACGACCCACAGAATGGGAAAAGATTTTTACAAGCTCCACATCTGATAGAGGACAAATATCCAAAATATATAAAGAACTCAAGAGACTAGGCATCAAAATACCAAATAATCCATTTTAAAAATAGGGTTCAGATCTAGACAGAGAATTCTCAGTAAAGGAATCTCAAATGTCTGAGAAAGACTTAAAGAAATGTTCAACATCCTTAGTCATCAGGGGAAATGCAAATAAAAACTACTTGGAGATTCCATTTTATACCTGAAAGGATGACCAAGATTGATTAACACAGGCGATAGCTCATGCTGGAGAGGATGTGGAGCAAGGGGAACACTCCTCCACTGCTGGTGGGAGTACAAACTCATACAGCCACCATGGAAATCAATATAGCAATCCTCAGAAAATTGCAAATCAATTTACTTCAAGACCCAGCTAAATCACTCTTGGACATATACCCAAAGGACACTCTAGCCTACTACAAGGACACTTGCTTAACTATGTTCATTACAGTTTTATTCATAATAGCCAGAAAATGCAAACAACCTAAATGTCCCTCAACCAAAGAACAAATTTTTAAAAATATGGCACATTTACACAATGGAGTATTATTCAGCTCTTCAAAAAAAAATGACATCATGAAATTTGTAGGCAAATGGATGCAGCTAGAAAAAATCATCCTGAGTGAGGTAACCCAGACTCAGAAAGACAAATATTGTATGTTTTTACTTTTAAATGGATATTAACTGTTAAGTAAAGAATAATCAAGCTACAGTCCACAGACTCAGAGAGGTTAGATAAAGAGGGCTCTAGGTGGGAATGGCCAACCAGTGTCTGTTTTAACTTGAGGCCCACATCAAGAAAGGGAGCCCATGCCCTACACTGCCTGGAAGGCCAGGAACTGGAGTCTGGAGAGCCCAGAGACCTAGGGTAGAGGACACAGCTGGCAAAAAAAAAAAATCAAAGAATTTATTCCTAACTATATTCTACTATATGCCTAGACTGGTACCTTGTCTAGTCACCATCAGTGAGGTTTCCTGTGGCAGCTGACATGTGGAGAGAGAGCCCAAACTCGAGGTCTCCACCAGTCTCTCCTGTTGGAGCTCAGGGAACCCTGTGGAAGAGGGGAAGAAAGATTGTAGGAGTCAGAGGGTTGGAGGACCAGGAGAACACACCCACTGATGCAACTAAGCAGGGCTCACACAGGCTCACAGAGATGGTACAGCAAGCACAGGGCCTGCATGGGTCTGCACCAGGCCCTCTGCATATATGTCATGACTGGTAGCTTGGTGTTCTTGTGAGACTCCTAACAGTGGGAATGGGTGTGTCTCTGATTCTTTTGCCATCTCTTGGGACTCCTTTCCTCCTATTAGGTTGCCTCTTCCAGCCTTGCTACGAGGGCTTTTGCTTTGTTTTATTATATCTTGTTTTGTCATGTTTGGTCATTGTATCTTGGAGGTCTCTTCCTTTCTGAAGGGAAACAGGAGTGGGTCTGGGGGCGGGGAGCTGGGAGGAGTGGAGCAATTGGGATGTATTGTATGAGAAAAAAAATATGTTTTTAATAAAAAAGTTAACAACCATGGAAAATGCTTTTTAGGGGCTGGAAAGATGGCTCAGTGGTTGAAAACACTGGCTGCTCTTCCAAAGGACCCAGATTTGATTCCTAGCACCCACCTGGAGGCTCATAACTTTGTAGTTCCAGTTCCTGAGAATCCAGTGCCCTTTTCTAGCCTCTATGGGTATGGCATGCACACAATGCACAGATATACATGTAGACAAAATGCACATTTACATAATTTTAATTGAATTGTTTATTAATTAGGTTTCCATTGAATCTCTATGCTATATCTTCAATGATGTCATCGTCCCATTGAAACCAACTAAAATAGCTGGATTTTAAAAATCCCTGTGTTTGGAATAATCAGATAACTAGGTAGACAGATATTAGGTTAAGGCCCTAGAGACAGTGGGCATATACTGAGGTGACCAGAGCAGGAGACCCTCCTGCCCCAAACCCCAGGCACTTGTTGATTCTTAGGAGATGAGAGGCTGAGAATACATCCTGAAAGTGATGGTAGAGACAGCATAGGGCTTCACACAGTAGAAGATGCAAAAACTGGAACTTGGGTGTCCCTGTATGTGGGACTATGGAAAATCAGGGTAAACCCCCACAGGCAAATTCTTACTCTGTGGGCTTAAGAACTATGGGGACTGCCATCTGGTCCACTAGCCCCATGACTTGTCCTCTAGTCCACTCCTGCTGCCACTTCCTGATAGTGAAGGACTTGGGTAAAGATCTCAGGCTTGCATGGATCCCTGCACAGAGACATAGTAGGAGAAAAAGGAAGACCCAGAAATAGTTCTGGCTGAGTCCAACAGAAACCCAATTTCACATCAGCTCAATCCAAGGCTGGGTTAATGCAAACAACCATAGTTGCTTCATGAGAAGACAATCCTATCCAGGACTTCCATACATCTTCAAGCTGTTATTCCGTGGTATAATGATTTGTATACCTTTTCCCACCCAACCTTTCAGGTCTCCTGTGAGATGTGGGAAAAATAGTAGGTGTCCAGAAAACCTTGTCTCTGGGTTTGCTTCCTTATTAACAGAGCTGGTTTCTAGCTTTCAACACCTCTATCCCTGGAGTGGATCTTTCCTCAGCCCAGCCACTTGCTGCTCCCCAGCCAGTGAGGAGGCAATCCTAGCCCTGCGGTAATGGGGACAGATAGAGAGGATTGCCAACACTGGGTACACATATGGACCGTCACAGCACAGCCACTGTCAATGGCAACAGCACCATTAGTAACACAGCCAGGTAGGTCCTCTAGCATCTAGCATCTTCTTCCAAGAACTCTCAAACCCAGAAACCAGAGAAACCTGCTCTTTGCCCCTTTACCTTTGTTTTGACTCTGCTTTTTGGACCATTTTCAAGAGGCCACCCTCTCCTATATGTCTCCTCAAAGGGAGACCAGGGGACACTCAGAGGGCAGGACCTGACTTAATATCTTTCTTTTTTCCCTTTTTCCTGTATATGTGCATATTTGGTGTTCATGAGTGTGTGCATGTTCATGTCAGGGGAGGGTACATACACATGTGCGTGTGCGTGTGCGTGCGTGCGTGTGTGTGTGTGTGTGTGTGTGTGTGTGTGTGTGTGTGTGTGTACCAGAGGTGATGTTGGGTATCTTCCTTGGCTCTTGTTCACTTTATTTATTGAGATAGGTCTTTCACTTGAACCCAGAGCTTGCCAGTTCATCTCGTCTAGCTAGCCAGTTTGTCCTAGAAGATCCCCTGCCTCTGCCTTCTGAGTGCTTGGGAGTTTATGGGAGTCACCACCACCCCCTGACACTTACTCGGGTGTTTGCAATCCAACCACCGATCCTATGTTTGTACAGCAAGCACGTTACTGACTGTGCCCGTTCCAATGCTTTTCTTTTAAATAGACTTTTCTCAACCTATAGGGAAGGTAACTGCATCACAAAGAGCTCTGTCTCTCTCAAAACAACTCTTTCACAGTTCAATTAGCTTTGACTTCCTTAGTGACTACTATTCACACACTATTAGTCACTAAAGACAGTGAGAATTCATGAGGAACAAGCTACAGAGACAACGAACCAGATGACAGCCGCTGTGAGTCTTAAGCCCACAGAATAAGTATCTGCTTATGTGTTATAGCAGATTTCCACAGTCCTATGTGCAGAAGGCTCAGTGTTTTGGTGTCAGGAGTAGAGATGGGATAAAGGGTACAAGAGGAGTGGAGAGAGCAGGCCTGTTGATAAGACAGATTCAAAGGCACTGGGCTGCCAGCATCTGGCTTCTATCCCAGCCAAGGCTTTTCAGGTGTTCACTTGGGTCTGTGCAGGAGACAGCTACATGGTTGATATGATCATTTCTCTCCTCCCATTCTCTTCAAGCCAGAAGCCTCCCAGACAGAAAGCAGGAAGCATGAGTGTCAAGACAGAAATGGGAGAGATGCCATAGCCATTTTCTTCTGCATGTCCCTTGCTGTCCATCACACAGGGGCAGAAGAGTCTTTAGGACAGATGCTGCCTAGATTACTTGAAAACCTTCAGGTGAAGGACTAGTTTACCACAAGATGCACTGAAGTGGTTGGCCTGTTGGCTACACAGCCACCCCCCCCCCCCAATAACTGGGCGGACTTTTCCTTTCTTCCCTGTGTGCCTGTCCTCTACCAGATGGCTTTATATTCCTGATTTGAGTATGCCCTTTCAGAGACAAAGGTGGGCAGAGCAAAGCCCTGCTCTGTTCTCTTGTTGCTTCCTGAGGATGGACACATCATCTCCGCCTCTATCTCTCCATCTCTTTGGCAGCATCTCCTGATTTTCTCTGAGGACAGATGTGGGGGTGCCTGCAGAAGGTCTAGAGACTTCTTGCATCAAGCTTGTTCCACAGAAGTGCCTATTTCCTCACCAGTACTAACTGATAGCCCTCCACATACGGTTGGGGTGTGTGGTATGGCACATGGTCAAAGCATTTGTACCTACCCACACTGCTGTTACTGGCTCACTCCCAAGCCTGAAACAATAATGGCCCTGCTGAGGATAGTTTTCTTGACCGCAGTCCAGAAAGCTCTTATTTCATTTTCATATAGAAACCATTTAATCAGCCAGGGCAGCCTGTGGTCAGGCAGCCCGGCCCACACTTAGTCTTGACAGCTTGAAAGACTTTTGTGCTCTGCCAGGGGCACAGATCCTTTTCTTGAACATGTTGCTGTATCCATATCTTGTTTACCTCCCCTCTCCCACCACCCATGGGTCTGGTGATCTCCTTGGACCTGTGGCTGCCTCTAACTGACCACCGAGGAGGTAAGACAAGTTGGCTTTTGGGTGGAGTGAGCTGGCTATCACCACTTTGTGATTAGTTTGTTCCTACAGAGCAGCACCTCCCCTGTACACACTTCCAGAACCCAGCTTCTCAGAACACAAAGGTGGTGGCATGGTGGAAGAGTACCAAGGCCTATAGCTGAGGCGTGGGGCCTATAATCACAAAGTCACAGACAGAGAAGGCATATGAAGAAATGGGTCTTTTTTTATTATTATTATTATTATTCTCTGTTTTCCAAAAGGCTTTTCCTCTTGAAGGAGGAGTATCAGAACATCCCACCTGCATCCTCTGGGTGGAAGGCTGGAATGCAGCCCCTGGAACCATTGGGTACCATCCCACTTACCCATGGGATATGGCAGCATGTATTCTAAAATCAGATCTACAATCAAATTCTGTCTTTGCTTCTTTCTAGCTATGAGGCCTTGGGTAGGGGGCTTAACCTCTCCAGTTGGAGGGTTTTTACCTACAAAGGAAACTTAAGTCCCCATCTTGTTGACTCACTGAGCAGATTGACCAAGAAAGCCCAGGAGGAGCTTGTATCCCTGGTGTATATGTACAAGTGCTCGATACAGATCACCTTATTCTTTGACCTTTCTTTTTTTGTTTTGTTTTGTTTTTTTGAGCTGAGGACCTAACCCAGGGCCTTGTGCTCTACCACTGAGCTAAATCCCCAACCCTCTTCGACCTTTCTTGAACGAGAATCTTTGTTTTGTCCAGTGGATATAAAAGTGAAGGGGGAAAAAAGCCAAGATATGGGAAGAGATGATGAGAAGTAAAAATATGGGTCTGGAAGAGAAGTGGAAGCTGGATTCCATAGATGATGGAGTCTCTCTCACATTCCTTCGATGTTCGGGATACCACATAGACAAGAAATGAGTCTATTCCCCCAAGATGCTTTTCCAGGACTTTCTTCGAAATAAAAAGGTAATCATCTAGAGGACTTTTGAGAAAAGCCACTCTTGTGGTGGATATTCAGAATTTCAAAAGTCAACCTAGGAAATTAATACAGTGTCAATTATTGGATGAGATATGCCTGGATTCCCACGTCATAGTTGCTGTTTTTAGGGTATACAGAATTTTCTGTTGATAATATTTCCCAGTGTAAATATGGAGACAATTTGTCCAGTATATCATAGATTCTTGGACTGTGGGAAAACATGTCATTTGATAAAATCTTTGCCCTTGGTTACTGGCATGTGTCAGTGGGACAGCCACTAAGGGATGAAAAGGGATATTCAGACAGACAAAGCAGGGAAGGATGGACACACCCGGAGAAAGACTATTTCCAAAGGTCACATGTAAGGACCGTATGGCTAGTGCAGAATTCACGAGCCATTGAGCATCACCTGAGTGTAGGAGTGAGGGCTGAGTCAACACGTTGGTACTTGACATTTGAATTTGATCTTTCTAAGCTGTACGAAATCAGTGAATGCCTTAGGAGCATATAAAGAATGGTTCAGAAAAATCATGATACCGCAGAAAGAAAAAATCAGGAATTCCTGAAGTAGTGGAGGTAAGAAGGCCTGAGCTAAAGTAGGAAGAATCTTCAGGAAATTATTTTTAACCTTTCCCCAAATCTATCTGTCTGTCTGTCTGTCTGTCTGTCTATCTATCTATCTATCAACTACCTGTGTGTGTGTGTGTGTGTGTGTGTGTGTGTGTGTGTGTGTTAGAGTTTCTATTGCTGTGAATACACACCATGACCACATTAATATTTATAAAGGAAAAACATTTAATTGGGGTGGCTTACATTTTCAGAGGTTTAGTCCATTATGATCACAGTGTGACATTGTAGTATGCAGGCAGACATGGTACTGGAGGAGCTGAGAGTCTTACATCTTGACCCACAGGCAACAGGAAGTGATCTCAGATACTGGATATGTCTTGAGCATATATGAGACCTCAAAGCCCACCTCCACAGTAATATATTTCCTCCAACAAGGACATGTGTACTGCAACAAAGTAGTGCCCTTCCCTCTGAGCTTATGGAGGACAATTACATTCAACCTACCACAGTGTGTGTGTGTGTGTGTGTGTGTGTGTGTGTGTGTGTGTGTGTGTGTGTGTCTGTCTGTCTGTCTGTGTAGCCTGTGTCTATATGGAAGGATAACTTTTGGGAGCTGGTTCTCTCTTTCCACTGTTGGTTTGGGATCACATTCAGGCTGTCAGGTTTGTGCACTAAGTGTTCTTCCTTGCTGAGCCATTTCACTGGACCAGAACTCATGTTTGGATCACTAGATCCTGGAAGGCTTCTATCAGCAGGAGGAACAACTTCCTGGTTTCTGCTTTGATTATCTAGAGTGCATGATGGGGGCTCCAGGGACAGAGAACTTGCATGTGGGAAATGGATATTGGAAGATCAAAGGTAGAGGGGTGTGTGTGTGTGTGTGTGTGTGTGTGTGTGTGTGTGTGTAAACAAGGATGGGGCTGGTGAAAGTGCTCTCAAAGTTAAATTGAGTAGACACTGGCTCAGCTGCTGCCTTCTACTATCTTGTCTCTGTTCTTCTTAGAGAGGGAGTATTTAAGGATACCCCAAAGGCAAAGCAAACAGCTAGTGTTTAGCGTTTCCTTTGTGACTTCCTTGAGTCATTAAGTTCCTTACCTGTATTACCTCATTTGATCCTCAAAATGGTTTAATGAAATGAATACTATCATCTCTAATTTACAGATGAGCACATTGAGAGACAAAGGGATTAAGTGCTAAGCACCTCACCAATGGCAAAAGGCGGCATCAATGTCACTCTATGGGAATCGAGACATTTTCCATAAAAGAGAAAGGAGTCTTCCTTGTTCTTATTTTCAGCTGCAGAAAGATAGGGTAGTAAGACATGTGGATGAACAAATGTGCTTTGGCAGTTTTATTAGCACTTTATTCTTAGATCTGTTGATGCTTTCAAGACATGGTCACATCCCCTATTTCAGATTTCTCTCCAATTATCTGTGAGATAGCCCAGGCAGATGATCATGTCTCTATTAATCAATCAACAAATATTTGTTGGGTACCACACTGAGCAAGTCACTCTTCATAATGGCATTTTCTCTGTTTTTAAGGAGTTGAGGTCTAGGAAAGGACCCCTCCAGGGGTGATGGAACTACATGGGGTGTGCATGCTGAGTGCTGAACGAAGGCTGTGGAGCCCTGGCTTTCAAACATTGTTCCATGGAAACTCCAGATCCTGGTGCCTGCCTGGTAAGGTTTCTCAGAAGGATCTGGGATGGTTATGCCCTAGAGAATTCTGCAATGCTGAGGACAGTTTTGACCCCAACAACATCCCACCAGCATGCCGGAGAGAAATAGGGTATGCACTGATGGCATCCAGGGCACAAGGAAGTTGGCACATGTCCTGCTATGTACAGGACAAAGCCCACAGCAAGGAGTTAGCGACCAACAGAGAAATCATGCCCAGGCTGAGAATGCTACTCCAGGAAAACAGAGAAATAACACAGCACATTTGTTGAAAATTACAATAGACTGAATTCATGTGCTCACTCAAGGAATAAGATGCACCATGAAGTTAGGTGCTTTCTGGAAAGCCTTCCCAGCACAGTGATCATAAAGACCCCTCCCAACATAGTATGAAGAACATCCTAAAATTTTGAGGAGGGAGTTATTTAAAAAAAAAAAAAAACATACCATTTGAGGATTTTATTAATAAAATACAGAAATAAATTTGGAAGCTGAAGCTGATGTAAGATTACAGTCATCAGTAACTTTCATATTATTGTACTTACCAGCCTAATGGAATTTATAAATAAGGTTAGAATTGAACTTATACATTTGAATTAATGAAATACTTGTTTTATTTGAGGAGGGGGAAAGGCCTTTACTATTTTAAACAAGGGAAAAAAAGCCTCAAAACCCTATGCGAAGCTCCTGGACATAAAATCTGGTTCCATGGCTTTGAGCCTCACATGTTCTTCATAGTAGTGGAATTGGGATTGTTTGAGGAGCTCAGCACAAATGCGGAGTCCCGGGCCCAGCTCTGAGTCAGAACCTGCATTTCTATAAAATTCTGTTCCTATTAGAGTTTGGCAGTACTGGCTTCTGGGACTTCACAGAACAGAGACTTCCGGGGCATCATCAATAGGCAGGGCTATAGGCAGAGCGGCTTCTACAGGTGTGATTCAAGTGACCTAGAAAGGATGTACCGGGTGGGACCCCAGGTGAGGAGCAATAGGAGGGCTCTCAGACAGAATGTCCAGACAGAATTTTCTAGAATAGAAATAGGCAGGGTACAGGAAGAAGGTTACAGGGTACAGGGTCTGAAGAATTTAGGGTAATCGGGGAACTTGGAACTGAATGCAGAGCAGCCGCCAGCCAGCTCCCTGGCCCTGCGGCTGTCTCCTTACTGTGTCGACAGAGAAGCCACCACCCGATTCCAGGCCAGGATTGCCAAATGCTCAGCCACCATGAACCAATTAAACCTTCAATAGCCCCAGAATTTGAGGTTCATTATCTCCAATTTCTAGAGGGGAGCCAACCACTTCCGAAGCTCTAATTACCAAAGGTCAGCGGAGCACCTGAAACAGGAAGTCTGGTCTACAACAGCACATTCTTGGCCTCCACCGATCTTCATCCCAAGCCTCCCAGAGGAGGGGCTGCTCTCACTCAGTACAGTCCTTCCAGTTTCTGGGCCCTTGAGGGACTCTGACAGGAGAAAGGGGCTATTCTCCTCTTCATTTGGGCCCGTTTGGGGTAGAGATCAGAGTTTAACCTCATGCCACAAAGGGCCAGGCTGAGAAGGCTTCCAAGAAGGATACTGAGTCAGAGGTGTCCTGGGACCAGTAAGTGGGGAGCTAGAGAGAGCAGAGGAGGAGGCTGCTATGGAGTTGAGTCTGTCTCCATCCATGCAAGAAGTTGGAACCATAGCCAGCATCCAGTGAAGCAGCAGAGAAACCTCAGCTGAGTCAGGGATCAGCCAGTTAGTTTGTTGGGGAATCTGCTTCCTTTATTCATTCATTCATTATTGTAAGCGTGTCCATGTGGAGAAGATGCACATGCCACAGGACACGTATGCAGGTCAGAAGACAACTCTGTGGAGTGAGCTCTCTCCTTTCACCTTTACATGGGTTCCAATGACTGAACTGTATTTGTTCACCAGGTTTGTGTGGCAAGTGCCTTTACCCACTGAGGCACCTCTCCAGACCTTATTTGAGAATTCTAACTGAAGCCTTATTGGCCTGCAGAATCTTTCACATGCTAGAGTGGGCAGTCTAGGAGATGGGATTTGGAGACTGAAGTAGAAGCTGGCTGGGACTCCTGAAGTCCTAATTTCACTAGGAATCTGTATAGGGTCAGCTTCCTCCCAACCTCTTGAGAGGCCCAGAGGAGTGTCTAAGTCAAGGCAAAGGACTAAACTCTAGTAAAGGGACAAGTTCCCAAGCGATGACAGGAAAGAGACGGTCCAGCCACTCTATCCCTCCAAAGCCACTTTCTGCCACCGCCTAGAGACGGCATCTAGAGGCTAGACACCCTGCTCTGACCAGTTCTGCTCAGAGAACATACTGCCACCTAGCCCGGCACCCTGAGCTTTGTTTAGAGGCCAAGTGCAAGGTTTCTGGGCCAGCTTGAGCCTCACCTAGATGCTGTCCTTCAGTTCCTGGTTAATGACTTTCAGCTGTGAAGTCCTGAGTCTGTTAAGATATTTGGGAAGAAAAGGCCTTGAAAATCTGAGCCTTTTCCTAGGCAGTTATGGGAGCAGAGCAAATACCACTGGTCTCTCCTGTGAGCTATAGCACCACTGAGGAATGGGGAAATACCTTGAGTTGCTTGTAGGGAAACAGGGAAGTTATTGACCTCTTGACCTCTCGGGTCTCCTGCCCAGACCTCAGACATGAAATTTGCCCTCTCATTCATGGTTGGGTCTTTAGATGAGGTGTTAGTGTAAGGAACCTAGGATGTAGCCCGAGGACCCACTAATGCCTAACACTTACTCTTCTGGGATTAAAAAACAAAACAAAAAACATTTTTTTTTTTTTCCTGGCAACAACAAAACCCCAGTTGTTGACATTAAGCTGAGAATGCCTTAATGTAGTAAATGCGTGTGGGGCCTTCCACATGGTCTGGACAGGGGAAGATGGAGGAGATAGTTATGGTGGGTGACATGTGAAGAGAAACAGGGAAGCCCCAAGCTAATGGTCCTGCACCAGCTTATGGAGCCTCTCAAGCAGGGCTGTTCTCCAATCAGTTGTGGGTAGGATATACCAGAATCCTTTGGGGGACACTGCAGGGGAAGGTGGGCACAGAATGAAAAAAAGGAGATGAATACTGACAGGCTAGCCTAGCCCCAGCTCAGGTACCTGTCCCGGCTTCCATTAGAGAAGATGCCAACCTGACTGGACTTGGCAGGATTCCAAGCTGGAACCAGGCATCTAGCAGGCTCTGTGGGGACAGGCTGTGTGTCTTTTTTAGGAGTGACATGATAGTGCAGCCCCGTGATTTCACCCACCAAGACCCAGAAAGAATGGCGCACACGTGTAATAGGATACCACACAAGTTTTTAAAAATGAGTTGCTGCTGAGGTGGGTCAGCAAGTCAAGGCTCTGGCTGCCAAGCCTGGTGACCTCAGTTTGATTTCCAGAACCCACATGGTGGAGAGAGAAGCTCTGATCTCCAAGTGTGCACCAAGCACATGGACACCCCCAAATGAATAAACAAACAAACAAATAAATAAATGTTTTTCAAAATAATTACATGGAACTGGAGAAGTGGCTTACAGGCTAAGAGGACTCTGACTTAGATCCCAGCCCCCACACTGTGGCTCACCATCATCCTCAACTTCAGTTCCAGGGGAACCGATGTCCTCTTTTGACCTTTGTAGACACCAGACACTCGCCTGGTACACAAATAAATATACATGCAAGCAAAACATTCATGAACATAAAATAAAACAAATATATCTTTAAAAAAACATTTTCTTTTTTCAAGACAGGGTTTCTCTGTGTACCTTGGCTGTCCTGGAGCTCTCTCTGTAGAACAGGTTGGCCTTGAACTCATAGAAATCTGTCCTTAAAAACCATTATTTTTTAAAATTATACTATTCTTCAAGAATGTAAGTATGTAGGATAATCCCATGATGTTTTAGTTGGGAAAAGGTAGCCTTTGCAGCTCTAGAGTCCATGAATGTACACACATTCATGCTGAGAGCACAGGGCATCACCATCTCTGGATAAAACCTTGTGGGCGACATTATTGTCTTTATGGTTCTGGCTTTCTTTAAACACAACATGTGACTTCTAAGTTTTGGGATAACTAGGCAAGTGTATCCGGTGGACTCATGCAATGTCCGCAACAAATAGGTCGGGGGAGCAGAACCACCTCTACAAGTGAGTTCACCTGCATAACACACAGCTGGGAATTAGTACACCCAATCAGTATCTCTAAAAGGAGCAACCGATCTTTCTGACAGCCGCAATTATGATAGCACTGATTCTGCCACTCACATGCAGAATGGGTCTCAGCCAGCACACCACAAACGTGAAATTCCTCTAACAGTCCTGGTTCTAAGTTTTCGGGCAACGACAGCTGCTTATCCTATGGTAGCTCTGCTTTAAATGGTTGAAGCTGGCAGGGTTGAGGAGCCGTGACAGCCGAGAAGGGCCCTGTGGCCCTATAAGTTGTCTCTCACAGCCCTTGTGCATCTCCTTCCTGCCACTGCCTCAGCTTCACTCTGGTGTGGCCTCCTTCACTGCCCTGTAGGCCCTCCATTTCCATCTGGGTTTGTGTGCCAGAGGGAGGCTTAGGGACCACATTTAAAGTCCTGGCTGGACTTGGCTAAAAGGAACAGGTAGCAGAGGATGCAAGAGAGGTGGGGGCATAATGGCAGAGCACTGACACTCCCCCCAGCTGTCTCACTGTGGGCCTCAGCCTTCCTCCAGTGATGCTTCCTACAAACCTCCCTTTGTTCTCCTTCCCTACTGCTACTTCTGCCTGCCTTGAATGAGGTAGTAAACTGAATGGTGAACCATCAAAGATGTCCTAATCCCTGGAACCAGTGCCATGGCTGGCTTGCCAGCCTATCTATCTATCTATCTATCTATCTAAAGTATTCTTTCCAGATGTGATGGCCCATCCCTATAATCCCAGAACTTGGGAGATGGAAGCAGTATCTAGAATTCAGGGCCTTCCTCCCCAACATAGTGAGTTTGAGACCAACCTGAGCTATTTGAGACCCTGTCTCAAAAAACAGAACCAAGGGGTGGGTGGGACTCTTTTGTTCTTTGGTTATCACTAAGATGAGGAAATTGTGCTGGATTCTGCTGGGTGTCCTCATGAGAAGACCTGAGATACAGAAGAGAAGATGATGTCATCATGGAGGCTGAGACTGGAAGGATGTGGCCACAAGTCAAGGAAAGCAAACAGCCACCAAAAACTGGACAAGACAGAGAACAGATTCTTTCCTGAGACTCTAGAAGGACTACGAGAGTTCTGGTCTCCAAAATAGGGAGAGAGTAAACGTATTTAGTGTCTGCTGCTTGTTACCACGCCAGAGGAAATGCCACACAAGTGGTGTGCCACCAGCTCTGAGGAGTCTGGGTATGCTCCTGTGGCTCTCTTCCATCTTGACTACACTTTTACATTAGTCTCACTGTGCAACTGCCTTCTGATTGTTCCGATTTATGAACAGCATTTCCTAGCATGAGGATCTCTGGCATGGGCGTCTATTCACCCTTGTTGCCCCATGTCTCAGAGCATACTGAACCAACCCACTCCAAGAGTTCAGTCCTGGTTTGTCCAAGCAAGAACAGCAGTCTCCTTCGATTTCCCAGGAGTCACTCTAAGAGCAAACATGTCCCAACTGTAGCCAAATGGGCAGTTCCAGGTGAGGGCCACAGCACAGTCAGGTTTTCTCCCTTTCCTCTCTGGACACCAGCATGCCTGAGCCCAAGGCTGCAGTACCAACTTGCCATCAGCTGGAGCTACTGACTCTACCAGCTCCGTATGTGGTCCTGTTCTGCCTGTCCTGTCCTATAAGGTAACACATTTCCACACTGCTTCTTCACTTTAGAGCTGGGGTTACATCACACTAAACATAATTCAAATAGCTACATGTTGCTGCAAGGCAGAAGTGGTCCAAGGGTTATACATGTCCTGATACTAAAAAAAGAAAAAAAGACACTTGACTCGAAAGCTCTCATGAGTCCAGCAAGGTAGCTTAGTAAGTACCATTACTTACCCCAAGCTGGGCAATCTGAGTTCAGATGATCTGAATTAGATCCCCAGGACCCACATGGTAAGAGGAATCAACTCCTGCAAATTGTCCCCTGCTCTGTACACACACACACACACACACACACACACACACACACACACACACACACACACAATGCAAGTTGGGAAAGCAGGCAGAAGTGATGGGAGACTAATTGCCTCTCTCTGCAGTCCTTCAATCTCTGCTTAGCTTTCTTCATTTAGAAAAAGCTTCAATTGGGGCCTACCTTCCCCTCTGAGCTTTCCCAACATACGGGAATACTAATTCTTCAAGATCCTTAGAAAATTTGGTGGCCAGTAAGTTTGAGAAATTCTGGGTTTACAAACGAATGCCTCAAAGAGGTCTTACTTTCTGGAATCCTAGTTTTTATTAATGTAAGCCAAGCTCTCCTATGTTTCTTTTGATCAAAACATTCTTTGGCACATGTGTATCATCATCTCTTGACAACATCTTCTGAGAACTGCTTCTATGATGCCTGTGGATTTCCTTGTGAATATTTTGTGATTGGTTGGTTGTTTTTAGGTGGGAGTCTCACTGTACAGTTCTGATAGACCAACTCAGCATATTGGGTTCTGGAATTACAGGTAAAGGCACCACAGCCCGCACTGGGGGTTTTAGAGATTGTGGACCCAATATTTCCTTCTTTAGCTATCTCCCTAGTTAATTGCCAACCTATAACATGAGCAAGAAAAGATCTTGTTCTGTTGTCTGCTGCTGCAATAAAGTACTTGAACCCATGTACTTTGGGTTTGGGGCTTGTGTGTTTGGAGGCTGGAACTCCAAGATCTTGGTACTGGGATTTGCTCCGTAGTTGTTAAGATCTTTATGTGCTATATAGTGGTTAGGGCATGCCATAATTAGACTGTGATGGTTTGAATAAGAGAATCTGCCATAGGCTCGGACACTTGGATATTTGGTCACTACTTAGTAGTGTGGTTTGGATGGATTTGGGAGGTGTGGCCCTGCTGGAGGAAGTATGTCCCTAGCTGTGGGCTTTGAGGTTTCAAAACCATGTGCCAGTACTAATTCACTCTCTCTGCTTCTTGCAGGTGGTTCAAAGTGTGAGCCCTCAGCATCCTGTGCCAGTCTGCTGCTTGCTGCCCTGCTTCCATGCCATAACAGAGGGTCCTCACCCTCTGGGACCTATCAGTCCAAACAAAGCCTTCCTCTTGTGAAGCGGATTGGTCATGGTGTTTTATCACAGTAATAGAAAATGAGTTAATTCAAGACAAAGCAAGTGCACTAACTTAGGACTCTGTCCTTCATATAAAATGACTGATGCCATCATGGGCCCCACGCTCATGACCTCATCTAGTCCTAATCACCTCCTCCAGGCCCTACTCCAAATATTGCTAACATGAATTTGGAGATCAAATTTCCACATATGAGATTTTTGAGGACATATCTACATGAAAGCAGAGAAGGGTCAATGAATACCCGGGACATTGGCTTGCTATTCCTACTCAGTGATGAGGGTGGAAACAGCACCACACATTCCTCACCCCAGAGTTAGCAGATTTCCTCCAGAATACAATGGCCTGGGCTAGCTTTTATTGGTCTGACTTGGAGACTGGTTCCTGCTGAGCTGTTATCAGCAGAACTTGGCCCTCTCTAAAGCAGTAGCTTCCTCAGTGTGCCTCTTACATTGCTTTGTAATCTTTGTAAATAGCCCAAGCATCTCTCTTCTCTAAGCAGAACTGGTTTAGGAAAACTGTTATTCCTGGCCAGAAATTATTTCACAAACAGTCATCACAGCTGTAACTGGATACTTAGGATGTTGTCTGAATACCACCCAAAGACAAAGTCTTTGAGATCGCAAGAGAAAGACCCAAGGGCTCACTATACAATTTTGCTACTCTGAGGGAGTTTTGTGGGCCAGAAGCCCCAAACCACAGAGGACTTGTTAGAAACGCAGATCTGAGGTCACATCCTAGACCCAATGAGCAGTCCCTGCCATTGAGAAGCTCTGTTAAGTGATCTGTGGTCACACAAAGCCTAATACACATCAAAGTTTATCTCAGCACATGTCATTAGTTAATCCACTTAGTCGTGAGCAATTATCGAGTATTCACTGTATGCCCATATGTATGTCTTCTAGGTATTGGGGGCAGAGAGTAAAATAATAGCTACGTCTCTTCCTTCCATTATTGTGTGGTTACATTCTGGTAGGGCAGGTAAACAAACACTTTTAAGAAAACAGATGTTATGCAGTGTGAGATGCTTAAAAACTATTGGGTAATGGATAGAAAATGACTGAAGGTTGGAAGTGAGAGGCAGTGGCAAGGGAGGACCTGTCTGAACAGAGGCCTGCATGGTGAGGGCTCTGGTCCCAGGGGGTGGGGACAGGTAAATTTTAAGCAGGTAGCTGTTAGAGCAAAGGACTCGAGGTGAGTTTGAACTCAGGTACAGAGAGAAAGAAGACCAGTGTGGCTTGTATTTTGTGAATTAGGAGACACAGAGTTCAGAGAGACAGAAGAGAGCCAGGTCCATGTGTTTTCAAATTCACTGCTCTTTGAAATCACATGTTGGAAGGCATGGTAGACACAGATTTCTAGGGCTTCCCCTAGAGTTCATGATTTAGTAGCTGTGGAGGAAGGGGCCCAAGAATTCACATTTCTAATAAGCTCCAGGTGATGCAGTGGTGCTGGTCTGGGTACCTTACTTGTAGGGCCACTAGGGTGGGGCCTAGTTGGTCCTTGTAAAGAGATCAGTGCAGTGGAAAGCTAGCAGAAAATTCTGAATGGGACAGTGCCCTGGTCTGGTTTCCGTTTCCTTAGTGTCCTTCAGGAAAGAAGAAGGCCTTTCTAGTCACTCGTTATCACTGTGCTGATAACCTTTCCGGTCTTGTTCATCATGTGGTTTGATCATTCTCATACCCTTCCTTTCCATTTCCTCTCAAATACTTACATAGTATCTTCTGGAATCCCCATTCCCTAATCCATGCTCTTTCAGAACTCTACTTATTGGGAGCCTGCATCATACCAAGAACGCAGCAGGCTCTTTCTGGCAGGGCCTGTTTGGTCTGTGCCCTTCAAGTTCTATAGGTTATGTTTGTTGATGCCTGTTGTTGTTGTTGTTCTATGTTGTTGTTCTTTTAAACTTAACCTGTAGGATCTCTTACCAAAGCCTCTTCCTGTTAGGTGGCCCGACAGCCTGACTCACGCAGTCTTCATTTATTGAAGTCCATACTCCCTGGTTCCCTGGCTCCCTGTCTTCTTCTCTGCACATCTCCCTTGTTCATTTTGTTGAAATTAGCCCTGAGGGTGTCCCATCCTGTATCCTATCTTCTCACTGTTCTCAACCTCCTCATCCACTATGACCTTTGCTCTCTCCATTCCACCTCAAGGTTCTTCTCATCCTTGTTGCTATCAGAAAATATCATGCCTCTGCAAGTCCAAATGCTCATTCTTTCCCACACTGTCCTCTTCTTGGCACATGCAACAGTTCCTTGATGCATCAAGATCTCCTTGCCATTGATCCCACCAGCTTCTATAATGTATCAGCTATCTCCTATGCTCACCCTTCTTGTCTCTCCTAGGGTTTGTGGCCCACCATTGTGACCAGTTTCTTAACAATCTCCCATCCTCAGAACTGACTTGTCTCCCAAGTGTAGTCTACAAAACACCACTAGACCTGACTATTGACTGCTCCATGACTGCTCAAGTACCTCCATGTTAGCACGGAAAGCCAAGTGAGCAAGTCTGCTTCTACTTTCATTCAAAACCACTATGGGATATTAAGAACATAGTCTTTTATGTGACTTGGTCATAACCTGTTTTATCCTTAAAACTCTCACTTAACATTTTCCTGTTTTCTAATCTTCATGGATGAATTAGCCTCATGTCTCATTGAGAAAAGAGATAGGATAGAATGGGAACTCTGTTTCCTACCTAAAAATCCATAAACCAAGATTGGACCAAGAGCAGCTTGCTCAGACACAGGCACCTCTTGCACCTATTGAAGTAAGAGATGGGTAGATGCCAGTGCAAAAATATATAAACAGCTTTAAGAGCAATATGGCACCACCAGAACCTAGAAATTCTACAGCAGCAAGATCTGAACATCACAAGATAGAAGAAGCAGAGGAAAGTGACCCTAAAAATAACATTATGAAGATGATAGAGGCCTTTAAAGAGGAAATGAAAAATTTCCCTAAAGAAATTGAAGAAAAGACAAACAAAAATTTAGAAGAAATTAATAAATCCCATAAAGAAAGCCAAGAAAAGCAAGAAAAAAAAAAACAATTAAACAGGTGAAGGAAACAGTTCAAGACCTGAAAATTGAAATAGAAGCAATGAAGAAGAACAAACTGAGGGAATGCTGGAAATGGAAAACCTGAGTAAATGAACAGGAACTATAGAAACAAGCATAACCAACAGAATACAGGAGATGGAAGAGAGAATCTCTGGTGTGGATGATACAATAGAAGAAACAGATTCATCAGTCAAAGAAAATACTAATGCCAAAAAAGTCATAACACAAAATGTCTAAGAAATCTGGGACACCATGAAAATACCAAACCTAAGAATAATAGGGATCAAGGAAGGAGAAGAATATAAACTAAAAGGCACAGAAAATACATTCAACAAAGTCATAGAAGAAAACTTTCCCAACTTAAAGAAAGATTTCCTATAAAGATACCTATGAAGATGCAAGAAGCTTATAAAACACCAAATAGACTACACTCCACCCCCCCCAAAGTCCCCTCACCACATAATAATTAAACCACTAAACATGCAGAATAAGGAAAGAATGTTAAGAGCAGCAAAGGAAAAAGCAAAGTGACTTATAAAGGCAGACCCATCAGAATAACACCCAACTTCTCAATGGAGACTCTGAAACCTAGAAGGTCCCAGACAGACATAATACAGAGACTAAGAGACCAGGGATGCCAGTCCAGACTACTATACCCAGCAAAAGTTTCAATCACCATAGATGGAGAAAACAAGATGTTCTAATACAAAACCATATTTATCCACAAATGCAGCCCTAGACAAAGTACTGGAAAGAAAACTCCAACCCAAGAAAGTTAGCTGCACCCATGAAAATACAGGTGATAATCTCACACCAGCAAAACCCAAAGAAGAGAAATACAAATACACTACCAAAAAAAGATAACAGGAATCAACAAACACTGGTCATTAATATTCCTTAATATCAATGGATTCAATGAGCCTATAAAAGGCTAACAGAATGGATACAAAAACAGGATCCATCCATCTGCTACATAAAAGAAACACACCTCAATTTCAAAGACAGACACTACCTCAGTGTAAAAGGCTGGGAAAAGACTTTCCAATCAAATGAACCTAAGAAGCAAGCTGGTGTAGCTATCCTAATATCTAACAAAATAGACTTCAAACTAAAATCAACCAAAAGAGATCAGGAAGGACATTACATATTCATCACAGGAAAAACCCACCAAGACACAGTCTCAATTCTGAACATTTATGCTCCAAATATAAGGGCACCCACATATGTACAAGAAACATTACTAGAGCTTAAATCACACATCAAACCCCACACACTAGTAGTAGAAGACTTCAACACCCCACTCTCACCACTGAATGGATCTGCCAGACAGAAACTTAACAGAGAAATAAGGGATCTAACAGATGTTATAACTCAAATGGACTTAATAGATATCTACAGAACATTCCACCCAAACACAAGAGAATATACCTTCTTCTCAGCAACCCATGGAACCTTCTCTAAAATCAGCCACATACTTGGTTACAAACCAAATCTCAACAGATACAAAGAAATTGGAATAACTTTTTTTTTAAAACTCAGATCACCATGGTTTAAAGTTAGATTTCAACAACAGCAATAATTACAGAAAGCCTACAATCTCATGGAAACAAAATTGGAATATCTAAAAGAAATGGACAATTTTCTTTATAGATGTCACACACCAAAATTAAATCAAGACCAGATAAACAATTTAAATGTACCTATAACTCCTAAGGAAATATAAACAGTTGTTAAAAGTCTCCCAACTGAAAAAGCCCAGGACCAGATGGTTTCAGTGCAGAATTCTACCAGAATTTCAAAGAAGAGCTAATAACAAAACTCTTCAAATTGTTCCACACAATAGAAGCAGAAGGAACATTACTAAACTCTTTTTATGAGGCTACAGTTACCTTAATACTCAAACCACACAAAGATACAATAAAGAAAGAGAATTATAGACCAATCTCCCTCATGAACATTGATGCAAAAAATATTGTAGTTAGAGTTTCCTGCCTGGCCCAGTCAGGACAAATCTCTCTTACCCACCAATCCCATAGTCGCTCAGACCCAACCAAGAAAGCATACAAAAACTTATATTGCTTACAAACTGTATGGCCGTGGCAGGCTGCTTGTTATCTACCTTTTCTATCTTAAATTAACCCATTTCTGTTAGTCTAGACTTTGCCACATGGCTTGTGGCTTACCAGTGTCTTTACATGTTGCTTTTCATGGCGGCGGCTGGCGGTGTCTCTTTCCAACCTTCTACTTCCCAGAATTCTCTTCTCTCTTGTCCCGTCCATACTTCCTGCCTGGCCACTGGCCAATCAGAACTTTATTTACACAGAGCGATATCCACAGCAAAATATTCAATAAAATACTGGCAAACTGAATCTAAGAACACATAAAAAAAATCATCCACCATGACCAAGTAGGCTTTATCCCAGAGATTCAAGGATGGTTCAACATATGAAAATCGGTTAATGTAATACACCATATAAACGAAGTGAAAGAAAAAAAACCACATGATAATCTCATTAGATGCTGAAAAAGCCATTGAAAAAAATCCAACACTCCTCCACTGTTGATGGGAATGCAAACTTGTACAGCCACTTTGGAAATCAGTATGGTGGTTTCTCAGAAAATCGGGAATCAATCTTCCTCATGACCCAGCTATACCATTCTTGGGCATATACCTAAGGAATGCTCAATCATACTACAAGGACACTTGCTTAACTATGTTTATAGCAGCATTTTCATAATAGTCAGAACCTGGAAACAACCTAGATGCCCCTAAACCAAAGAATGGATAAAGAAAATGTGGTACACATTCACAATGGAGTATTACTCAGCTGTAAAAAACAAACAAACAAACAAACAAAAATCAATGACATCATGAGGTTTGCAGGCAAGTGGATGGAACTAGAAAATATCATCCTGAGTGAGGCAACCCAGACTCAGAAGGACAAATATGGTATGTACTCACTCATAAGTGGATACTAGATGTAAAGCAAAGAATAACCAGACTACAAACCACAGCTCCAGAGAAAATAGCTAACAAGGAGGACCCTAAGAGGGACACATAGATCGCCCTATGAAGGGGAAACAGATGAGATATCCATGAGTACACTGGGGATGAGGGGGCAATGGAGGGTGGAGATGGAGGATGAGAACATAAGGAAACAGAATGGTCAAGCTGCAACAGGAATGGAGTGGGAGAACAGTGAGGGAGATACCATGATGGAGGGAGATGTCATGTGGATTGGGAGAAACTGGGTGCTAGGGAAGTTCCCAGGAATCCACAAGGTTGACCCTAGCTTAGACTACTAGCAATAGTGGAGAGGGTGCCTGAATTGGCTTACCCCAGTAATCAGATTGGTGAATACCCTAACTGTCATAGAGCCTTCATCCAGTAACTGATGGAAGCAGGTGCAGAAATCCACAGCCAAGCACAAGGCAGAGCTCCAAGAGTGCAGTCAAAGAGAGGGAAGAGGGATTCTACAAGCAAGGGGTATCAATATCATGATGGGAAAACTTACAGAGACAACCAAACCAAATTAGTGGGAACTCATGAACTTTAGACCAACAGCTGTGGAGCCTCCTTGGCTCTCTGCATAATTAAGATGGTTGTGTAGCTTGATCTGCATATGGGACCCCCTGACAGCAGGATCGGGATCCATCTCTGGTGCATGAGATGGCTTTTTTGGAGCCCACTACCTATGGTGGGACACCTTACACAGCCTTGATGCAGGGGGAGGAGCTTGGACCTGTCTCTCTATTGCATGGACCAGGCTCTGCTGAGTCCCCATAGGAGGCCTTACCTTCTTGTAGGAGGGAATGGGGCTTGGGGAGGGGGCAGGAAGGGTGGAGGGGTGGGAGGAGGGAATAGAGGAGGGAAGAGAGAGGGATATGTGGTTGGTATGTAAAATGAATAATAAATTCCTTAATTAAAAAAAAGAAAAAAATTCCATAAACCAGTCTTCCCGGTTGGGGATTTAGCTCAGTGGTAGAGCGCTTGCCTAGCAAGCACAAGACCCTGGGTTTGATCCTCAGCTCAAAGAAAAAAAAGAAAAAAAAAAAAACCCACCAAAAATTTAAAAAAAAATTTCAATTAGGCCTTTAAAAAACAAAACAAAACAGTCTTCCCTTGTCAGACTCTTCTCTTTCCTCAGACGTATCATCCCTCTCAAAAGCTCACGAAGCCCCAGGTAATCTGAGTGGTCAAGCTCCCCACCCCAGTTCATTCATTTACTTCATCCTCATGGGTGTCCTCTATTGAATCGTTCCTACTGTCACACACATCGGCTGCAGGATATCCCATCTGCTCCTCCTGCAGTTTCTGTCTGTATTCTAATACAGCCATTTTTAGTTTCCTCCATCTCTGAACCCTTTCTAGTGCAGATATTCACCCTTTTAGTTCATGCTTCTCATCTTTCCATCCCGCCAGCGTTGCCACATCACCATTTTGGCTAAACGAATCAACGTTATATGTATGCATTTACTATGGTGGCTAGGCATCCGCAGCTGAACATGTGGAAAGTTATTTTTCTCTGGCTTAACTTTGATCATCTTGGAGCTACTAATTATTTTATTTTTCATTTTTTTTTCATATCACCAAGTTTTTCTAAACTTACCCCACAAATTACAAATCTTCTCTCATGAGTCACACAAGACTAACCAAGTTAGTTATGTTACTCCCAAGTTCAACACCTTTGTCAATACAGCTAAAAACAGCTCAGCTGTGAGCGGTACCAGACCGTGTGCTGAAATGTGGTGTCCCTAGCTTGGTAGTCATAGAATGAACATTGGAATCTCAGGATTCCAAGCATGAATGTTCTAGAAAACAAGGTGGGACCTTGAAGACTTTTAGCTTGGGGACAGGGAAAACCTCTCTAATGTATGAATGGAGTGTCACCAAAGATTTGTGTCTGTGTTTCAAAAATGTCATAGAATCACACACATATACATGAAAACACACACACACACACACACACACACACTCACACACACAGATTTGAGTTGAATATCTCTGGAGGGATTTTCAAAAAGTTGGTGGGAGGAAAACTAGGTCATTGGAGATGGGCAGAAAGAGGCATTCTATCTAAATCATTTTGTATGTTTTGAATTTTGCATTGTGTGTTTGAATCACTTTTTAGAAAATACTGAATGATTGGATATTTGTACCTTATCCCAACTTTTCTGGGTGTGTTCTCAAAATGTAGCAAGCCTGTGATGTCCTACAGAACTTTCATGATGATGGGAATATCTTGCATTTGGACCAGTATAATTAGGAAGCAAAGGACAAAATTCAAACTATACTGCACACCAAAGCTCCAGGAAGGGAAGGAGCTAATGTGACCAGTGTCCAACAGTGAGATGCCCAGAGCTTCTGTTTCCAAACACTTTTGCTCAAGTGCACCCGAAAACAATGTTAAGCTACTGGGTACCCTTTGCACAAATGAATGTTGACATCTACTTGCTTCATCTTTGGCTTGAGAGTTTATTTTTGTTAGGAGTTATAAAAGATTAAACATCTCATAAGATGAAATGAGATGAGGAGTGGCTATAATTGGAATAAATATTTCATGGGCTGGTTTGATAAAATAAGTTTTAATTACTGAATAATGCAGAATAACTCTGAAGAAAATCGTGTGAACAAGCCTATCATCACTAACCTCTAGTGCTCCTGTCTAAAGTTAGAACACATCAGTGTGGGCGCACTTCAGCCTTGACAGACACGCACATGACGGGGAAGACAGGAGCCCTGAGCACTGAAGACGACTTGATGAATCATTAAAGAAACCCCAGAAACCAACATATTCATCTTCTCTCTGTGGGCTCAAGGAGCTTTTGATACCCCAGAACAAGGCTCTGTGGTGAGATTACAGAAGGCAGAGGAGGGCATGGGAACTTTTAGGAGATGGTTGTGGAAACCAGTCCTTTGGGAGTTAAGACTCTGGCAATGGAGTCTAACACATTCATGACGTTGTGCCCTGGAGAAGTCCGCACAGCCTTGGATGTACTTTCTTCCCGGTCCGAAAACAGCTGCCGGGGATGATGGAAGAAGCAGTTTCTGTAGCTTCAGGTGAAGCTGAGAATGAGGAAGGAAGGGAAGGTGGTTTGCCGTGGTGTGTGTGTGGGGGGGGGGGGGGGTGGGAGGGTGGCCCTGGTAGTATTAGGGGCAGGGTTGCTCCCCATTGCAGTCCTGTTTATTTAGAGCGCAGTGACTCAGCACTGGGCTGTTTCTCACGGCAGTCATGAAGAACCAGCAAAGCGAAACCTAGTTGCTTTTGACCAGTAGTGGACTCTGCTCCAACTCAACCCTCCTCCCCCACAGCCCCTCCCCTCCCCTGACTAGGCGGCAGGTGAGGAGCATCTCTGTTCACCAAACGCGTGCCAGGACTCGCTACAGTATACTCCTTATACCAGGCTGTGGTGTCAGACCCATTGGGGACCAAAATTATCCTGTAACGTTCTTGAAGTTGAGCATGAACAATGGCTTACAAAGCATTTATAGGTGCCACATTGGAGACCAGCATGTTATCCTTCAAAGTATCCTGTGCAGAGCTACATTTCCCTACTGCCCGATCACCGTTTCTTTGGTCAAGTAGTGGATATGTAGATGATTGGCATCCAAGAGCCGCGTTGTAACTCTATGTTCTGTCAACCCAGGGGTCATGCCCCTTACACATTGCACACATAGCTCTGAGAGTGGGGTGGAGCCCTGTCACCTCTAAGATCCTGGAAACTGCGAACAAAGATCATCCCCTACTGGTGTGACGAGCAGAGTCCCTGACAGCATTTCCTTTTCCATTCAGAAACAGCTCCCTGCCCTATTCTCCACTCAGCAACTGTAGGTGAATTGTGTAAGTGTCCTTCTGCCTGCAGCCCTTGTCAACTCCATTCCCCTCCCTTTTCTTTAGTCACCTTCAGAAGATGGCAGATGTCCACTGCTCGCTGTCTCTTGCCAGGTCCTGCATGAAGCAGCCAACACTTAGCCTTCAGACAAGACCTTAGCACAACCGGCCCCTCAGTCTCACCCTGTTCCCAGGTTAAAAACCACACCTCTGTCTACTTGCAGCCTCATAAAGGACACAGAGGGCAAGAAAGGTAGCACATTTGGCCCCTTCCATCAACACAAGGAACTACAATGCCAGGAAGTGGCAAAGGAGGCAGAATTGGTGTGCTTAAGGTCTACTGTCTGGATGGTGTCTGTCATGGAAAGAGACCAAAAGGACCCAGAGACTCACAGCAGCCCAGTGGATTGAAAGGAAGGTGGGTGAGTGAAATCCAGGAAAACGAAAGCACTCGGTGTGACAACGTCTTGATAATTTTCAGTAGAAGACACTTAAGGCATCAGCGTGCTCTCTCTCATGCTCTGCCTCAAGGTAACTTCTAATGCATCAAATTAATAACTTCTATAACATGTGCTTAATTTGCCGGTAACTGTCATAAAGAAAAGCAAGCGCCTCATGAACATGTCTGGTTTAATTGACTCGCAGTTAGGACTCGCTGTTAGGACTCGCAGCCCCTCACTCCAGCATGCTGACGTCAGTGGCTAACGCTTATCTCTCCGCAGAATTAGCACTGCTGCAAGCTAATTCACACACCTGTTTCTCTTCCCCCATCAAGTCTCTTTATTAAGCCTTCACTGTCCATTTCAAAAGGTCTTGGGGGGTGCTGAAGTAAGCACTCAGTGGGGTCCTCCTCACCAGCCACCTAAGTAGCCCACTGTTCTGCAGATGTCAGGGAGGGAGGGAGGACAGATGAGTCAGAGAGCATTGCAGATGATGTCAGCTTCTTGGAGGGGGGGGATCATATTTCTGATCTGACACTACCAACAGCTATCTTCTGTTTGTTTTAATGATAAAGTAACAGGTGCTATATTACCTCTGTCGCTATGTTTCATCTGAAGTGCCCATTGCCAAACTGTTAGGATGTTACTTTCCAAGTAGAAGAAGCCTGGCATTTTCCCCTTTAACTCAGACCCAGACCCTTTGTGTTTGGGTAGTGATAAGGACACACTGTTCCCAGGTGAGAAGGTTCAAGTACCACCCACCTTGGCATGGTGTGTCCTGGAATTGTTAGCTGCTTGGTCCTGTCTCTGCTCATGCAGAATCTGGCTGCCTGCTGACCATGTTCTGATGCCTAAGTCCTCGATGACAGCTTTGCTCATACTGCGCCCTTTCAGCCCCCCTCTTCTTTCAAGAGGTCGTGCGAGCAAGCGAGTGAGCGAGCTCACTTGAGATTTGTCCACTATCCCCTTTGCCTCACCACGCTGTCTTTCTTTGTACTCCAATAGCCTGCCCCATCCACCCAATTCCATGGGCCTTGGAGATTCCCTATGCTAATATCAGTAAGTTTGGGCCCTACCTCAAAATAGTGGGGGCTCCGTTAGTGGCAGGGCTTGATTGTGTATCCAACACATGAGACCAGAGCTGGAGAGAAAAATGGGTTAGCTTCCACTCAAGTGACCTGTGAACCCATTGAGCATTCCTGCTCAGCCTCCAGTGTTTCGGCCTAGAACAATACACCCCTTGGTCATGCTAGCTGAAATGGTCCTTGGAGATTCCATTCTCCAGTGCTAGACAGCAATCACCTGGGTGGCTCCAGCATCCGAAGTGAGGCTGTACTGAAAACCAGCTTTCTGAGGCCCTCCCCAGAGAACAAATCACGAGGTTAACCAAGAGCGACATAGGTACCACTTTACTCTCTCAGCGGGATTTGTCAGAGAAATGAAAGTGGAATGTTCATTCTTTAGCACTTGACCATTGTAGTCACTGTTTCTGTCCCTGTCACCCCCCTGCTCCTGTTGCAGCAGAAGACTTAGCTGCTCCATGCTGTTAAGATGGAAAGGCTTCCACTTTGTAGTAGACTCAGCAAATATTTATTGTCTGCAGATGAGCAAAAGAGACCCCTGTCCTCATGGGCCACAGTCTACGCTAGCAGGGAGGATATGAGTAACAGTCAACACACACGTGGGTAGTAATAGCATTATCCAGTGTGCTGGTAGGGAATTGAATGTTACAGAAAACAAACCTGGGAGGGGATGGTGGTAAGGGTCAACAAAACTACCTCAGACATCAGGAAACACAAACACAGTTCACCCCGAGGGCTCTTTCACCCACGGAGAGACTCATCCTTATCAACGTGGAGGTGATTTTCAAGTCGGAACTGGAAGCCTGGTTATCTTTCTGTCACAGTGATATAGCACCATGGCCAAGGTAAGTTTAATTGAGTTCAATTGAGTTCCAGAGGGTTAAAGTTTCTGCTGACTGAATGGGACACAGTGAGAAAGTGGTTGGAGCAGCAGCCGAGAGTTCCCATCTACAAGCAAGAGGCAGAGAGTGCATTGGGAATGGCAAGGTCTTTTGAAATCTCACTCTTCCCCCTCCTCCCCAAACGGCCACACCTCCTAATCATTGCCAAGCAGTTCCACCAGTTGGGAACCAAGTTTTCAAACATATGAGCCCATGAGGCCATTCTCGTTCACACCACCACGTTCCGTTTCCTGGCCCCCATAGGTGCACAGCAAAGTGCATTTAGTCCAACTTGAAGTCTCTACAGTCCTTCAGTCTCAGCACCCTTAAAATGTCCAGGGTTCGAAATCTCAAAGTGCCGAGACTCAAGGCAATCTCTTAACTATCACCCCCTAAAAACAAAAAGGAAATTACACATTTCCAGTACACGATGGCCCAGAATATACATTACCATTCCAAAAGGAAATACTGCATCAAAGCAAGACCCAAATCCAGCAGGGCAAACTTCCAATCCTGTAGTTCCATGTCTGATGTCAGAGGGCTTAATGGCTCTGCCCTTCCACCTTGGCTGCCTGAAATACACTTCTTTCTCTTGGGCTGGTTCCTGTGTGCAGGAGCACCCCCTGAGTATAGCTGTCCTTGGCAGAGATTCCTGTATCTGGCCATGTCGGGGGCTCCATTGCAATCAGGCTTCACTATCACAGCTTCCCCCCATCAGCTTCCCCCATCGGCTGCTCAGGCCCTCCATGCAGGGTCTCCCCTGCCACATGCCTGACTTCAGCGGCTCTCTGTAACTTCAGAAGGAGATTCCGTGATGGTGTATCCTTCCTGGTTCTAAAATCTGCACATGGATGACACTGCCAAGTTAGGATACCAACTTGGGGTGACCTCTGGCCTCTTGGATCACATTTGTAGCTGGTTTCGTTACTTGTTCCCCTCTAGGAGCAAAACAGTCCTTAGATCTTTTCTTTCCACAGGTTAGAGGTTTAGCTGGGTGGGATCTTCCCCTGAGGACACTATTCCCCGTATTCTAACCCAGACCCTACTTTTCCTTAACCTCCACACCTCTTTCAGTGCCAGGCTCTCCACAAAAGCTTTCATCTCTCTTTCCATTGCTGGGCTGCTGATGCATTAAGATTTTTGCTTCTAGGCCAGTTCCAGTTTCCCATCAGCCTCCCTCATACTCACTAGAATTGGAAACTTTAAAAATTTCCCTTCCCCACTAAATTTTAGGATCAAGAAGACAGAAGTCTGTCCACATTGCCCCATACTCATTCCAAATACCTATTACCATGCCTGGCATGTAATTAGTGAACACTGAGTAAATACATGGATTGGTACCTATCAGATGGAGCCATTGCTGAGGCCTCTTGGAAGTGTGCTTTTGGGGCTTAGCAGTTAAGAGTACACACTGCTCTTGCAGAGGACCCGAGCTTGATTCCTCACCCACTTCTGGTGGTTCACAACGACCTGTAACTCCAGCTCCAGGGGTTCTCTTATGACCTCTATGGGGGCTGCACTTTTGTGCACAAACTCACATCCAAACTCATAAACATATACTTATAATTTTAAATTTTTATTTAACTAACATTTTTTCATTTATTATTCCTCTCCTCCTGTTCCCTTCCTCCAACTCCCATCTACCCCACTCTCCATCCACTCCTCCTCCATCTCCACTCAGAAAGGGGCAGGCCTCCCATGAGTTTGAACAAAACACGGCACAACAAGTTGAGGCAGGAATATATATATATATATATATATATATATATAATTTGAAAACTTTGGCCTGGCATGGTGGCTCATGCCTTTAATACATCCATCACTAGCCTACAGTGACCTAGGACAGCCAGCAGAGAGACCCTATCTCAACAAAACAAAACACAAAACAAAACAAAAAACCCACAATATATATTTTTTTAAAAAGTGTTTTGCTCCATGAGCCCCTACTTGGTCTCTCAAGTATCTACAGTAGATCATACCTACCCAGCTCCTTCCAGCTGGGGGAGCAGGGGACAGAGTTGTAGATAAAAGCATAGTCCTGTGCAGTTGCCTCCAGAGAGAGAAGCATCTGTTAGAGTCCAGAACATCCCCCTGGCCAGCAGACTTGTTTTTTTTTATTTTATGTTCTTTATTTTGAAATGTTCATGTGACTCCAAGATACAGACATCTTGAAACTGAAAGTGAGAATTAGGGAGGACAGCTGGAGCTTTGTCCTGCCCACCAACCACTAAACTGGGGAGAAAGGGTACACGTCTCCTCCTCCAGTTTCCTAAGTGGTATACCACAGGCTTTAAATTCCCAAGCCAGCACCCCAGGAAGAGGTCCTATGACAGATGCTGATGCCCAGGAGTGGGCAGCTACATGAAGGCCTTTGGGGGGGCATTCCTTCCACTGGGCAGGACCTGGGCTTTGGGGCAGCTCGGCTTCCTGAAAGGAGATGCAGCCTCAGGAGAGCACACCTTTCCCCTTTAGCTGAGGCTGTGTTCCACCATCCAGTTCACGTGCTCTAGGAGCCTCTTCCACTGGAAGCATGAGAGATCCCTTGTCTTCAAAGGGACCTATTCCCTGAATCTTGTTCCCATGTATTCTTGTGTTAGAAAACCAAGAGGTTGGTGCTAGATGTGAAATGGCTGAAGGTACTATGTCAAGGAGATGGTACCACCTCATGGCCTCCTCCAGGTGGGCTTGGCCTTTGGGGGTGAGTTTTGGGGCAACCAGAAGACAGGAAGCGCAGAGAAAGTTTGTTAGAAGTGTGTGGTTGGCAGGGTTTGTGGGCTGAGTTTGAGTCCAGGCCTTGTGACACAGAACTATTTACCTCTCCAGGGCTGTCCTGGGGTGATTTTGTACTGGTGGTGAGGCCTCAAGAGATAACCCATGGGCTTTCCAGCTCAGGGGACCAGCAGGCAGCTTGCCTCTCATTCGGGGGTTGAGTGTAGGAACTGCCCTGACTCCCATGGCACCGGGCCTCCACAGCTCTTAATCGGCTCCTGGAGGGCACTTTTTAGTGTCTCCCAGGAATCCCACCAGAACTTCTCAAACATCTTCACCAGGGTATTCTTGATGAAAGTTGAGTGCATGCCCATAAGCAACAGATAGAAATGTCTTTCAAGTGCCTTTCTAGCTTAAAAATTCATGTGAATTTTGCATCTGACTTTATAATCTACTCAGGCTTGTTTTAATATAAATATATTATTTCCTCCAACTATTCAAATAATATGTATAGTTCAAGGAAGCTGCCAGCAGAGGAGGACTGGGTAGCAAGCAAGCAGAGAGGACGCTAGCCCCTCATACCTGGAGCCTTGGTTAATTCTCTCCCCAACATGGCCTTCAGGTAGAGACTTTTGTTAGAAGAAACATATTTATTATAAAAGAATTAAAGCATTTTCAGCCTTTAGAAAGCACACTGTGAATACCCCTAGGACCTTCTCCTCCAACAAGAACCCGGGTAAGGACTACCTGTGTTATCTTGATTCTCAGGGGCCTTGCTCTGTCGGACCACTTTGTCCCCTGCAGCCCGAGTTCTGTCCTCACTGTCGTCCCTTGCAGATCCTGTGCCCACACTGTGCACAGAGTGGCAGCATTCCACCCAGACCCCATTCTGATAATCACATGCAAGTTGTCCTAGTTTGCCTTCTATGGCTGGGCTAAATACCATGACTGTCACCATTCCCTAACTGCTTCCGGAATCACAAGGCTGCACATGCGCTGTCAGCATCCAGGCAAAATGCTTACTTAGTCAGTCCAGGGCCTTACATCCTACATAATCTGTATGTACATGCATAGCGCAGCTACATAGCTCCTATATGAATGCTTGAAGTGGAAGTGATCCTTAAAGGCAGACTCCACCTGTTACCCTTCTCTTCCGTACATTTCTCTCTGGCAGGCCTGCTCACTCACTCATGTTTCCTACCCCCCCCCCCCCCCCGCCCCAGCAATGAACTCTTAAAGTGGGCTTTTTGTATCACATGGTCTGTTCTCATGCCTGGTAAAAAAATAATGACTAAAAGCATCTTGGGGAGGAAGTGTTTATTTTACTCACAGAGCCTATTCTAGAGGGAAGCCAAGACAGGAAGACAGGAGCTCAGGGCAGGAACCCAGAGGCAGAACTGAAGCAGAACCATGGCTTGCTCTTCTGTGCTTGCTCAGCCACGTTTTTTATACAGCTCAGGACCACCTGCCCAGGGCTGGCTGGCATTGCCAATAGGAGGCTGGGTTCTCCCACATCAATCATTAATCACGAAAATGCTCTATAGACTCACCTACAGGCAATCTGATGGAGACAGTTCCTCAGTTGAGGTTCTGTATTCCCGGATGACTTCACCTTGTGTCAAGTTGACAGAAACAAAAACAAACAAACAAAAGCAAACAACACCACCAAAAGCTAACAAGCACACAAGCTTTGTTTTGAACTCAACTCTGTCTTAAACCCAAAGAAATCACAGGAGAACTTGACCTGTTAAAATCATGCTTGGGCCAGGCAATAGTGCCTCACGCCTTCAATTCCAGTACTCAAGAGGCAGAGAAGGTGGGATCTCTGAGTTCCAGGCCAGCCTCGTCCTACAGAGTGAGTTCTAGAACAGCCAGTGCTACACAGAGAAACCCTGTCTCAAACAACAACAACTACAAAAAGATCCTGTCCTGGTCTTGAGGTCCAGGCTTAATTTCACAGGGACTTTTTTGTCTGGTGGGGCCATCTGCTGGTAGCCAGATGCTCAGGAATCTGCTTGAATAAAGAGAAGATGCCATAAACACTTCATCTCAGAGCCAAGATGGGGACAGATGAAGTTGGACATTGTTGTCTCTGTTTCCCAGCTTGTAGATGAGTACCCCCAAAAGAAACTGCTTACAGAAGGTCAACAAGCTCCTTGCAATAGGGACTTGGGAGCAGGGGATGTGGTATGATATGAGGTTTGAATGCAAATCTCTGTTTTGTGGTTCAGGGTAAATAGAGTCCCAAGAAGTCAGTGCTTCCAGAGTTTCAGGCCAAAATGTCCCCAAGAGGCTTCTTAAATAGCTATGGTCAGCAACCAGGCATCCCAGCAGAGTACCCTCTAGAGGAGACTGTTTCTTCATACCAAGGAGACTCTAGCAGTACTGGAAAGTGGGTGGGACTCAAAGGTGATGGAGGCAGAGGCCAGAAAGAGGAGCAGTTTAACGGTCATACTTACTCAACTTTAAAAACATTCACATCCTGGGAAGGCTTGGGGAGCTTTAGAGGAAAATTCCCTCTGTCAGGTATTTAGTTATGGGATCTTTTTTGCTTGTGTATGGTCTAAAAACAAAAACAAACAAACAGGCTGGAACCTGCACAGCACAGACAATTAGCTTTAATCTCCAGAGTGGTGCGTCGGGAGGTGACACACCAGTTCTCCTCCAGAACTCATCTGTGGGGCTGACTTTCAAGCCCTACGCAAGGTCACACTTGTGATTCGGCTGCTTTGATCATCCAGTGTGTTCTTCAGCTTTGCCTTGAGTCCAAAGATAAATCTTTTGCCAAATAAGTATTATTTCTCACCAAGCCTGCCCCCCTCTAGACTGAAAGTTTGTTGAAGTGATGGAACATATCTGGCTTATCTTTGGCTACCCACAAGCCCTGGCCATGTGTTTCAGAGATGCTTGATGAATATTTGTTTCTGTGGTGGCCCACTCCCTTCCACTGGGATGACATATATGCAGTAGAACCCAAATATCTTAGTTAGGGTTACTGCTGCTGTGAAGAGACACTACGGCCACGGCAACTCTTATAAGGAAACATTCCATCGTGGTGGCTTGCGGTCAGAGGTTCAGCCAGTTATTATCAAAGCAGGGAACATAGCAGCATGCAGGCAGAGGTGGTTCTGGAACTGAGACATCTTAAAGGCCACAGGAAATCAATTGACACATTGGGCGGTATCCTGAGTGTCTGAAACCTCAAAGCCTGCCCCCACAAGTGACACACTTCCTCCCACATGGCCACACCCACTCCTTTGTGCCTCTTCCTATGAGATGATTATGGGATAATTATGATGATTAGGGGGTTATGGGGGACCAATTACATTCAAACTACCACACCAAGTATCAAAAGGTTTGCCTCAGGGTTGTGATGGGGCACGCCTTTAATCCCAGCAGGGGAGGTAGAGGCAGGTGAATTTCTGAATTTGAGGCCAGGGTGGTCTACAGAGTGAGTTCCAGGACATCCAGTGCTACACAGAGAAACCTGTCTCAAAATAATCAATCCAGCAATTAATCAAAGTTTGCCTTCACTTCTCAATTAAACAGTTAACCTTTATTTTGGAAGAGTACTGTTTTAAATCTTCACACACATACACACACACACACACATACACACACACACACACACACACACACACACACACACACACACACGCCCCCAAGCCTGTGGAACCAACATGAGCCTCTTCACTTTTTTCTCTCACAGAGCAGGTGGTCCACATGTCTCCTGCATTGTTTTTGTTTGTGGGAGCATGAAGTGGGGACAGAAGACTAATGGAGGAGATTGAGGAGACAGTCACCTTTTATCACAGTTCTAAAAGCTGCTCCATCTGCTTTTACTTTCTCGAGCTGGGTAAAGACATGTCACTAGCTAGTGTTCTCAAACAATGCATACAATACTGTGTGTGAAAGAATGTGAAGGTTCTTCCTAGACCTAAAGAAGAAAAAGAAATGTAAAAACACAAAATAGTGCCTGAAGCAGGAACTCAAGTTGACTGGACTTATCACCACCTTCAAGTGCTTGCAAGGACTGAGTGCAATTTCCTTCCCTTCCCTCTAGTGGGTCCACAGCAGCTACAAATGCAAACAGAGGGAGTTTTTGATTGTTGACTGGCGCCCATCAATTCCCCCATCAATTCCCCCACCCACCTCAGGAGCTGGGAAGCCCTGACCTGACGCTGCTTTGCTCTTCTCTCCATGGACTTTTGGCCTCTGGCTGATATGTGATCTGTAACTGTCTCCCCACCCTTGCTGCCCGGTTTCTCACCTGTTGTCCTTATTATACCTCAAAGGTTACCTTTGGGTCACATAATAGAATAGGCCCTTTCTTACCAGAAAGAGCACAAATTTGTTAGCTTGCACTCTAGCAATGGCTTTGACATGTTTACCACTTGACTGAGCTGTTGTGGAATATTATTTTAACTCTGTAAAGATGTGTTACATTTGTTTATGCTGCAGAGTATTACTTTAACTGTGCAAAGGTGTGTTACATTTGTTAAATGATGTAAGAATATGTGTTTAATTATGTAAAGATGTGTTACATTTATTTCATCTTGCCTGCCTAAGGCACCTGATTGGGCTAATAAAGAGCTGAATGGCCAATAGGTAGGCAGAGAAAACAGAATGGATAGATAGGCAGGATTGGCAGGCAGAGGAAATAAGTAGGAGGAGAACTCAAGGAAGAAGAGAGAGAAGAAAGAGAAGAAGAAAGAAGAGAACAAGAAGAAGGAGAGGGATGCTTTTGGGACCATCGAGGCAGCCACCAGCCAACAGACACAGAGTAGGACACACAGAAAGAAAGTTATAAAGCCCAGAGGCAAAACATAGACATAGAGAAATGGGTTAAGTTGTAAGAATTAGCAAGAAACAAGCTTAAGCTAGGCCAAGCATTCATAACTAGTAAGTCTCATGTCATGATTTGGGAGCTAGTTGGTGGCCCAAAAGAAATAGTCTGCTACACTGAGCTCTTCAAATAGTGTGACGATCCACCTTCTTGGATGTCTTATCTTGGCCCTTCTGGTGGTTTGTTTGTTGTTTTCTCCTCAGCTTCCTTGCAAAGGTGAAAGGCCATGCAGCTGCTCTCACCTCATGACTTCCAAATCCATCAGAGTTAGACCCCTTTCCCCAAGCTCTAGAATGATACTCTGTCATCTCGCTCTCTTTAGTCCAAGTTGGCTTCTGGTGGCCATCCCTCTGTCAGATAGGTGTCCAATACAGAAGGTACTTTGAATATTTAGAGCAAAGATGGTTTTGAAAGCAGCATTGGCTGCTTGTGATGTTTCTAGATGGTCTGAAAGAGAGCGTTTTAGAGTGAGTCTTCAGGATACTTCTGGAGCCATAATGAGATTCAAGGCTGTAGGACTATTTGTGCTTCAGGAATTTGGAAGCCAGGAAGCTCATGGAAATTCACTCTCCATCACTCCTCTTAAACCCAAGACACAGTTGAACCAGGGTGAATGGTTGCTTGGTGGACTCTTCATAGCATCAAAGGGTAAAACATCTTCACTGGAATCAGAAATACATAGGCCACAGAGAAGTCATTTCTGGGTTATGCATCTGCCTTCCAAATCTCAAGTGGAACATTTGGGGCAGAGCATCAGAAAGGGTAGTTTCTGCTTGCACAACTCTTGCAAGCATTGTAGGACAAGTTGATGTACCTAAGAGACTAAACAGGTGTCTGGAGACCAGTCCCTGGTAGGAGAAATCTGGGAGGCTGGCAAGTAGTCCTTGGCCAGATCTGGGCTCAAACTCTCAGCTCCTGGGACTGGGAAAGGATCAAGTCCACTTGCAGTCCAGAGCTCATGAGTGACAAGAATTGTCTGGTTGTTATATTGCCACTGGGAGGAAAGATATAAAGTGCTGTAATGGAAAACCAAGCAATGCCCCCTGCAAGGTACAAAATTCATATCATTTACAAATACCTTCATCTACATTGACCATTTGCTTCTTATAAAACCTTGTGAAGGAGGAAGTGTGGTGATATTGTGTCCCCCAATATATTGTGCACGTTAATAAGCTTATCTGTGGTCCGAGAACAGAACAGTCCCTAGATAGACATAGAGGCCAGAAAATGGTGGCACACCTTTAATCCTAGCATTCTGGAGGCAGAGATCCATCCAGACCTCTGTGAGTTCAAAGCCACACTGGAAACAGCCAGGCATAGTGACACACACCTTTAATCCCAGGAATTGATCACAGGAAGCAGAAAGGTATATAAGGCGTGAAAACCAGGAGCTAGAGTCTGTTAAGCTTTTAGGCTTTGAGCAGCAGTTCAACTGAGATCCATTCAGATGAGGACACAGAGGCTTCCAGTTTGAGGAAACAAGATCAGCTGAGAACTTGGCAAGTTGAGGTTGCATGTGGTTTGTTCTGTTTCTCTGATCATTCAGCGTTCACCCCAATACCTGGCTCCAGGCTTGTTTTTATTAATAAGACCTGTTAAGATTCATGTTACAAGGAAGGTTAAATACTATTATTATGAAGGTCCAGACTTAGAGACTAGGAGATGGTCCAAGCAGATTCCTTGCTGCTGGTGAACAGCAGTGCTTAGATTCAGCTGGTCAGGTCCTGGCTCAAATCCTGTTTGTTCTTTTGGACTGGATCAGACTGTAAAAGAAACTTATGTTTGAAATAAAAGTACCAGGTCTCACCACCTCATGCTGGGGAAGTAATTTTCCTCCTTCTTGGTTGCTAGAGCCAGATTCGAACAGGAGGGACCACGAGGACTCTTGCCAGAGTGGAGGCAGGAAGCATGCAATCATTTGTCTTTATTTGAAGAATGGAACAGGTGTTCCATGCTGGCTGGCTGACTCGATTAATGTTGAATGCTCTAAGGTGCCACAGTATTACTGTAAATATCTAAATTCTGGGCATAGATGGGTCTGTGTTTCTCCCAAACAGCAGCATTTGTGGCAATATCATTTCCACAAAAATGCAAAATCTTCTTCAATACTTGACCAAGGCAGATGACCCTCTAAAGCCTTTCCCACAGGCTGCAAAATGACTACAGTGGTCTGACCCAGATTTTTCACAGAGTTGGTAGCAGCATCACAAATGTCTTCTGGGGTCAGCACCCAAGATGCAAGAGTCTCCTGCCCCTCTACCTATAGATCTCAAGCTTGGACTGAATGGCACTTGATGAAGGGGATTTGGCCCTGGCCAAAGAGGCAACATGAATTTAGAGGCAGATTCTTAGGAAAGATGAGGAAATACCAGGACCTGTTTCCTGGAAGTTCTTCCTTGAGGTCAGACTGTGCAGGGCCTGCCCAGCTGCTGAAGTCTCTGTTTCTGCTGTGTGGGGAAATGGGCCAAGTGCTTGGAACCAGTGAACACCTTTTATTTCACATAAGTGTGTGTGCTAGGGCCAGTGTGTTCCAGTATTCTCTCTATTCTGCTGGAGAGAGGACTTTGTTGTTGTTTTGTTTTTACTCTTTTGGGGGGCCTGCCACCCAGCTCCCAAATAAATCACACAGGGAGGCTTATTCTTAATTATCAGTGCCCAGCCTTAGCTTGGCTTAGTTTCTAGCCAGCTTCCCATAACTTATCCTGTCTGTTTGGCCTCTGGGCTTTTCCTGTTCTCTAACTCTGTAAATCTTACTCTTACTCCATGGCTTGCTGTGTAGCTGGGTGGCTGGCCCCAATGCCCTTCTTCTCTGGCTCCTTCTTCCTTGATCTTTTCTCCTCCCAGATTTCTCCTTCTATATATTCTCTCTGCCTGTCAGCCCCGCCTATCTCTCTCTCTTACCTGGCCATTGACCGTTCAGCTCTTTTTTTTACACCATCAGGTGTTTTACACAGGCACAGTAACACAGTTTCACAGAGTTAAACAGATGCAACATAAGCAAAAGTAACACACCTTAAGATAATATTCTACAACATGGTTGGTTGTGTACGGTTTTGCCCAGGAGTGGCTATCTGAGTCAGTCTCCTTGTCATGTTACTCTCCCCATCCTGGCCTTTGCGACATTCCACACATCCAATTGCTTATCTCTTTTCTCCTGTTGCTTAATTTTACCAAAGTTGAGGGGCTCTACCAAAGTTGGATATAGTCTTTAAAGAGACGGTTAAGATTAAGTGAGGGCATTGGAGTTGAATCTAATCCAATATGACTGGTGTTAGAAGAAAAGCTTAGGACCCAGGCCTACCAGAGGGGAGAGCAAATAAAGACAGCCATCCACAGCAATGAGGCCTCAGAGTAAACAACCATCTGACCTCTTGCTCTCATCCTTCCAACTATGGCAAAAAATGAAGTCCTACCATTTAAGCCATGCAGTTTATAGTACTTTGCAAATGCAGCCTCCGCTGACTAATGTGTCATCCTTCAGACCAAATACAAGGGTGACTTCTTGCCTCCTATTCACTATCTTTGAAACTTTAAAAGTGTAAACTTTCCTGCATGTATGTCTGTGTACCATTTGCATAGCTGGTGTCCATGGAGGCCAGATGAAGTTGTCAGGTGCCCTAAAACTGGAGTTAGAGATGGTTGTCAGCTGCCATATAGGGGCTGGGCAATGAACCCAGGTCTTCTGCTGAACCATCTCTCCAGCCCCAACTCTCCTTTCTTAACTGGGTAAGGGAAGGTCGGAGTAGCTCAAGGCAGTTTACTGGCTGACTCGCCTTACCTGTCTGCTACTAAGAAAGGGCTCACTGCCCCAAGCCTTCAACACTGGGTCTTTCCAAACTGGATGAGCTTTACTGAAGGCCAGCTGGTACCACAGGCTGCTCAAATCTCTGTCTCCATTTGTCAGAGTGCAAGAATTTAAGAGTTACAGGAGAGTGGGAGAAGGAAAGTCACTGTCTGTGTGTGGATGTCTTGGTGGTGTAGACTGGTCCAGGTGAAACACAGGACACTTAGATCTACTCTGTAGCTGTTGTAGACACCCTGACTTCTGCTCAGCAGAGTTCTTCTGTCTCAATATCACTTATTTTGTTTATTTTATCTAGTTTTGTATTGCTGAGGATAGAGCCCGGGGCCTTGTTCACTCTGGACAAGTGTTCTACCACTGAGCTACACCCTAGCCCTCAGGGTTGTTGTAAGTCAGGTTCTAGATTCTGTGCCTGTGGCCAGAAAACAACATTTTGTGATAATGGAAACAGCTCTATCATGACTGGCTTTTCATCCCTGGGGGGAAGGGAAACACTTGGATCCAGGCTTCCAGGTTGGAGAGCAAGCCTAGGCTGAGGCCTCCTCATTGTCATTCCAGATGCCACCTTTACAGCTGGGGTCACCAGGACTCTCCTGAAGTCTCCTGCTGGTGGTCCAGTAGGATCTTGCCACCCTGCCCTCAGCAGCTAGACGAGCTGAGCTGGGTAGATGTTTAGGGCTGGATTCAGGTCTGCCTCCTCCTCGGCTAAGCTTGAGCTGAGTGCTAGGCCCAGGGCTTTTCACCCCCAGATCCTGCTGCTACCTCTTACTGCAGACACCCAGCTCCCTGCCCTGCCTGTGCTTCTCCTCGCCTGAGGCCAGCAGGACCCACAGCTGCCTTTGTCACCCACTTCTATGCAGAGCACATTTCAGCAGCACAACACAAACTGAGTGGGCCTTCGCCACTCCGAAGTTCCAGATTCGAATCCTGCCTCCCACACTTGGTCTCGCAGTTAATGTTTGGCAGGTTATGGGCAGTGAGCCATCATGAGCCCTGGACCAGTGGCCTGGGCTCCATGGCAGCCTTGCCACTCCCACCCTCCTGGGCCATGGGAAGTCACAGAGAGTCCCCTCAGTGTAATAACATTTCCTGCTGTGGTGATCGGTTATGGATTCAAAGGAGATGATGGGTTTAAGCATTCAGCTCAGCTCCTGCTCACTGTGACCCTGACACAATCTTGTCATCACAATTGCTGAGAGTGTCCACGGAGCCTGGCACACAGTCGGGACTAAGCAAATATTGGCTTAGTGAACACAGGAGCTGGGCTGGAGGGTAAGTCCTTGCCTGGCTCTTCAGTGTTGCTCTGTGTTTGAAAAGGGGATAGCCTCAGACAGTGAGATTATAAAGTCCGCGAATCTGGCTTTTTAGAGCCCGAGAAGCCAATGGGAAGCGAGAGGCTGATCCTACAGGAGACAGGGAGGCTCTCCTCCACATTTCTTCAACAGCTTTCTGAGCAAGGGTATGGCCGTGTGTATTCCAGCAGCAACACTGCTGCCTAAGCCCAGGTGTGTTGGCAGGACACAGTCCTGGGGGAAGAGCCAGTGGACTGTGGGCTCTCGAGCTTGGGCTAGGCTAGTCCTATTGCCTAGTGCTCAGTAGCCACCTCTAACAGCGAGAGCACCAGGCGGGACATCCAGAGGTCACGGAAGGGGTTAGCAGAGGGGTTCACAAGTGGGCGGGGCAGGGGCAGGAGGGTGTATCAATAGCTGCATGTCTATGTCCACTAGAGCAAGCACAGAGAGCGGCATCCCCAACAGGGGCATTCATTCCAGGGAGGTTGGAGGAAAGGGCTAGGGGAGGCCTGACACTGAATAGAATGAACACAAGGACATTTATAGACTGACAGTCCCGATGCACACACATAACAATGTACATGCAAGCACACAGACACATTTGAAATGCATGTACACAGAGATATACAGAGATATACTCCTGCATACACACAGAGACACCTAGCAACAGATGCACAAAGGACAGACCAGGGGTTCAAGACCAGGGGTTCAAGACCAGGGGTTCAGGGGCAGCGCATGTCAGACTGCCTGGGCTAGGCAGCTGGTGTCAGATACTTTTTTTGTTGTTGTTGTTGGTTTTTTTTTTTGTTTTGGTTTTTTTTTGGGGGGGGGGGTTCAAGACAAGAACTCACTCTCTAGCCCAGGCTGACCTCGAACTCTCACAGAGATCCACCTGCCTCTGCCTCCCAAGTGCTGGGATTAAAGGCCTACGCCACCACCCTGCTCAGATACTGGGTTTTAAGCCTCACCCAATGGACTGCCCTTTCCATGAGCTCCTCAGACAGCACTAAGGGGGTGATCCCTGGATCATAGTTTGGGGGACACTTCTTTAGTACTCATTATTAAAACGGTGACTTGGGCAGATGAACAGAGGAACTGGAGACAATTCTAGTCCCCAAAGGCCTGTCTCTACCCTTAGCTAGAACGTCAGTGAGGCGCGTCAGGAAGGACACACCCGGAACACACCCGGCCTGCTTTAGCAAGGATGGCTGTGGACACAAAGAACTGGATTTCCGCTCTCTTTAGCCACCCCCCACCCCCCACCTTCTGGACCCTGTGGGTGGCAGCACACAGGTGATGCATTAGCCAGCAAACTTCTTAGAGTGCCTAGGCCAGGCCTACACCTGCAGGCTTCTTCTTAAGAGCCCCTCATTAGCCAGGCTCTGGATCTCCCTGGAGTCCCCAAATATTCTCTTCCTTTCCCTCACCCCCATCCCCAGACCACCAAACCTGCCCCACACGCCATCTTCTTCCCCAGGAGAGGCTGTTAGCAGACACTCGGTGGCCTGGCTGTCCTTGTGGGGACAAAGGCCTGTTAGGAGAGAGCTCCAGGCTCACTGGATCCAGGCTCACTGCCTGGTGGCCTTAGGCCTAATCCGTGGCGTTATCCTCAACACAATGCCCTAGGCAGTGCAGAGGTCGGTGTCAGAGAGAAGAGGTCAGCAAACACACTGGCTGTGGGGGGCAGTCCGACACCCGAGCTCCAGCTCACACCCTCTGCTGAGTGTGGATAAGTGTAACATGATAATTTGAGGGTACACACTACATTCTCTCCCTGTTCTGTGGAATATTCCTCCACCCCTCCATTCCTCTCCTCCCTCCCCCTCCTCCTGCTTCTTTTTCAAGCAAGTTGCCTGAGAAGGAGACGAACAGGAGAAAGAAATGTCCCTGAGACATTGGGGCCACAAGGCAAGTAAAGGGAGGTGTGAGTTCGGTGAGTCCTTAACAGGTCGCCATACCCACGCAGGACAAGTTTGTTCTTATGGGAAACCCTGTGGACAGGAACCCAGGGACCCTGGCAGTGCCCCTGTGCCAAACAAGGAGCTGGGACCTTTACGTCTGGACAAAGATGGGATTGGAACCATGGGAAATGTTGAATTTTCTGTTAAGAGAATAAAAGAATGCTCTGCTTCTGCTCATGGGTTTGTGGTCTGTCGTTTTTTCTTCTGATTTCAGCAGTTAATTTCTTCAGACATTTTTGTTTTTAAGTATGTGCAGTATTTGTGTGTGTTCATATATATGCATGAGTGTGTGCACAGACACCTCCTTTAAACACATTTATTAACAGATTTTAGAAAGGCAGACAAGAATCACAGTGTGCATGTACATGTGCACACATCCTTCAACTCAGCGCTCCCTGCCCCACCTTTCCCCCTGCCTCTCAATTCAGCCTTGAAACAATGGGTAGAATCAGGTCTTGCCATGATCAATCTTGGTTGTCCACTTGCCTGGATCTGGAATCAACTAGAATGTGAGCACTGGGTACACCTGTGAGGGCAATTCTCGATTGGATTGTTTGAAGCAGGAAGACCCACCCTCAGTGTGGGTGGTGCCTTCTGGTGGAAACCTGAAACAATGGACAGAGAAGAAAGAAACCTTTCCTTCTGACTGTTGGCCCTTATGCTTGCTGGCAAGTTCATCCACCTGTTTCTGTGGTACTGCACAGCTGCTATTGGAAACAGTTTCTTCAGGTTTCCAACATGGACCAAAAACCAGCAGCTCCCCAGGAATCCTCCAGGTCTTTAGTACAGAGTGGGATTGCTGAGACATTCAGACCCACAAACTGAGCATCAAGTTCTTGTCCTCTCCAAGGTGAGTAGTCATTGTTGGACTACCCAGACCCTACCTTGGAAGCCAGTATAATAGATACCACATATATACATATATGTGAATATATGTAGATATATTCATCCTATCCTGTAGTTCTGCTCCCTAGGAATACGATATTAGTCTACACTCTCAAAGAGGGAGAGAAAACTACAGCCCCCCCCCTCACATCTGCCACTGGGGGCTTCCTACTGTGGTGTAGATGTGTGAGGCTCTAGTCTCAACATCTGGTTTCAAGGCTGTTGTTCATGTTGCCTTTACTCTTAGTGCCTGAGATGAAGCAGAGAGAGGGATGTGAGTCTGAAGGCAGAGGTTCTTAAACTTCTTTAGAAATACTTCAGCTTAACAACAACAACAAAAAGAAAACAATCTGAAATGTAGGGATTTTTACCTTTTCAAAATGAGCATATCTGATACCTTAGAAGAATCCTGTAAATTATTGCTTGAACTCGTTTTTGTTTGTTTGTTTGTTTTGTTTTGTTTTGTTTTTTCCTTCTGGAGCTGAGGCCTGAACCCAGGGCCTTGCACTTGCTAGGAAAGCACTCTACCACTGAGCTAAATCCCCAACCCAGCTTGAACTCTTGAATTCACTCATTTGATTAAAGTCTACATATGAGCCAGTATCAGGTCCAAAGGCAACTCCATTTCCCCAAATTCTGGTGGTCAGACAAAGGCCAGCATTCCTCAGGAACTTGTGAAGCCAGTTCCGCTCTACCAAAAGGAGACATTTCCCTTATCACAGGCAGAAGGGACAAACAGTTCTCTTTGATGCCTACTAGTATATCCCAGTGCATGCTGGGCTCTAGGCTTCCTCCGTATCACAAGTACCTGATTTCATCTCCTCCCTTCTCCTCAACGCCTTCCAGCTCACGAGCTTCCCTTCGCCAGCTACTCACCCTGCTTTTAACCCTGCTATTTCAGGTATGTTTATTCTAGCTCTCTCTCCCTCCTCCCCTCTCTCTGTCTTTATCTCCCCCCCACTCTGCTTGCCTGCACTCCCCTCTTCCTATCCCTCCCCCCTCCCCTCCCCCACTGCTTTGCTCTAATATCCAGAACCAGTCTACTGGCCACGTGCAGTCGACATTCTCTCTCTGATCTGGACTCCGACAGATGTTTTCTGGCTGTTCTCTCTCATATCTACAATAAAAACCTTCCCTTTAACTATGGCATGGAGCTGACATGCTGTCAGTTTATGGATCTGGTGCTAAAACCCAGAGAGGGCCATAAATGGACTCCTTTTCAAGGGGCCTAGGCTCTCCTAACAGAACCAGGCTGCTGATTTAAGACTCTCTTGAGATATGGGTCATTTGTGCTGGCTTCTACCACCCACCTTATTCAACTCCAATTTTTTAAATTTATTTTTTACTGTTTTTTATTTAATTTTTTTAAAAATTCATTTTACATACCAACCTTAGATCCCCCTGTCATCCTTTCTCCTACTGCCTCCCCAGCCTCCCCCCAAACCCCCCATCCCCTCCTCCAAAAGGGTAAGGCCTTCCACTGGGAGCCAGCAAAGCCTGGTACATTCAGTTGAGGCAGGACCAAGCCCCTCTCCACTGTATCAAGACTGAGCAAAGCATCCCATCATAGGTAATGGGCTCCAGAAAGGCAGCTCATGGTCGAGCATGCCTGGCGGGACACTTAGTCATTTCTGCCTAGTCATTTCCAGGTCATACGTCCTATGTAACCCATGCCTCACTGCTGTGCGACCATGTGATCTGTGCGCATGCATGCATGCAAGCATGTGTAGAGTAGCCACGTGGGCCTGTGTGTGCAGGTATGACCTGGCCATGAAAGATAGGCCCCATGTTCCCCGCCCCCTTCACACATGTCCTTCCACAAGCCTGATCACGTCTTTCCCTTTCTTTTTGTCTCAATAAAACTCTTGTTAGTGAATTCTGCCATGTTTCGTGACTTTTCCTCGCAGGGTAAGAGCGCTGCTAAAAACCATCATTGGTGCCATGCAAAACAGGCCCTTCTGGGAACCTGTACCTGGGAAGTCTGCTCCATCCATGATAGTCCACTGTCCATGTGCCTGGCCGCAGGATCCTGCACACACCACCAGCTACTTCCATTTTCAGCCAGTGTAAACAGTTTCCTGGATCCATGGGGATGACTGTTGAGCATACAGCACCCCACTGGTATCCTTGAGACTGGAGGTACCCCGGCCATGGTCTTCACTGGCTACGGTCGGTCCATATGGCAGGCTAAAATTTCTAGCCATCTCCCACTTCTGCAGTTTGAGATATAATTCTCCTGGTTGGATCCCCGTCTTCAGGTGCATCCTCAGGCTGTGTAAGGCTGACACATTTTCCTGGTTTGATGAAGCAGTAAGTGCTGTCAGGCTCCCAGGAAGTCCTTGCCTTCACATGCCTTAGGCCCCCTCCTTAGTAGTCTGGAGGTTTGTGTCTGGTTCAGATCCATCCTTGACCTTAGGGATGCCTGGGGCCTTGACTTGGGATCACATTTGTTTTTTTATTTTTTTATTTTTTTCTCTCTGCTGCAAACATGGGAAATAAGGCTTCCAATCCCATCAGCCCCACCTCTCCCCTAGAATGCCTTCTGGAAGCTTTAAAACCTCTGAGCTTAATGCTTTGCTTAAAGATTCCTAAACTTGTCCATCTCAGGTACTAAGAGATAGCACAAATATGCCTTAGAAAATTATAAAAAATGGCCACTGAGTGGTTACTTAGACCCCGGTATTTTACAGGAATTATCTAACTTCTGCCAACAAACAGGGAAATGGAAAGAGTTGCCCTACATCATAGATTTTTTTTCTATCTAAGTTCTAACCCATCTCTTCTGGATTCCTTCTCTCCTGACCATATGCTTGTAGCTCTGCCTGAACCAGACGATTCCCTGACTCCAGAATCTAGATCCCGCAAACGAACCTCTGCCTATCCAACTTTCTGCTCCCACTCCTGCCCCCTGGACGCCTGTTTCTTTGGCTCCTCCTCTGGCTTCCTCCCCGTCTTCAACAGTGGCCATTTTCAAAGTCCTGGCTCTGGCTCCAACCTTTACACCTCCTGCTATCCGTTCTCGGACTGCTGAAGGGTCTGACCCAGCCGTTCAAACCCACCAACCATTCTCCCTTTGTGAGAGGTGGCCGGGGTGGATGGACTAGTTAAGGTCCGTGTCCCATTCTCTCTCACCAAACTCTCTCAGATAGAAAAGAAACTGGGTTCTTGTACCTCTAATTCTGCTTCCTTTATTAAACAATTTCAATATGTTACTCAATGTTATAGTTTCACCTTTCAAGATATATATATATATATGATATATGATATATCCTGCTAATAACCTACTTCCTGAGGAGCACAGGCAAGTTTGGAAGCAGGCAAGAATACATGTAGATGAGGTTCACCAAACTAACCCCGAACACCTTCCAGGGGCTGAGGTGGTTCCCGATCAGGACCCACATTGGGATTAAAACACCCAGAGCAGGTCTCTAGCCAGGGATAGGTTTATTACCTACCTTCTGGCAAGCCTCCATAAGGCTTCCATAAAACCAGTAAATTACAAAAAAATTAAAATGACAATTCAAGATAAGGACAAAAATCTGTCTCATTTCTTAGAATGACTCACTAAGGCCCTCCTTCAATATACTAGCCTAGATCCTGAAAGCCCAGGGCACAGGCAGGTCCCTATGACCCACTTTGTCTCACAGAGCTTCCCCCGACATAAGGGCGAAACTTAAATGCTTGGAGAAAGGCCCTCTGCGCTGGAGAGATGGCTCAGTGGATAAGAGCACTGACTGCTCTTCCAGACGGCTCTTCCAGAGGTCCTGAGTTCGATTCCCAGTAACCACATGGTGGCTCACAACCACTTGCAATTAGATCTGGTGCCCTCTTCTGGCCTGCAAGGACACATGCAGGCAGAACACTGTATACATAATAAATAAATAAACCTTAAAAAAAAAAAGTAAAGAAAAAACAAAAAAAGAAAGGCCCTCTGACCCCACAGGCAGAAGTGTTAGCAGTGGCATTTAAGGTATACCATGGAAGAAATGAAAAAGCCCCAAAAAGAAACTGCCAGAAGCTGGCCCATGATGCCCATCTGGTTCCCCAAAAGCTGCTAGGTCCCTGTTTCAAGTGTGGGAAAGATGGCCATTGGGTCCAGGCCTGCACCATAAGGCCTTGCCCAATATGTTGCCAAAAGGGTCACTGGTCAGCTGACTGTCCTAATGCACCTATCGTCATGGGAATCTCAGATGAAGACTATTGGTGAAATTATTAAGGCCACTCCACGTAGTTAAAAGGGAGGTTTATTTTGTGGGGTAACTTACAAGTGAAGGGATAGTTTACAGGGTCTGGGAAAGGTGTAGCACAGTCCGGCGATGTTCTCTGGAGAACTCTGCTCAGTCTACCTCCAGCATCCAGGGTCCAGTAACCAAGAGAGCTGGCCCATCTGGATCTCGGGTCTTCAGGGTCCTCTCTTGGCCCTGCCTTGTAAGCATGACAGTTACCGAAGCCTCTGGGGGTTGGAACTTCCAGATCAAAGCTGGAATGGCTACCCACTACATCTCCCCCTTTTGTCTAAATAAGAAGGTTCTAACCTAATACAAGACTGTATACAAAGAAATGGTTATCAAATATTGTCCAGGAGTAATGAGGGATAATGACCTAGATAAGATGGAACTACAATCAATGCAAATAATACCAAGCAAGAAACACATACTAAAATCCAGGGAAGTCTAGAGCGTGGGTAAATGGTGTGTTACAAAGATCATTCCGAAAGTGTCCTATCCTAAAGAACCTGAATCTAATACTTAATATATTCTATCTAAGTTTATATATATATATATAAAGTTGTACCTATAACTGCTAGTCTTCAATCCCATCAAAGACCTGAGAAGGAATATAATGGTACCTGAGAAATACACCCTGACACTAGGAAAATTCTGTCCTATCTACACCAGCTCCTTCACCCTAATAGTCTTCTCTGTCTCAGTTCATAAAAGCCCATCTGTAGCTCACCTCTGAGGACTTACAATTCCAATTCTTAAGAACTATTACTGCCTCTTGTGAGATCTGCAAAAACAAAAACAAAAAAACAAAAAAACAGATCCCAATACCAAGTACAGAAGTCAGCCTTTTCTCACTCACCAGGCTAGAGGTTCCCTTCCAGGGACTGACTGGCAGCTTGATTTTACCCATATGCCCACTGTCAGGAAAATTAAATATCTCCCGGTGTTGGTGGACTCATTTTCAAATGGGTGGAGGCATACCCTGTTTCTAATAAGCAGGCTCAGTCAGTTGCAGATCTCCTTCTCTGAGAAATTGTTCCTCAGTTTGGGATTCCTGCTTCCCGTCAGTCTGTCAATGGTCCAGAGTTCACCTCCCAGGTTTCCCAGACACTAGCTATGGCTCTTAACATTCCTTGGCATTTTCATATCCCATACCGTCCTCAGTCCTCAGGAAAGGTGGAACATACCAACCAGTCTTTAAAATCTATTCTTACTAAGATGTCACAGGAACTTCACCTCGACTGGGTAAGATTATTGCCTCTAGCTCTTCTCAGGCTCAGGGCTCTTCCTAAAAAGCCTCTTTCAATTTCTCTATTTGAACTAATGTATGGAAGGCCAGTTCTAACACCAGGTTTTCTATCCAACCTTTCAGCCATTCCAGATAGCCTGCTAACTTCCCTGCTATGCCACCTAAGGTCAATCCTGTAGAACTTCGAAGACCATTCCTTACCTCAGCCATGTGACAGTCCTTGCCCACCCCCAATCCACCTTGGGGATCAGGTTCTTCTTTCTCCTCCAGGCCAGTGCCCTTCACCCCTTTCCCCTAAATGGCAAGGACCCTTCCAGGTAATTCTTGTAACCCCCACAGCTGCTAAATTCGAAGGCTTTCCTCACTGGGTCCACCTGTCTCATCTGAAACCTTTTATCTCACCTCCTTCCCAGAAAAATCTTTCTTCATATAGAGCAACACAGACAGGGCCCTGCTCTCTCAAATTCCAGAGGACATCAGGACCCATTGCCTTGTCACCAATTCCAGAGGAATGAGGCATCACCCCTTCCTTTCCTAATTAGGGCCACCACAGAGACAGAGGCAAAAGGACCATCAGACATATCCAGGCAGTAAGGAAAAAAAACAGTAATAATCAAAAGGTATTTATACCTCCAGACCCAAAAGTGTCTGGGCTCTGCAAAAAATGACTCTAACATAACAGTCTATTACTGCTGAATGCTCTCACCTGTGTCTCCTGAATGCTAAACTAATAAAGGAGACAGGTACCTTAAATAAACTACCTCTAATAAAGCTTATCTCAGGTAAAAATTAAGCAGAGTACTAAACACCACAATGGTCACTAATTTTCTCATGGCTGCTTCTTAACATGTTCAAAAATTTTCCCAAGCTCCAAAAACCAGCTTAAATCCATCTGGACAGGCTGGATCTACTTCAGGTAAGTGCCAACTCCCCTGGTCTGGTAACACTCCAAATAAAATAAAATAATAATGATTCTCTGTAGACTTCCCCATCCTGATCTTGAACTGCCCGCCACCCCTCCTCTTGCTCATAGAATCCCTCTTCCCTATCTTTGACTGGACTCCTGGAGCTCAGCCTGGTGCCTGATTGTGAATCTCTGCATCTGCTTCCATAAGTTACTGGAGAAAGGCTCTATGATGACAGTTAGGGTATATACCAATCTGATTACCAGAGTAGGCCAGCTCAGGCACCCTCTCCACTATTGCTAGTAGTCTAAGCTGGGGTCATCCTTGGGGATTCCTGGGAACTTCCCTAGCACCACGTTTTTCCCTTACCCCCTGATGTCTCCCTCTATCAAGATATCTCTTTCATTGCCCTCCCACTTTGTCCTTCCCCCAGCTTAACCATCCTGTTCCCTCATGTTCTCATCCCCTGTCCCCTCCCCTCTATTGCCCTCTAACCCCCAGTTTACTCATGGAGAACTCATCTGTTTCTCCTTCCCAAGGTGATCTGTACACCCCCCTTAGGGCCCTCCTCGTTAGCTAGCTTCTCTGGAGCTGTGGGTTGTAGTCTGATTAACCTTTGCTTTACATCTAGTATCCACTTATGAGTGACTACATACCATGTTTCTCTTTCTAAGTATGGGTGACCTCACTCAGGATAATATTTTCTAGTTCCATCCATTTGCCTGCAGATTTCATGATGTCATTGTTTTTTTTTACAGCTGAGTAATACTCAATTGTGTATATGTACCACAATTTTCTTTATCCATTCTTTGTTGAGGAGCATCTAGGTTGTTTCCAAGTTCTGGCTATTACAAATAATGCTGCTATGAACATAGTTGAGCAAGTGTCCTTGTGGTATAATTGAGCATTCCTTGGGTATATACAGTGGTATAGCTGGGTCTTGAGAAAGATTGATTCCCGATTTTCTGAGAAACCACCATACTGATTTTCAAAGTGACTGTACAAGTTTGCAGTCCCACCAACAGTGGAGTGCTCCCCTTGTTCCATATCCTCTCCAACATAAGCTGTCATCAATGTTTTTGATCTTAGCCATTTTGACAGGTGTGAGATGGTATCTCAGAGTCATTTTGATTTGCATTTCCCTGATGACTAAGGATGTTGAGCAATTCCTTAAATGTCTTTTGGCCATTTGAGATTCTTCTGTTGAGAATTCTCTGTTTAGATCTATAGCCCATTTTTAAATTGGATTGTTTGGTATTTTGATGTCTAGTTTCTTGAATTCTTTATATATTTTAGAGATCAGCCCTCTGTCAGATGTGGGATTGGTGAAGATCTTTTCCCATTCTGTAGGCTGTTGTTTTGTCTTATTTACTGTTTCCTTTGCCTTACAGAAGCTTCTCAGTTTCAGGAGGTCCTATTTATTAGTTGTTTCTCTCAGTGTCTGTGCTACTAGTGCTATATTTAGGAAATGGTCTCCTGTGTCAATGCGTTCTAGGCTACTTCCCATTTTCTCTTCTATCAGGTTCAGTGTAGCTGAATTTGTGTTGAGGTCTTTGATCCACTTGGACTTGAGTTTTGTGCACAGTGACAGATATGGATCTATTTGCAATCTTCTACATATTGACATCCAGTTATGCCAGCACCATTTGTTGAAGATGCTTTCTTTTTTCCATGGTACAGTTTGGCTTCTTTGTAAAAAACCAGGTGTTCATAGGTGTGTGGATTAATGTCAGGGTCTTTAATTTGATTCCATTGGTCCAATACCAAGCTGTTTTTATTACTATATCAACTCCGAATTTTAGAGTCCACCTCTTTGGCTACTTTCCCCTCCATCTTCTCTCTCCTGGTTCTCAAATGTCACCTTGGGGCTGCCTGCTCAGTTTCTCTCCAGTTCTGGAGCCACTACTGTACTGCTACAGAAGTTGTGTGTTCTAGTATTCCAGGCAGCAAATCTCATTTTCCTGGGTACCTAGCACATGGAAAAGGACACCTTTCCTTTATGACTTGGGTAATTTTCCTCTCACAAGTCTCTCAGTCCACTTGGAGATGCCCTGGATTGAAATTCTTATCACCAGCCCACTTACCTTCTCTCTCACATCCTTTCTTTTCCTCCCCTTGGAGCTGTTTGCTCTGCCTAGGTCCCTCTCTTTGGCTTTCTGTTGAAGTCCTGCAGGTACATTCAGGCAACTTCTGTCCTGGGGCCTTTAAGATACTGGACTCCTCCCGCTGGCAGAGTTTCTGTTCTTGACCCTTTCCCCTTTGTCTCTCAGCTCCTCCTGGAGCTCACTAGAACCTTCTTTCTGGGGGATTTCCTCTTCTGTGACCCTTTCCTTAAGCCTCTCCCACCATGCCTTCTTTCCTGATTGCTCTGTTTCAGCAGGATCCTGGCTATATCCATGGGCTTTTCCCATTCAGAATATTTTTTACCTGCCTCATCTAATCTCCTCCTCTGACTCAGAGATTTCATTAAGCCTTTCTGCAGACAGCTGGGCTTCAGTGCAGCTCAATGGACAATTGATGGCACACTCCATTTCTTCCTCCACCACACAAACAAATGATCCTAAAATCTCCTATCTCTATACTGTCTCTGCTCTCCACTCTCAAAAGTCTCTCGTCTCTAAGCTTCTTGGCTCTATTTGCTCCCCTCTCCCTCTAATTGCTAAATTCAATATTACAGTGATTTAAATGTTTTTGAGTATGGATATATGTTTTAAGAATGTTTTATGCCATTCTACTCTATAAAATAAGTTGTCTATGGAGTTGGCTATGGTATGGCCCATCCTCTCCAGACATGAGCATGCTTGTTTAAAAAGTCCCTCCAAACTCTAGAAAAAGCAAGTCCTGATTTTTCATATGAAATGGACTGACCAGGCAGATACAGCCTTAAGAGTTGCAATTAGTTAAGACCTTCTTTATTACTGTTAAGATGATATAGCTACAGTTAGCCATCAACACCATCAGAGATCTGAGAAGAATAGATTTGAGTAGGAAGTATAATCCAAAGGGCTCTGTATCAATTAAAATGACATAGCCTTACCAACTACCTGGACAGCCAGCCTGGGGTCCTCCCTGGTGATCTTGATGGCTTTTTTGGGGGCAGAAGTTGTCAGTCTTTGGCTATCACACAGGACAGCATTAAATCTTCAGCTGCTACATTGGACAGCATCGACCTTTGCCCACCAGACCCAAGATGTCTGAGAGATTTTTCCATAGAAGAGGAACTTGGGAGAAGTAGAGTAGTCAACCTAACAGTATCCACAGTTTTGGCAGTGCCCTGGCAGTGGTTGAGTCATGGGGCAGTTCTTGCCAAGTGGTCAGCATTATCACAATCCAAGTGGAGTCTGTAGTTACCCATCTTTGGAGATAGCCTCGGTTGCTGCTACCAGAAGCTGGTATTTTTGTCTATCAAGGGAAACCTTTTTCATTAAACACCTTAAATGCCATGTTCAGCAGATCTCTGGGTATTTTGAGTTCATCATCAGGTATATTAAGTATACCTGATTTTAAACAAACTTTATTTGTTTTTAGTTACTTTTTCAGGCCCTTGACAATATCTATGGAAGGCTACAGGTTGTCCCTGTAAATGCATTACATTTGTACTTAGCATGACTACAAATCTGAGCATATTAAAGAATTTGACCTTTTATAATGTGGCTATTAACTTTCACATATTAATTATCTTCAACAGCTACAACAAGTTAGTAGCTTTTATACGATTAGGGTTTTACAATTTTATCCCTTTAAATTTGAGCCTTAAAATTTTGTATTGTCTGAGATCCATGCCAGGAGAGTGAGCCCAACCCTGACACTGCCTGGAGCACCAGGACCCAGAGATCTAGGATAGAACCAAACATGACTGGCAAAAACAAAATAGTCAATGTAATCACAGTGCTTAACAATATTCTGCTATACTCAGATTGGTGCCTAGTCCAATTGTTGTCAGGGAGCCTTCATCCAGTGCCTGATGGAGACAGAGGCAGAGACCCACAGCCAAACATTAGGCCAAGCCCAGGGAATCCTGCAGAAGAGGGGGTCAAGGACACCCCAAGGAAACCCATAGACTCGACTAACCTGGGCTCACAGTGGCTCACAGAGACTGAGCCGACAACCGGGGAGCCCGCATGGGACAGACCTAGGCCCTCTGTGTATATGTGACAGTTGTGTAGCTTGGTCCTCTTGTGGGACTCCTAACCATGGTAGCAGGGGCCGCCTCTGACTATTTTGCCAAGGGGAGGAGCTTAGTTTTACTGCAATTTGATATGCTATGTTTTGTTGATATCCATGATGGGAGGCCTGCCCTTTTCTAAATAGAAATGTAGGAGGAGTGGATGGGGGAGGGTCAGAATGGAGGTGGGAAGGAGGGACTGGGAGGAGAGGAGGGAGGAAAAATTGTGGTCAGGATATAAAAAAAGAAAGAAGGAAAGAGGGAAGGAGGGAAGGAAGGAAGAAAGGAAGACAGACAGACAGAAAGAAAAGATATGAATTTTAATAAAGGCAAAATATTCTACTATAAAAATTTGAATTGAAGATTTAATGGAATATTCTTTATCAACAAAATAAAACTTTAAGACATAAATACAGTCCACAGAGAGGCTGGGGGCCCATACTTTCTGATCCTTTCATAGTGCACCGTTAGGATATTAGTTTCTTGTGTGACTCAGTTTATTCAAATAGCTAAAGCTAAAGCTTAACAAAGTTAGCAAAGACAATGAGGCTAGCCATACATCTTTAAGTCAGTTTTTATTAACTTGAATAGATCTTTATAGCCTTAGGAATAACCTTAATCAAACATACTTTATTGATCAAATATTTGGTTTTCCTTATCTGAAATGTTTAATCTCAGGACAAAAATAATCATAAAAATCCATCCTAATCAAACTCTTTAGAGACCTCATGTTGATTCTTTAGTCTAAAAAAGAGGTACAATGATAAGCAAAGGACTCAGTAGGCCTAAGAAGTTTCATGGGTGCTGCCTTAGTTGGTGTATACCACGTGGTCATCTTAACCAAGATGGTGGTGACGTTCCATGGCATGTATTCTCTTAGACCTCAGCAAAGATGGCTACCAGCCACATGGTTGCTATTTATTCCAACATAAGTCCATCAGACATGTAACCCCTTTTTCTCTTTCTTTTTTTTTTCTAAACATCTATTTACCTAAACAAGAGTTGAATCCAAGTTACTTATACACATGCATGTGGTAGCACTTAATAGAAACTTCTCTGGAATGTACTTTTTTGTATTTATTTATTTATTTATTTATTTGTTTGTTTGTTTGTTTGTTTATTTATCCTGACTGAAGTTTCCCCTTCCTCCTCTCCTCCCATGCCCTTCCCTCTCCCTCCCCCCCACCATCTACTCCTCCTCTTTTTCTCTTTAGAAAAGGGCAAGCCTCCCATGGAAATCAACCAGCTGTGTTATATCAAGTTGCACCTCCTCTCCTATTAAGGCTGGACCAGGAGTAAAGGGTCCCCAAAGCAGGTACCAGAGTCAGAGACAGCTCAGGCTCCCACTGTTGGGAGTTCCACAAGAAGAGCAAGCTACACAACTGTCACATATATGCTGCGGGCCTAGGTCAATTTCATGCAGGCTCCCTGGTTGTTGGTTCAGTCTCGTAAGCTGAACCGAGTTTCATTCTTACCTCACCCTGATAATTTTTGTCACCCAGTTTTATAGCCCTTAGGGATCTCCCACAAATCTCCAAATATAGACATGTAAGGTGTTAGGGCTGTAACCTAAGAATTTGGTGGACACAGTTCAGTCTATGCCAGCCTATACTGGTTACCCACCTCATTGCTGTGACCAAATACTTGATAAGAAAAAAACTTAAGGAAAGAGCAACACATTGGACTCACAATTTGAGAGGAGATATGGTAGTGGGTGGTACTATGGCAGGGGACAGCTCAGTGGCTGTGAGTGACTTTGTATGCAACATCTGCTTGTTCAGATCCTAGCAGATGAGGAAGCCAACAGAGAAGAATGCTGGCATCTGGACTGTCAGGAGGTGGGATGCTGCCATCTATACTCAGGGTGGGTCTTCTCTTCTCATTTACTTCTCTCTGTAAGTATTTCCACAGACACACCTGAGGTGCACTGAACCTGGGCATGTTCTGGGCATGCCTTAATCCAATCAAGTTGATGTTAAGACTTTTACCTTCACTGAATTTCATTTTTTAATCTCCTGAATTTTACCCAGCAGGGCCACAGATAAGACCTGTAACTTTGAAAGTTTATTCTCGCAGCAATGGAGATTCATAGAGAGGAGTCAGGAGGGAAGCAGGGCTGAGGCAAGAAGCAACAGCAGTGATGCAGGTTGAACTTGATGGTGATCTGAATCAATGGCAGTGGGAACGGGAAGAAGGGTGAGAGGTCAGGGAGCTGGGACTGGCAGAGGGGAGGAAGACCCAGTGAGCAGAGATGCTCTTCCTGGAGGTAGCAGAAGCAGCTAGGAGCATGTTCTTGGGCAGCTGATGAATGTTTTAGTTGAGGAGTTGGTGGAGCAGATGGGATGAGAAATAAGAACATATGAATCCAACAGAAAGAAAGTCGGTTGGTGCAGAACTTGGAGCCCTTGGCTGTAATGCAAGGATGCCACCCAGGCCTCTAGAAGCCTGTGCTGCTCAAGTATCCTCCACAAAAGAGCACGAACAGGAGCAAGGCCTTTGTGCTGGTGGAGCAAGAATAAAAAAAAATGCAGCAGGGAGCTCACAGTGCAATCAAGAAAGGAGTGAGAAATCACAACAGAAATGTAGGTAGATTATGTAGAACACCAACATGAAACAGGGTGGTAGAGGGGACAAGTGTAGTCACACTTCCACAGGTAAACAAGGAGAACAGAGTGGAAGGATTTTCAGTTTAGATCTTGTTTGAGCTTTTGTGAGAAGCGTGAGACCTTTTCCTGGGGCGATGTGGCAGAGAGGCTCACGGTACTTAAGTCTTGGGAGGTGAATGGACTCTCACTCACGACTTGTACCTTCCACGTGTCGGGACCTGCCCCTCTGCAAGGCCCCTCTGTCACCTGTGCTGAGTTGTACAGATGGTGATGATGTGTGGAAAGACCAGGGAAAGCTCTAGAAGTTAGTCTTCCCCTCTGTTCAGAATGGGTCTGTCTTTCTGCACTTCCTGTTTCTACTTCCTGTAAGATTTGTTTTGGAGAAAGTTTTAGTGTGGCTTATAAAAGAAAAGAAAAAGAAAGCTCTCTAGGGTAACTGGCCTATTTTTGAGATAAGGAAGCCCTCATCTTCCTTGTTTTGATTTGCATGTTGCTTGAACGGGATCATATATTTCAATCAAAGTTCTGAACTGGAACCCAAAGAGGTTCAGAGAATTTCCTTAGAGCTGAATTTTGATAGGTGGCATTGGAACTGCCTGCAAGGCAGGACGAAGGGAATAGGCAGCGAAAGCTTAGTCACCTTTGACTAAGCTCTAACTCTGTGGCCTCCCTACAGTTTCCTCACTTCTCTGTCCTCGGTGTCTGGCTAACACCTGACTACATTCCAGAGTCTCCCCATCTTCAGAGAATCTACAACATCCATGGCTTTACAGTCTCTACATGCACATCTGGCCGAATTCAGCATTTTCATGGCTCACCTCCTTTCATTAGAATTTGAGATGAGGGTAGAATGTAATCACAGCAGCACAGACAAGCTTTTGTGATCTCCTGGTTCCTCTCAGAGCCCCCACCTTCCTCAAAGCCCAGGGCCACTACTTGTCCCCCCCCAAGCCTTCTGTGGCTCTTGTAATAGGTGCTGTCATGTGACACCCACGCCCTTTCAGCATGAGCCTCCTCCTCTGTGTGCAAGCAGGTCCATCCTTAGGAACTGCCCGGGACAGCAGGGGCTATGTCTGTACCCGTGCCTCCATTTGGGGAAGGGAAGAACCAGGCCAGCTCTCAAGCCCACAAGCCTGGCTGAGACCTCTAGTTCACCTTCTCCCTCTGCTCACTAGGGCTATTACTACATCTCACGGTTGCTTACCTTTGAGCATTCTCTGACAAAGCCCTGTACTCAAGCCTCTGTTTAGAGACTGTATCCAGATAGGATTTTGGGAAACCCCATTCAAGGCACAAGTCTGGTTGCTCTAGGGACTGCTCCTTTATATTCATCTGCATTTCATATCTACCTTTTGTTATCATCCTCATTTTCCCGACAGAGAAACCAAGGCTCAGAAAGGAGGAAGTACGGCATCCTCAGTTCAGCCAACTGGAAAATACAGCCAGTAGACAATGTGGACCCCCCCACTTAGTTAGTCAATTTACTGTATGGTGAAATGAGTGTTTCTGTGGGTAAAATTAAAGCAGAGCATCCCAGCTTTGGGAGAAAAGAAATCCCACATGCCGTTGTAGAAGAAGTTAGTTTGTAAAACCAACAGTCTGGGGTGTGTGGGGGGCAGTATTAGGATTAGCTAGTACTAATGTCCTACTAATTAGCTAGATACCACTGGGCTAGAAAATCCTTCTTTTAATAACTTTATGTTTCGTACCTAGAAAGCTCAAGCCTCCAGATTCCTCTCATTTGGCCAGTTGATGATGAGCCTTAATAAGCTCAAATAATCAAGGAGAACCCCAATAAGCCTGAGCATCTGAGGTTGGAGGCGATACATGCCAGGTGGCTTCAGGGGCCACCTCTGTCTTGCTAGAATGGCCTGGTGGCTATGGACTGAGGAGCCAGCTTTTTACTTTGGATCAACTTGGTCTCAGCTTCCTCGTTGATGAAATCCGTAGGGAGGCCCCGTAGTTCTTACCTCATGTAAAATGAGAAATTAAGGAGTCATTTTAAAATGTGGAGTCCAGACTTTGACAGCTACCCAGGGCTACTGCGACCTCTTACCTGTTCATGGGTTCTGACTTCTGTCATTGTATCTGTTTCTCTTCTGCAGCAGGGTTTCCTGTGCACACCATGCTGGTCTGGAACTCGCCAACCTCCCGTGCCAGCCTTTCTAATACTGGGATTACAGGTGTGTGTTGCCAGGCTCAGCTTACCATTGTTCTCTTGGCCAGCTACTTCCTGTGGTCCTTGTGGCCCACTCACGGACACAGCCCGGAAAAAGCCACTCCATTCTCATCAACTTGATTTTTTCAATTCAAGGACCCCTAGTGAATCTTGAATTTGTAGCTTTTGGTTCACGGTTTCTACAAGAAGGAACTTGCTTGCTCCAGACTCATCATTTTGTCTGATCAGTCAAGGATACCTAGTTGGGTCTTCCTCCAATCAGGCCCCACCTCATTTCTGTCATCCAAGCACGAGAGAGAACCATTCTCCTCTGTACTCAGTCCTTGAACATGGGAGGGTAAAGGCCAAGAAGGGAGCACAAGGAGGCCCAGCCCCGTGCATCCATCATCAGTCTGTGCTACCACTTCCCGAGGGACACCTGCTTCCACTTTTTTCCCCAGGGTGCTCTTGAGGAGGGAGAAGTGAGAAATATTTAGATAGAAGTATAGAGGGGAGAGAGGCAGATAGAAACACAGGATAGCCTTGGCAGGGCCCGAATCAAAACCCTGCTGTCTCTGCTAAAGGGCTTTTAAAGGAATGCCAAGGGGTGGAGCAGAAGACCTCCCCCCAGTACAGCCAAGTGCAGACCATCCCAAACACCTGAGCTGTCTCTCCCACACACCGCATTAGAACAACCTTTTAAAAGGCTTGGCTTCCTCTCCACCTCTTAGCCCACTGCACCTGACTGCCTCCCCCCATTTCCCAGCCACTCTCATGGAAGCACTTCCTTGAATTCCCTATTTATCTTCCGGAAACCTCAGAGACCTCAGTCCTTCACCTGCTTGAGCCACCCTGTGTAACAGTTCCACTGTCTCCTGTGCTGACTGATGGTCAGCCTGAGGTTCCCCCAACGGCATGCCTCAGATTTCCCACTTCTGAACCCCAGCAGATTTTTGGTGTCTTAGACTCTGAGCTTCTACAGACAAAGACAACAGTCTTCAAAGTGAGCCAAAAGGGCTGAGTCAGTGATTACTGACAACTGAATCATGAAATGAATATTTCCACACGGTGAGGGGTCCATTTGAAGTTACGACCCTACTCAGAGTGTAACTAACTTTCCATGTGAGAAGGGGTGAGAAGTCTGTCCCCTTTGGTACTGTGAATGCTCGTCTCAGAAGGAGAAATGCAGTTGCCTTCAGAATGTGATCGTGGTAGAGACAGGAAGCTATAAAATCAAAACGTGAAGCCAGAATTTTCTGAGCTTGATAGAGGAAATCAAAGCATTTATAGAAAACAATCAACACTTAGTCTTTAGCGCTGGCGATTTTTTCCCCCTGAAAGCTGTGAGTTACTACTAGGAATCTGTAGTAAGTGGTAGCAGGTGCCAAGGGTAAATGACAGGAAGACCAGAGATGACTTAGATTGGCCCAGAGCTGTGCTTTCAATGAAACAGGTATGGTTACTGCCCCTGCCTTTAGGGGATGGAGCCAGAGATAATCCATGAGGCTCTTTGTCAAGCACAGAGAATAATCTATGTGGTTCTCACCTTGGTGCTGGTTTTGTTTCAAGGACTGGGCCTTGATTTCATAGACACCTTTGAGGAATTCCTTCTCTTTGTTTTGATTATCAGTTAGACTCTCTGTAACCAAGGCTGGGACTGAAGTAACACACACTTCTGCTTCGGTGTCTCAAATTCTGGGATTAGAGCTGTGAGTCCAGCTGAGGGATTTTTATACACCTGGAGTGAATGGGACTCACTTTCCTATTAGATTCCTGGTATCCAGAGAGGGCAAAAGAAGGTGAAGAAGAGGCTCTCACGGCCAAATTTAGTTGTGCTGAAGCCCACTTGTCTGTGCCTGTGGTATGGGATGCAGGCGCTCAAGAACACATGTGGTATGGGATGCAGGCATTCAAGAACACATGTGGTATGGGATGCAGGCACTCAAGAACACATGTGGTATGGGATACAGGCACTCAAGAACACATGTGGTATGGGATGCAGGCACTCAAGAACACATGTGGGATGGGATGCAGGCACTCAAGAACACATGTGGTATGGGATACAGGCACTCAAGAACACATGTGGTATGGGATGCAGGCACTCAAGAACACATGTGGGATGGGATGCAGGCACTCAAGAACACATGTGGGATGGGATGCAGGCACTCAAGAACACATGTGGGATGGGATGCAGGCATTCAAGAACACATGTGGGATGGAGACTTGTTCTTCCTGGAGTGGAGTTGTCCTAATGCCAATTACTGAGAAATACGAAGAGGCTTCGGCTAGGATGGAAATAATTAATGGATTTGATCACTTTGTCAGGAACATTATTACTTGTTACAGTGCATGATTTAAGAATTCAGAAGTCAGTTCCCTCTCTATCATCATGAACTGATTCTGAGCCATTCCTGTATAAAACTCAGCCTTGAAAGTAGCTATAAACATGAAATTCAATTACAGCAAATCCATGGTAATCCCCCAACCCCCAATTTCACTTTCAGACTTTCAGAAATCATGTCGCACAGCACAAGGGAGAGTTCATGTTGTTTCATAGAAATGAACCTATTTAAGAAAAGTCTCTTTGTCCGAAGTTGCTCTCCTCCTGGTCCCTGGTGGCAGGGGATGGGTGCAGAGGGTTCTGCCTGCTGCTTCATCTTTCCTACACTCAGCAACTCCTTGTTCCAGGAAACTCTCTCCTCCCCAGCAAGCTGACTATGGAGCCCCCCCCCCCAGGTGGTAGTCAGTTAAATGTCACTGTAACAAACTGCCGCAGACAGTGGGAAGGTTCATTTTTGCTCACTGTTTGGAGGTTTCAGCCCACGTTCATTGCCCTGTTGCTTGTGGATCTGTGGTGAGGCAGCACTTCTCAGGGGAGTGGGTGGTCGAGTGAAGCCACTCATTTAGGGAGTAAGAGAGAAAAAGAGGGAGTCCCCATGATCCCCTTGGAAGGTACACCCCAGTGATCTAAGAACTTTGACCTAGGTCCTGTCTCCAATTCCCCTCCGCCCCCAATAACATCATCCTGGAGACCCATATGCTAATGCAAGGGTCTTTGATATGGGGACAGGAGTGGTACTCCAAACCCAAGCTATAGCACCTCACAAAGCGGTCATCACAGTCTTTCCTTCAAAGCCAAACTCCTCTACAGAAGCCTCCACCTAACCTAGCAGCTACTGAGCAAGGTATTTTTCTATATTACGAGCTGTGCAAACACTTTTGTGTGGGTGAGGTTGTATATATTATGTATGTAGTAATTGACTTTGAGAAATACGTTTCAGGTAATTTATATATGTAAAATAGACTGAAGAAATGTTAGAGTTTTAGGTTAGTGGGTGGGTGTTTATACTTCAGTTTCTCCAGGTTCCAACTACTACTTTCTACTGAGGTGACACGGGCCGATTTCCTAAAATATTCAGATTCCTGAAGTAAAAGAAAATGGGAGAACTAGTTGTGTTCCATTTCACTGGAGAATATTAGCAATTATTTTTACCTTAGGAATACTTGTCAGCAAAGAGGATGTTTTATAATCGATTATTTTGTTAAGAACTTCTGTGCAAGTGTTAAATGAATCTCAAGGTTTTTGTTACTGTCATGAGATGGAATTGAATTCTCTTCAAGCTTATGGTCTGGTTGTGGAACCTTGTGTCTAAGCACAAGAATTTGGCAGAGCAGTGTCATGGCATCTGGCGCTGAGCCAGACAAGGTGACACCACCTTACCTGACTTCTACCTTCAGAGCACTTGTCCTTAGAACCCAGATACAGAGAGACCATGTGAAAGCTTTATGGCCAATAGTGCAATAAAGGTCCCAGTTAACAGCCTGTTTCAATCACACTACAGTGAGTCCATGTGACTCCTTAGGCATAGTCTAGCTGCAGCAAAACCCCAGTGACCTCCACCTCACTGAGCCAGGGCAGGGGGCATACAGGTCATGTGGTCCCATCTGTTGGTCCTATTATTGATTCCTGTTTCTGACCCCAAAGATGAATATCATAATTGAAGAATGACATATGGTTTCACACCTAAGTGACCTTGATGTGAAGTGTCTTGGTGGGTGGTGTGTACTCCATTTCTGTCTCTTTGATGATAGCATGTAGCACTGGGACACCAGAGACTCATCTTCTCTTCCATCTTTGATCCCACTGCCAGGCTTTCTTATAACTGCTTTGATTTCAAAGAGATGTGAACATCTTGGCTAAGGAAACTATAGACTTTAATGACTGGTGAGGACTTGATACCCCTCAAAGTTTATACTTTATGGCATCAGCAATATCAGCAGCAGCAGCAGCAGCATCAATCACCGTTACCATCATTTTGCCTTATATCTTTTTTTTTTTTTTGTTAAAAAAAAAAAGAATTCAATTAAAAAAAAAAAAAAAGAAATGGAGAAACCCAGTCTGGGAAAATAAAAATCCATATGTGCATACATTGGATTGATCCTTGTGAGCCCATATATTGAATTAAACAAACTGGAAAATGTAGTGGGGGAGAATTGACAGCAATTGGAAGCAATCCTTCAGATTATCTGTTTCTGCAGACCACTAGTAGATGGGTCTTACAAAGATCAACATAGACAATCCGGTAAATGAGGAGGGACACACATGCTAAGATCAGCCCTCTTTACCAGACTCTCATGGAATCTATCAGAAAGGAATGCTGGCATTTCCTTGGACTGCCAGGCACTGCGTGAACTTACCTGAAATCACATATGTGATTAGGAAGGACACACAGCTACACCTAAGCCACAGCATCTGACCTAGCCCTGCAATCTGGGTTTAAAATGTAGCCCCGTTGCATTGCTGAGTATGTGTTGGTCATTCCCCAATCTTAAATTGGTGGGGGGTCAGTTCTATCTTGTTTGACTCTCAGAAGGCAGTCAGGGTTCTATCGTAGGTCAGTGGAGGAAAAGTTCCCTTTGAACATTTTCCTAGGAGGGTAGGAAAAACTGTCACCCAGAACCTATGGCCAAAGTGACCTCTCTAAAAGATAGTAAGGTGCCTCAGAATGATCACACTTTAGTAATTGTTTATCTAGAATCTGTCTTGATTGCCAGACTATGTATCCTGTAAAGGTGCACACAGCTGTCAAACCCACAATTTCAAGCTAGCAGAGTGCAATGCCTGCCACTTACTTGGTTTAAATATTTCAAGTGAAAACAGAAGGGAATTATTCCCCTATGAGAGGGGAATAATTGGACCAGCAAGAGATGGAATGAGGGACAAGCGAAGTGGATGAGCACTGCACAGTGATATACATATATGAGGGACATATTTGTATGCTTATTAAAGCATTCATGAAAAAGAAAACCAACAAAAACTATTTCAATAGCTTTCTGTGCACTACAAGCTTCCGCTGAGGTCTGGTTCCTGCTGGTTCCTGCTGGTTCCATGAGCTGTCATGTCTCCCTCTTCTAACATTAAATGTGTAATTTATAGGTGCTCCATTGGGTTCCAGAAGGCCAACTATTGGCTTTTCACTTTCTTGAATGTCATTTGTTCCTGACAGAAATGTGTGGACTCCTCCTCTTTCTAAGTCACTGACCCCATTCCTTCATAGTTAAGTTTCCCAGTGTCAAAATCCTTGGTAGCATACAAGTGGATCAGTTCTAAATAGTGTATTGCAATTATCATTTGCATGACTTTATTATCTACTGCAACAGGACCCCTTGAGGAAATCTTTTTCACTTTATCTCACAGACATGATGTGTCAATATTTGTGAATGAGAAGACTGTCATCTGAAAAGCTTGGCACATGTAGAACATGAAAATTCACCAACTGTTTTCTAGAAAATGTGTCTACTGGTGTGCTGGCTACCTAACTTGACATACAAACTTAGTTATCTGAAAGCAGGCAACCTCACTTGAGATGACTCTGTAAGATCCAGCTGTAAGGCATTTTCTTAACTAGTGATCCATGGGGGAGGGACCAACCCAAATTATGGGTTGAGCCACCTCTGACTGGTGGTTCTAGGTTCTATAAGAAAGCAGACTGAGCAAGCCTAGGGAAAGAAGCCAGTAAGCAGCACCCCTCCATGGCCTCTGCATCAGTTCCTGCCTCCAGGTTCCTGCACTGTTTGAGTTCCTGTCCTGGCTTCCTTCAATGATGAGCAGATGAATATGGAACTGTAGGACAAATAAACCCTTTCCTCCCCCAACTTGCTTTTGGTCAGGTGTTCTGTCACAGCACTAGAAATCCTAATTTAAACAACTGCCTTATATTTAAAAAAACATTTTTTAGGTTTATTTTGTGTATATGTGTTTTGCTTGCATGCATATATGTATTATGTATGTCTAGTGCCTGAGGTCAGATGAAGTGTTGAATCCTCAGGAACTGTAGTTATGAGTGGCTGTAAGGTACCATGTGGGAGTTGGGAACTGAACCTGGGTGCTCTGTAAGAGTGACAAGTGCTCTTGACTGCTAAGCCATCCTCCAGCCCCTAACATGGTTATTCTTTAAGCTTAGAACATCTACATAGCTTTGGGTTCAGATTAAAGCACCCCAAAGAGAAACTCCTCAGGGTGGTAAACTCGGGGAAACATCTTTATGCCTTGAAATGTCTTAGTGCATGGGCCTGGATTAATCCTGACTTTATTTGTACAGTATTTTCTGTGCACCTTTAGATGCCCACTCATGTGGATCTCATGATAACCCTGTATGCTATTTAAGGTACACAGGAAAAAACTCAAGTTCAGAGAAGCCAAGGCACTTGGCCAAGGTCACACCTAACATCAGAACTAGGGACAGAACCCAGTTCAATACTTTTCCCACAATACTATGCCATGACTCCCCCCCCCCCCCGTGCCCCCTCCTAGACTGGGATGTGTGGAATACACAGTTTAGGGTGCCCAGCTAAATTATGAGCTGGAGGTTCCATAGTGGTTGTGGTGTCCCACTCCTTCCTTCCTTTCAGAAGTCCCGGGCCTCTGGTAGCTCTCTCGTACACCGGGTGGGTGACTCTCCAGAGCAGGTGACAGCTTGGCAGTGACTAAGACCCAGGGAGATATAGTTGTATAGAAATATCAAGGTCATTCTCAAACCAATAGTCCATGTTAGTTATCAGATGTCCCAGAATTCTCTGCTTCCTTTTTTCTAGTCTATCACCATTTCCTTAGGACTAAGGATGGCAATGACGAGGGAGAAAAGCTGCATCTCTGACCCCAGCTTTGACTGCTCTTACTGCTGATCATACTCACAGGAGCAACGTGCTATAACCTAGGATCTTGCTGCCGTGACCAGGGCTCCTCCAAGCTGCACGCACACAGCCCCAGTGTGACACAAAGCAATCCCTTAGAATGAGGGAAGAGATGAAAAGTCATGCTCAGCTCATCCCAGTGTTTCTTCACTTCTATTTGGAGTGTTCTTAAAATGTAACAGTAGGACGCATAACACTGCACATACACATCTTAGTATACTTTCAGTTTTATTATTTCATTGACAGGAATTTCTGGTTTAAAAAAGGGTGGAAACTATTGCCTCAGAGTAAAGAAAGCCAGGCATGGTGACACACACTTGTGATCCCAGCTGAATGGAGACAGGAGGATCTGGAGTTCAGTCAGCCTGGGCTACAGAGTGAGAATGGGCTCAAAAAGGAGGGGAACTGGGGTAGGGGAGGTAGAGGGGGAAAGGGAGGTGGAGGGAAAGGGGAGGTGGAGGTGGAGGGGAGGGGAACTGGGGAAGGGAAAGAGGAGGGGAAGGGGCGGGGGAAGTGGGGAAGGGGAGGGGGAAATGGGGAAGGGAAAGGGGAGGTAAGGAAGTGGGAGGGGTAAGTGAGGAAGTGGGAGGGGTAAGTGAGGAAGTGGGAGGGGTAAGTGAGGAAGTGGGGGGGAGTGAGGAAGTGGGGGGGGGGAGGGGGGAAGGGGAAGAGGAGGGGCAAGGGAAAGGCGAGGGGGAGTTGTTTTGCACTGAGGCCCACACCACACTCTCCTCCTTTTCCTCTATTCCGAAGTCTATGAGCTCCTGGTGGCAATTTCTGGGCATGATCTCTGAATACACTCCAAGTGACAGACAATGCTTGCTTCTGCCCCTTTCCAGGATGCCTCAGCTCCTTAGGGATCATGATCACTTTGGCCATTGGAAAGAGGCAGAAAACCAAGAGAAAGGAGGAGTTCCCCAGCCTTCACTTACTCCAGCCCAGAAGATGGCTCTTCCAGAGAGAGCCTGTACATTCTTCAGTCCAGTTCTTGCATGCTTGTTTCCCAGCCCGTCTGAAAGGTTTCCTGTTCTTTGACAGATAAACCAGAGCAGTAAGGTATCACTGGCTCCTGCCTCCATATTAGTTAAGTTTGAAGGAACTTACCTATTCAAAATAGTCACTACTTTTTGGAAAAGGGAGCAGAGCCTGAAAAGGGACATGAGAGAAGTCTGCAGTCTCTCCTCATCACCAAGAAAACTACTGAAGTCGAACTTGGCAAGGAAAGCTGAGCTGAGCAGTCCTCCCAGCTGAGTCCCCATGTAGCCTTCCTCACACTCGGGCAGCTACATTAACAGGAAACCCCACAGAGGCCCAATCATGGAGTAAATGTCCAGTTCCACCTTTCCATCACAGGGAGTATTTCTGCTTCTTTTGACAGTGAGGTGTGCCTATGCCTTCACATTATACAAAAGCGGGGGCATACTATTTAGACAGGAACTGCCTAAAGAAACAATCTTTAGCAGTATTTACAAATGTGACCATACATATATTCTTTCTTCTTTTTTTTAAAAGCACTTCTCAGTATATTATCCCTTCTCATTTCATGCTAGTCTTTTGGGTACAGCTAATCCTAGGATAGTTACAAACCCACCACAACCCACACATATCCTCACAACTCATACTCAAATCTTCTAGCAACTTCTTGACTCTAGCTTGGTTATAATTCTGAGTATTCACATGAAATATGAGGACACATTTAACTGAGACCTCACATTTCAGTCTCTCAAGTCAAATGTGCCCTCACCTGTCCTAAGCTCTGCTCTGTGGGCTGTCTACATGTTTGAAGTCTAGCTACTGACTTGTGGAGCTATTCTCAATTTCACTGCAAGGCCAAGGCTAAGAAATTCTCAGTCTATCCAATTCTGATTCTGCCCTAGTTACTACAACCAACTCATGTAACTTCTCAGAGAAACAAATTTCTAGAGTACTTTGTTGGGAAGTAGTTTCGTTGGCTCATTTCTGCTTATAGTGCCACAAATAGCAGAAGTCGTCTAGGAAAACCCACAGCTAAGTGAAGCGCAGACTTGTGGGACTGGGAAGAGGGAGCATGAAAAGCATCTCTGATGATTCACTTTTGGTAGCCTGACCCTGGACAGGGTGGCTTGTCTTCTGTTAAGGCTTCCCAAGGACTCACAGAGTCTAACAATGTCAGTGTCCAACACTCCCTTCTGACAGCGTTTTTTTTTTTTTTTTTTTTTTTTTTATCCTTCAAAATGTTTCCATTGCCTTTTAGCGGTGCTTAGCATTGAGTTTTATCTGTGTCATGTCATCCAGTCTTTAATGCGATAAGGCAAGTATTTTTCAGATGCAGAACCTGCCCAAGTCAAACTACCGATTAGTATTGGAAGTCCATGTGAATGCACACCCATCGGGACTCTCTAGGGCCCAGCTTGTAACTATTACAATGGACTGCTTCCTTGGGGGCTGCACTTCCATGTACAGACCTCATGTTACACGGAAGGGAAATTTGCTAGCCCAGAGGCCACTGGATCTGATACCTGTTGTATGTTTTGTTAGTGCCTGTTTATTTTTTAAAACCAGTATTATCTTTGAAAAGCCTTCAATTTCACTGTTCATTGAACACAGAAAGTGACTAATTGTGGTTGGGATGTTTGCAGAATACACACATAATCACAGGCTGGGCTGGGTGATGAAAGGTTCCGTCTTCTCTCCTGCTGTGGGGTGGAGATGGCCCGTCCTAGGCCCTGACCACCTTTCATCTGTTTTGCTGTTCTTCCATATTCTTCAACGCCCACCTTGCATTTCCATATCCTGCACCCTCCACCACAGCGTCTTATTTCCCAGAGGACACGGTGCTCACACCTGACCTACACTTACCTGGACATTCTGCTCAGCTTCCTATCACTCTAACAAAAATGCTCTCAGGTTTGAAACCTTCCCAACCTTTGAGAATCAGAATAGACACGTTTGCTTTCCTACCTGTGGAAGGAGACACAGGAGCAAGGCTGCCACCAAGCGTGTGTGTGCACAGAACATCTCCCCACTGCCGCAGCCAGGGAGCCTGCTCCTAAAGCGCTGGGGTGAGCTGTCTTTCAGAGTTTCTGTGGTTTTGGACTTTAGAATATTTGCATAGATATAATGAGGCATCTTGGGAATTAGATCCCAAATTAATTTTTTGTGTGTACTTTTTACACACATACAGAGAGGTAATTTAGTACAAAAATTTTACTGCATCTGACTTGTGACTGTGAGTCATTACATACAATTAGGTGTAGATCTTTTCACTTAAGATATATTTTCACAAAAAACTTTTGCACTTTGGAGGCTTTTCGATTTCAGATTAAGAATGTTCAGCCTGTATTAGAAACACACACACACACACACACACACACACACACACACATACACACACACACACACACACACACACACACACACACACACACACACAGCTCAAGACGGATAGCATTTGATTGATAGATGTAATCTGAAAGGTTATGGTAGGCTGGTATTTTCTAATAAAAAATTAGAAAGTTTATACATTTGAATATATTATTCAGAGATTTTCATGCTCTTTAATTTTAGCACACCTTTTTTTTTTTTTTTTTAGCATGTGTGCACATTACTTGGATTTGAACCTAGAGCCACATACATGCTAGGTAAGAACTCTATCACTGAATGGTATTCCCAGGCCTTTTTCACCTTTCCTTTTGAAACAGGGTCTCATTCAGTTGCTCAGGCTTTGAACTCACTTTGTAGTCTTGAACTTGTGATCTTTCTCTTTTGGAATAGGTGTAGACCAGGCCCAGCTTATTTGCCGGTTCTTAACACTGCAGAATACTTTTTCTAAAATACAAACCTAATCATGCAACTCTTTAAAGTCTACACAAAAGTTCCTTATCAAAACATGGTGAAAATTCATGGCACTTAGCCAGGCACCCAGGGCCCTTCCAGCATTTTCTTTCCTGCTTCTGTAACCCCTAAGCCTTACCATGCACTATTCTGCTATATCTAACACACATACACACTCTCATACATTACATACTCTCCTATGCCTAGTTTCTATTCATTTCCCACTAATTGTGCTTTAATCCTTTATCCCTAAAGAGTCAGCAGACATGTGATGTCCCCCCATCCCTTATAATTACCATACTTACATGTTTGTCTGTCCTCTCCATCAGTTTAGTGAGGGCAGAGAATGGGCCTGTCTTGCTTACCAGAATCTCCATTGCTTCACACAGGGCATCACACACAACAGCACTTAGTAAAGGTTTATTCAGAGAATGAATATAGCAATGATACCTCGAAGATCTTCAGATTTGCGCCTGTCAGAATTGTTGAGAGGATAACCCAAAACTACTAATCCCTGAAGAAGGCAACTGTAGAGAACATGTATGTATTATGGTCCCCATAGGCAAACACCCCATCTTCTTCCAAGGAAAGAATCTATACACCCATCTTGAAGCCTTCCACACCCTCTAGAAATCCTAGTATTCCTCTATATGGGCTATGGGTCTTCTTGTAGGCTCTGAGCCACATGTACTTAGGTAACTCTTCTAAGCCAGCATCTGTCATGATTATCTTGGGTCTCATGATTGAGCAGGTATGTCCACTTTGCAGCCTGGTGGCACTGTGTCCCAGGACAGCTTTGAATGTAGCACAACACATTTGCAGATGCTATCATACTACAGTGTCAAATGATGCTGGACACCCCTGAAAAGTATCAAGTTCAAAGTGGGGCCGATATTAATATATTCACTTTCTTTAACCATGATGGGTCAAGACACATTCAGTTGATGTCAATTTTGGCTGCTTCTGGAATCAGTTTACCAATTGTTACATAATGCAACTCTATCCATAGTTTACACAGACACATGGTCTCAGACTGGTTCAATTTAGGCAGTGTTTTTTTTTTTTGTTTTGTTTTTGTTTTTTGTCGTGTGTGTGTGTGTGTGTGTGTGTGTGTGTGTGTGTATTTTATTTTAATTTGAACTTCTACACTGTTGTACTTCAGTGGATATTTGGTACTATCTGGAGACACTTTTGATTTTTACAACTTGGGATAGGGTGCTCACTTAGAGGGTTGAGGGAAGGGACATTGTGAAACACATTAGAATGTAAAAGGCAGCCTCCTCAATCAGAAATGACCTGCTCTAAGTGTCACTGAAAGCCCTGTGTGAAGGCGAACCTTGCTAGATTCTTGGGAAACAAGAACTCAGCCTATTCATTGATGTCATACCCTCTAAGACCCAGGGGAGCAAAGTGGTAAGAATGCTAGGCCTCTTTCTCCATTTCATGTTTAAAAGAAAGACTTGTATGCTACCTCTCAAGTAGAACAGCTGCCTTTGGGAAGTTTTTCTACATGGATCCCTGGCTGAGATCATTAAATCTCCTAAGGAAATCTCATGATGCAAGGTATTTAGCACAGAGTTCAACAGTTTTGCACATAAAAGGGTCTTGGGGAAATTGGAGCCATATTTGTTTTTCACACTGAAATTTTCAGGCCATTTTTTTTTCTAATGCTATAATCATCTGAACAAATATATCCATTTGAAATGTGAGTGAGATGTAAACTACTACCCTTCTACACAGACAGTCCAATGTATTTATACTTAATTCATGAAGGCATAATGTTACAAAACACATTTGTATATTATGAAGCCATATGGCATCAAATTTTCCAATTTATAGACAACTTTGTATTTACATAACAAATTATTAAATCAAACCATTTTTCAGGTTTATAAAAGATCATTGAGTTACACACACAGTGTGTATAAAAGCAGATAAGGCTGATCATACATATTTACAGTAGATACAAATTAACTTTTATATTTGAAGATAATACTTTTAACATTTCTTCTGTATCAGACTCCCCACTGTTAGCAGAATTTCCCAGGATTCCACTGTTTACTGCTTTCTGGCACACCAATTTCAGACTCATGTTTGGGTTGTTTACACGTATGAATTACTAATGTTCTTTTATCTTTGGCTAATGCAAACATGACAGAGTGAATCAGAGAAAACGATAAACTAACTTGGCAAATGAAACAGGTATTAATTGGGATTTAGAATCTTTTCAGATAGAATAGTGCTACCAACATCCTAAGCATCCTACTGAATCTTAAATCCTAATGCAAAATTGCCTGTGACTCACTAGAGAGGACTGAACACTGTGTAGAAGGGCACCATGGTTGACAACAGTGTGTTGTTATCATCTGAAAGAAAAAATCACCTCGTTGGTCTGAGAATCTTCAGCAACCTTACAGAAGGTGAGCCACCAGCCTCAGCTCCTCCCACACTGCTACTGCATTATTAAGTGAGAAGGTCATGTTTACTTTACAGACAGACAGCAAAGCTCCACATCAGGGTCTTATATAGGACCAAAGAGAGCTCATGCTACCGCACGTGATGATGCTCTTCAAGCATTTTCATTCAAAGTGCAACTGAAAAATATGTTCCCCCCCCAAATTTTCCTTTAAATAGATTTAAAAAACAAGTCCTGGACTGCCTGGAATGCTATAAGACAAATCACACAGGCTTTCTTAGTTAATTTTTACTCATTTGAAAATATGTTAAAACTACTTAGATGTGTAGTTTATTCTTTGTGTGCTTCCCAGAACTGTGAAGGGATAGAAAACGAATTCTATTTCCTTTGCTAGTTAGGACTATTATGTTCTCTAAAGGAAAAACAAAACAAAACAAAACTTTTTTTTTTCATTCTTTCCTAATGCCTGGTTTGTTTTCTTTAAAAAAAGGTTATTTTAGAAAATAAAGTAGAAGGGCTAGTTTTTATCCCAAAATAAACTGGCTTCAGTAGAAAGAGAAGGATGCGGCTCTATGGGAAAGACTGAGGTGTGAGTGACCAATTTCTTAACTGTACCGGGGGTGTAACATTTTCAAAAAAGTGTTACAGCATTGCATGACCTAACATCCTGGTAGTATCTACATTCCCTGCTTCCATGGAACTGTCGGAGGAGGGAGAATGGCCCATGTGCACAGAGGCGACCATGGTTTTCACATGGTTCCCTGAAGCTAAGTATACCATGGTGCAAATGGAGCTCACTCAGAATACCCAAAGAAGGCGTGGTCAAACCAGTCAAAAGACGGAAAGGCCAAGGCTAAGAATGTCTTCTGGACAGCAACGCATAACACATGCAGACACACGGAGCACACAAACACGTCCATGTCTCTCTGGGAACAAACAAATATGCACACAAACAGAAGAAGCAGGCTGATACAAAAGAAAAACATCAGTGGTTTAAAGAGACCAAATACATCAACTTGTAACAAAAACATGTCTACTACATGACCCAAAAGATGCCTTCATGTGACTGTAGGAAGGCATGGGCAGTTGTGGGACCCTCCCTCTGGTACCCCCTCCCCCACCTTCCCCAAAGACCAAATGACCATACCCACTGCAGGAAGCACCCCTGCTGCAGCCATCTATTCCATCGGGCTTGGGGATAAGGGATAGGGGTGAGGAGGGACAGACAGGAATACTCAAAAGATCTGGGGGTGGGGTGGGGTATCTTAGAACTCTGATATCAACAGTAAGCCTGGAGGAGGTTGGGTGTGGGGGTGTACACCTTTAATTCCAGCTCTTGAGAGTCAGAGGCAGGAGGCTCTCTGTGTATTTGAGGCCACCTGGGTCTACATAGCAAGTTCCAGGACAGCCAGAACTACATAGAGACCTTATCTTAAATTAAAAAAAGGAGGAGGAGAAGGAGGAGGAGGAGGAGGAGGAGGAGGAGGAGGAGGAGGAAGAAGAAGAAGAAGAAGAAGAAGAAGAAGAAGAAGAAGAAGAAGAGAAGAGAAGAAAAGAAAAGAAAAGAAAAGAAAAGAAAAGAAAAGAAAAGAAAAGAAAAGAAAAGAAAAGAAAAGAAAAGAAAAGAAAAGAAAAGAAAAAGACGACTTGGGTGGTATGCCGTGTACTGTGTACTTTGGCCCCAAGAAACAACTTGAGTTTTGTCTCCTTTTTCCTGAGTTCCTGGAACTCGGTTACATGATGGGTCTGAGGAGTTGAAAAGGAGGCTCAGGAGGGCGGTGGTATCTGGAGTCCAGTCCTGCTAGGGTATAATCTTCCAGCAGCTGGGCGCTGAGATACAGTGACCAGGGCTAGAGAGCAGGCAGTGTTCTCTCTGGGGGTTCTGGGTAGAGGCTGGTTCCAAGACAGAGGGACAACAGATCATATCTTTTGACAGTCTCTACCTGAGGTGGTCTGAAATTTTGTTTATGACACCACCACAAAGAACTGGGAAACAGGAGATACACTGTGCTCCACTGTTATTCATTACCTTGAACTTTATGCTGGCTCACAGTTTTAGGTTTGTGCATTTGTAATGTAGTAATTTTCTACATTTATTTCACATTTTTCTTATTTAATGTAACACAAATAATTTGGCTAATAAGACTTAACCCACATATTTCAGCCACATTTATATATATATATATATAAAATAATCTATGAATGGTATAAACAATTCTTTAAATAAAATAAATCTGATATGGTACAGAATACTGATAACCACTTTTCATAATTTTGAAGGCTGCTCTCCCTTCTGTGTGAAGTGACACTAGGGAATGATATGCAATGTGCTTTGATTTATTTTTTCCACTACAAAAAATAAAAACTGAACCGTCATCACCCTCATGTCTGTTAATGGTTGCTACATGTGGCTTTTGCCTCCATGTGTGGAAATGAAAAGTTATATCTCATCCGATGTTGTCTGTAGAAAACCTTTGATTCTGAGCATTGTTGGTGGAAAGCTAGCTAGTTCAACAGGCGGCCACCAAATATTTACTTAATAAAATGGCTGAGTAAAATAGTTCATCTAAGTGACTTTTAAATTTTATATGACCTATTCTGCTTTAAAATGTAGTTTTAAAAAATGCCCTAAATGGAACAGCCATGTCACTTTTCCAAGATAGTAAAAGGCGGTGGGGAGAATCTAAGAGCCAAAACACAGGGAGATGTCTTCAGGATATGCCATAGCCATGTCCCCCTCGACATCACTGCAGCTGTGGTTATCTGCACAAGACTTACACGTGATTGATTATACCAACATCATGGATGCTGGAGGGACCCATTTGGCCCCACTCCACCCCGAGCGACTATTAGCAGTCCATGGCTGCTGGGGGAGGGCATGTCGCTTTCCCTTCTGGTGGGTCCACTGAGAAGTTGCCTTGCGCCGGTAACTAACCTCCCACCCATGCTCAGGCAAGAAACTCTACTCAGATTCAGTGTGTCACACACAAGAAGACATGAAAATAGGATGAGGACTCACTGTAAAGAGAGGGGGGAATACAAGAGGGGGATGGAGGTGGAGAGAATGACTCAAGTTCATTATACAAATGTCTGAAACTGTAAAACAATAAGATAGTAACAAATGGTTGAGATTCTGAATTCTTGACTTAGGCCCATGAGCCTTCATCCCTTCAGAAATTTGCAGTTTTCCTAGGCACCAAAAACTGAGTCTAGTGGTCTGTGCAAGGTTCCTGCTAAAGAGACATTATAGATGGAAACTCGGTGGTATGCAGTATATGCCATGACTTCCCTATTACATCATTATGCCTTTTCTCTGCTGTTAAATACAAAACCAGCATCTTTTACATTATCATAGAAAAGCATTTAGGTTGTATTTTTATTTATCACTTTACACTGGTAGTCTCTGGTAGGTGTACTCCATAGAAACCAAAGAGTTTTGTACACTATTTCTTTGTACAATAAAAGATAAAGTGTGCATTAAGTATGCTTGTACATGACAATATTGTACAATATTTACATTTCTAATATCGCCATGAAATTCTGTATTTTTTATATACAACACTGAAAATTCTTCAGAAACATTTGGACTATTTCTTATAATCACAATTTTAGCATAATAGAAAACATTTCTCAGCAATCACTTGACCATTTATCACTTGGCTCACACAGGGATTTTGATTGTTTTGTTTTGAACATTCACTTTCCTTCCTGATCCCAGCATATCTGCATCACTGCTCCTCCTGGCACCCTGTGATGGTGGTACCTATCTGCCATCGTTTACATTTGGATCTAACGGTGGCCGTATCGATACCTACACACAGATGAATCTGGGCATGCTCCTTTGATAAGCACTGTGTACCAGTGGAGTAGTCTCTGTTATCTGGAGATCTTCCTCCTCTTGGGCTTGGGGGGCCTCATCTGTCTGTCAGCCTGTGGGATTTGGTGAACCTGGAAATAAGGTGGGGAAAAAACAACAGGAAGTTGGAACCACAAACACCATCTGACTTCTGACAAAGAAATAGGGCAAAAACCAGTCTGCTCTGTTTTCAATCACTGCTCTCCTAAGACACTTTAAACATTTATGAAGACCTAAATCTGTACTCTGTTTCAGCAAGGCTTGAGCAATAGTAGAAACTGATCCTCGGAGCTGGAGAACTGCCAGCCAGAGATCCCCGGATCAACAGTCTCACTGTGTCCTGGAGAGTCAGGAAAACGCATACCAAATATCATTTGTTCTCTTCATCACCCAACTTATTTTATAACTCCCACAAAGTGTCAAAGATCAGAACATGTCCATGTAGTTCAGTCCAAGGACGTTTGCTCATGAGAACTGGTGTGGACAATAGTACACACTACCATTCATCGGCAGGCCGAGCTTGTGTCAGGTGGGAAGAATAGTTAATACTACTCACTGTTATATACTAGTACAGGAACTAGGAGCATTTAATTCTGTGTGCCAAGTTGAAAAAGGGTTGATTGGTACCAGGGAATTGGACATCAGGTACATTTTGAGGGACAGGAGGTGAGTAATCAGGTCTCCCAAGGTGTAACCTGGCGACTGATGTCAAAGAATGAAGTAAGACACAGAAGACAGAGTAGACCTGAAGCTGTGACCAAAGTAATGTTTAAAACCAGCATTTGGAAACAAAGCCATTGTAGTATTTGCCAATTCCCATTGTGTAAATACTTATACCATAGCAAATTTTAACCTACCAACATAATGTCACAAAACTTAGACTTAGGAAAACAATCAGTTGGGTTAATTATGTGCTTTAAATATAATGTTTAAGAGTTAGGAACTAACTCAGCTGTAAGTGTTTGCCAAGCATGCATGAAGCCCTAGATTCAATTCCCAACACTAAGCCAATTATAAAAAGGAAGTTTAGACAACAGTAGAGGCTACTGTATTTAGTCAAGGGTAAAATTCTTTTTTAAAAAATAGTATTCAAAACTTTAAAATAATGCTAATGAACTTCCAGGACTGCTTCTTTCTCCAGACCTTTCCACACATGGTTTAAAACAAGTACAACTCAATTCACAAATGAGGAATTATGTAACTCAGGAAAGAGTCTTTATCTACAACAAGGTATTAGTAATCTGTAGGTCCAATGTGGACCGAAAAGGTATGTTACTTAGCTATATAGTGTTTTAACGTTTTGTGCATATACAAGTGCTTTAATATCTTTCAAACAATTGTAAACATGAGACATTTTACTTTTGGATTCTCATGACAGTTAGGGACATCTTGCAACTCCAATGCAACTTCCCCCATGACTCAACTCTGCTGGAGTGTAAAGGAGGAAGTGCTTCTAAAGAACACATTCCAATATTGCCTCATTAGTTGCCAATGCCTGGTGGCCACAAAGGCCAAATGTCCCAAGACAGAGAGTAATGAGATGAAGACCAAACCATTTTTATCTTTTACATCCTAAGGTACATTGTATAATGCATTTCCTAACCCTCCTGAGTTGAGGAGATTTGGGCTGATAGAAGCTGTGTTGACAAATCTCTGTGCCCTCTCTTCACTATTAAGCAGGATGCAAAGGACATGTGGAGCATGGAACATGTCAAGGTCCTAAGGAGTGGTGGGCACTTCACAGAGCATCTAGGATGTGAGTGGCTGAGTGGAGTAGCACCTTCCTCAGAGGGCACCAGAATCAAGTGAGTCATGCCCTTTGGAGCTGAAATTCTAAGACTAGGAGCGGTCAGCAGTGTAAGCAGCACATCTTTGTTGGCAATTCTCAATTCTAGAATTGTTGTTGCTCTCATACCTGATCCTCTTTACTTATAGACAGTATATACCTGGTCCTAGAAGATGTTGAGTTGATGGCCACTGGTCTAGATCTACAAGTTTATTAGGAAACTCAGTGCCACCCTACTGTAGGTTAGATTACCAAATTTTTATGACCCTCACCAATGGCAATGTTTTGTGAACCTCTATGTTACCCATCACTGAGTAGTCCCTGGATGGGTTGTTAGAATTCGGATGACCTAAGTCAAAGTGTTGGTAAACTACTTTTCATTACTACATAGTCCAAAATAATTCTTACTTCAAAGAGATTACTACAATTAGATTTGTGTGTTTATTTAAATATGTATGTGAAGGAGAGAAAGCTTTGTACTTCTCACCTCAAACTCTCCAATGCATAGTTCAACAAAAATGTGAAGAGAAAGCACGTTACTTCCTTAATCACAGGATTTACAGTTTATGTTAGCACAACTTTGCACAAAACATTTTAATCTTAAGATAACAGAAGGAAAATGAGAAGTCAGTATATTGTTGAAATTGACCAAACTTTTTTTTAATCTCACTTTTTTCCCTTAAATGTATGGAGTGAAGTTTGCATCTTCGAATATTTTGGTTCCATTGATGGCCACTGACACTCACAATCAAATGCAGAAAGCTGTGGTTGGGACCTCACCATATTGCTGCTGACACTTAACGAACCTTTGTAGGAAAACAAATATTATTTATCTCAGAAAAAAAATAAAGCTATAACTAATTCAGGATCCTTTTTCTTAAATGCTTTTCTGGTATCAGTTCAGCATTGCTCTGAGAGTTACTCCACAATGTTAAAGAGAGGCTACCAAAAAGTGTTAATGCAATTTATTTTCAAAGAAACACAGTATAATGAGAAAAATAAATTAACTTACAGTCCCAGACATTTTGTCCAGTTCACTCATGGCCTCATGAATAGCAGCTTCTAAATGGTTATTTAGTTTTCCACTTCTGGAATTAATGAAAATAACATGCCAGATTAACAAATTAAAGAAACAAAAGGCTTGATTTAATTCCCTAATCAGAAAACAAATATATCAATTCTATCAGAGAAAGCAAATCCAGATTCACATTTGGAAATTTCAGGTCATATTACCCACCACTGAACACTAATGATTACGGTAACACCACCTTGAAAAGATGAACACAGGAAGCTCACTCCACCATGTGCTGCTTCTGCATTCTGGTGAAGAAGGTTGGGTCAGGGGATCTTGGCTTCCAAAGCAGCTGCTTCTACCAGAATCTAGCCTGCCCCACAAGTGTTTCTTGCCTGGCTGTTTTTCAGCAGGGAAACAGACTGTGGCTAGGACAAGGGGACTGAACTGCAGGCTCTGGCCACTAGGGAGCTCCCTCTGCCCTTTCTGGATCATCTCAGCTATGTGGAATTGAGCAAGAACGCTAAAATCAGATGCACTGTCCAGATAAGAAATAGCTTATTCCCTTGTCACGCCCGAGGCTCAGAGGCTGGCTTTACCACGTTGCTCCTTAAACTGAAATGATTTTCAACAGACACAGAATGACTTTCTCAGGTGCCTGTCTCTCCTCTATTGCTCTCCCGCTCAGCATTCCACTTCACATTTTCCATGGATAACATACCACACATTTTTGAAACTAATATGGATGAAGCTGTTGTACCCATTACTACATTCAAGCAAACTGACCTTCTCTACGGCTATACATCCTTTCACCTACCTTCTTTCCCCTTATCTATACATATAAATCTTCCTTCCCAATCTTCTGAATATGCAGACAATCTATTCCCATCAGGACATGTGATGGGAAAGTGGCTGAAGCAAACTGCCATAGCAGGCTCCCATTAGCACAAGAGTTAAGTTGTATCTCAGCATCGGCATGGAGGTTGGAAATGTGCACACTTGTGGGAGGTAACACACCTTAACTTCAGTGGGATGCCTTTAGATGAAGTCTTTTCATTTACCAGAGTGGTCCCTAGGTTTTCTCCTCAGTACACAATGGCCAGACAATTCCTATGTTTTGTTTTGTTTTTTTTCTGTGCCTTACAGATGCTCAGTTATCCACCTTTGAGTATTATACTTCTAGGCACACCATGAATGCTGCATATAGTTGCTCAGTGAATTTTTCCAAAGTGAACATAAATGGTCCTGTATCTTGGTAAAACAAATGTGCACGCAAGTCAGTTCAACTGAAAGGCAAGATTAGCCTAGTAATTTTAACCAATTATCAGGATAATGCCAACAGTTCCCTCCACCTTTTGCTGGTCTTATAATCTATCTATCTATCTATCTATCTATCTATCTATCTATCTATCTATCCATCCATCCATCCATCCATCCATCCATCTATTATCTATTTCTCTATATACACACTTCCCCCATTAATTAAAAAAAAAGCTAAAAATGCAGAGAAGTTCAGAGAACAAAATAATTCCAACATACCCACTCCCCAGAAATGGGTTGTTATAAATTACATGTGCCTATGAAGTATTTTTAATCAAAAAGATCAATCTGGTATTCCCACTTGGTGACTATTCTTAGTCACACTCCCTCCCATATGCCTCCCTAGCTTATGTTTCACTGGACACGCCCATGGACAGAACTGCTTTATGTATTTACATACACAAAAAGCTGTCATGATACACAATTCATCTTTTTTCACTATCATCATCATCATCATCATCATCATCATCATCATCATTATTTTGAGGCAGAGTCTTGCCAATGTTGATCAGGCTGAGCTGGAACTCTGAAGCCTCTCCCTCCACAATTGGATAAAGACATGCATCACCATACCAGTATTCCTGTATCATTATTTTGGGGCACAATTCAAGCTGACAAATTTTTCATTTTTTCTACCCATGGCACAGCATTTCCACACATATATTGCCTGTTATTCCGGTTTTATGGACTCTTCCATCTTGTAGAGTCATTCTGAATTGTTTTTCCTGTAAGGAGTTTGCTAAGGTGATCATGGGTGGCTTGGAAGAAGCTCAAATCCAGGACTCTGGGACCATTTTTGTTTGGCTAAGGTTGGGCTACGACCCCGTTTAAGGGCTGTTTGGTGAGAATATTCTCCATGGGCAAGTTGCCCAACAATATCACACTTGCTGCAGTGCATTTAATAGGTATATCTTTATTTTATCTTTTGGATTGAGAAACAGGCACTTACATTTTTTCAAAAATTAAAAAAAATTACTTATGTGTATGAGTGTTTTGCTTGCAAGTAAATTTGTATGCCATGTGCATGCCAGGTGTCCACAGATACCAAAAGGCATTGAATCCCCTGGGACTAGATTTATAGATGGCTGTTAGCTACTGTGTGGGTGCTAGGAATTGAACCTCAGGCCTCTGGAAGAGCAGCCAGTGCTTTTAACCACTCAGCCATCTCTCTTGCCCCCATATGCATTTAAGTTTCAAGGATATTCAGTTCTTATGTATTTTGATCACAACATCTTATGGAGTTAAAATGGACTATACCTAAAAAGTTTCAAATAGCTAAAAAGAAGAAAAAATATTTCAATAGAAAAATCCATCAGGGAACTATGCTCTCTTCCCTTGAATCTTTTTTTAAATTAATCAATCAATTAATTAATTAAAGTCTGAAAGTGCACAAGCCATGGTGTTGAGGTCAGAGAACAGGCTGTGGGAGTTGGCTCTCTCTCCAACCACGTATGTGGACCTTAGGATTGAACTCAGAAAGCACACTCAGTAACCGGGCAGCCTCCCAGCCTGCCCTGAATCTTAATAGCCAAAGGATTGTCTATATATTGAAAGGCTTCTATTTGCAAAGGACTGTGTCAGATCTTTATGTATTGTCTCATCTAATCTTAACAGCACTCTCATGAAGTAGGTGTTGTGATAACTGTGTGTGTGGAATACTTTGTGATTTCTTTAGGTGAAAAGAGTGAAATCAATTATAATTATGTAATTAAGAAAATGTATATTTAACTATAAATAACTTTTAAAGTAAGAATCATGATTTTTTCCAATGAAGAACACAGTAATTTTATAATGAAAGCACAGAAATACTTATTGAATACAAAGTTAAAGCATTAGGAACTCTTCATTCACTCAATCATTAAATATTTGTAAAAATACATGCACTATGAAACGGTTCAGTGGGTAAAGGCACTTGTCAGCAAAGCCCGATGACCTGAGTCTGACCCCAAAATGCATGTGGCAGAAGAAGAGACAACTCACACAAGCGGTCTTCTGACAGCTACACATTTGCCAAGGCACATGCATACGCCCCTCCCCTGCCAAATAAATAAAATATTAAATGCTAATTTAGACTAAATAGCACAATGTTTTGTTTATATTAAACTGAAACAGAATCTAGATGAAGAAATGACTATTTTTGGAAAGAGAATAAACATACAGATGTGGAGCATGGGATTATTTGAAGTCATCATGAGAATCAAGAGGTAAAGACAGATTTTTCTAGCTATCACATCTACAGACCAATTTTCACAGTTTGTGCTGGGGACGAATGAGCTTAACAGAGGAAGAGAAGACTCCCTGAGTTCTTAAAGGGGACAATTAATCAAATTTGGGTTTTCCAGTCCCGAGAGCCTTCCTGTGGAGTCTCCGCTAGTATTTTCTATTTCCTGCTGACATTTAATAATAAACATTTTTACTAATGGACACTCTAAACCCTAACTGATTAAGCAACAGACATTCATATAATCACATTTATAGTCATTAATGGAGATAATTGCCACTTCTCATCTCCTTTGACTATATTGTCATATTATCTTTATCTTTACTAGTTAAAAAGACAATAAAAAGGCCAGGTAAAATCTGTGAATGATATAAGATGTAAGTGTGAACTGAGAAATTATGTATGACTTTATAAGATTCACTTTAGAATGTCTGGGACTCATTTCAGGTAGAACATAACAAATTTGCATAAAAACAGAAAGTCAAGAACTCTGTACTCTAAAAATCTAATCATAAAGCAGATGAGAATTTAAGACAATTAAAAACGCTAAGTTGAATTTACTTTTTTTTCCTTTCTTTTTTTTTTTTTGGAGCTGAGGATCAAACCTGGAGCCTTGCGCTTGCCAGGCAAGTGCTCTACCACTGAGCTAAGTCCCTAACCCCGAATTTACTCTTTTTTATTGTTTAGGAGTTTCATATATGTATATGATTCATTTTCATCAAATCTACAACCCTGATATTTCTCCTCCTCCTGCTACCACTTTCCCTCCCAACTTCATGTGCTCCCCTTCCCCCTCCTCCTCCCCCTCCTCCTCCTCCCCTTCCTTCTCCTTCTTCTTCTCCTCCTCCTTCCTGTCCACCTCTTCTTTAAAACCCACTGAGTCCACTTGGTGCTACCTGTATGTCCATGGGTATAAGACCATTGACTAAAGTATGATAGGCTCTCAGCGGCTATAGCCCTGAAGAAAAGTGACTCTCCTTCTCCACAGCCCTCAGTTGCTCCTCAGTTAGGGGTAGAGTCCCTGCCCTGTCCATGCTGGAATTTTGGCTAGCCTGCTTCTGTACATCAGTCACAGCGCTGTGTGTTTTGCGTGTAGTCATGTCTGGCAAATACTCTTTACTGCAGATGTGCACTACCTCTGGCTCTTAAAATCTTCCTGTTGCTCCCCCTTCTGAGATGAACCTTGAACCTTGGGAGGAAAGGTGTGATACAACTATCTTATTTAGAACTTAACATTTCACAGTTTCTTATTCTTTACATGTTGACCAGTTGTGGGTCTCTACACTAATCACCATCTACTAAAAAGAAGTTTCTCTGATGAGGGTTGAGAGATGTATTAATTTATGGATATAAACAGCTTAGGAACAGTTTGCTACTATATCCATAATATTATTGGAAGAATAATAGTAGTAGCTTCTCCCCTAGGGCCTGTGACCTTGCCAGCAATGAGGTTTTTTTTTTGTTGTTGTTGTTGTTTTTTTTTTGTTTGTTTTGTTTTTTACCAAGTTAGTGGTACCAGGCATGCATTATATCTTGTGGATAAGGTCTTAAATCTAGTATGTAAATAAGTTGTTGGTTGCTCCCTAATACCCATGCCACTATTGCACTAGTGAGTTTGTATTGCCAGGATGCTCATTCTTGTAGCTTGCTTGGTTCACAGCTGGATAAGAAAGTGGATAATTTTTCCTCCTGGTAGCCTACAAAGTATCTCTATCTAGCACTATGAAAGCTCTTCAGTAGGGATGAAACTTCCAAATTGGTACCAGCTTGATTTCTCCATGTTCCATAACGCAGGTATGTGGTGGCATTTCTCAGTTTTAAAGTGAAAATATATTTGGCTTATTTTTATCATTTACTACTTTCCAGCTTTATAAGATATCAAGTAACTAGAAGAATTTGTACACATAGAAAGCTGGATCACCTTGTAATTGAAAATAATAATAATAATGTATCAAAAAGCTTTGGAATTTTTCTTTTGTAGAACCACTTCTTTAAGCAAAAGATTAACCTAAATTGTTAAAATGTTACTTCTTCTTATGGTAAGAATGTGATTATTATGTCAATTCAAAGATATTCATTTATGATATGGTAGTTTAAGATATTTACAATTAAAATGATTACATAAAATTCTAAACATTTACTTCATGTTTCAACTGGCAAACATATTGGATAATTTATTTCTTTTACTTTCAACCATATATGCCACGTACTATGTGTGAGGCTCTCTATATTATTATCTATGTTATAATAATCCTAAAGTAGGAATTAATATGCACATTTTATATGCTGAATGTAGACTCATGGAGATTAAGCAACATACTCACAGGCATAGAGCTATGAAGCAGCAGAAAACGGGACATGAAGCCAGGTCAAGAATCAACCTTTTAAATCTCTGGACACTTTTGCTTTTCAGACATTTCTTCTTCTTAGTCTACAACAATACTTAAATCTCTGTCATCGCTGTGGTTTGAGTGTAAACTGTTGTACATATGAGAACACTTGGTCCAGTTAAACCTTTAGGAAGTAAGTGGACTCCTGGGAGATAGGCCTTGAGGTTTTAAACCTTGCTCCACTCCCTGTTGACTCTCCACTTCCTGAGTGATGATGCAATGTGACCAGCCAGCTTTCAGTTCTTACCACCATGCCTTACCAGCCTGCGGTCAAGGGTTCCCTACCAGAATGGACTGTGTCCCTGTGGAACGGTCAACCAAAATAAACCCTTTCTCCTGTGAATGGCTTTTGTCAGGTATTTTTCTCACAATGAGAAAGTAACTAAAAACAAAACAAAACAAAAAAATAAAAAACAAAAAACTTCTATTGCAGCTCTGGTGAGATAATGCAGCTGCTCAGAGTACCACTGCTCTTGCACAGGACCTGTGTTCAGTTTCCTGCTGCTGCGAACCACAGGTAACTCCAGTTCTACAGGATCTGACTCTTTAAGACCATCACAGGCACCAGGCACACACATGGTATACATACAGTCCAGGCAACACACACACACACACACACACACACACACACACCAAACAACGACAAAAATAAAAAACAACAAACAAAAAATCTAAAAATAAAACATCCCACCTTTACTGTAGTTTTCTAGGAAAACTTCACAGGAAGAGTACAGAAGACAGTGAACATCTGTGATCTCCCCCTCTCTGCTTCCTTATTTTATTCCACAACCCATGATCGCTTTGTGTTGGAATTCTGGCCCACCCCTTGGGGACCCAGCCTGTGTCAGGATGTGAAGCCTCCTTTAGGGAAAAGCCCCTCCATTCTTATTCCTCGTCCCTTCCTCCCTTTCTCGTCATGAAGTGGGCAGATCTCTGCTTTTCCTCTTTGCCTTCCTTTCCCTCCCTCTCTCTTCTTCCCTCTCCCTCTCTCCCTCTCTCTCTATCTGTCTATCATGATAAACTCTCCACATGGACACTGTGTCTGCATGGTATGAGTGACTCTCTACCATGCCACACCACTGCATCCCACACTGTATCATTACACTGTATATCACCAAAGGACTGGAAACTGGTCTTGCTGTGGTCACATGGCCACCAAACTGCCCAACACAATGGAGATGTCTCACTTCTTGACTTACTGGATCGCTGTTGATGGATTCAATCTTTGTTTGCTTTCTCTTTTTGAGACAGGTTCTCACTCTCTGGCTTATGCGAGACTTGAACTCATGGTGATCCTCCTGCCTCAACCACCCCAGAGGGCTGTGATTACAGGCCAAAGCCACCATGCCCAGCTTCAGTCTTTGTCTTCTAAAGCCTTCCTCTCTCCCCCTGGTTCTTCTCCTCTTTACTAGTCATTGTCCCACCTTCTTTCTGTTAAATGTCTAATTTTCCAGCATTCAGTCCTTAGTGCACTAATCTCCAAGTTGGCAGAGCACCTCTATATGACTGTAACCTTTGTACACATCAAATGCCAGTTTCCCAGTCTCAGACTTACCTGTCAGCTCTCTCCACAACAGATCCCTCCATATTTCTATTTTAGTTACTGCTTCTATTCCCTTCCTAATCATGCAAGCCCAAGTCCTCGGTTGCTTTCTTTCCTATTTCGATTATCACCACATTTTGTTAATTTTACCTCCTAAATATTTCCTGAGCACATTTCTTCTCTTCCATCTTTATTACTGCTTGGGTCCTTCCTTGGCTACTGGCATGAACTCCTAGATGATCTTCTACCACGTTTTCTTAAGATTTCTCCTCTTCTACATTCCTATCAAGGTGAAAATCTGACCACCTGGCCCACTTTGGGTACTTCAAGTAAAGCAAAGAGCCAGTATATTGGCTCCGGCTTATACTTCTGCCAATACACTTAAAATGGTCTAGCTGATGCTTTCCCCCAATTTAGTACCAACATTATCTAAATACTGTCCTACCTGAGCCCATTTTGGTAATGAGTCAGCTATGGCTTAGTTGTCATCTCTAGGAACCATTCTTTCTGTTTTGTTTTGTTTTCTTTCTTTCTTCTTTCTTTCTCCCTCTCTCCCTCCCTCCCTCCCTCCCTCCCTCCCTCCCTCCCTTACTTCTCCTCCTCCTCCTCCTCCTCCTCCTTCTTCTTCTCTCTGTCTCTGTCTCTGTCTTTTTCAGTCAGGGTTTCTTTACATGGCCTGTCCTGGAACCCACCATGTAGAGCAGGCTGGCCTTGAACTCAAGAGATCCACCTGCCTCTGCCTCCTGAGTACTGGTATTAAAGGGATGTGCCAAGATGCCCAGCTCTAGGAACCAGTCTTTGTTGAGTTCACTGTTCCTTCTCTGTGTTTCTCATATATACTTACATATTATAATGCTTTCCTCGCTATTTTCATGCTTTGTGTATTTCTGAATCTGTCGCTAAGGAATATAGCACTGTGCCTGGCACAGTTTTTTCCTAAATTAGGAATAAATAAAATTGGGAACAAATGAATAAATAAGTGATTTGGTTCAATATCCCTTATTAGTTATGTAACTTTCAACTAATTATTCAAGATATTTGGGTCTGAGTGTCCTCATTGGCAAATGGGCTCAGTAATTGTGGCTTATCTTGTGACTGGGAGAATAACACAAAAGAAAACAATGGTTGTGTGTAATGCAAAACCTTGCACTGGTGTACAAAAGGCCAGCCAGTGTGGTTGAGAGATCAATATGATAAATATGGCTGCATCTTACTACTTCTGCTTTGTGTTTTCTTCTTTCTCTCTAACCTGTGTGCTAAACTGTATGATTACTTATGATTAAGAGCACTGCTTTAGACAGTTCCATATTAATTGATCACAAACAGTAAACTGGCTCTAAAGAAATAATTTTAAAATTGTGTGTTATGCATTGCCTTTCAGAAGTGGTCTAAGTGAAATGTAGGGAATGGGGAGAAATCCAGTTTATCTTGAGCAGAGTTTGTAAGTATCTGAAGAAAGTTACTCACTTCTGTTTCACCAACTGCTTCTTGCAGATAACCCAAGTACATAGTCTGCTTCCCAGACAGAAACATCTGGGGTCTTTTAAACAAAAGCATAGGCACCACTGAGCATCCAACGACTCACTATAAATGTGTGACATTGGTATTTCACAATATCCCTCCTTTTGCTTGCATTAATTTTACTGTTCTTGTCCTACATCCAACCTCTGCAGGGGAAGTGCCACTTCAGAGGAGAGAAACTGGATCTTTTATGGAAGATCTACAGCTAACAACCTAAGTGAAACTGGTACTTTTAAAAGGATGGTGAGTGGGGCTAGTAAGTGGTAGAGTGCTTGTGTATTTACAACACTCTGAGCTCTACCCCCAGCACCACATAAAATAAATATAAAAAACTCTGATAAAATGTCAAGTCAAAACCAGCAAAGACTAAGCCTATGTCTTCAGGGTGTATGTAAGGATCACTTTACAATTTACTTTTTACATTTACTTAGTGTGTGTGCTCATGTGCGCAGTGCACCCACTACAATGTGCACATGTGGAGATCAGAGTAAAATTTAGAGAAGCTGGTTTCCTCCACTTTGTCAGTCTAGGGTTTCCAGGGACCATCAGGCTCAGGGGCAAATATCTTTGCTGAGTCAGCGATCTTGCCAGCCCTGGTATCTAATATTTGGTTGTTGGAAAATGGGGAACTGAGGAGGTATGTCAATAACATGGTTGAAAATAATCCTCTGTATCCACATTCAGAACTACATTTGTTTCTCTACCTTAATGTGAAACAATGATTACAATTCATAAAGTACCTTATAAAAATGCTTTGCAATATTACCTGCTTAATCTGTATATTTTATTCATCAAAGCAATCCAGGAAGACTTGAATCATGGTGGTTCAAAGTTCAACTTCGTATTAGAATTCTAGGAGAATTTATACTCAAGTCCCTAACTCTGGGGAGACAAACAGCACAGCCACTAGCATGGCTTTGACCGGTGGGGACCTGCCAACAATTGTACATGTATATGACAGGGTGCTTGCTCCCTCTCCAGTACTTGAACGGCAAACAACAGACTCACTAAACTTGGAGAGCATATTTAATTGTCATTAAAGATGTACTAATCACACTTTTTTTTCCTGTAAGTTAGGAGGTGAGGATGGAGGAAGGAAAGAATGGGTGAAGAAGCAAATCCCACATGCCAACACAAATAAATTACATAGAAAACGTCTTTTTGTAATAGATTGTTTGAGGTGTCCATTATGGCCCTCTGATGAGAAATATCAAAGAATAGTACCTGGGTCACAACATGAAACCAATCAGTGAGATGTCACAGTCCCTGAAGGAAAGACAAATTGAAAATCAAAGTGCTTACTTTCTGTTCCTTCTCCGGACTCGGCTGTAGGCTTCTAAACCTTCTGTTAGGGTCTTCAACTTCTCGGGCTCCACCTAAGTGAAGGTATGAAGACCAAACCACATTACCCAGACCTGTAATTGTTGAACATGCTTTTCATTTTACTTTCTTGCTGGATAGTGAGTGTGGCACTGGGAAAGGAGCTCCTCTCACCCCAGCCATCAAATGTCCTGTCCTTGCTCGATTCCAGGCAGATTCTGGGACTTTTAAGTTGAAGCATCAGTGGAAATGAAAGGCAGTTTGGCTTTGACATTGCCAGTGTTTTGAAAATAAAAAGCCTGGAATTTAAATAACTTTCCACACACACAATCATATAGCTCACAAGTCCTGGCCCACTTTCTCCACAGCCTTATGCTCTCAAAGGTAAGTGTGGTTGGTGGTCAGGGAAGAGGAGCTTTAGACAGGCTGGAATCTTATCTCATTTTTTTAAAACAGGAATTAAACATTTAAATATTCTTTATTTAAAAGGTTTTAGATCTTTTTTTTCTTATTTCATTTGTATGAATGTTCTCCCTGAATGTGTGTATGTGCACCTTGTGCAATACTGGTGTTTGTGGGCATCAGATCTTCCTGAACTGGAGTTACAGATGGTTATGAGCCACCAAGAGGGTGCTGGGAACTGAACTTGGGTCCTCTGCAAGGACAATGCTCTGAACTGCTGAGTTAACTCTCCAGTCCCAGACACTTACATTTTCTAGGCCTCATTTTCCCTGTCGATAAAAGGTCATTAATACATATCTTGCAGCTCTGTTTTCTGTGATCAGTAGGATGGAAGGATGTACACAGCCTAGTGAAAAGCAATTATTATGTAGAGTGCATTAGGCACCCAAGAGGCCAGAAAATGAGAAGGGTAGGAGCCTGCTGTAGGAAGGAGGCCCATACTTTGCAGGCCTCTCTCTCCTGCCCTGCCATCACTGCAAATCTGTGAAGTCGGCTTACTCCACAGAACTTGGCCACTCAGTGGGACTGGGTATTTGCATGCATGGGGTGTGTGCATACCTACTGCCCCTCCCTCAAGAAAAGCAAAAAAAAAAAAAAAAAAAAAATGAGGGGAATGTGTATGCATCAAAATGCCTTTGGAAATATTTTGCTATTTTTGATGATCTTAAAAAAAAAAAGCTATCCCTTATCAGTATGCTCCTCACTAGTAAGCCACTTTTATATAAAAATTTCAGAGTTTGGGAAAAGCTTCATGGATAGGAAATACTTATCAGCAAAGAAATTAGCTTTTGTCTTTAAATTTTAATGATACACATGAATGTCATTTATAAATAATTTCTCTGTGACCTCCTCCTCAGACTAGCACACACTAAGAATAACAAAGTGTTTCCACTTTCATTTCTGAGAACAGACATTTCTATCTGTTCAGTCAAGTGACACAACGGTATTCATTTGTGTAGCTTCGTATTTTGTCTCAAAGAAACCAAGTTTGCTAGAAATATCTGATAGAATATGTGCCAGAACAAACGACATCTTTGTGCCTGCCACACTTCATAAGGAGATGTGTCATACTGTCCAAATAAGCCCAAGTAAGCTGAATGTATCCATCCACATCTCTAAAATACAGAGGCTTTTATGTACAGTATCACATTCCTTGGTAAAGTTTTATTTTGTGTGCACATTCATGAAAGGAACACACAAGATATTATACATACTACATTTACAGAACTATAATTCAGTTACACCTTTCTTGTTTTTTGAGATTGTATTTTTCTCTACAATTGTCTCATTGTATAACTCATGCTTAACTTCACTTATTTTTAAGTGAACTTCCTGCCTATAGGAGGGAAGCCTCCCTGCACAGAAAGCTCTGTCTAACCCAGGTCTCCCGTGGCAACGACAGACCTCAAAATTGTGATGAAGCACAGAATTTAGGTTCACATTGAAACAAAAGATGCAACAATTAGCCTGCTGGCCTTAATTTTAAAAACTTGTTAGGTTGCCTTTAATCCTATCACCTGGGAGGCAGAGGCAGGCAGATCTCTGAGTTCAAGGCCAGCCTGGTAGACATAGGGAGTTCCAGGACAGTCAGGGCTACACAGAGAAAACCCTGTCTCGAAACACAACCCCACAAACAAAACAAAACAAACGAACAAAAATTTGATGGGTCAGAATATTTTTAAATTTTCAATTTATAATTTCAACTAAGTGAAGAATAGGAGCAGCAAAAAAATTGTGCTGTTTTGTGTAAAAAGAACTACTTTATCATTTAATCTGATAATCTTACATACTAATTTTATTTTACATTATGAGAGTAATGAGTGTAAATAATATGGCCAGAATTGAACTGTTCTGATTTCAAAATATTCAACCTCTTTCTACCAAATTAAGTCCAGCATGAATAAAATATAAAATCATTTTACAGCTAAGAAAGCCATATTAAAAATATACATATATATATATATATAAATATATACACACATGTAAATATAATATACATCATAAAAGTTAGGCTAGTAGGCTATTTAAAATAAACATGTTACTGACATTTAGTAACATGTCCAAATTTATCTGTGATTAAATATTTTATTAATCTGTTCGTGTGTGTGCATGCATGTGTTGGTGATACGGCTCATGCGTGTAGGTCTGAGGACAACTTGCATTAGTCAGTCCTCGTCTTCCACTATGTGGGTCCCAGGGATTGAACTCAGGTCCTTGGGCTTGGAAGCAAGCATCTTTATCTGTTGTGCTATGATCAATTTTTAAATGCCTGGATAATTTTCCAGTGGTCTTTAATTTTCCGAGTTTATTACCTATCATAGTCTCTTCATTTCAATCTGCTTCTGAAGCAGTCACACTGAGCTACATTATTCATAGATGGTTCAGTGGCCTGGAGTAATGAGAGTAGTTTCTGAAACTAAACCAAAGGAAGGCACACCACTGCATTTCTGTGATAAAACCATATATATATTTATGTTTATATTCATACATACATATATATCCCCAGGAAATGTTTATTTAATATGTGTATGATATATATCATATATATGATAATATATCATATATATATATATACACACACTGTATATTGTTTCTGAGGGAAAAATTGGTTATTTACAAAATATTAAAAACTCTTTAAAAGTACTCCTACAGATGGTATCAGAGAGGAACAAAATATATTCAGATTCTCATCAAATGAAAATCATGCTTAATGATTTAATTAAGACTTCCTTATAAATTAGTTAACATATAAATAAAAAACAGGGAAATCAAGCATATAAATATAACATTAAAAATATTAAACACACAAATATTTTTATAAAACTTAACTGGGGAAGCAGGTTATTTGAAGATACTGAATACTTTATCTATAATAGATTCTAGTATACTTACAAGTCAGGTTATTCCTAGCTTGGTGAGAAACTGGTAGAATACTTTATCATCTTACCTTTGGTCATAATCTCAGAGTCTCATTCTAGTAATAATGCTGCCACTAGTAAGGTCCACCACTGCACCACCCTTCCTACTTGTCTAACAATGATAAAAAGCCATTCCCATCACATTTCCAAGGCAATTCTGTACAGAAATTGAAAAATAATCTTAACATTCACATGGAACAAAGGATCCTGGATAGCCACATATACTCCTGAACTAAAACACAAACCAAACAAATCTCTGCTGAAGATGTTCTCATTGCTGAAATCCACATTAACCAAAACATATCGACACTGGTGTGAAACCTGACACACTATCAAGGGACTCAATTAGAGGATAAAAAGATATAAGTCCAAGCCACCTGAATATTGTCAAAGATGACAAAAACACACATTGGGGAAAAGACAGCATCTTTAACAAATGGTGTTGGGGAAACTGGATACCTACAAGTACAAAATTGAAACTTTATCCTTCTCTCTCAACCTGCACACAAATCAACTACAAATGCACCAAAAAGTTCAATGTTAGAACTGAAACTCTAGAACTTCTAGAAGAAAGAGTAAAGAGGACAGGCTCAGGCAAGGACTTTCTGAATAGGACTCTGGTCACTCAGGAAATAGGACTGCAGTGGTTTGAATGAGTATGGCTCCCATAGGCTAATGTATTTGAAAGTTTGCTCCCTAGTTGGTGGAACTGTTTGGGAGGGATTAGGAGGTGTGCCCTTGTTGGATGAGGAGTGTCACTGCAGGCTTCAAAAGACTCTTTCGCCTCCCAGGGCTCTCTCTGCCTTGTGGATATGGATCAAGATGTGAGCTCTAAGCTGTTCTTTTGCTCTGCCATCATGGACTCTAAGCCCCTGAAACCACAAGCCAAATCAAATGCTTTCTTTTATAAGTTGCCTTGGTCATGGTGCTTTATCACAGTAATAGTAATTAATAGTGACAGTAATAGTAACTAAGACGAGGACCAGCAAGTGGCATCACATGAATTCTTCTGTCCTATAAAGGAAAATAGTAGACTGAGGAGGCATCCCACAGAATGGGAAAAATAATTGACTAGCTATATATCTGACAGAGGATTAGTGTCTAGAATGTGCAAAGAACTAAAAAAAAAAAAAAAAAAAAAAACCAAAATACCAGAAAAACAAACAACTCAGTTAAAAAGTGGGCTATGGAACTGAACAAAGTTCTTTGAAGATGAAATAAAAATGATCAGAGAATTTTTTTAATTGTTCATGATCCTTAACTACCATGGAAAGGTGAATTAAAACTACTTTGAGATTTTATCTTACCCTAGTCAGAATGGCTAAGTTTAAGAAAATAAAGCCAACAAATGTTAGCAAGGTTGTGGGAATGGGAACCTTCATTCATTTTTGTTGGGAGTACAAGCTGGTACAGCCACTGTGGAAATCTGTGTGGTAGTTTTCCAAAAACAAAACAAAACAAAACAAAAAACCCCCCAAAACTAGAAATAGATTTCCTCTATGCCTCAACTATACCACTTCAACACAGTCCAAGAGAAGAATTCTAAGTGCTTGTGAGAAAACTTCAAGAAACCCAGACAAGAATCTCATGACCTCAGTTTCTTCAAAAACAGAATTGTTCTTGGAATGTGTTTTCATGCCTCTCCAGTGTAGCAGATAGGATCGAGTTGACTTCAGCTGTTGTTATTCATATTCCCCTATGGAAAAACATGTTTTGTCACGTGTGGCTTGCCTTTGTGATTGAACAATTTCTCACTTGACGCTTTTTACCCCTCAGAGTATAAATTGTCCAGTGCTCTGAATAAAGCTGGCTAGTGCATAAGACTTTAATCCCCCTCATTTATCAGCTCCATCCTCCCATGTCCCACCACCTTTAGAGTGATCAACATACCATGATTGGGCGGGCATGCAGATTCAAAAGAATCTACAACTACAGTAACTAATGTTCCTCCACTTTTATAGCTGCTCTACTCACAATAGTTAGGACATGGAAGCAGTGTAGATATCCGTCATCTGATGAATGGATAATAAAAGTGTGGTACTTCTATGCAATGGAATTTTATTCAGTTGTAAAGAAAAAAGAAATCATGAGATTTGCAGGTCAATGTAAGGAACTGGAAAATATACCGAGGAAGCCCAGACTCAGGAAGACAAATCTTGCATGTTTTCATTCATATGTGGATCTTACCATTGAATCTTTAGATTTGTGTGTTTAAACTGGAGTATAATTTAGGAAAGTAGAAAATCTAAGATGATTAGTGGAAGGTGAAAGAAAGATTTTAAGGATGAAGAATCAAAGGGGAGGAATAGGGATGAAAGTTTAAATAGAGGAATGGGAGAGTAAAACCAAGTGTGTGTGTGTGTGTGTGTGTGTGTGTGTGTGTGTGCGCACGCGCGCGCGCATGCGGGGGTAGGTAGAAGATAGATAACCAGCACTGAAGTTGTTTGAAAAAACATAAAAACCTAGTATTAAATTAAGCTTCATATATACATGTATTCGAGAGACATTTAATTGGGATTATTCTGCAAGCAAGATAATGCTCCTCCCAGAAGCCATAGATGGTCAAACAAAAAGCCCTTTGCCAGGTGTTGCATTCTTTCTTTCCAGTTACTGGTCAGTGGTATCTTGGAGTTTCCAAAAACAATATAGGATATTGCATGGTTTATGGGTGCCCACCAAGAACTTGATGGTAAAAATCTATTGTGAAGATAAAGCATTTTTTGGTCACAGGATATGGAGAAATCAAGTTGTTATTAAACAGGAAGCTTCCTTTCTTGACTAGTTTATGTAGTACCAGAGGATGCTGTATAGGCTTTGGTGGGGGTGAGGTGGGGGGAGTTATCAATAGTCAATAGTCTTACCTAGATATGAATCCTATGAGATACAATGATCAGTGAGACAAGACTATCCACTAACGATAGTGGCATGAATGTTATGGGGGCAACCACACACTTTCTGATAGGATTTAAGAACTGTTCCACAGAAGGAAACACATGCCTAGTTCTGTACATCTATCTGTTCAAGAATCCCGGTCCAAGGGTGAATTTACTACTACTTTATTAAATGGACATGGTATCAAGCTACCCTGTAAATTTGTATGTCTCTCTCCATAGATCGGTCTAAGGACAAATGATGGAGTACCAGTCATATCACGGATTTCATAACAGAAATGAGACATTTGCCTCCCATTCTATTGCTAGCATGTCTTGGGGTTCTGGGTGATGAAGAATACTATGTGTAAAGTTAGAAGACCAAGGTTTGGATCTGCCCGAACAGCCTGTGACTCATGTTCTTAGCAATGCCTCTCCTCTGAGCCTCAGTTCTCTCCTCCATAAAGTGGAGATAAAGATTACATCTTGATTAGTCAGAGATCTGAATGAACATGAACACAAATCTGCTTTACAAACACCAAAGTAGCCTTTCTCAAAATGCTACTGACACATGTGATAATGTTTTAAGTAGAACATTATAAAATCAATATTTTAACCATTATGTATTTATATAAATTCATATTTAAAAATAAACCTCGTAGGATATTTGAAGAATGAAGTTATTTAAATTGTGAAAGTGGCATCAAGCTTAGTATATGAATGCACAACTAGTATTTGTTGATGGAATAAATCAATCAATACATAAAAGAAAAAAATAGTAAATGAACAATAGTACAAGTGCTAAGGAGTGCTAGTTAAACTCTGGCAAACACAGATGTGAAGTAATACATAAATATGAAGCATTTGTTATCTATTATAAAATTATTAAATAGAAACATTGAAGATAACAGTAAATACTTAAAAAGAACATCTTTAAAGTGAAAAATCCAACTAACTTTAGAGTAATATTATTTCAGTACTTTTGAGATGACAGAAATTAGTGATAAGTAATAACTTTGGTATAAAAGTTGATTTATTTGTGATAAGAAGGATGAAGATAATTTCCCAGTTGTAGAACTGGTAAGAAAGCTCTTCATAAAGCCTGGCATTTCAGTGTGCCAACCAGGCCCCTCCCCCAATCATCTTCTTATCCATGTTGCTCTCATCAGCACTTTGGCAGCCACTTCTGGTCTACTGGGATTGAAGTATTTTTGAGTGCTACAGAATTACTAAGAAGTAAATCTATATTAAGTATCTTATCAAGCCATGATACATCAACAGAATAAAAGTTTGGGGCAATCTTGAATTTCTAGGAAAATGTGTCACAGAAGCATGGATTTGATTCACCTTAGATTTTAGATTCCATTTGCTGCTGTCTAGATGAAAATTGCATTAAAGCTTGGGAACTGGAATCTACACTGATCTTAGTTATCAGACTGAGGAGGGATAAACTTCTGAGTCTGGTTCAATCTTGCTTATGGGGGAAAAAAGGTCACTACAGTGAAGTTTATAGTCTTACCTACCTTTTCACTCAGTCTAGTATTTTTCTTGATATTCATATCTTTGGGCTGATCTAGTTCTTCATTATTACTATCTTTCAAATTTGGATTAGTGGCTGACTTTGTTGGCCTGGATTTATCTTTCTTATTACCTCCAAACATGACTCTGCTTCATTTCTAAGAAGACTCTTATGCCAACAGAGCATTGGTTGCCTTTGTCATAATGCTAGCCAAAATGTAGCTCCACAACTGTGGCTATCTAGGAAAAGATTCATTTCCAGCACTGGTTAGGAAGACAGAGTAGGAAGTGTGAACATACAAGGAACATTTGGGATACAGAATCACAGTACTAAGACTACAACTTAGCTATTACCTGTCATCAAGTACACAAACACCATTATTTAAAATAAATTAAGGAAGGCATGCCTCCCAAAGTGCATTCCCAGGTGCAATCTTTTAAATTCATAGCCCTGGAGCATAAATACTGCCAATTTTTAGTTATGCACCAAATTCTCAAAAGCCTGTGCATGTGACAATGCTGAACCAAAAAACAGAAACCATGCTGCCTCCAAATGAGTAAGTTTTAATAAGGATGAAGTTGACAGCTTTAGTCAATCAACCAGAGAGCCATCTTTACACTATCCCTGCAAAGACAACCATGCAGACCAAGTCACAGTGTCAATCTAGGAAGGGAGCTCCTGCGCACTGATGCTATCTGTAGAAATTTCTCTGGTTATTTAACAAGTGCCTCTCTATTGTCCTTCCATGAATGTTTCATGGAAAGGAAACATTTCTGTGTCACTCTGGTGATGTCTTTAAAGTTCAGAATACACATAGAAGTACAATGAAATATGAAGAACAAAGGGATAGCATCGAAATCAGTGAAAAGATTTATTCATAATAAATAAGAATTTTATGTTTTGATTATTATTGAGTAGCAACCTTTTAAGGCTAGTTCATACATGATCATAAGTGGCAGGTGGTACCTATTTATCTAAGAGAGTATTAACATATAGGCCATACAAAGAAGAAAAACAAAACCATACAGAAAACAAATGACCCAATTCATCAAAATGAACTAATATATCTGAACAGAGACTTTTCAAAAGAAATATGGATGGCTAATATATAAATTAACAAGTGTTTGACATCATTAGACAAAGGAAATGCAAATTAAATCCACTTGGCATTTTGGTCTCATTCAAGAGAGAATGGCTATCATCAGGAAATGACAACAAATATTCTCAAGTATGCAGAGAAAGAAGAACCCTTATGCGGTGAAAGTGCAAACTGGTGCTCCCACTATAGAAAACAGTACAGTGGTTATTCAAACAGCTAGAAACAGAGCTGTCATCTGACCCACACATTCCACTCCTGCACGTATATTCAAGGGAATCTACATTCTATTAAAGAGATACTCTCTCATCCATGTTCATTGTTGCTCTATTCACAAAATAACCTGGAAGACAAATTAGCCTAGATGTTTATCAACTGATGAATGGATGTTGAAAACATGGTACATATGCACAATGGAATTTTATTTAGCTGGAAAGAAAAATACAATTAAGAAATCTGCATGTAAATGGATGGAATTTGAAAAAATTATGCTGAGTAAGGCCCAGAGAAACAAATGTCATATGTTCTTCATTTTTGGATCCTAGTTTTCCATTCTCCAAATATGCATGTTCAACTTGGAGTTACTGTAGAAGCCAAGCCATTGGGATGGGCTTGTATCAGGGAGGGGGATGGTAGAACATAAGAAATAGAAATAAAATGGGAATGCTGAGAATGGAAAAGTTTAAGCAGGGAAGTGATAGGGAGTGGATAGAGGAGATGACAGGACAGAGGGAAAGGTCAACCAAAATGAAAGATGTTTGAAAATATCATATTCAAACGAACTGGTAACCAAACTAAAGAAAATAGACTTCATACGGTAGATGTTGGGGCTGAGATGGGTCAGTGGTCAAGGGCATTTGCTGCACTTGCAGATAACCTGTGTTCAATCTCCAACACCCACATGGTGGCTCAAAACCATCTATAACTCCATTTCCAGGGAATACAATGTCTTCTTTTGACCTCCATGGGCACCATGTACTCAGGTGGTGCAGATATATGCATACAAGCAAAAACATAAAAATAAAAATCTTAAAAAAAAATTGAGCCTTTTGCTCCTCCAGATCCAATGTTCCAAGAGTCATCCTCAGCTCTGTAGCAGAAAACTTGATGCAGTCTCCCTTTCCTCTCTGATCCTATCCCCAGTGCATCACAAATGTCCTCTCCTTAAACCTTCCTTCACTTACTTATCCCATTATCCAAGCCTCCAACACCAGCAGGCATTTCCTGGGAACACAGCTGTCTAGCAGGCCATGGAAACAGGTAAGCCACCTGAAAACCTTCACCACTCCCTCTTCCCTTCCAAATCTAATCCCTTAGTCTCATCTCAGCTCTGCAACAGAACACCTGCTGCAGCCTTCCTTCATCCCCTTCCTACTATAAATTCCACAGACAGTCACTCCTCTCCACTCCATAGCTCTGCAGCAGAATGCCCATGGCAGCCTTTCCTACCCACTCAGTTTCCATCTCCTGTGCATCCCATTGATCTTCCGCTTCTAACCTCCCTCCCGGACTCTACTTTGTCCCAGCCCACAACCCCAGGAGGCACCCCCTGCTAACTCAAGGGCTGCTCCTGCCAGGGCAACAAGTAGGGGCCCAGCAGATACACATTTCTACTTCTGCTCCCCCAGATTCAATCAATCCAGTCTCATCCTCAGCTCTGCAGCTGGAAATCTGCTGTGATCTCCCTTTCCTCTGTGACCCTGTCCCCAATGGATCACAAAGATCTTCTCTTCCAACCTTCCATCCCCCAACTCATCCCAGTCTTCCAGTCTCCAACACCATCAGACATACACTGGGAACACAACAGCTGAGCATGCCAGGGAAACAGGTCCACTGAAAATCTCCTATCATGCAACACACAACCAGAACAATCTCCCAAAATCCAGTGAGGAAGCAGAAACTAAGGAACAAAACACTTACCTAACAGAGACAAAACCAGATATCATCACCCAGGCCTATAATCATCCCACTCCCAGAAGCCTAGATTACAATTGCTTATCAACAATAGGAAGTTTACAAACTCATGGAAACTGAGCAACTCTACTGAATGAAAAATATGTCAAGAGAGAAATAAAGAAAATAAAGACTTTGTAGAATTCAATGAAAATGATTGCACCATACACCCAAACTTAGGGGGCACAATGAAAATGGTGCTAAGAGGCAAGTTCATAGGAGTAAGTGTGTAAAAAGACAAAAAACAAAACAAAACAAAACAAAACAAAACAACAAAAAAACAACAAAAAAAACCCCAGAAACTGGAGAGATCTCATACTAGCAACTTTAATAGCACACACACCTGACAGCCCTAGAACAAAAAGAAGAAAACACACCCAAAGGATCAGAAATAATCGGCAAGAAATACTCAAACTTAGGGCTGAAATCAGTAAGATAGAAACAAAGAAAACAATACCAAGAATCAATGAAACAAAGAGTTGGTTCTTTGGGAAAATCAGTAAGAAAAACAGACGCTTATCTAAATTAACTAAAAGGAGAGCGAATATTCAAATTAACATAATCAGAAATGAAATGGGGGACATAACAACAGACACTGAGGAAATCCAAAGAATCATAAGGACATACTTTAAAAACCTGTACCACCACCCCCAAATTGGGAAGTCTAAAAGAAATGGATAATTTTCTCGATAGGTACCACTTACTAAAGTTAAATCAAGATCAGATAAACAATTTAAATAGACCTAATAACCCCTAAGGAAATAGAAGCAGTCATTAAAAGTCTCCCAACCAAAAAAAAGCCCAGGGACAGATGGTTTTAGTACAGAATTCTACCAGACTTTTAATAAGAGTTAACACCAATACTCCTAAAATTATTTCACAAAATAGAAACATAAAGAACATTACCCAATTTATTTTATGAGGCCACAGTTACCCTGATATCCAAACACACAGCAAAGAAAGATAATTACAGATCAATTTTCCTTAAGAACATACATATAAAAATATTCAGTAAAATACATGGAAACCTAATCCAAGGACACATCAAAAAAATCATTCACCATGATCAAGTAGGCTTCATCCCAGAGATGCAGGGATGATTTAATATATGAAAACCAGCAAATGTAATCCACTATATAAGCAAACTAAAAGAAAAAAAAAAGATCATTTCATTAGATGCAGAAAAGGCCTTTGACAAAATCCAACACCCCTTCATGATAAAAGTTCTGGAGAGATTAGGGATAAAAGGAACATATCTAAACATAATAAATACAGTTTACAGCAAGCCCATAGCTAACATCAACTTAAATGGATAGAAACTCAAAGCCATTACACTAAATTTAGGAACAATACAAGGTTGTTCACTCTCTCCATCTCACTCAATATAGTACATGAAGTTTTAGCTAGAGAGATAAGATAACAAGGGGATATAAATTGGAAAGGAAGAAGTCAAAGCATCATCACTTACAGATGATATGAGAGAATACATCAGTGACCCTTAATAATTTCATCAGGGAAACCCCTACAGCTGATAAACACTTTCAGCGAAGTAGCTGGACATAAAATTAATTCACAAAAATCAGTAGCTTTTCTATACACAAATGACAAATGGTCTGAGAAAGAAATCAGGAAGACAACACCCTTCACAATAGCCACAAATAATACATAATATCTTGGGGTAACTCTAACCAAGCAAGTGAAAGGACTTGTATGATAAAATTTTAAGGATTTGAAGAAGAAAACAAATGAAGAAGATATCAGAAGATGGAAAGATCTCCCATGCTCATGGATTGGTAGTACTAATATACTAAAAATGGCCATCCTACCAAAGCAACCTACAGATTCAAGGCAATCCCCATCAAATCTCTAACATAATTCTTCACATGTCTTGAAAGGAGAACTCTCAGCTTTATCTGTAAACAACAACAACAACAACAACCACCACCAATCCAGGATAGCTAAAACAATCTTGAACAATAAAAGAACTCTGGGAGATCTCACCATTCCTGATCTGAATTATACTACAAAGCTATAATGATATAAACAGCCAGTATTAAAAATACTTTTTATGTATCTTGGTAACAAAGGTTTTTGCTTGTTTTGTTTTGTTCTTTTTTTTTTTTTTTAAGAGGGGAATTTTTTTGAGACAGGGTTTCACTGTGTTGTATAGCCCTGGCTGTCCTGGATCTCTGTAGATCAGGCTGACCTTGAACTCACATTGCCTCCCTTTGCCTCCTGAGTGCTAGGATTAAGAGTGTGCACCACCACTGCCCAACTGGTTTTAGACAGAACCTGTACTGGCCATCTTCTGTAATCAGGACTCAGGGGTATAATCAGGTAGGAGTGGGGAGAGTCAATGCAATGATTCCTAATGTTATTCTGCTGTACTCATAGATTGGTGCCTAGCTCAACTTTCATCAAAGAGGCTTCGCTCAGAAACTGATGGGAACAGATGCAAAGACCCATAGCCAAACATCAGGTGGATCTGGGGGGGAATGCTGCAGAAGAGGGAGAAGAAAGACTGTAGGAGCCAGAGAGGTCAAGGGTAGCACAAGAAAACCCACAAGATCAACTAAACTGGGCTCACAGGCGCTCACAGAGACTGAACCAACAACCGGGAGCTTGCATGGGGCTGGCCCAGGCCCTCTGCATGTATGTTACAGTTTTATAGCTTGGTTTTCTTCTGGAACTCCCAACAGTAGGAACAGGGGCTGTCTCTGAGTCTGTTGCCTGCTTTTGGGACCCTTTCTTCCTCCTGGATTGCCTTGTCCATCCTTAATAGGAGAGGAGGTGCCTAGTCTTACTGCAACTTGATAAACCATGGCTGGTTGGTATCCATGGGAGGCCTGTTCTTTTCTGAAGAGAAATGGAGGAGGAGTAGATTGGAGTGGGGGTTTGGGGAGGAGGGGCTGGGAGGAGAGGAAGGAGGGAAAATTTGGTCTCAATGTAAAATAAATAAATAAATTTAAAAAAGAAAAAAACCATTCAACACATATGAATCAGAAGATTCAGTCTGCTGTTTAATGCAAAATGTGTTAAAGGAAGATGATTTTGGGCTTGAGGAGATGACTTTGCAAGTAAAATGCTTGCTTCCCACATATGACAACTTGAGTTTGGATCTCCATATGAAAGCCAGGCAGGTGTGGTGGCCCACTTATAACTCCAGCAGAGACAGGGGACTGTGTCAGACTAGTTGAAACAAAGGATCCAGGTTCAGTGAGAGACCCTGCCTCAATATGTACAGTAAATAGAGATTGAGGAAGACACTTGACATCAACCTGGGACCTCCAGGATCTCCCCAGGCACACATATACATGTGCATATGCACACATATATTGCGCCTATGTGATTGCAAACACACATGCATACCATACAGACTTACATACACAACAAAGCATGCCTTTATCTTGTGGGGGTATACAATGGAATCTAGATGCAGACCAGGGCAAGAACAATGTTTGGGGAGGGTGGTAATCTTTCTTTAGGTATTTATTTTTATAAAATTGTACCTGAGCAGCCTTGGTTCATTCACACAGAAACTGTAAAGTAGTTTAATGACTCTGTCTTGTATTTAGAGTGGTTCCACTTATATGAGCCTACTTTTGCTGTTTCTAATTACTTCTTGAACAAACTGTCAAAAATATTTAGCTTTATCAACCTATCAGATGCTTGGCTGGCCTCAGAGAGGATCAAGAATAAAATGTTTTGTGAGTAATAGTATGGAATTCATTATCTTATCAAAAGTAGAAACACCAGGCCCACGGTGTATCATGACAAGTATATATTAGGCACTATAAGCATGAGTTTGAGGACCTCCTGGCCCCTTGAAGAAAGACAGTCCTTTTATTGTGCAGGCAAAAATGCTCTTGGTTTCCTGCCATTAAATCTAAGTGCCAGCTTAAGTCTGAGCAGAGTTGAAATCGCTTTGCACAATACCCTCTTTAAGAGAACAGTGTATACCTGTAAGAGTAATTTTTTTATTAGCTAAGAGGATGAGAAATTCTGTTTCTTCATATGAGGGAATTGGGCATGATTTCTCCTTCTGGTTCAGAAAAAAAAAAAATGTTTTTATTTACTTTAAACATTCTGCATGTTTCTTGCAGCCAACTGCACCAATTTTAAGAGAGGGCAGACACCACTACTGATTTCTTCTAAGTCAGATGGTAGTTCATGGGTATATTTTCATTTAATTTCTATGGTCAGGTTGTGCTAAGTAGACACAGACTACTGATGTAAACATTTCCACATGTTAGAAAGACCCAGAACTTCCTCTGAATTCAGATGTTACCAGCTGCTTTCTGTAATGGTTTTAACTTCACCCAGATTCTACCAATGCCCCACCTCTGGATATTACAGGTAAGCACGTGGAGGAAAGCTGTCTGTTGACATACCTTGCTCCATGGGAGCAGCCCTTCCTCTGCCATATTTTCCCCAGTCATTGTCACTTGCCTTCCTCTACTGAATAAAGAACTATGTAAACACAGAGAAGGAAGATGGAGTTAACAGGTTTCTAGAAGTCTGGTTGAAGGTTAGGGGCACCCTGAGCCTAGTGGGTCTGTAAGGTTTTCATGACTCACCCCTTGTCAACATGACATTGGTGACTATAACCATCCCCTCTTCATTTTATGCTCCAGAAGCTTGTGAGACCTCAATGAGTCATGAAGAATCTTAAAATCAAATCCAAAGAATCCAAAGTGATGATAACAAAACAGAATAATTGATATCTGAACAGAGGTTAGTATTTGACAATGGATAAAGATTGGTATACCTTCCCTTCCTCGGGGCTTTGTTGGCATGAACTGTGAACGTCGTCTTCTCTTAGGAATTTTCCAGGCCAGGAAGTCAGTCCTTTGATTTGGCCCCAGACCAAGTCACCAACGTTGAACGTCCTTGGTCTATAGTGTATCAACTCATGTGAAGAGGGAGAGTCCGGATTCCTTAGGTCATCTTCACTACTAATGCTTTTAGCATCTGAGGGACTAGGCACACACCCATTAATGCCTTTGGCATTAAAGTCTCCATTGTAATGGATGTAGTCTTTGACCAGAGAACTTTCCAAACTATTTGAAGAACCTGGAGACTGCCCCTCTAGGACTAGGTCTTGTTTTGCAGTGCCTAACAGCTCTCCAAAGCCCCGACTCTGACGAGGTCTGTTTCCATTAATGTGTGCACATCTCTCCACAGTGTTCTCTAGTCTCTCCTTAAAACTCATCATAGTTCTTTTATAGTTATTATACCTGAAATTTTCCTCCAGAATTTTATCCCCTTGACAATTTCTTGGTGGTAACAGTATTGGGTGTTGTTCCCCAGGTAGAAATGGCAGTGTAGACACATTGTTGGGCCTTTCATGACAAGGACTACTGTGGATATGGCCTGGATGATCTAAATATTCCTCATATTTCCACCTGTTCCGTTCTCCTCTGGGACTCTGCTCCCCATCCCACTGTTTTCTGGATGTGTGGCAACTTGCTGACTTGAAATACTCCAACCCATCTCCTTCGCTGGAGTTCTTCCCATGGTCTATGCTCTTGGGCAGCCGCGCTCCTCTTGCATTCCTCAGCCTGCCATCATGGTCCATTCCTCCCATGCTCCGACCATGAATGACCGCGCTCACAGCACTCGACAAGTTCAACGGGTCACCAATAGACGCAGTGAAGGCACTCATGGCGCTCAGAGCCGGAACAGGGCTGATCTGAGTTGTACTGTTGACAGCAGTGGTGATGACAACCTGCATCCCTTTGCTGGCCGCATCGACAACTGCTTTGTAAATGGCATCTACAGAGGCGTCTCCTTGGCCACCCATAACAAGGCTGTCTTTCACTGGCTGACTAAGAGATGGGTCAATCCTTGGCTGCAGCTCACAAGGTGTATCTTGGAAATGTGGAAGTGCAGGGTTTGGGTTCTCAGGAAGTGCTGTGAGCCCCGGCTGAGTGCTTATTCTTTTATTTAGAAGAGCTGCATCTCCTTGCATCCTCACCTTAAATAGGCAGGAAACAGGGTGAAAGGGGGGGGGGGGGAGAGAGAGAGAGAGAGAGAGAGAGAGAGAGAGAGAGAGAGAGAAGAAAAATTTAAAGCTCTTACAGAGGAAGGTCATTAATTCCAAGAGTCAGCAAAAGACAAACAACTGACAGGAAAGTGCAAAGGACAAGAATGAAACTGAAGGCCAAAGTCATCCTTTATAGACAACCTTACGTGTCCATGATACTTTTATAATTGGGTAATTGGTTTAGCTGAAATAATTCAACACATCTCTTTTTAAACTTATCATTGCCAAACATTTCCCAGAAAAACTAAACTTCAGGGAGTTGCACACAAGGTGTTCCTAGGTGATGACACTGCTTGCCCAATGGTCTTACAGGTGTTTGAAACTTGACATTCAAGTTGCAGATGGCCAAAGAAGCCAGATTTTTAAAATGACCGATAACTAATGATTATATTTAACTGAGCGAAATAGAAGATAAAATAAAAATAAGTTTCCTTCCTAACAATGCATTTCTTTGATGACATTACACATTAAATTTTATTTATTTATTTAATTTATTCATTATTGTGTACATGATCTATGTGGGCACATGTGTGGAGGTCAGAGAACAGTTTTTTTTTTTTTCCCGGGGGGTGGGGAATGTTGCTTTCCTCTCAACTTTATGTGGTTTCTGGGGGCCTATCAGACAAAAGCCTTTATCTTCTCTAAGCCATCTTGCCAGCCACACATGATACTTCTTGAACTCTTCAGATGGGGTCACGATTCCTGCTCCTCAGCCTTATCCAGCCACTGCCTGCCTCATGCTGCCAAAAAGGACACTGTCTATAGAACCATTCTTAGACAGAAAGAGGTAAGGGGAAGGGGATTTCTGTACAGGAAGCATTACTGCAGTTTGAAAACTTCCTGAGGCTTTTCTAATTTCAGTAACACCACGTAAGAGTCAGTGCGACAGTCCTTAGGTCCCCCGGCCCTACAATCATAATTTCTGCTTAGCCCTGGCCCAGGGACCACTCCCTTCTGGTCTCGGCCTACTTCCTCACTAAACCAGCACCTAGGAGTCAACCGCTCCTAGGCCACTCTTTTGCTACCACCCCATCTAGACTTGCTAGCTAAAACCTAAGTCTTGGATCATTTTAACTACTGGTTTTGTCCATATCCACAGGAAGGTAAAGTATTTTATGAATAGGAATTTATGGTTTCCAACCTGCATGACGACCTGTTGCTTCTCCTTCAATCCTATGATCTTCCAGTCAGATGTCATTTTCACCCCCACTCCACAAACCTTCTTCCATCTCACACACTACCTGCCATATTATCTCATACCCTGTTCTCAGGAGATGGCCCTACTTACCGGGAGAAAATGGAGCTCATGGTGAGATGTGTTACACTCTGATATTCACTGATCCTTCATAGCACATATTTCCCAGCAGTTATCCCTCTCTTAGATCTTGTCCAGTTTTCCATCTGCTCTATGGAGGGAAGCTCTCCACTTCTCAGGGATCTTGCTTTCTTCTCTCCATGTTTACTTTCATATACTTTTTTGGCTCTTAGCATATAATATTATGTGCATACCTCCCCATGTAGAAGGTTAGTGCTCAACCCGACATTCCCCTTGGAGCACTACTCCAGGTCTCTTGCTCCTCATGGTTTACTTTTTGGAGCAATAACTCATTTGGAAATTCTCAATGTCCCATTCATCATTCTAACCATTGCAATCTGACTCTGCTTCCACCATGCCCCCCTAAACTGCATTCTCCTGAGCTGCTCTCATGTCTAATGAACTGACTTCAGGCTTTAGCTTGTTTTCTTGGTGACACAGGTATGCACATATTCCACTATGAATTAATTTACTACATATATGTGAATATTTCATTATTGGTGAGACAGGTATTCATCACCACTCTTTACTCAGCCTAACACTTTTTTATCCTACTCAATCTTAATTCCTTTCTTAGAGGAAACCAGTGCTATAGAGCATCCTGGTTAACACTTAAAATATTAAAGCATGTAGGTCAATACCTAGGTTCTCTTCTTCCTTCCTACCCTTTCAACATATATAGAAATGTACTGTGCTACTCTTCTGCCAATACTAGTATTAGAATTTTGTCATCTTACAGGTCTCTGAATATTGGATTAAATATGTCCACCTAATTGTTTAAGCTTTTATAGATGGGCATTATGTATCATAATTATTTTCTGATTGATGACTAGCTATGTGGCTCTTAATTTCTGATTCCATGTTATAATGAATGTTTTGTTAGATGTGCCTCTGTTCACATTTGAAGATTTCTCTTATGTCAACACATATGAATTGAACTTCTGGGCTAGTAGACAGATATGTGTGTGTGTATATATATATACAAATATGCTTCAAAACTTGATAAACTACCAAATTATCCTCCAAAGAAAATGAGCCAGTGTGATGATATTTTATTTGTGCTGAAATGTGACATTTTATTTGTATGTTAATAAATAAAGTTTGCCTGGAGATCAGAGGTCATAGCCATAAACAGAAGTCAGGGGGTGGTAGCACATGCCCTTAATCCGATCACATGGCAGGCAGAGTCTCTGTGTGGTCAAGGACACAGCCAAGCGTGGTGACACAAACCCTTAATCCTATTACCAACCATAGAGACCTGGAGGTCTGCATAGACAGACAGTGATGAGGAAGTCATGTGGCTGGGCTTAGAGCCAATGAAAAGACAAAACAGAAAGGCAATAAAATCATGGGTTAGATGGGAAGAAGCTCTCTCTGTGGAAGCTACTGCTGGTGGTAAGCTAAAGCTAGTCATGGCTATTGCTCTGATCTCTTTGGCTATTACCTCTGTATCTGGCTCTGTGTTTCTTATTTAATAAGACTGTTTAGAAATTCGTCTACAAGCCAAGATGAATATGCAGCTCAGTGGTAGAGCATTTCTCCAGCATGTACAAGGCCTTAGGTCTGAACTCCATCACTAAAGAAAAAACAGGCTAACAAAGCTTAGCCAGCATTCAGATGGACCAACAGTGAGAGCGAGGATTTCTTCCTACCTTTGCCAGCAGAGTATACCATCAATCTGACATACACAGTAATATACGCAATTGCTTATTCTTTTCATGTTTATAAATAATTCATATTTCATTTTCTATGAATTTTCTATTTAGATTTATCCCTTATTTTTCTAGTCAGTTAATCCTTTTTCTTCCTGATTTATAGGACGTATTTTAATAAGAGAGGTGTCAATTATGTGGTATGAATTATGTGTATATTTCCTGACATTTGGTTCATCTCTAACTTTAGACTATCTTTGATCATATAGAAATTAAATTTTTTGTTTTGGATACACATTTTTCTTTTGACCTACTGGCTTGAAAGCTTTCTCTGTTTTATTATTTATAGTCTGTGATGGTGCATGCCTTCAAGTCCAGCATGATGGAGTGTGAGTAGGAGGATGCAAATTCAAGACTGGCTAGCTTGTACTACATAGTGAGCCCTACACTTTTTGTTTTTTGTTTTTTAATCTTGTACATTTTAGTCTCACATTTATATAATATCACTCTTTCTTTATAATCTTTACTATATTAGGCATCTTTGTAGACATAGAAGACCACGTGGCCCAAGCCAGGAAGATGGAGTGTGGTGAGAGCTAACACTGAAGGAATTGGGGATTGATCACAATGTGGGCACAAGGCACAAAAGGACCGAGGAGGGTTTTATTCACAGTTCCAAAAAGACTACTGCTTTGTACAAAATAAAGTTATATTTAAACAAAAGACTGGAATTTTTAACAATCCTCATTATTAAGAAAGAACCATCAGTAGACTCTAAAGGACATATATCTACTGTTTCATTCCTCCTGTCTAATTATTTCAATAAAACCAGACATTGTTTTCAGCTAAAATCACATGTGGGAGGAAAGTACCTGGAAGTTCTGAAACAGACAAGCCATGGGGTTACTGTTAGCTGGGCAAGGGACTGCAGGCTGTCCTTGGAAGGCCTGAAGATTCTGGTGTCCCTGGAGAAGGTGCTGCTGTTGTTGACTTGGAGGAAACATCTGATTGCTGTTTAACAGCGACTGTAGATGACTCAGTTGATGGTTATTCAAAGAATTGTTTATTGATGATATATCACCTACAGTTTTGAAAAATATAAAGTGTAAGTCAATGTGTTTCTTCAGAGATCCTATGGTTATTTTTGCACCTGAGAACTCCTGAAACATGAACTAAAAGCTGAACTTACGTGGGCAATTTGGTTATTTTTATCAGCCTCACTTAGCCATAAATGTACCTTTAGCATTTAGTTTTATCTGCATGATTAGCCTTGTATTTTATACCACATAAAGACTACTTCGTCATTAATGTTAAGCTTCAGAGTTAAATGATTCCCTATGGCTATTAGTATTAGAACAACTACAATTGAAGGTTGAAAAAATCCTCAGCAATCATAAGTAGTTGACAAGGAGACAAAGAGTGGGTATGAGATAGTCTCATTTATAAAATTGTAATTTTAAGTCACAATCATCAATAAATACCACCAAATAAAATTAGAGGCTTAGTTTAGAAATATGCATTTTGTTTTGCATTAAAATGTTAGTCAGCTAAAATTAAAACTGTAGAGAAACCTACCAATACAAAAGAATTAATTCACTGCCCTAGATGTCTTAAAGATTTTAAAATTGATGACATCCATGGATAGCATTAATAACTGGTTGTATTTATATTTAAAATTCAGAGTTGTTTTAAATTGTTGAAATTTTTGGGAAGTTTTGTAACAAGACATCTATGTCTACTATGTTTTTTGAGTTATTTAACTATAACAATTTTAGGTCTAGACAGAACTAATTGTGCTGCATTATACAAGTTTCCATAAAATACAGCAATCGGAATAATGAGTTTCGTAGTGTATCAAGACGCTCTTGATACCATCATGTACACGTGTTTCTGTTTTCTGGTTTCATGGACACTTCCTGTACCTTCCCCTGTTGTTACCTGCACCCATCATTATAAATACTTGACATTATTTTCAACTTTTTTTTGATAAGCTAATCTATGTGAAAGACTTTATTTTTATGGCACAAATACATACGTATAAAAACAATTCTGAGGAAATCTAGATTTATAAAGAGGGATAGTTTCCTTGATCTTGGGGGAAACCTCAGCTTGGAGTATTTTGATGCCTGGCCTTTTCAGCTCGGCTTCTTAGGGTTCCCCTGGATCCTAGTGCAGCTGCTCATCCCAACCCTGTGATGCCAAGCCAACTAAAACAGAAGTAAAGGTGCTTTACAAGATTCAGACTGCTCTTGTCTGAAGAGAATGGTGGGTTGGTTAGGTTTAGGTGGCATCAGAATTAGAAGATAAGAGAAAGCAGATTACAGTGGTATATAGTAATGCTAGAATTGGAGGAAAGGAAAAAGCCATTTCATGTTTGTTTAGCTATAGTTTTGTGTGAGTGTTGTTATATTTAATTCCTTAAATAAGCTGTGACATAATAAAAACATTTTTAAAAATGGTGTGACAAAATGTAGTTTTAAAAAGGAGAAAAGAGAATTAGAAAAACGTTTCTTTAAAAAAATTTGTGAAAAAAAATTAACTTACCAAGCAGACCTGTCCCCAGTAGAGGGTTAAGTAGCTGTGGCACCACAGAGTTACTGTTGAGTTTAGCTGGACCAGGTGGATTCCCAGCATTATTAGATATATTCAGCAATGTTTCTGCCATTGACACCACTGCTGTCCCACCAAGTGTTGAGACAGTCAGTGCTGCCACTGCTGATGATGTAGTGGTTGTGGTAGTGGTTGCCTGGGAGGAGGTTGCTATGGAAACCTCTGGATGATTAGCGGTGTTGGCCGATGCTGAGTTCAGGACACCTCCCAACAGCTGGGGATTCAAGGCCATTAATCCTGAGGCCCCAGTGACAGCTGGGAGGAGCAGGGGGTTAAAAGTAGTGTCACTGCCTGTAAAGCTCGGTAAAGGGTTTCCCATGGGGCTGGTTAAAAGGGTCTCAGCTCGGCTGTTGTCTGACTGATTGCTTGGCAAACGGTCTGGTGGGGTTGTCATCTGTGTTAATAAGGGTAAAGGGGTATTTTGCTGCTGTAAAAGATCTGAGATGGTCAGATTGAGAGATGGCAGGGGAAGCATGGCAGCTGCTTGGGCTTGGTTCTGGAGCAGGGCTGCTAAAAGCTGAAAGTGAACAGGCTGTAAGACCTGCCCATCCAGGTCACCAGAGAGAAAGGCTAAAGCAGCGTTTACATTGGGGTGGAGGAAACCTAAAGGGTGGAGGTTGATCTCAGACTTGCCTTCTCCTGCTGAAGGCTGGAGGATATTTAATAGATTCTGGTTTAGGAGATGCTGTTGATTCACTGGCAAAGAGATAGGCAGAGAACTGAGGAGGCTGGGGTTCAAGGGGTGTGGAAGATGGTTGTTTGCAGTACTGTTGGATGGAAAATGAAGGGCATGCTCCTGGCCAACAAAAGGAAAATCACTCCCAATGGGCAGCTGACTCTGCAGTGGGTGTCCAGCTGCGCTGGTGACTATGACACCATCTTGGAGAACAGATGTTGTCTTTGTGATGGCAGGGTGGTTGCTGCCAGCTATAGCTATGGAGGATGGTAGGCTTGGACCACCTAAAATGAGAAAAAAGAAACACAGCCATTAGTTGTGGACAAGATGACATGTGACATTTCCTAAGATACATTTCTATCTGTTCTACCTACTTCATTCACTGTAAGTAGACTAACTGTACCATAGATAATTTGACATCTGTTCATAGAACTTAACTCACTTTGAAAATAAATGTACTGAAGAAGGATGCTGAAAAGCAAACAGGCTTCTGTTCATAGCTCCACAAAGTGAAGCTGGGCAAGGATATTACATTATAGCTCATGCATTCACTTTGGTACATAAAAGCTTCCATTTTTTCCAATTTATACCCTATCACTTAATAAAGGTGTTTGGTCTTATTTATAAGATACTACTTTCTTTTAATGAACCAAACAAATTTCTTTAAAACAAGGATGTACATGAAACATAAAGCAGATAATAAAAATCACCTATGTTAATACACTATATCAAATATTTTATTGTATAGCTTTCTGATTTTCCATACCAGTATATATATATATATATATACTGAATATATATATATTCAGGTATATATATACACACACACACACACAGTCACAGACACAAAGCCATGTATTTTCAAAACAAAACAGAATTGTGCTATATGTTTGTAACTTTTCATTTATCAATTTAGTGAATACTTTTCCCTTGTTAATTGATATATACTGAATCATTTTACTAGTTCTGAGTATTAGTATATGATAATTTAACCACCCTATAATATCAATGTTTTTGTTTTCAATTATTTTGCAATTACTTTGAAAACAATTATTGTTGACACTTCGATATTATTATTAATGTATCTTTTCAGTTGCCTACTTTTTTTGTTTTTTAAAGACAGGCTCTCACTGTGTAGCCCTGCTTGACCTGGAACTCTTTATGTAGACCAGGCTGGCCTTGAACTCACATCACAGAGTCTCTGCCTCCCAAGTGCTGGGATTAAAGGTGTAAGCCACCACACTGGGCTGCACAATTATTTTCAAAGGACACATTATTGAACATGCAATTTCAGAGTCACAAACCTTTACACATATATTGTCAAATTGCCTTCAAATGAAATAGATCAATACACATTCAATTTATATTCCTTTAAACGGTGTATAATAGTGCTTATTTCTCACCAACACACTGTTACTGCTTTTAACAGTGAAAAATAATGATTAATAATCTGTTATTCTGATAGTATATGAATGTTTCCAAAACCATGCAATAGTAAAAATATGGTATTTTCTTGTTTTCATCAAATGGAATAGTGCAAAAATTTTTTTTATATACTTTTAGTTTTTTAAAAAACTATGTAGTATGTAAAATAACTACATTTATTAAGCTATGGTGATAAAGCTTAGCATTTATATTTCCATTATCACATATGAACACAGTGGTGAGCATTTTCTCATATAACTTGCGACTGAGTTGTGTATGTGTGTGTGAGTGCATGCATGTGTTTGTGTGTATAATAAGTAATTAAACCTAAACCCACAAACCCCAGAACTACACCACCAAGTTTTCTTATTTGAGATAGGGTTTTCTCAAGTTGCCCAGATGGCCTCAAATTTGTGATCCTCCTGCCTCAGTTTTGTTTATACTAGGATTCCAGGCACATACTGCCACACCCAGCTCTCACAGATTTTCTCCTAAGGAAGTTTATTTCAAAGTGTCATAGAAAAAATTTCCATCATTGTTATAATTGCTATGAGAATCAAAAACAGGTAAAAAAAGGCTTGTCAGTTGAAAAGTCTATACAAATAAAAGGGAGTTCGTTGCTTTTATTCCTGACATCAGCAGGATAGTGGTGAGGTGGTACCAGTGTTAACTCAAACCAGTACTACCAACACCACCTTCAGAAAGCTGCTAGAACAATGGTTTCTGTTTTCCCATCTGTCATTGTCTGATTTTTCTAAAGCTCTCAGTGTTTTATTTAAAGGCTGAGATTAAAAAAAAGTTTTTGAACATATATAAATATTTATGAAATATTATCATGAAATAATGACATGTTCACAAAGATTAGGGTAAGAAGACATACAGAATGCTGAAGTAGGCAAATGGTATACAACTCTTTAAATAATTCAGATTTTTTTCACAAAACAATCAACACCTTAAATATTTCATTGCTTCTTAAAATTGTCATTTCCATACATACAGTTCATCATTTGCATCTGGAAGGCATCTTTTAAATGAGTCAGTGAGTCTTATTTACTAGGAACCACTATCACTGCCAATTTTTCTATCTGCTAAATAATAATGACATACTTAGATGTGGAACTCGCCGTTCTTCTGACCACATGCAGAGTATATTTTCAAAATATTTAGCATATATGTAGCGAGGCTTTGTAGGTGATGGTTTTCCTTAGAGATTATTTTTTATTACTTTAATTTGCCACTGAGAAGCATGCATATTTATGATTCAAGGAAGTAGTCATTTGAGGATAACACTATTTTAAAAGCTCTCCATCTAAATATTCTTAAGAAATTATAATTAAAAGCACAGTCACTGTGGTTTTTTTTTTTTTTTTTTTTAGCCTGCCAGCAAGAAAGGATGAGTCTGTAAGCTTTATAAAGGCAAGATGTGTATCCAACACATATATATATATATTTTTTATTTTCTCCAATTTCTAACAAGTAAACAAATTTCAAAAAACAGTATATTCTGTTGGAGAATAGGATCGAAATAGTAACACAAGTTTAAAAACCTTGCCATTTTCCTTGCAGAAACTCAGAGTTTAGGCAAAGTGGTAAATGCAGAAATTTCCTACTCTTCCCCTTCCTCAAATGTATAATTACAAGGTAGGAATTTGTGAATGTTGAGATCTATATTAGCTAGGATAACAAGACTGCAACATGGTAAGGGCTGTACCAGCTATATAGACTATACAAGATGGGGACAATTATAAAACTGATGGTGTCTGAGAAAATGGCACAAATGAGAGATTAGTTAAACATTTGATCAGGCATTTGAGAGATGAAAAGGGGTAAAAAGTACTTCTAAGTAGAAGTAAAATAATTTTTTAAAATACTGAAAGTTGGATGAAGGATGAGTCTTGTGTTTCACAAATACCAGTATCTGAAACATGTGTATGGCGTTTACATACCCCGACTCCCTCAGCCCACAGTTAAGCCCACCAGTTTACAAAAGCAGTAAATGCATCTGAATACATATTTTGAAACCATTAAAGACAAGTATCATTTCTTATTTCTCTCTGTATCTCAAAAACTAACAGTCATTTCACATGGTTGAATTAAAAAAGCGTTTGTTGGTTTAATAAATCTGCTGAGATCCTAATATTTGCACTCACATCTATAAGGGAGGTAATGTAATGTAGACACGGAGGAGGTGGAAATTGACTTTGCAACTCATTGGTCCAGTGCCAGGAGATAGGGGACACTACACAGGAGGTGGCTTGAAGATGACAAAGGCTCCCAAGTTCCTCAGGAAGTTAAAAGTCACCTCACAGCAGGGGACTTCCACCTCAAGGACAGTCATTCATTAATGCACAGAGTCAAATAGAACCCTGAATTTGCATGGATTTTTATATGGGAGGGCAATTTAAAGAATACTTATTCCTGAATCACTAACTGTAAACAGACAATATTTTGTGAACCCATTTCAGACTTATGCATAAAAACCTACATTCGGTTAAAATATGTTAAAGCCGTTTTTTTTTTTCTTTTTAAAAAGATGAAAATTTCATCAAACATTATCACTAATCAAAAGGCATCTGGGAATTTGGAAGAAGTTAGCAATTTCCAGTCATTCAATTAATAAGGAAACTAAGATTACTTTGTGTCAACCGCTATGAAGTGACAATTTCTTTTCTTGGTTTTGTTGTTTTCGAAGTAGGATAAAGGGAAAGCCACTCAAGTGGTACCAGGTCCCTAGCCTAGACCTGCAGAGGTAGGCAGTCTAGTGTGGCGAGGGAATGATTATGCTACCTTGCTCAGTGAGGACTGCACAAAGATCTTATGCACACACAACTCTGATTTTCGTGTACAGGGTGTGTATATACAAATCACAAAAATTATTTGTGACTAATTTAGTTCTTAAGATGTTTCATTTGCTTTAGTTTTAGACTTGCTCTTCAGATTTATCTTATTGGACAACAACATTCCTTGACAGTTCACATTGTGATCGATTTTTGTATGACTGCCTCTGAAATATTAGTACTACTGTTATCCATGTATGTGTAAAAAAAAAAAAAAAAAAAAGCCCATACCAAGTGGATCAAAGAAGGGTTTTTTTAAAAAAAAGTCATTAACTTGGTTCATTTGACTGCAACTTTAAATAAGCATTATTTTGTGCTAAGAACTTTCTAAACTGAAGTGGCCAAATACTGACTTTTTATCCACAAAACTCAAGAGCTTAAGGAGTAAGTCTTATGAAAAATATTCCTCCACTGTTTCACCTTTATCATTTACTTTGCTAACTGTACTTTCATTGCATCCAGGGTCCGAAGTAATCCTTAATAAAAATAAATCCTTCCAGAGATAAAATATCATGGCCTAAATGAGTTTAATAAATATACTTCTCAGTCCCATTGAAATATGAAAAAATGTCTTCTACATTTAGAGGACTGATTTTTAATGATAATAACATAATAAGATGAAAGATAAATTTTATGAGAAGTCTAGGTGTTCAGTGAAATATTTTCAAGCTTTAGTAATAAGCACAGTAATGAGCATTTACAAAACCACATCAACTTCACCTTTCTGCTTTGGGTTCTAATACAGATTCTTGACATTCTTAGACATTCCTGTCTAAGCAATAGGCAGACAGGGGAAGGGACCTGTGGTGACTTTGTTTTTCACAAGGGAGAATGGGTCCCCAAACAAAAGCCCACTGAAGGTGAAGAAGGGGAAGGAAGCAATTGTAAGATCCCAGGAGATGCTCTTGGCCTTTGAGGGCCAAGATGCTGGAGAAGAGAAAGGAGAGCAGAAAGAGATGTGGCTTAAATCTCAGGATGTTAAGGAGATCAGTTTCTGGACAATGATGAAATGAAACCAGAGAAATAAAAAAAAAATTGTGAGTGATTATATTGTCTCTTTTCTTTCTTTTGTGGTGGCGGGGATGGATTCAAGCATGCTATGCAGCAGTTCTACCCCTAAGCTACATCCCAGTCTGTTTCCTTTCTTAACAACCAGAACCTATTGGAATTACTTTAAAAATGTTTGGAAAACGTCAGATTACTCAAGTAGCAAAGTTCATTTGTTTTTAGGTAAACAGGGTATTTGTGTTGTGATAGCAGACTTGAAAAAGGAGGTTAAATCTCTTGGTGGGATTTGTTTTCTGACCATGAATGAGTGAGTTAAATGAATCATTAATTACCAACTAGAAGGTTCATTGCAACACAGTGCTGAATTTTTAATATAGTCAACTTCGTATCCTATTATATCCTGTTTTATCTGCAGCCATAAAACAGTGCCTAGTTTCTTATAGGTGCTCAATAAACACTGAATTACTTCATGAGCATTCTAAATTATTGTGACATGCCAATGAGCTACAAAAATCAATTTATTATGCTCCAACTAGTATTTTCACAAGTAAACTACAATATTTGGAAAACATTGTAGTGATATTTTTGAAAACTTTTTAATAGCTTATAACATCAGTGCTAGTGGGTGCTAAAAATCATTTCAGTGTGTCATGACTGTGGCTAAACATTTATGTGGAAGATGGAGTGAGGTTGAAAATACCAAACTACCAGTGTTTGCATAAAACTTTCGTTTGTTGTACATTGAAATGCTTAGTGGACTGCAATGCCAGTTATCTAAAAACTTAATTGTGCATTTCTATGTGAATAGATTACATGGAGGACAGTTTGCAAGAGTGGGTTTTCTCCTTCCATCATGTGGGTCCTGGGGATCCAACTAAGATGGCCAGGCTTGGCAGAAAGCACCTTTACCTGTGGAGCCATCTGGCAGGTGCCAATGAATTTTGTGTTGTGGGAAGCAACTTTCAGTGCTGCTTTAGGATGAGGTTACTGAGGGATGGTCTACCGAGTTGTGCTAAGGGGTCATTGTTAGACTAAGGTGTGCAAAAGGTTCCTGTGAAGTTGTGCTGCCTAGGACCCCCACACCAAGTTATTGGAGGAATGTCCATACCTGTGCCCGTGCATGCATCTCCATGGACCACTTCCAACCTCAGGAGTCTTTCATCAGCTCTTTTGGATTTCTATTTTTAGTTTCACTTCTGGTTTGTAAAAGGTGAGTTTTTACTTTGAATTTGTAAGACGTCCAATAACAAAAGGTTATTTTTACTCTTTGCTTGGCTGGCACTGATACTGCTAAATTCCCAGAATTAAGCCCCTCGCAATTCTGAATTATTTGGTACTACATGAATGTGGAAATGAAATCTACTTTGATAGGGGTGCATTTTAGCATTATTTTTCATAAGTCAATTTTTTGTAGGATTGATACTACTTTCTAGAATCTGGATTCTTTCTGAAACTACTTAAATGTTTTTGGACTAGATTTTAGTAGATAATATCTTAGGTATCTCCTAGAGAACTAAAAGATTGACAGCTTATAAGAGAGTTTAATATATTACAATGGAATACATTTCTCCCAACTAGTACACTAGAACAATTTATTTCTTTAAAGGTACAAAATAGATCATTGATTCAGCAAACATTGTATCACTCTGAGTTTCATTATCACTCTTGATTACATAGACTTAATCAATGTCTGAAGTAAAAACATATTTTAACTCCTTTTATATACAAGAAAACACTAAACCTGTAATATGTAAACAAAGCAAGTGGTGTAACCCTGGTATAAGGACCTTCTCAAGGACCCCTGGTATAAGGACCTTTTCAAGGACCGAGGCAATGCCTATAGTAAAAATATCTTTCAACAAAAAAGGGTTCATTCTGCAAAAATTTTACCAAGAATAGATTTTCAAACAGTTTGGTTGTCTGGTTGAATAACAAGAACACAGAGCACTTTAAACTTGCAAGTCACATGCGTCATAAATGGAAGAAAATATAGGCTTTAAAAAACCTAGTATGAAATGCACTTAACAGAAACTAGCTCAAGTTAAGTTACAACTGTCACAATGCTTCAGGCTGACAAATGTTCCACACCTGTCTCTTCAACACTCTCATTTCTACCTGTCTGCACTTCTTATCTCCTCTGGAAAGTGCAGGGTGTAACTTCCCTTTACTTTGTATTCTGGCATGTTTCGAGAATAAACAAACACATAGAGCAAAAACTTAAATACGTCATAATCTTTTACACTAAGTACTTTTTCTGTGGTCCCACTATTTCACTGTCTTAGACCTACCACTTCATTAGCTGTCCTGAGTTTCAAATGTATTTTGTGCTGAAACGTTCTCACTGCAGTAAAAATATACATACACACTTACATATGTGAATACTCATGAACATGTGTTTATTCATAGGTTTATTTATATCCTGATGAGTTAATGCATAGAGTTAAGAGTTAAGGCAAATAAATGTGTTATAGTTTCTCTTCTCTCACAAACCCATACTCTTGTCCCTCAGAACATTATAATTTCATGTAGTTAAGCAGAGTTGATTGTTTTTCATTAGGAAAAAGGAGTATTTCATAGTAAAAATAGTTTAATGACTTTATCATATGGGAAACAGGATGGTTGTTATTGAGTATGTTCACACAGTAATTTAAATACTTCTGTTTGTACACTGTGAAAGTCACAGGACCAAGGGAGGGACTAGTTGTGAGGATGTAGGCAGGGCTTGGGTTATGGTACAGGTGTTTTTGCTAATTGTTAAGATGAGGGCATACTGAAGTTTGCTGGTCAAGGACACTTGATTTCTGACCCCTCTCTAAACCAGACCACTACACTTAGGTGGTGAATTTTGTCTCTCTTAAAAAAATTGAAAATTTTGCATACATGTAATGTGTGTGTGTGGGTATGAGTTTGTGGGTGTGTGCAGGAGAACACATGTGGAGTTTGGAGGTCAATGTGAGCTGGTTTCCTTTACTGTTCTTCATAGTATTTCCTGAGACAGGGTTTCTTATTAAATCTGAGGCTTACTGATTAAAAGCTTAGCTGGTCACCAAGCCCCAGGGGTCCTTCTGTCTCTGCCTTCCCACACTAAGATCAGAGGACTGTGCCATCATGTACGGCTTTTCAAAAGGGCATTGGGGCTCCCAACTAAGGGCCTCTGCTTGCACCGCAGACACTTTACTACTGACAGAGCCATCTTCCAGGCCCCTGGCATTTCTTTTAAATGTCCCCTACTTATTATTTCCAGAAGAGTGTGTTTGGCACTCTGTGACTGGACTGGGGTCTGAGGACTTGGAGGTCTGGGTTCCAGATCCACCACAGCATTACTTGACCATTTAAGCATATCACCAAGGATCTTACTGCTAGGAACTAAAAAAAATTTTCAGTGGAAATAATAGACTTGCTTTGCAAATTGATATTTTAAAGAGACACTTGCACATACTTCACTATAGAATATTCAGAAGCATTCATGGAAAGGCAACTTAAAAACACTCAATAGAATTAATAAAACACAAAGCCTTACAATTTAAGAATAAAGAAATTTAGTATTTTTCATATATTTGCCACAATCTTTGCCTGTAATTCTTATAACTGAACTGTATATTTAAAAATGTGAACACAGAATGCACATATAGGCTTGCACACCAATATTTTTAGTTTTTAAGATAGAATGATTCCCCGAAAGGAGATTTTGAGGGGCTAGAGAGATCATCATTGGTTAAAGGCAACTGCCATGCAGGCTTAGCCACCTGAGTTCAATCTTGGGCCCACATAAAGGTGGAAGCAGAGGACAGACTTCATCTGAGTTGTCTTTGACTTCCACACATGTGCTATGGCATGTGCATACCTTCCCCACATCATATACACACAATAATAATAAAAAGAGATTTGGAACATTAGTTACCCATTCAGTCAAGCATGAGAGCAAGTCATTTCTCCATGTCTTCCTGCTCTATTTCTGCCCTGTTGTTTAAAGGAGTAGACAAGGCACTGGAGTGAGGGGGTCACCTGAGCTGTGCTTATGCTGTTAGGAAAGTAGAGGGGCCATGCTTTCTGTCTGTTGGCCACAGTACCATGAAGCCATGCAAGCAGGAAAGAGCTGCACTGTACTGCTTCAAAGGCGTACAGAAACATCACCCACAGGGACCCGTCCCTGGGGGCAGTTAGGAAGGTCACAAATGTGGTACACATGTGTGGGGGAATTCTCTTGATATTCTGAACAGCTCAACTGTACGGACAAAAACCATTTTAATCCTGTGTTCTATGATATCAGACTCCAAAGACAGAAGGCAAAAAGAACTGGCTTTTATCTAAAAGTATATTAAAAAATATACACATGTGGATTGCCATCTGACTTAATGTGTTAACTATTGGAAAAGGAAAACAGTGTTTCTGGAGACTAAACATTTTGGATGAACTTGTGTAGCTGGGAAGGTGATATTTTGGGACCAGATAAACCTGAGTTCTACTCCTGGTTCAGTCGTAGGGCTTTGGATAGTGAGGTTCTCTGAGGTTCAAGTTTTTCATCTGTAAAATGAAGACATTTTATTCTATGGACAACTGTACAGATCATGAATAATGCGAGTGGACCATGTGGCACACAATAGGTAATCTGATAGGTATATGCAGCACTTTACAAATAAGGTAGCTCATGTTTTCAATCCCGGCACTCAGTGGGCTAAGACAGGAAGATCATGAGTTTGAGGTCAGCATGAGCTATGTACCTTACCTCCAAACAACAGCAGAAGACCAAAAGGTGTTTTCCTTTCCTCTCACAGAGAAAGCTGTACTGCCCTGTTGCCTCATTCTCACTGCCCAACCTCACAGCTCATTGAAAGAACTAATGAAAGAACAAGTACCAGTGTAAACAGGTATTTATGCTAGGCAATTATGACAGCATGTTCAGGTGACATAATTTACTTCATAACCAGAAGAATTATGGGGGTAAAGTCCTTCTCAATATTTATCTCTCCAAAGGAGTTCATCAGTAAATCAACTCCTTTTCATAACCAGCTGTAATCAGTTCTATATATAGTAATTATTATTTAATTTCACTAGGTCTAATATTTTCAAATTATTAACTGACCTAGATTTTTATCATGTATGTCATGTTAGCCTATACATGCTCAGTCACATCCATCACACTGCCTAACATTTGTTATTAGTCTTTGAGTTACTCACGTGCTAAAGCTTTTTTACTTTAATAAACTTGTAGTCCATGTGCCCTGATACCCCTGGCACTAGCAATCTAGGTTAGATGTATATACGGATAAGTGGAACAAGAAAATAAATGACCAAGGCTATATAAAATAAGTCTGAACTTGACAGTCAGAAGAAACAGGAATATAAATAAATGTAGGTCTTTTTCATAATAAAAACACTGAAATACATTATGATTGAAATACATACATTTGCACATATGAACACAGACCTGACATGAAGCAAACTATGGTAAAGGGTATCGGAACTGAATAATAAATGAGACTAACAATGCTTCACCAAAATGACTGAGGCATGCTCAATAAATATGGTACATCTTAAAATACTTATGAACTTTATGTTGTTTTAATTTCTAAGAGCATATATTAAACTTTTATTTGTACAGTATTAGCTAAAACAGCACAAGCCAGTGAAAAGTTGGAAGCCCCTTATGCATCCTTTAATTATCTCGTTAAACACAATGTTTCATGAGAGTCCTTAAATTAAGAATATCAAGAAGGCACTACTCAAATTATCTTTTAAGCCTGCATTCATTTTTAACACAAAAGATCATTGTACAATTCTTCACCAAATATTGACATCAAACCAACACAAAACACAAATGTGAAGGATGGCAGTGTAAGGTGGCAACACCAGGAAAGAGGACACTCGACTCCACCTTCACAGACATGTGGATGATAACACTCTTCCAGCACAGTGGCATAGTCAAGCCTGTCTACAACTACATGGTGATATATCAGCAAAGGTGGCAGCAGTTTCCCTAGTACCAGCAATCTGGATTTTATTTATTCTGTGGTGCTGAGGCTTGAACTCAGGGTCTTGTGTATGTCAGACAAGGGAATCTACCACTGAGCTATATCTCTATCTCCAAACAGTTTAGTTTTTCAATCCTGCTGGTTTTAAATATGAATGCTAGGGTCCCTGCAATCACCTTTGATTTCCTCTTTGTTGTTTCCTACAAGTCTGGAATCATCAGTGTTGGGTTTCAAGGGTTTTCTCTATTGTTTCCATGACCAACTTTTCTGCCCCTTGAATAAGTTTACTTCTCTAGTCTTCCAGGATAGTTTTTTTTTTTTAAATTAAAAATTTCTAAGGATTTTCTTGTGCAAATAAGAAAAACATAGTTCTTTTTTCTAATGTGCCTATTTTTTGCATGAGCTTAATAGTGGGTGAAGATTTATACTTAATTTGGGTTTAAAACTTTAACACTGGTGCTAAAAATATAGTTTAGTTCTATTTTAAAACATTTCCATAAAAAATTCTGGAAATTATGTTTTCAAGCCCTATTTTATTATTATTTTCTATTAATTTTTTGTTTTAAAAGGAAGTAGCCAGCTGGGCGGTGGTGGCGCACGCCTTTAATCCCAGCACTCGGTAGGCAGAGCCAGGCAGATCTCTGTGAGTTCGAGGCCAGCCTGGGCTACAGAGTGAGTTCCAGGAAAGGCACAAAGCTACACAGAGAAACCCTGTCTCGAAAAACCAAAAAAAAAAAAAAAAAAAAAAAAAAAAGAAGTAGCCAATCTCCATGCTTGAATTTTCTTGAACAAATAATAAAGGATAGCAAACTATGGCAAGAAACACATTAGAGGACAGCTTCCTACTTCACAACCTCTAGTGACCCTTCCCTACCTATTTCTGTTGAGCAGCAAGAAAAAAATCCATTTCTTTTTATACTTTGGATTTTCCATGACAAATTTCATTTACCCGTATACAAACCAAAGCTGGGCAAACAACTTTTCTATTGGTGAAGACCAAGGACACATCGCGTGAACCGGAAACCTTGCCTCCCATGGCTTCTTTCGCAGTGTACAGTTCAATGGTTATGAAACCGATTCAAAGTCAAACAATATTCAAAATGACACAGATGGACAACAAATGACAAAAAACCACATGGAATCCTCTTAGCTGGTAATCTTTCCAAAAGACAAGTCCCTAGCATTCTGTAAATAACATTATAAATACCAAAGAAGTGAGAATTTTCACAATGGGGAAAGGAATATTTCTTATCATAATAAATATTTTGGTATAAAAATTTAAAAACTGTAGAAAACTTTAGTACCTTTGGGTACTTTTTTCTAGTAAAATCATACCTGCTTCAGAACTTGTTTGATTATAGCTGCTAACAACGCTGTTTGGTATCACTGGAGTGGTGGACGCTGAAATTCTTGACTGAGGTGGATTGGGATGTAATGAATTTCCTAAAGCCATGCCCGACTGACTGAGCATCCCACAGTTCCCGCTAGCCTGAATCTGATTTATTAAACCTGCAAGATGGTGGTTGGGGACTGGACTGTTACTGTGGACAAAGTTAGTGGTTGCGTTGTGGCAGTGCACGGCTTCCCCTCTTAAAGGTATGCTCTGTGTCAGTGAATTCTGAAGAACACTGGAATTCACATTAGGATCTGGAAAATGCAGCTGGTTGGCAGAGCAAGGCAAAGCAGTATTTGATCCCCCACAACCCGGGGTACTATTGCTACTCAAGTGAGAGCTTTGACAACTCATAGACTGTAGTAACTGAGACATTGAACTTATGGGAAACGACCCCTGCCCCTGCTTCCTTAGCAAGTCGGGTCCAGGTTTCGGAACTGCAGAACTATCCATTTGAGACTGTCTGAGCAAACTCAACACTGTGGCAGGTGGCTGTTTTCTTTTCCGTAGTGAGTCCTTTTGCTGAGACATCAACTTATCTCTTAGTGCTGCTCGACCACTTTGGGCTTCACCTGCTGGGAGGAGCACGTGGGCAGTCGGGGGGAACATGGTGTTTAAAGTGCTGTGTCCTTCAGAGCTGCCACCGCTGGCAACAGCTCCAGAGTTGTTACTGCTGCTACTGTTGTTACCAGCAAGTTTGTTTTGATTTGCTAGCTGTGCTTTGGCTGCTGCTGAGAGTAAACTACTTGCTGGAAAGGAGGCAGCATTGTGCTGGTTCAAGATCTGATTTAAAGGCATTCCCAGCAAACCAGGCTGACTCTTTACAGAACCATTTCCCGCAGATGCAGGAGGAAAAGCTGCACTGCTTGGGGTAGTAAGTACATTACTCATTCCAGCAATTAATGGGTTAGGGATATCCTTGTACTGATGATGTCCATCAGACTTGGTAGAAGGGCTTGATGGCATTGATGGCCTTGGGGAACCTATTGTTGACCTTGGTGACCTAGGTGGAACCTTTATGCCACTACAAGTGGCTTGGGGTCCTACAGGTGGCATCATGAAATTTCCATGATCTGATGATGTGGAAGATGAGCGTGATCTTTGGGGCGATGCCTCAATCCTTCCAATTCCAGTCCCCATCATGTGCACTGGGGATGTCACTGGAGAAGGGGACAGGGAGGTTGAAGCTGAATGCTGAATTCTTTGTACATGACTCCCATGATTCATATGACCAGGTTTTACAGTTGGCAAAGGGAGATTACTTGGCAAAGGAACAACAGCAGGAGGCATGCTTACATTCATCACAGGTACCTGAGAGTGGACATTTGAATGGAAAGTGGTTGGATTAATGATAATAGGGTTCTGATTCACTGGTTTACTAGGAATAGGGTCAAGAATGCCAAGTGGATCTTTCTCAGATGTTAATGGCTTTTTCTGAAGAGCACAAGAAGGTGGAGGAGGGGGAGGTGGGCCTTGGGGTGGTTTGTGGTGGAACATTGCTCGTGGTATTTCCATATTAGTTGAAAAATTACACATTGGTTTTTTCATTACTGGACTCTTTGTAGTCAAGGTTGGGGAAAGAGGTATATTAGTTCTTCCAGCCATTGCACAGGATGACTGTATGGGAGAACCATGTAGCATTACTGAAGGTGGAGAAAGAGGAGTCCTATTCAGGTGAATAGGACTGCAATTGGGAGCTCCATGAAAACCAGGGTTATTTCTTGTGAAGACATCAGGGCTTCCAAGTGGGTCAGTCCTTGGAGAGATAGAGCCATCTCCATAAATCTGGGAACCTGATGATGCTGGGCTGGGTAGGCCTCCATGGCTGCCACGAAATGGGGATTTCTGTCCATGTTCACTGCTGCCCAATCTCTGTCGGGGGTAGACAGGGTGGAGTTCTTGCTGCTGGGTTCCAGGCAGGTCTTGCACATATAGTCTTCCCATGGCATTTGATGATCCAGTCACTAACTTGAAAGGATTCTTACATTCAGGCATTACAGAATTTGTAATTCCTTCGTGAGACTTGTTTCTTACTGATCTTGGAGTTGCCGCCCGTGAAGGTACTACTGGAGTTGCATCTGATGTGAAAGAGAAAAGAATTTTGTTAATTGTTTCAATTACTTTGTGTTAGGAAGAAGGGAGGAAAAGAGAAAACTGAGGAGGGTGAGACAGGTGTATCTGGGAATGCAAATTTATGAACAAAAGCTGTGACACTATGTAATTAAAGATGTTCTATAAGCTATTAAACTTTGATTTAAACAAAACATGTTATTCACTACTAGTTGATGAAAGGTTCCTAATAACTCTTTATTACACTTGTTTACTCCTTGTTTCTTAAGAAAGCATGGGCATAACAATCAGTACAGACTGACATTAGTCATTTTAATATTTAGAATTTCAAAATCAAGACTGACAGAGCAGATGGTGATGGCAGTGTTGGCTGTGTTGCCAGATTTCCAAATTTTAAGAAAACTAATCTCTGTGGCACCTCTTATGCTAGTTAACTAAATTGTTGTTTCTATAAGATGATGCATTATTCTGTAAGTGTTTTCGATTACTTGACTGAAACCTCCCTGTACGCTATGGTCATAGTTCCTTATCCCCAAATTGTGACTGGAAGAGCAAGCTCTTAATCTCTGTGATTTGAGTGAATGAGGTTCCAGTTCTCTCTATAGGCAATGAAAACAAGAATACATGTAGTGATTATCATGATTAGCTTCCTATCATGTCTGAAGTTCTGTATAGTACAACTTCTTAATTGGCTCTTGCTGTAAAGACAGCTTCAGTCCACCACTTTAGGTACAATATTACAATCATTTTATAAGGACAGACTTCTCATCTAAAATTTAGTTGGGTTTTTAGAGTTGCAATTGAGTATTCCCTTTCTACATCAGTTTATTTCTCCATCCTTTTGGAATCTTTCAGTTCCTTTGGAGATCAGACAGAATACAGGCAACAAAAGGAAGCTGGCTTATCATACAGAATTTTCAGCCTATCATGTCAGAATTCCAGGTTTAAGGTTTTTTATTTTTTTACTTTTTAAGGCCCTGAGGATAGTTAAGTATTATATAAAGTTGCACCTTCTAAAACAAAGATGGCAAATAATATTCGCATATGCTAATTCCCATTAAATGTGTGTTAGCTGCTTAGAGAGCTGTGTTGGAAAGAGTGCTTTTCTAGCTGTACTGTATGAGAAAATGCCAGAAAGTCTATGAAGGCACAAGAGATGAAAGTGGCACCAATCACACTACGTATCCGCTATATCTATTTTAAGACTTAAAAGCATATTAGCAATTATACTTAGATTCATCTGCAATCAGATATACTTAAAGGGATAATTACACCCTTAAAATGAATCAACTTTTACTATTTGCAACCGAGTATACAGGTCAAATCATATAATACCTTATAAGACAGCATTTCCCAACCTGGGATACACAGATTCTAGCCCAAAGAGAGAATGAAGATGTGTCCCCTCCCACCTTGGAATATTATGGAAACTTTTTGATTAGAGCATGGCAGAGGTTCTTCGCCAGAGTAATTTGTTGGGACTCAACAACATAACAGAATACAGAAGATATACAGAACTGAGGATAATTTTTTCATTAAAGAGGGATTATTAAAGGTTCTTAATTAAAGAAACTGATTCAGAAAGAATTTCTTCTATTCCTGAGGACAAATTGTTACTAACTTTAAAGTAACAGGGATGCCAAATGGACAAGAGTCAGGCTGATGTTGAATGACAGGCAGGAAAGCACAGTCAGCAAGTGTGAGAGCTTGGTACTGGTCAGGGACAACACTTAAAGAACAAATGGGAAACTATGTTACTATTATACTACAGGGAGGTGAGAACTGCCCAGGAAGTCTGAAGTTTTAATTACTTAAACCCCAATTTATGACAACATAAAGCCTGAAGCTAGTAAAACAGTCTATTTAATCCAACAACACACAACACTCTAAAAGGAGATGGGGAACACTTTTATTGTATCTTTAATTTCAAGAATTGAATTTGTATGGACAGGTATAGCAAAAGATCTAGATCAAGATTCTTCTGGGTCTTTGGAGCAACAGGGCAAAATGTGGAGACAGGAATATGCTGTGATAGAAGGCAGTACAGGCTCAGCATGTTTAAGAACAGTGTGGCTGGAGATGCTCAGTCATTAAGAACACTTGCTATTCTTACAGAGGACCTGGGTTGGGTTCCTAGCAACCACATGACAGCTTACAACCACCTGTAACTCTAGTTCTGGAAGATCAAATGTCCTTATTTGATCTCTCTGGCACCAGGTATGTATTGGTGCACATATATACAAGCAGGTAAACACATATAAAATAAATAAATCTAAAAAAAATAAAGCATATGCAATATATATGCAAGATACATGCAAAGTGATAATATCCACACTAAGGTGGCAGGGCAATGGTAAATTCTAAATAATTTAGTAATATCAAGTGTTCCTTTACAATGTTGGAATCAATTTGCATTTTAAAAACTAGACTTGTTAAGAAATAAGCTCCCTGAAAGCTTTTTTCCTCACCTACCTCCGTGGAGCAATTCTTTCAACTACTCCTTGTTCAAAGTTAGTGGGTTACTGGACAGCAGCACTATGCTAACAACAACTAAATGCCAGTTTTTCTTTCTCGGCACTTTTGCCCTGAGTCCTTTTAATTATGTGTATGACATGCATATGTTCTTGCATTCAGGGCTCTTAATGGTTTCGCCCCAGTCATTTATTATTATTATTTAATCTTCTACTCAACCCAGGTCACACACTAATTATGGTATACTCATGCTATTCTTTTATGCCTAAATTGTTTTTCAAAGCTGGTCTTGATTATGAGTCCCAGTCTTTGAGTGCTGCCATTAAGTCTTGGATGATTATCATAGGTTACATGCATTATGATGGTATTTTTTAGAATTTTGTAGAACAGAATCAACTGTCCATTAAATGAACACTTGGGAGCTTAGTTGTATTCATGTTGAGTTATTGTTTCAATGTCAGATAGGTTGTGCAATTTTGAAGAGAGTTCATAAGAGTGCTATGAACAGAAGTTCTTTAGCTTCAAGTAATCCCATAGAGTACAAATTAATCATTAAGGGGAAAATACTTTAACAGTGGAAAACTTGAATGGACCCAATCTTAAGCAAGTAATCAAATTTAACATTGTCAACATAGGATTAGCTGACATTATATACTTTTTGATAAGATATAACATCATTTATATATCAATCCTACCAAAGTGAGCATAAACGTAATGTGAAGAAATGATTAAGAAATCCAAATTGCGGAACATTCTGCAAAGCTGGCCTATGTGCCTCAAAAATGTCAATGTCATGAAAGACTGACACAAACTGGGGAACTGAAGATTAAAGAAATGTAACAGCTAATTATAGCGTACAATCTCTGGCTACATTCCAGATTCTAAAAAAAAGAATGAACTTCTAAAAAAGCTGGAAGGGTTATTAGTAGGCAAATAAAAGGAACTTTAATATAGACTACATGTTAGCTCATGGAACTTCATCAGTATCACTGGATTGTGGTGGCATAGGAGAATGTTCTTTATTTCTACATTCAGATGATATTATAATCTTTCTCATCAAGTAGCATTTGATGTTAGTGAATTTATTTATGTACAGCTTGGAAAATAAAACTTAACAGCACATGGCAATTGAACAAATACCCTGTCAGTTTTCTGTGACTGCCATTTTTCACAAAGGGAAGTGTGAGGGAGGGCTAGACAGGCAGCTGAGTGGGTAGAGGCACTTGCCCCAGGCCTGACAAGCTGAGTTTGGCCCATGAGAGAGAACCTACTTTTGCAAGGTGTCCTCTGCCCTTCACAGGTGCACTGTGCCCATCCATGTGAATGGACGCGCATCTGTATACACAAACACACTTCAATCAACACATGTACTAAAATTTTTACTTAAAAGGAATGTATGTGTATGTGTTGGGAGTGTATCATAAGAAGCTCTGGGCCAAGTGATTTGTACTTGGGTAGGTGCTTAATAAATAGCTATTATGACTAAAACACTAACATAGTTAACTTCTTTTTATTTACTTATGATTGAAAATGGACTTTCCCATGTAAAATATCCTGATTACAGTTTTCCCCTGCTCTGTTCTTCCCAGTTCCTCCCTCCCATCTGGATCTACCCCTTTCTGTGACTCATTAGAAAACACACAGACTTCTAAGGGCTAATAATAAAATAAAATAAAATAAAATATAATAAGATACAAAAAACTTCTAATAATATTTCTAAGCTATATTTGAGGCTTGATCTTATCCACTGAAATCTAGCCCTATGTAAATGGCTGTTTTCCTATAAAACAATGTAGCTTCCCCTGTAAGCTTGTCTGTAGGTACTGACAAAGATTTTTAATTTGCTGGTTAGTATTGATTTTGATTGTGTTACTGTATGATATGAATGGGAAAATTTTAGAAATAGATCCACAGTAACTTTTCAGATAAAATTTGCTGTTTGTATTCAAAAATGGTAGAACACACAAAAAAACTGTAAATGTTCAAAATACAGACAGAAATCCCTTGCAAAGTGCTTTCTAGCTATTCTTTGTCTTGGAGTGGAGTCAGAGACATCTCCTAACTACACCAGCACTACATACTTGTTCCTCCTCCAGGACTGGTGAGCACCAGAGAAGGATGTGGGGCCTCCATGCTTTTATGGAGTGTGGCCACTGCAATGATTTTCCTCTTATGTATACAGAGCTTGGTGACATCTTCATCTGCTTTCACGTCTTCTGCGGTTCTCTGCTTCACAGCAGCTCCAGGATCAAAATTAAACACCTGGAAAAAAACCACGCCATCTCTTGATAGTAGGTCCATGAAAATATTTAATAAAAAACCCTCTTGTTTACAAAGAGGAACACTGTACATAGTTTAAGCTTCCAGTAGGAATTAAACCTTTAAGATTTTAAATGGAAGAAAACCAACTTTACATAGTTTAAAAATACTTCTGGCCAAATAATATGTTTTTAGCGACAAACAATTAAAATGACACAAATCTGATATCGAACATAGGGAAGGGCAAACTATCTGGTGATGGTTCTGATTCAGAGACTTCCTGACAGGGCAAAGGCACAAAAACACATGAGGCACACGGTAAAAGCACAAAGAGCCATAGCATCCTATATTTGTATATTTCCCACAGCATTCCTATACGCCCACTTCCCGGCTGCTTACATTTATTGCTATACAAATATTACCTCCTCATTGATCTAAAACTGTTGTATGTCAAAAATTCTCATTTATCATATAAATCTTCCCCCCTAAATTTATTTATTTAAATTAATTAATTACTTTTCCCCAGCCTGATCATAGTTTCCCCTCCCCTCTCCCCAGAAAAGGCCCGGGCTTCCATGTGCACCAGCCAGTCCTGGCACATTAAACTGCTGCAAGACCAGACACCTCCTCTCCCACCAAGGCTGGATGAGGCAACTCAGTAGTTAAAAATATGGTACCATACAAAAAAATGGTGTTTATTAGTGTTTAATTTGAAAACTAGTAGTAAATACACATTTCAGAGAATAATTGTCTATTTTCATACCAAATAATTCACCTTTTAAAATTTATTTGCTTTTTACTTTGTAAAGCAATAAAACTACTTCCAATTTTTTGCTATGGGAGCTGAGCTTTGTGATTTTAGAGTATCTGTGGCAGATTTGCTGATACCAGTCTTAAGAATAACATTATGGATTTGAGTAGCCATAGTAGTGAAAGAAAGCACTACACTAGAAGCAGTTCCAATAAAAGGAACAATAAAATAATCAGTATGTCATCTTTGAAAATAAAAATTATTTTTTCACAATCTTTAAGCATTCCAAAGTGCACATAAAAAATTGAAATGAACTTAAGACCAGAGGCCTAATGTAAAAATGAGAGGTGAAATGAGAAAAGCAAATATATAAAATTTCTACAACCAAACCCAAGCCAGAACACCAAAACCAAACCCTGCTGTACTGGACTGTGACGGTTACCTTGGGAAGAATCAGAGGACATTCCAAGCCACACTTGCATGTTCCATCAGTAAGCAGGTATGTTTTAACCTGCTCCAAGCAAGACAACAAAGACCCACTGGGACTGTAAAAATAGTTTAAAAACATATCAGGAAATAATTTTGATGACACATACTATAAAAAAGCACAATTTACAGACTTATTGTCCCTTCACAAGATAATATTTTCCTACTAGGGAAAAAACATTTTCTTTGCCAATATTATGTTAGCTACTAAATTACAGACTTTAACACTATCTCTTTCTTTGGAACAGAAATACTTCTCAGAAAAATACATATGTTCATAGAAAATGACAAAGCATTTCGAAAACCAGGAACAGATTAAAGATGGGAAAACTTTTCTTAAGAAAGGACATAAACAGGTAAGAAAGGAAGACGAAAAATACTTAAAGTGTGCTGGTTGGTGGTGGCAGCATCGCATGCCTTTAATCCTAGCACCTGGGAGGCAGAGGCAGGTGGATCTCTGAGTTCAAGGCCAGGGCTACACAGAGAAATCCTATTTAAAAATAAAAATGAACCAAAAAAAAAAAGTCCATAAAATGATGCTATTTATTTGAACAATAGGGTTCACTTTAAGCTCTCTGAGTGGAAAGGGACACTGCAACAGGCTAAGGTTCGAACCAGAAAGTTTAAAGTACACGAGAAAATTGGAGAGAACAGTTCCATCCTGTGTCTGCTGCCTGCTTCTGTGGAGGTTTCTTCCCATCCCGTCAGTGTTTCTTTGAAGATAGATAAGTGTAATCTAATTAAAATTCCAGTGAATAGAAAGACTGTACATAAAGGGAGACAGCTATTAGGCAGAAGTGACAGAAGAAGGTGAACTTTTTAAGAAATGGAGTGTTAGGTAGTCATAACGATAGGTTACCAGGCTCAGGTTTTGACATCAGTAAAATAAGTAAGCATGGACCCTTCAAGTCTATGCATTAGGTCCTGACTTGGCCTAGGTAAGCATGGGTCCCTTCAAGTCTATGCATTAGGTCCTGACTCGGCCTAGGTAAGCATGGGTCCCTTCAAGTCTATGCATTAGGTCCTGACTCAGCCTAGGTAAGCATGGGTCCCTTCAAGTCTATGCATTAGGTCCTGACTCAGCCTAGGTAAGCATGGATCCTTCAAGTCTATGCATTAGATACTAAGTCAGGTGAGGTAAGCATGGACCCTTTAAGTCTATACATTAGGTACTAAAGTCAGCTGAAGTAAACATGCAAGTCTATACATTACGTATGGAGTCAGGTGAAAGGACAAGTCTGTGCTACTTAATTACATTAGAGGATTGTTTAAAAACAGAATTTGCATTTTAGGACATTTTATTATTAAATGGTTGATTTTTACAACATAAATGCATAACTCTGCTTTGAAATTTATATATACTTTGAGATTATATTTTATTTCTAATTCTTTAGAAAAACCTCCCCATAAGCCTTCTGGTCAGATTCATTAAGAACAATATCCTGTTTCATATATGGAGCATTACTCTTGAATAGAATCTAGTCTGCCTCCACAGAAAAACAGGCAGTATTTGAAATGGGTTAGGTTAAAATGGAACTCATTTTGTGTTCATGGAAAATTATACAAGTGACTTTGGCACAAAAGAAAAAAAAATCTAAAAAAAAATTATCCTAAACTTAGTGAGCTAAGGTGTTCTGGATTACATGAAAGAACAGTAATTTTCACATTACAGAGATTCACCAGAGCACACAGGGGCAATAATGGTTTTAAAGTTTTGATAAGTTTAATAGAAGTGTCACTAAAATATCATTTTGATTTTTTTCTCATGAAAAATTAGTAAGTTTAGTAAAAAGAAACTGCTCAATATTTTACTTAAAAGAAAGTGTATGGATGGCAATCTAGAGGGATTTACTTGTAAAATTTAGCCTAAGGTGAAGAATTCCTAAATTCTATTATGAATACTCCAGATACTTTAAAAATATTTCCTACTACTCAGGGTTTTTTTTTTTTTTCCTTTCTCCAGTTACAGCTATTTAATTAACTTCTGAGAGTAATAATTAACATAAAATAGTTATCTGAAAGGACTGGAAACAGGTGGACTGCTTATGATGTAGCCTCTGTGCCTCGAGGCAGGGCCAGCTGGACACTAACTAAGCTGAAGGGAACAGCAGAGGGGCTAACTTCCCACCAACGCACCAGCAGTAATTCAGTCTTAGCCAAACAGGTTAGACTGATGCTCTTATCTGGGAAGTTCCTCTCTAAGAATTCTTGGTGATCAGATTGAATTTGGAGACCTCATGCTAAGAGGATAATCAGACATTCAAGACTAGGGAGACTTGGAAACTCACGAACAAGGTAACTGTGGATTCTTAGACCTTTGTTTGGTTTCTTGACTCTGAAACTTGACCTGATTTTTGCTCACAGCAATGTGAAAAGCTGATCTCATAAGTAGTTATCAAAACTGTGGAATCACTTAGTATATCTGAATATACATTTTTCTTTATAAATCTTGAACAGTCATAAACACAAATATGTCATAGATAATGAGCAGTATTGTATTAGTAACAAAATATTTCTGACAATCCATGAAGAATATTGGCAATAAAAATATTTTGAGAAGATTAGTCATGAGTCCTGTGTATCTTTTTTCCAAGGGCTGGACCTCCCATTCTCTATTATTCCTTTACTATAATTAGCAAATCATGCCTTTAAAAGGTCAGAAAAAAATATACATGTGACAAAGGAATTTTAATTGGAATTCAAGTTTACCTCAAGAAACATCTTATCCAAAGCAAACAAACCCACATCTGAGCTGAACTCTTGAGATCTGGCATGGAGTCTTTATGTTCATATAGCAAAGAATATCTCATTCATGTATCTTTAGTTTTTTTTTGTTTTGTTTTGTTTTGTTTTTTTCTTAAAGACAGGACTTTCAGTATCCCAGATTGGCTTCTGACTCACTATGTAGCCAAAGCCTGCTTTGAAAACCTGATATTCCTACCTCTATCTCCTAAATGCTGAGTTTATAGGCATGCACCACTCTCTCTCTCTCTCTCTCTATATATATATACACACATACATACATACATACATACATACATACATACATACATACATATATATCTTTGTGGAACTGAAGAATTCTGTTGAAGCTAGGTTACAAAAGCCATACTGAAAGTATACCAAGATTATAATGATGTTAGATATCTTAGAAAAATTTCTGTTCTTAAATTGTATCATGAAAATTTATGGTATCCAACTTTCATTATTTATCAAAAACTAAAAATTAATTAATTTAGGGGTCAATTATTTAATAAAGAGGGTAAAACTTTGTTTTGTTTTTCAGACAGAGTCTCAATATGTAGCATTGGGTTGCTTTGAGTTTGCTAAACAGACCAAGCTGGCCTTGAACTCAGCCACCTGCCTCTCCCTCCCAAGCACTGGGATTAAAGATGTACACCACCATGCCTGGTTAGGGGCAATTTATTCCATTCAACTTGTTCTATCAAACACACACACACACACACACACACACACCCCATAAGAATATAAAAAGGCAGGCCATGTGCATCATGATTTTGTTTGTTTGTTTGTTTGTTTGTTTTTGCTATTACAGGTAAGAAAATTGATTAAAAGTCTATACAGAAAAGATAAAAGTTACTTTTAGTCAAGAGATCTAACCATGAAAATTGCAAATTAGCCTCAGAAAAGCCCGATGAAGTACTCTGAAACAGGGCGATATTCTTTTTTTTTTCCCCTCAGAAAATAAAGCATTTATTTGGTTTCTTAAAATTTTGGAGGGTTAGTGCATGATGATAATGGCAGGAAGTAGATGGGAATGGGACTGGAGCAGTAGCTGAGAGCTTTATATCTTTTTTAAAAAATTTACAATTTAATTTAATTTTATATATCAGTCATGGATTCTCTTGTCCTCCCTCCTCCAGCCCCCCTCCCCCATTCCCATCTCCTCCAGGGCAAGGACTCCCCTGGGGATTCAGCTCAGCCTGGTAGATTTAATCAAGGCAGGTCCAGTCCCCTCCTCCCTTCAACCAGGCTGAGCAAAGTATCCCTGCATAAAGCCCCAGCTTCCAAATAGCCAGCTCATGCACCAAGGACAGGTCCCAGTCCTATTGCCTGGGGGCCTCTCAAACCATTCAAGTTAATTGACTGTCTCGCTTATCCAGAGGGCCTGATCCAGTTGGGGGCTCCTCAGCTTTTGGTTCATAGTTCATGTGTTTCCACTAGTTTGGCTATTTGTCCCTGTGCTTTTTCTAATCATGGTCTCAACAATTCTTGCTCACACAATCCCTCCTCTTTGTTGCCGATTGGACTCCCGGAGCTCCACCTGGGTTGTGGCCGTGGATCTCTGCATCTGCTCCCATGTTGGGATGGCCAAGTGGTCTAAGGCACTGCATTCAGGGTGATAATCTTAAGAGATATTGGGTCTATTTCTAGTATTTTACATTTTCCTGTGAGTATAGTATCCTTGTTTATGTTTTAGAAGGCTTTGTATTTTCTTTATCCTTATTACAGGGAAGCAGAAAGATAACTTTACATAGACACAAGGAATGCATAAAGATTCTCTTCAGTAATCTAAGGAAATTTACATTGCTAAGCAGCACAGAATAAAAATACTTGTGTATTTCTAGCACAGAGGTCATTTATTCAAGTTTATGTTAGGTGCTGTCAGTCACAATATTTTGTTCCCTTAGAGAAGATCAGTTTTTTATTGCCCTAATCTTGAAACTGCAAACTTGGAGGTAACAGAGATAGTAGGAGCTCACCTGATGTAAAGCACGCCATTGTGATCCACACGTCGCTGCCAACCCACAGGAACCTGTACAGCTGGAACACCTCCTTCCTTGTCTCCTCCGTCACACTCTTTGCCTCCATTCATTTTCTGTGTCTGCTTGGGGTGCTCCAAAGATATCAGCAATAAGATGATATCCTTCTAGTAGAGAGCATGGTGGCCTTCAAAACAGGGCCAGCATGGCACAGTTTTCCTGGACTACGAAATACATCGGGAAGCTTCGGCTCAGTTTGGAACCAAGTCTTTGAAATCTGCCATTGTGAAAATGTTTCCCATTATAATCTACATTAAATACAACGCATTTCATTCCTAGGCATGGTCTACATAGGCAAAACCAAATACTCTCAACCAGGGAAAATCATAATTCACCTGTGCTAGTACCTGTCTGAAGCAGAAGAGAGGGGGCGAAAAGTTTTTAGTTGTACATTTTTCTTGAACCTTGACACTGGACTAGAATAATCTCTATTTCTAGAAACTGGTCTGTTTTGACACTACCAGCTGGTTAATGTTTCCAGGGGCTACCACCTCTATAGGCCACATTCTTTAAGCGTTCTCTTTATTTTCCAATGTGAATCCAAGGTGTTGCAGGTTGGTTCATCTGGTGTTTTCATGACTTCAAAATTCCAATAATGTAGCCTGAAATATATGTAAACATGTAAAATGTACATTTCATGTTGAAAATTGAGAAGCCACACAATTTAAAAAATAAACTTCTAAATGTACCCAACCACTTTTGTGTCCTGTTCTGTCAAAATCATATGTAACATTCAGTTTTTCTTTTTTGAAAAAAGATAATTTTTTAGTCTATTTTTCTTTCTAAAGTTTTTTTTTAAATGGAAATAATAGAAGAAATAAAATATACATTTCCAAATGTAAGGGCAAGTTTTCTCAGCATTACTGAAGGGATGAGAGTTGATTTATAGTCATGATTTTACAAAACTTTATATTATGGTGTACTCTCTAAATTCTTTCATTAAGTTACAAGGTGCTATTTGAAAAACAAACAACAGGGATCTGCAATAGTATAGAATGCTTATATAGGTGATCTTGAAGGAGCAATTATATAAAACATAAGTGAATTAAAAAAAGATTTAATCTAATCTCTTAGTATTATGGAGAGTGACGTCACAGTTGTATACTTGTGTTTTGAAGAACCCTTTCAGTGATCACTTTAACATGTACTACTCAGTCACATCACTGAAGCCACAAAACCACATTAAAAAGGAAGAACACTGTCCTAGTGTCTTAATAATGGGACATGTGGCTCCTTATAAAAAAGTTTTCAGTGACAGCATAGTTGCAAATTAAAAAAATGGGACATCTGAAACATCTGAAATGGGAGTGACGAAGTGCTGGAAAACTGTCAAATGACAGGATTCAGGGGAGGTTTTAAACTGATTTCAAAAGATTTATGTGGGAAATCAACATACTGTTAAACAGTATGCATGTATAACTTAACAAGTTAGACAGTGCAAGCAGGCATGCAACCAGTTAGTCTCAATTCTTAGAGTCTACATATTTTAACTTGCCTAAAATCTTTCAGGGTCTTTCATTAGGAAAGCAAGAAACCATCTTTCAACAAAGGCCACTATAGATTTTGACATCCCTATACTTTCTCTTTAGCTATTTATATCTCTATTGTGGACCTCCAGGCCCAATCCATTTAATACTTTTCTTAAAATTTATGTGCAGTTTTGTGTATAACATGTGGGCATGCATGCATGTGTGTGGAGATCAAGAGAATAACACTGAACTTGGTTCTTTCCTTAGACTTCTCAAGTACCTAGAGATGCATGCCACACTTTTACCTCCCAAGAAACCTCACTAGCCCCCAAACATTAAATTCTAATATTTGAGCAGTATTTATTGGCACTACTATATAACCACTCATGTATTGACACAATCTTTTAATGTTGTGTGACAGATCCTGAATTATTTGTTTTTAAAGTGTTATACACACACACACACACACACACACACACACAAACACACACACACATATTTATACATACATAAACATAAAACAGTCTTTGATCCAAGTCCCTATCCACTGTCCTCTCTTCCCCTTTTACAAAATCTATTTTCCCAACTCTCCCTTTTACTTTCATGTCTTATTTTTAGTTTTTGGTGACACTGCATTTAGTTAGGGTTTATTACATGGACAGAGTGGGGGACCTCTTTGCTTGACTTGAGTACTATACCACTGAGGAATATGACCCTTGAGTCCCGAGCCTGAACATCAACTCTAGACACTGGCGATTGTTCTCTAAAGAAATTGCATTGCTTCTAAATACTTTCCATGGATGAATGCATCTTCTTTCTTTTGTCTTGGAAACTTTATATGTATCCATATCTTTTAGATTTACTTATTTTTATTTTATGTATGAGTGTTTGACATGTATGCATGTATGTATGTCACATGTGTGTAGAGCCTGCAGAGGCCAGAACTGGAGGTAGAGATAGTTGTTAGCTGCTCTGTGTGTGCTGAGAACCTTATCTGTGTTCTCCACAAGAGAAATAAGTGCTCTGAACAGTTGAGCCATCTCTCCAACTTCTCTTTTTTCAAGTATTGAGTCATTATCAGTTTGTATTTTTTCCCCTTGGACTCTTTTGTATGGCATTAAATATTTTCCCAAAACATTACTTTCAATGGTTGGGATGGATTTTTGGGAGTTGATGTGTTAATTTAATTACTTCCATTTATCCTGTGGGCATAGCATTCCTCTAAAACTTTCATAACAATGAACAAATCTGAGAAATGCTCCTGCACATATGACCACACACATCTCAATAGTTCACCCAGAATTGTTTGCTAAAATAGAAGTGTGTAATTTTGTGTTCTTCAGACACTCCTTAAATGTATGAAGCAGTCCTAGGAGAGGATGTAAGGGCACGTTTCTCAAACCACCGAAGCCTATACATTGCACTGTTTCTCAAAATACTGAATGTGTTCTACTTATGTCTTATAGATAACCATCATCTGAGGTGCAGTAATTCTTTTTTTATAATTTGCAGAATAAACACTGAACACTTTCTCCTGTTTCCCAAATTTAGCATTTTTAATATTACTATGCTTCAGAAAGCCTACATTCCACAATATCCTTCCCTCTTTTCCCTTGGAGACCCATCATGTTTATGTGGCTTCATTAAATTCTATGAAGACTGAAAAACAGAAAAGACTATGATATTCAAGCTGCCACCCTGTCACTAACATTTGGGATCTAAGATTCAGCTTATGCTTCAGGTTAATCTGTATTTATTTCACAGACATTCTGTAATGATGAGAATCAAATGTGTGAGTTTGTTTATGTGTGTTCTGAAGGAGATACTTGTTAGAGTTCTATAAATGTTTTCATTTTTTCTGCTTCTTTTCAATATGTAAATCAGTCTCTGAAAATTGGCTTTGAGAGACCTAAATTTCAGTGGCTTTATTTTCTTTATTGCCCTGGCTTCTGCTGACCATTCAGAATTTAAGGTGTTACTTAGCCCACAAACTATAATACAAACCGCAGATACTCATTCATTTATAATTAATTCACTGATAATTTGTATTGTCAGCTTATTAGCAGTATCAGTCTATTTACTGAGTCTCCATTCATAGGAATATACATACACACACTGAGCAGGGACTTTGACTCAGTCTATCCTTCCTATATTAATTATTTCCTGATGATTGTATATATTCTAGTCAACACAATTTTATATTCTGGTTTTTTTAATCACTTAAGGTTATGATACATTTGAGCATGACAAGTCTAAAACGAAGAGTTTTAGAAGAAGCCAATGAGTGTATGCATGTTGATAAGAGCTAATAACCATTTTTTGTGCTCTAGATTTATCCTTAAAGATATCACAACTTCCTTGTGAGACCTTCTGTAGAGAAGATAAGGCTTTATGAAGACTAGTATATTTATTTGTGAACTCTCAGTTTTATTATGTGGCATATTAATTGTATTAATAAAGGAACTAGAAAAATTAGGCTTATATTTAAACAGGGTGCTCTTAATGCAGTAGACCTCCTTTTTCAATCTGTTTTATTGATGTTCTTGTCCACATATGAATAAAATTATTATACTTTTTAAATGTATTTAAAAGTCAAACTTAAAAAACTATAAAGACTAAATATTAGATAATATCACATCATAAAAGTACTAACTAGCCATTCTTCATAAGTTATTCTAATTCTAAAGTAACATCAAATACCATAAAGTCATTGTAATAATGTCAAACAAACTTTATTAACAGTAAACGTATTGAAATGGCTTTTGTGTGATGATATTCTATATTGATGCACATGACAAATTGATCTGTGCTCAGTGGACATACTTAGATACACAGCAGCATAGAATTAAACAGCCAAAAATTCTTCAATTATCAGTAAAGACTGTGTGTTAAGTAAAATATGGATATTATTTGATGTGATATAACTAAATAATCACTAAACTTTTTAGAATATGATTTATTCTAAAAAGCTCATTAAATACTTATAAACAGGAAGTCTACTCCCATCCTGCATTGGCAAGACTGAATGCTTCACTTTTCAGACTGATAGGAAGTTTCATATAGAGCAATCCTCTGTGCTTACATCTCAAACAGTATATGTACAACAACGGATGTGACTGGACTAAAACATACTATTAGCACTATAGAGAGCTGTATCTAAATGACTACAACATAATTATCATTTGATTGAATAACAAATAAGTAACCACAACCTTTCTACTCTTTGTTAACTTATGTTTGTTAGTTAGAGTAATCCTAGATGACATTTCCTTAATCTTTTCATTGCATCTATGCAGCCCCCAGTCAATCTTCACATATTTACTCAAGTTATGCATTTTATTTATAAGCATCCTATTTTCTCTCATTTTGAAAGAAAACTTTGAAATATATTAACCCATTTTATACTAGTTACTATTTCCATTTGATTCTTCTTATGACTGGGTGGACACTTCTAAAAATCTTTTTGATACATCCTCTGTAAGAGATCCAGAACACTATGCTGGGCTTGGCTTTCCCAAACAACGGTCGTCATAACTCTTTTTGGTTAATCAGTTGGACCAGAATACTCTCAATAATGCATCCTTCCTTGCTTGATAACCAAAGTCTCAAATTCTATGTTCTGCTCTTTCACAGTAGAAAGTATAAAGGTCCACAGCCTATGTGGCTCAGTCAGTAAGAACACTGGCTGCTCTTGCAGAGGAGCAGGGTTCAATTCCTAGCACCCTCATAGTGGTGATGGTCTGTAACTCCAGTTCTAGAGGGGATCCAATGTCTTTTTTTGGCCTCTGTGGGCACCAAACATGCATGTGGTGCACAGACACATGTGTAGGCAAAATACCCATACAAACAAAACATAACCATTAAAAAATAAGTGATATTATTTGATATCAAAAATGACGTGATAGTCATACTGGAAGGCATCCATCACAAATCTTAAGGTCTTGGGATAGGCTCATAAAGTTTTGGCACTCTCCACAATCAAGGCAACGAGCACCTTGGCCTGGGTCCCCTCCATGGCCAAGAAAAGAACTTACAACCAGGCCAATTATATTTGGCTATAAAATTTTAGCAGCTCCCATGTCTGAGTCATACAGAAATCTTAAGTCATGTGTAGGACAGAGTGCAAGTGGCTCTGAATATCTTTTGCAGTTTCACTGGGCCTTGTGATCTGTAGTGAAGTGGGACAGGTGTGACACTGCTCACACTTTGTTTCTAGGCCTCAAGAAGCCCATGCTGTTCACACTGGCTCTTTGGAATGCTTTTACCTTGTCCACAACCTCAGCTAGCTCCCCTGCAGTTGAGGAGAGATGTAGGTGGAGAGAAGCCCAGCTGTCTATCCAGGTCAGCTGAGGCCTGTCAGGAAGATGAATGTAGAGGACCTCCACGTGGAACAGGGAGGAGCTGGCTCAACTGACTGTTGTAAACTACAAACCAGCAGAACCGTTAGTAGAGGCAGCAAAAACCTCTACTGGAAATAATAATACGGCTAAAATAGAGTTGGCTCATAGTGTTGAGAGGCTAGTTAGCTCTAATTAACAGTGCAAGCCTTAACTCTTATTTCCCGTAACATAGAAATTATAACAATATAGATTGTTCTTTGAAAAAAGCCACCCTCATATATGCTTAGAACATTGTAGTATTCAAATTATTATTTATAGGTAGCCATTTAAATCATGAGAAAGCTATTTAGATCCTGGGAAAGGACAACAATATGGTAGGGTAGGAAATGCCACAAAGTTGCTATACAATGATGATTTTTTTTTTTCTTGAGTTAAGGTCTCACTATGTATCCCTAACTCGTCTGGGACTCACTATGTAGGTTGGCTGGCCTTGAACTCACAGATATCCTTCTGCTTCTGTCTTTCAAGTGCTGAGATTAAAGGAGTACAAAACCATGCCTAACTTGATAATCTTAATTTAAAAAGTGCTATCATATGTCTAAAATATAAATTATAAAAATAGTATAGCAGCAGCATCATAATTACTAAAATATGTAAGTATAGGAACATGATACTAGTGTCCTCTCAATTACCATCACATGTTTTTTGGTAATAGGGACATATTTTATTTTTATTTTTTATTTTTTGTACAATAAGCAAACATCAGCTCTGTAACCAGGAAAATATTTCTAAAAACCTCAGATTAGTATTCACAGAATTAATTAATCCAGGGAATTAATGGTTTCTGCTTCTCAAAAGTACCAAGGAAACTCTCTAACAGAAACATTTATAAACTTTGTGCTTAGAACTGACAATTTACTTCTGTATCTTTTCCAAAAGAAGATTATGATAAGAAGAATCAGACCGTTAACCTGGATGACTTGAATAAAGAAAAGCTGAGGCTATTTGCTGTATTCTGAATTCCCCTAGGGATCACTCTGACTTTTCTGCTTGGAATTCTATTTCCCATTTCAGCTTCTTGCCTATAACCAAAGCAGATTTATTTGATTTATTGTTAAAAATGTCACTCAAAAAGGCCCTTCCTCATTTCCCCAGTTTTTGTATGACTTCACACTTCTTGTAAGTATCCTAGCTTGGTTTCTATTGTTGATGAACACTATGACAACAACTTAGAGAGGAGAGGGTGTACTTCACCTGACAGCTTAGTTCTGCAGGAAGGAAATCACAGCATGTACTCAGGTAGTCACCTGGAAACAGGAACTGAAGCAGAGACCACAGAAGGACACATGCCGGTTTGATCCTCATGGCTTGCTCAACCTGCTTTCTTAAGCCACCCAGGATGCCCCGCCTAAGGGTGCCACTGCCTCCGGTGGGCTGAGCCCTTCCACATCCATCATTCATCAAGAAAATACCCTACAGACTTGCCTATAAGCAATCAGATGAAGCAGTTCTTTATCAGAAGTTTCACTTCCCTGATAATCCTAGCTTGTGTCAGGCTGACAACCTCATGGGAACATTTAAGTCCCCCGCCCCCTGTAATTCTTTCTTGTAATATCCAGTTCCTTTCTTTTACAAAAACTACAACACAACACTTCGCTAGTCCTTTGCCAGTCTACCTGATTGCAAAGAAAAAGCAGCTGAGACCAGAACTTCCCCTTAAAGCTTCCTTTTATAACTTTACAAATATAGAAGGATGTGGAAACAGAGGGGCTGCATGCATAGGTAAACAATGCCTTCTTTCTTAATATAAAAACTGAGCAATAACTAGTCTCAACTACATAGCCTTAAGTCTTTTTTTTCCAGAATTATTCTTAAAAATAATAGGTTATCATAAGGCATCTATAAAATAATAAACTGAGTATAAATCTGAAGGAAAAGTATTTGTGATATGTTTTACCTATTAGTCCTATGATGTTACTTTTTTGCTTTTCTGTATTTGAAGATTTTCATGAAGAATAGTGATATCAAATCCTTGTGCATTTTTATATAACTGTTTAAGAATAAACACGCAAATTAAAAGTGGCAGATTTTGCATTTTATCCTTGTATGAACAGTATTTTGGCTACTTCAGATGCAGACTATTTTATGCAGGCCAATTAATATTGAAAACAATCATTTAGTTACCCAATAAGTCTCTTCAAATTTATCCCTCTAAACTAAATGTAATCATGTTCCCTTTGACCAACATCCTTCTGATTGCCTTCGTTCCACATGCAGACCCTGCAATGGACAACTGCCGATATATTGTTTCACTTCTGTGAGTCAATCATCTCTTCTAGATTTCACTAAGACACGAAATCTAACTTCATGAGTGAGATCATGCAGCATTTGTCTTTGTCAAACTCTTTCACTTCAGCTAGTATCTTCCGGTTTGTTCTTTGTAATGGCTGCATTATATTCCCCTCCATCTCTGTGTGTGCATCACATTTTCTTTTCATTCTCTCATCTGCTTATACATACATACATACATACATACATGCACACTCCATATCTATAATAAATATATAAGTAAAAATTTTTCTCCCACATACTGATTCATTCCATTGGATATATACCCAGTCATGAGATTGCTGGGCCAGATAACAGGTCTAATCTAGTTTTGTTTTAGGAATCATCCTCACACCTTTCCCATATGGTTATATGAATTTACTTTTTAACCATAATATGCAGGGTTTTCATCTTTCTACAGCTACACCAGCACTTGTTATCTTTTGTCTTTTCGATAGCCATGCTTGTGGGAGTACAGTGACATCTCATTGTAGTTTTAACTTAAATTTCCGTAAGTCTTCTTTGGAAAAAGGTATTTTTCTTTTTAAATTAGATTATTTATTTTGCTATGAGTTTCAAAAACATTAGGTTTGAGTATTGAGCTCTTTTTGGTTTGTATGGTTAGCAAATATTTCTTCCCATTCTGTAGGTTCTCTCTTCCCACTTTGTGATTATTTCCTTTGTTGTACAAAAAAACCCTTCTAGTTTGGTACAATATCATCTGCCTATTTCTGCTTTTGTTATCTGTACATACACATACACACACACACACACACACACACACACACACACACACACACACACATGTACACACACCCTAGCCCTGGTCACTGTCAATAAGTATTTCTTCTTTGTTCTCTTGTAGTATTGTAAGTTCAGGTGTTATGTTTAAGTAAGAAAGCATTTTAAATGAGAATCAGGTTACTCTTAAAGTGAAAACATGGTAAAAATTTAGTCAACAAGACACTCATCCAAGACAGCATTTCACCATATGACCACACAGATCCACTAGACCTCCAGCCAATATGATTAAATACAGTGTAACTGTGGTCTGATAAAAGCTTGGATACATTTTTCTCAAGAAACAAGATGAAGAGAGTGCTTTCCTATGTGTTTTAGAGAGGGATTCTCTAAAGCATACAAGCTACATGAAATAGGTGATCTTTTGTCGTGTTTTAGCTTGGACATCAGAAACAAAATGAGTAGTAATAGTTAGAAATGTTGTGTGAGATTGTATGTAATGTCTTCAAAGAGAATCATGTTAGCATGGAACTGATTCTCACTGGAAAGCTGAGAGTGGCCCTGAAAATGTGCTGACCAAAGAAAACTTATGCACAAAATACTCAAGTTGGAGACTTGCAAAGGAATTTCAAAAGCTCAAAATGAAGCAGAAAGTAACTCAGAAGGTATTATCAATGAAAAGCCAACCCTCTAACAAATAAATAAAAAATGTAATGCTATTTATAAAAAAGAGGACTTTGGATCAAACCCTAATTACAAAAGTGTTTGACTTGTACATGGCCTATAATTTATAATAATATCAACAACAAAAACAACAGAAAATATTGCCAATACAGTACTTAAATCAAAAGACTCCAATGAAAATATATAACTCCTGTTTACCTGAGAAAGTGGACAGTGAGTGCAGTAACAATAGGTCAACATTCCTGCCTTGCCACAGTTATCTGGAGCAGAGCAGTGGCTGCTCCTCCAGAAAGGGCTTGTCTCTCCAGCTGGCTTCAGTGGCTTTCTGCTTCATTCCACCATTCTGGCCTCTGTGAGCGATCAGGTTTCCAACTTCTGGAATAGAAAGGACTTTGAGATAAGGGCTGAAGCATACACTTTAGCCCTGGTAAGAGGCAAGATTATTTTTTATCCATCATTTAAACTTTATTTCCATTTCTTCAAAAGGGTGCAGGCCCAGCACTGAGTAGGCTAGCACACACTTTTGGTATGTGCAGGAGCATCACTAAACCAGTTAAAGCCATAAGCACGCAGGTAACTGTCTTATTAACAACACTGAGTTGGCCTTTAACTGGTGATTCTTGAGTCAGTGACTACATGAAGAACTCCCAATTCATATATCTTCTACATCTGTACTGTTTGCAATATCATGTTACCATATTCTTGGGAACTCATACTAGCATCAGAAGATTATGGAATCAAAGTATATAATTTACTTTTTATTAAGAGATACAAAAGTTAAAATACTTGCCAAAAATATTTTCTGAGTGGATCATGAACATAGCTGATCATTAAGTATATGCTTGTCAAACTCATTACTCTCATTGTAAGATAGGGAGCTAGAGAACACAGTTCCTGCTTCAAAGAACACTTAGGAATTGAAACAAGGTAGAAGCATTAAGAATACCTAGGACATAAAATGAGAAATTCTTGTATTTCATGACCTCCATTCCTCAATAAGCAAATGTTATCTAAAATACCAACTCATCTTTCCTCTCTACCATCATAATAAAAGTCTAACTAAACATTATTGTAATGTTCATAATATCATGAGCTGGAACTGACCTGAAATCTTCCTTCTTGATGGCTAGCTTTCATGGTACCAGAAGGCACAATGCCAGCTTCCAAAGGAAGGAAGAAGTGGACAGTCCTACCCAGCTATGATATCTATGAACCACAATAATAATAATTGTGGCATGATACACCTAAGGGTACAGTAGTAGTATGCATAACGTGGTGGTAACAAACAGCTCTCTAATTGGACTTAAGGCTTACTCTGTATCAAGAATCCTAAATGATCTTATTAATAAAAAACCTGGTGCAAGTTACTGGGGTAAACTCTGAAAGATCAGAGAGACAGAACAAGCCACAGCTAACCTCACCTAGCCAACCTCTCAGCTGATCTTATTTCCTCACATTGGAAGCCCGAGTCCTCATCTGAGTGGATCTCATCTGAACTGCTACTAAAAGCCTAAAAACTTATAAAGCCTCTAGTTCCTGGTCCTCACGCCTATATACTTTTCTGCTTCCTGCCATCACTTCTGGGATTAAAGATGTGTGCCACCATGCCTGGCTCTGTTTCCAGTGTGGCCTTGAAGTCACAGAGATGCAGATGGATCTCTGCTTCCTGAGTGATAGGATTAAAGGTGTGTGTGCCACCATTTTCTGGCCTCTACATCTAGTGGCTATTCTGTTCTCTGACCCCAGATAAGTTTAATAGGGTGCACAATATATTAGGGAACTCAATATCACCACATTACTCAATAAAAGGGAACTCATACTTGGTATTAGAAACTTAGCCAAACTATTCAGTGCTAGTGAAGTCATGGATCCTGGAGGCAAAAATACAATCGCCACTTTACTAAATTAGCATAACCTTTAAACACATTTTAAATATTTGTCCTTGTATCCACAAGTAAGTGTAGTCCTTACTTCTCATCAAGGAGACTTCTCTTTGCAACAGACGGAGACCATTATGAAAAAGTACAACCAATCAAAATGCAGAGTTGTGGAGACCAGCCCAAAAGATATATCTACAGTTACAACTTCTATACCTAAAGTTCAGGGATCATTGTGGAAGAGGGGGCTAAAACACTGTAAAAGATAGAGAACAGGGAGTTTGCTATGAGATTATGTTTTCTAGGAATGTGTGGTGGTTTGAATAAGAATGTTCCCCACTGGCTGGGAGGTGGTGGCACCCCTATAATGCCAGTACTCAGAAGGCAGTGGCAAGCAGATCTCTGTGAGTTTGAGGCCATCCTGGTCTACAGAACTAGTTCCAGGTAAGCTAAAGCTATACAGGGAATCCTTGTCTTAAAAAAAACAACCAACCAACCAACCAACCAACCAACCAACCAACCAACCAACCAAAAACAATGGCCCCCATAGGCTCATATACTTGAATGCTTAGTCACTAGGGTGTAGCACTATTTGAGAAGGATTGGGATGTGTGTCCTTGTTGGAGCAAATGTGTCACTGGGGTTGGGCTTGGAGAGTTCAAAAGCCCACGTCAGGCCCAGTCTCTTTCTTTCTCTTGGCCTGTGGATCATGATGTAGCTATCAACTCCATCTGCTATGCTTGCCACCATCTTCTCTACTATGAAGTTAACAGATTAAATCTCTGAAACTGTAAGAGAGCCCCCAATTAAATGCTTTATTTTGTAAGAGTTGCCTTGGTTGTGGTGTCTCTTCACAGCAATAGAACAGTGACTAAGACATACTGTCAGTAACTAAACTCATAAAACCTTACCAATATGACCGCCTAAACAAGAGCCCAACAAGAACAATAGACACAGTAGCATGGTCAGGGGAAAGTCAAGAGGCCGCCTTCCTATACAAATAACTACAGACCACCAAGGATTGCTCAGAGTGGGAGAAAAATGGTCTTCCCCAAGGAAGAACACACCATTGATCACCCAACACTCAATATTTAGCTCTGAAAACATATATACAAGTAACATTATACATACTGATCAAGTATTACCTGTATATTTCAGAATGTATGTAAATGTGTATGTAACAACAATTAATGAAGAAAGAGGCTATAGATGTGAAGGACAGCAAGGAAGGGTGCATGGTAGGCTTTGGAGGAAGGGCAGAAAAGGGGGAAATGATATAAACATATTATAATCTTAAAAAATAAAAGAAATAATAAAAAAGAGTAACACTGGAAGCAGTATTTCAGACTGGAGAAGCAGCAGCATAGCCAAGAGAATGTGGGAGGAAAACAAATGGAGCTAAAATTACTGACACACAAACCAGGACAGTAGCAGGAATCTTAAGTGTTCTTATTAATGAAACTCAAACCCGAGGCCAGTTATTGGGGTGAATGCTGAAAGATCAGAGAAGCAGAACAAGCCACAGCTATCTCACCTTGCTAGTTCCTCAGGTGATCCTTTTTCCTTAAAGGTACTTGTTAATAAAAACAAACTCGAGGCTAGTTATTGGGGTGATTGCTGGAAGATCAGAGACACAGAATAAGCCACAGCTATCTCACCTTGCTAGTTCCTCAGGCGATCCTTTTTCCTCAGGCTGGAAGCTTCTGAGTCCTCCTCCACATGAATCTCAGCTGAACTGTGTTGTTCCAACACCTGAACACTTAACCAACCAAACGCTTAACTAACTACATGCTTTACTAATTTAGTTCCTGGTCCTCACGCCTTATATACCTTTCTCTTTTTGCCCCCACTCCTTGGGATTAAAGGTTGGGTTTCTGGGATTAAAGGTGTGGGTCACCATGCTTAGCTGTTTCTAAAGTGGCCTTGAACTCAGAGATCCGGCTAGCTCTGCCTCCCAAGTGCTGGGATTAAAGGCGTGCACCACCACCGCCCAACTTCTGCTATGGCTTACTCTTCCCATTTTCTAGCTACCATTTTTGGCTTTGTTTTTAGTGGCTGTCTGTTCTCTGACCCCAGATAAGTTTATTTCGGGAACACACAATATTTCAGGGAACACAATACCCACCACATTTCCCCTGTTTTTGTCTAAAATTAAAAAAAGGTTATAACTAATACAAGAAAAACTATCCAATAAGTATATACAATATATATAGACAAGAATTACATTAACAATGTCTAGTCCATTAACATTTGACAAATTCAGATAAAAACTCAATTATATATATTAACAATGTCCAGTCCAGTAACATTTGATAAACTCAGACAAAAAAATTTTTCATTACTTATGCTATTTAAAACAAATAGTTCCTTTTTTTTAAAGTAGATTCCATAATCTCCCTTTTTATCTTATCATATCCATTTTCTCTCTTTTCATAATAGATTCAATAATCTACCTTTTGTCATCTTTCTCTTTCTCTTTTTAGAGTAGATTCAATGATCTACCCATTTATCCTATTATTTCTTTATCTTTTTTTCTCAGAGTAGATTCAGTGATCTACCTCAACATACAGCAAAAACAAGCAAAAATGACATCATTCATTAGTAACTCTAAATTTAGTGGCCAAATTTCTCAATCAAGACACAGGTTAGTTGAATGGATTAAGTAGTAAAACCCATCTTTCTGATGTCTAATCTTATTTTCAAAATAGGAACCATCTTAAAAGAATGGAAAATGTATTATAAACCAATGGGATCAGCAAAGGCGCAGGTTTCACTATCCTAATATCTGACAAATAGACTTCACACTAAAACAAATCACAAGAGATAAAGAAAAACAATTCTAAGAAACAATCAACTAAGTAGATATTATAATCCTAAAAACATATGCACTAAACTCAGGCACATCCAAGTTCATAAAAAGTGTATTGCTGGACTTAAAGACACAGATTAACTCCAGCTCAGTAAGAGCAGCTGATTTTAATACAGTACTTAATCCTAGAGCAGGTTATTAGGACAAAAAATAAAAATAGAAACATTATAATTGAATGACACTATGTAGGGCTAGAGAGATCTCTCAGTAGTTAGTAGAGCTTGCTATTTTCCCAGAGGACCTATTCAGTTCCCAGTACATGCAAGGTGGCTGACAAACTTCTGTAACTCTAGTTCCAAGGGATCTGATGCCCTCTTCTGGCCCTGGCAGATACCAAGCATGCATATCGTGCTATACATAATGCAGGTAAAATACTCATAGATTTATAAACAAAATATCTTTAAATGGAACATCAAATGAGTACATCAAGTAGATACAAAAGGTATCTACAGAATACTTCATTGAAACACAAAAAAATATACATTCTAGTCAGAAGCCTACCAAAGTTCCTTTAAAATAGAACACATTTTGGAACTTAAAACAAACCTTAAAAAGTATAGAAGAGCTATCTACTACAATGTAATAAAACTGAAAACCAACAACAAACATATGAAGATTAAACAACTCAGTATTAAATGATGAATGGGCAAAAAAAAGAAGTCAGGAAACACACAAACAAACAGTCCTGGAATTAAAAGAAGATTAAAACAATAAAATTCCTGGGAAACATTAAAAATACCCTTCAGAGGGAAATTAATAGCTGTAAGCACTACACTAAAAATAAGAGACACAGTAAGTAATGCAACTGAAGATTTTAAAGAACAAAGAACAAACCAAACTCAAATCCAGTAGATAGCAAGAAGTAATAAAAACTAAACAAGACATTAATGAAATAGGAACACAGCTAATAATACAATCAATGAACCTAGGAGGTGGTTCTTTGGGAAGATTAAAAAAAGATGGACAGATCCTTGGCCAAAAAGAATCAGAGATGAACAGGGAAACATTACCATAGACACCAGAGAAATCCAGAGTACTATAAGCAAATACTTTAAAATCCTAGACCTATACTCCATTAAGTTAGAAAATCTAAAAGAATGAACAAGTTTCTAGAATCATCTTAACCATCCAAAGCACCAAAAAGGAGGCCAGCAATCCACACAGACCCACAACAAATGAGGTCAAATAGGGAGAGAAGCTTCTGAATAGGCTAAGCAGTCTGCTACGGCCAGGCTTGAAGAATTTTTATTTTTTTTTGAGATTGTAATGTAATTACAGCATTTCTTCCCTCCCTTTCCTCCCATCAAACCCTCCCTTATAACTCTCCTCATTCTTCTTCAGATTCATGGCCTCCTTTTATTTATTTATTTTTACTGTTATTGCATGTATATATGTATATTCATACATATAACCTGTTTAGTCCTTATAATGTTACTTGTATGTTTGTTTTCTGGGCTGACTTTTAGCACCAGGCAACCAACTGGTGTGTTCTTCAATGGGGAAGACCACCTTTCCCAGCTTTCCTCAGTTTCCTACAGGTCCAACAGCTGCTCTTTAAAAGGACTTAAGACTGGCCCCACAAGAGGGAAATCATGCCTGGTACCAGAAATCCAGCTAACTATTCAATGCTAGTGAAGTCATGGTATTGGAGGAGAATCTATGGTGATATTTTATTTGTACTGAAATGTGATTTGTATGTTAATAAATAAAGTTGCCTGGGGGTCTGAGCTAATAGCAAGCCACAGCAAGAGCCGGACAGTGGTGGCGCACACCTTTAATCCAGATCACATGTCAGGCAGATCTCTGTGTGTTGAAGGATACAGCCAGTATGGAGACACACGCCTTTAATCTCAATACCAACCATAGAAGACCTGGAGGTCTTATAGACAGGCAGTGATGAGGAGGTTATGTGGTTGGGTTTACAACCAGTGAGAAGGCAGAACAGAAAGTCAATAAAAGAATAGACACACAGAAAGTAGGCCTCTTTGCTGAGGGGAACCAGCAGCAGTGAGGGTAAGAAAAAGTTTTTAGCTCTTAGCTCTTGCTCTGACCTCTTGGGTTTTTAACTCTGCAATTGGCTCTGTGTTTCTTATTTAATAAGACTGTTCATCTACATTTAGTGCCCACATGGCAAGGATTCATTAAAAACTGCTCAGCTTGGCTGGCTCGGCTGGGCTTGGTGGCCTTGGAAGGCCTGGCTCCTTGCCTGGGCCTAGGTCGGCCTAGGCCCCAGGCCTGACTGACCCTACAAGCGGTTACCCGCAGCTGGAGCTACTTGCCTAAAGCCGGAGCTACTTGCTTAAAGCTGGTGCTACGAAAAACTCAGGCCTGCTGGAGCTACTGCTAATCGCAATAGCTACACGCAACTGCAGATAGAGCTGCTTGAGGCCAAAATACCAACACACATGGTCGGAGCTTAAGGAAGCCAGAGCCCAGGCTCAACTAGGCTCAAGCTGGATCATGTGGCTGGATTTAAGCTTTTAGCCAGAACTCCTGGCTATGCTTTCTTGCTTTCTTTCTCTCTCCTTTCTCTCTCCTCTCTCTCTCCCTCTCTCTCTCTCTCTCCCTCTCTCTCTCTCTCTCTCTCTCTCTCTCTCTCTCTCTCTCTCTCTCTCTCTCTGGATTCATACCTTGGACGCTAGGTAGCTATTTTGAAAATTCCCTTGGATTTCTACTGTTCTGCACAGACTTGGTAAGTCAGTTAAGATATCAGATATTTTAAAGGGAAAAAGTATTTAAAAGAGAAAAAAAATTTCCACATTAAAAAAAAAATGTGTTTTATGTGTACAATGGAACAAAACTGGTCTTTGTTTGATAAAATTTTAGGCAGTCTGAAAATGGAACAACTATATGAGAAGATTAATGTTGATGGGATTATGCACATTATTACTTTCCTTATCTTTATTTTACTATTTAAAAAAGATAGTCAATTTAAGTGCCAGGATAAAAGCTTTAGAAAAACCTGTTAAACCTGTTAAAATGAATTATAGAGAAATTCAGATTCAGAAAGAAGAAATTAACAGTGAAGTTGTTTCAGGATTGGATTATAAGATTACAGAAAGACAGCCTGTTTTCACACAATCACTCTTAATTTATCCAGTAACCGTACAGTAGCTACCTGGTCAAGTGAATGCACAAAGTATTTGGACTACAGTTGAAATGTTAGATTTACAAAGGTTTAAGGAGGCAATAGTATCATATGGCATGCATTCCACATATGTAAAGCAAATATTAACCACCTGGTCAACTTATAATAAGATTATACCACAGGACTAGCTGGTAAATGTTGTTCTGGAACCCGGGGCACAGCTACAGTGGAAAATGCGGTTCAAAGAGGAAGCTAAAAACATAGAAAATCAATGGAGGGATAAAGGTATACAAATCTTCCAGGATCAGGTTGTTGAAGAAGGCCAATATGCTGTAATACAAACACAATGTTTATATGATATCCAAACCCTAGTTCTATGTTGAATGGCAGCCTTGAATGCATGGGACAGAGTTGAGGAACCAGGAAAGAAAACTGAGTCATTTACAGAGGTTATACAGGGCCCAAAAGAATCTTTCGCAGATTTCTTACAAAGACTGACTTCAGCAGTAAAGAGAATGGTCCCAAATTCAGAAACTAGCTAGATAATAATCGAATCTTTGGCTTTTGAGGATGTGAATGCAGCATGCAAGAGAATAATCAGGCTGTTAAAGGCAAGATCTGCACCCTTGGAAGATTGGATTAGAGACACGTTTAATGAGGAGACTCATGACCATGATGATATGTGGATAGGAGAAGCAATTTCAAGAGGTTTGAGGAATGTCAAATGTTTTAGATGTGGAAAGCAAGGACATTTGAAAAGGAACTGTAAACAGGGCATTCCTAGAAACAATGTTTCTTCAAGGAACAATGGCAACAGAATGCCCCTTCCTTCTGGAGTATGCAGAAGGTGTGGTAAGGGAAAACACTGGACCAACGAATATAGATCAACAAGGGACAGGTAAAATAATACTTTGCCTTGGTCTTTGTTAAACTTTTTTGGTAAACTTCTATAAGTAAACAAAGACCAAAATTAATAATAAAAATAAATGGTGTTTTGTTGTCTGGTCTGGTAGACACAGGTGCTGACATGACCATAATTGCACCAGAATTTTGGCATCCAACTTGGCCTCTTCAGGAAGTAATCGTTCAATTGTTAGGAATTGGAACATTATCTCAAGTGCAAGATGGCTTGAATATATAGGTCCAGAAGCTTAGAGAGGAAAATTAAAACCATATGTGGGTAACATAGCTATGAACCTGTGGGGTCAAGACCTGTTGCAATAATGGAATACTCAGATAAACATCCCTCCAACCTCAGAAACAAATCATAAACTAGCACATGTTTCTGAGAGAAAGATTAGAAGTTATTATTCTAATGAGTGGTCACCAGCCATCCATATTATACAAGAACAGGGCACAACAACTGATGATCTTCCAAAGACAACAACAGCTCTACCTTTAAAACTGTTAACAGACAAGCCTGTATGGGTTCATCAAAGGCCTTTAACAACAGAGAAACTCCAGGCTTTAGAACAGCTGGTAGAAGAACAGTTAAATGCCCAGCATATTGAAGAATCAACCAGCCCTTGGAATTCTCCTTTATTTGTTATTAAAAAGACATCTGGTAAATGGAGAATGGTAACAGACCTTAGAGCAATTAACAAAGTAATTCGGCCAATGGGCTCTCTACAATCTGGAATTCCTTTGCCTACTCTGTTACCAAAAGGATGGCCTCTCATAGTTCAAAGACTATTTCTTTTCAATACCCTTACAAGAAAAAGACAGAGAAAGATTTGCCTTCATGGTGCCTACTTACAATAATTCTCAACCAGTTAAGAGATTTCAATGGAGGGTCCTCCCACAGGGAATGTTGAATAGCCCAACCCTGTGCCAATATTTTGTACCACAACCATTGGAAGTGATATGTAAAAAATTTCCTAAATCTATAATTTATCATTAAATGGATGAAATTTTACTAGCTGACTCAAATGCAGATACTTTAGAAAGAATGTTTGAAGAAGTAAAGAAAATTTTGCCTTGCTGGGGATTACAAATTGCTTCTGAAAAGATACAAAGAGGAGATTCTATTAATTATTTAGGATATAAAATAGCTCTACAAAAAAATTAGACCCCAAAAGGTGCAAATTAGGAGAGATTGACTACAGATTCTTAATGACTTTCAAATATTATTTGGAGACATTTCTCATCTACAAACTATTGTTGGGGTAAAAAAATGATGAACTGAATAATTTGTTCAGAACCTTAGAAGGTGACAAGGACTTAAACAGTCCAACAGAATTATCACCTGAAGCTGAGAAAGAATTGGCCTTGGTAGAAAAGGAAGTACATGAAGGACACGTGGATCGTATCAATCCAAAGCTGGATTGCATTTTGGTTATTTTACCTTTTAGACATTTTCCTATAGGAATATATATTTTTTCTTTTTCTTTTCCTTCCTTCCTTCCTTCCTTTCTTTCTTTGTGTAGCTTTGCGCCTTTCCTGGAACTCACTTGGTAGACCAGGCTGGCCTCAAACTCACAGGAATCTGCCTGGCTCTGTCTCCCGAGTGCTGGGATTAAAGGCTTGCACCACCACCACCCAGCTCCTAATAATTAATAGTAATGCAGAGGGGAGATATTATATTGGAATGGATATTTTTACCAAATAAACCAAATAAAAAATTAAAAACTTATGCGGAAAAAAATCTCTGAATTTTCAAAGGAAAATTGAGGCTTTGTCAATTAGCAGGAATAGACCCAGCAGAAATTGTCATACCTTTAACTAAGGAGGACATTGAAAAATTATGGACAGACAGTGAACCTTGGTAAAGAGCTTGCAGCATTTTTTTGGGAGAAATAAACAGCAAATATCCCAAAAGCGATAGAACTGATCTTATAAAGAGAGCTGATTGGATCTTGCCTTGAATTGTACATGAAAAACCCATATCTGGAGTTTGTACATTTTATACAGATGCAAACAAACAAGGAAAGGCCGGTTAAAAATCAGAAAATTTAAGTAAAGTGGTTCAAAATTCTTATAATGCAGTTCAAAAATTGGAATTGTATCCTATTCTGTTGGTATCAATGGATTTTCAGAACCTCTCAACATTGTTACTGACTCTCAGTATGCTGAAAGAGTGGTATTACATATTGAGACTGCAAATTTATCCCTGATGCATCAGAGTTAACTTCACTATTTATTCAGTTACAAGATACAATCAGGAAAAGGAGTCATCCTTTATATATAAGTCACATCTGATCCCATACTGGTCTGCCAGGCCCTCTAGTCCAAGGTAATGATGAGATTAATAAATTATAGATAGGAAAAGTGCTGGAGGCCTCAGAATTTCATAAAAAATTCATGTCAATAGTAAAGGTTAAAAAAAGGATTTTTCCATAACCTGGCAACAAGCCAAGGAAATTGTAAGGAAATGTCCTACTTGTTCCTTTTTACAATCAGGCATCATTACCAGCAGGATGTAACCCAAAGGGTACTCAGAGGAATGAAATCTGGCAGATGGATGTATTTCACTTTGCAAAATTTGGAAAATTGAAATATGTACACCATATCATTGATACTTATTCAGGATTTCAATGGGCAACTGCTTTGAGTTCTGAAAAACTGAAATTCTGTAATCACTCATTTGCTAGAAGTTATGGCCATCATGGGTATACCTGCACAAATTAAAACTGACAATGCTCCAGCATATGTCTCTGTTAAAATGAAATAGTTTTTTGTTTATTACAATATAAAGCATATTACAGGTATACCACATAATCCTACAGGCCAAGCAGATGTAGAAAGTTCAAACAGAACTCTAAAGGATACGCCAAATAAACAGAAAGGGGTAACAAAACCCCCAGAAATAGACTGCACAATGTCCTATTAACTTTGAATTTTCTCAATGCTAACAAGAAAGGAACAAGAGCTGCAGAGAGACATTGGATAATAGAAAAAAACTATAGAATTAAATCAGCCTATATACTTTAAGGATGTGCTGACCTCAGAATGGAAACCAGGATAGGTGTTACGTTGGGGATGATTTGAACAAGAGAGACCTCTTAATTAGAAGAGGTGATAGTTCATCAACAAGCATGACCATCCAATTTTAAACTAACTTATACCATTAACACATGCCTTTTCATTTAATCAGGTAATAACTTGCCAAAAGGGAACCTCCCCAAAATTAGTCTTAGGGAAAGGTTTTTGTTTTTGTCTTTTAGGAGAATGAAGGCTAAGGAATCTGAAGAACACTGGACAAATGAGACAACTGAAGAAAAATGACAAATCATGTATCCCAGGAAACAGAGTAAAATGGTCTAATGGTATATCATCTATAAAATTTTATGTCTTCCTAAATGTTTGTTTCTGCTCTTCTCTAAAGAAATTTAACAATATTGGTCTTCTTGTAGTCCCAGTTCAATTAAAATTTAAAGCTGACTTTGGAGTTGGAGAATGGCTCGCTCCTTCATTAAACTCAAGCATGTTGTTAAAAGGAAAATGCAAACTCCCTGTATCATGCCAGAAGAAACAGCCATCTTCTGATATGGGACAGGAGAAAAACCAAATTAATTAAGGGACTATTCTATTACTGCTAATCTCAATTCTTTGACTCTATTCTGATTCTTTAAACTTTTCTTAAAGTATGAATTTTACATCAAATTTACAAGATTAATGTGTATATATATATATATATATATATATATATATATAATTTGTTAAGATATTAATGGTCATATAGAGTACTAACTAATTCTAGAAAAAAAGGCTTCAATTAGCTGCCTATACATGTCTCTGTGTTCGAGTCTCTTAGCAGTTTTCTGTATGAAATCACGGCCAGGCCTAACATCAACTGAAGTCTCTAGGAAGAAGATGGGGCCCCACAACAATAATAATTCCATGTGGACAATAATAATATCACTAAGCTGACAAAAATCATCTATAGATCAATTTTGGACTACAAACTGCTCAGAGCAATTTTGAGATGGCTAGATGAGATGAGCCAGTTTCAAAGACTACTTGTATAAGGACTTGAGATAAGCCCTGAACTTTGGCATTATGTTCAAACTGGACAACAAAGGATATAGCTACCTTTCCTAGAATTTGACAATTAACCCAAAGTTTTTCTTTTCAGAATAAAGATATCTTCGCCCATACCATCAGGAAGCAACTTTAAGAATGCGACACCCACATTCCCAAAGAGGTGGTGTGGGGCGGGTGATTTTTTGGTCTTTTAATAGGTTTTGGGTCTTGGATAATTTTCATTGTTTAGGAGGGTTGGTTACAAGTTGTTGTTAAGGGTTAGGAAAAGGGCTAGGCAAAGGAGATTAGATTTAAGGTGCTTGTTTAAAAAAAAAAAAGAAGAAACAGACAATTACTAGTTTTAAATACTTTACATTGGATTGGATTTTTTATATTGTATATAAATTGTATATATTGAGATTGATAGTGTTAGAAAATGCCATACATAGAATACTAATCTTGTTCAAGATATTGTACTTATACCATTCATTTAACAATGTAATGCAATTTGCTGATCCTTGAATGTTATTATTACCAACTATTAGGATATAAAGAAATGAAAGTTAGTAGTTAGACATTACAATAGAACTTGTAGTCATATTAGGTATGTTTTCAAGATTGAGAGGATATATTTTAGATAGACAAGTCATCTTCAAACCCTTCAGAGATCTATAGAATATGGCATTTGAAATACTTTAATAACTTTGAAAAATTTTCTTTTTTGTTATGACTATGAGACATGTCATCTCCTGGCAGTACCAATCTACTTCAGAGAAAATATGGGCATTGAAGAAATTGCATATGGAGTTAACTTTCATTGTGGCAAAAGTTAGCCACTGAACAACAAAGTATCCTCGAATCAAATGCTGACAAACAGGGCAGACAGGACATGAAACAAAGGACTACCGATTCTTGCCAAAACAAGTGTGGTTGTGGCTTTAACAAAAGGCAGCCAAGACAATATGGTACCATCCCTGAAGTGGCCTTTGCAATCCGGAAAAGGTACAGTGCCCTTTCCTTCAAAGGCAGCTGAACAGGCAGTGGACCGATGGCTTCTGATGTTCAGTGGAACAGCAGCTGAAACAGTTATTCTTGAAGAGTAATTAGCTCACTCCTCTCAATAGTAGACTGGCATTTAATAGTGGGATGTGGAGAACAATGGGATGCCGAGATGAAGACAGACAGAGAGAGAGAGAGAGAGAGAGAGAGAGAGACAGACAGACAGACAGACAGACAGACACACACACACACACACACACACACACACACACACACACACACCCAAGAAGAATGGACAGCTGAATTAAAAAAACAACAATGTCCAGAATCATTTAAAATCCTGAATCATGACATGACACTAGTGGAATTCAGATGTTTCTGGTACATGGACTGCTCTCACCAAATGTGGGGTCAAACTGTTGACCTTGTGTACATCCTACTTCCCAAATGAGTCTGTCAGATATGCTAAGCCTATAGGCTGAAGATGATGCCCCAACACTTCGGAGAAACCTCAGGTGACTGTCTGTTTCTGTTAACTTACAATATATATATTTTGGAAGCTGCTTGTGTGCACTTCCTGTTTTTATTTTGTTAGGTAATATTTCCTTCTTGGGTCTCTGAGGGAGTTGAAGATTAGATAGTTTCAGTTAAAGTTTAGATAGTTATAGTTTTCCTTGTTAATAATTTTAGAAAAGAAACTCACTAAAGTGTAAGTGTATAAATTTGAAAGACATTATAAGATAGTTCTGTTAGTAAGATAAGTTAGGATAGAAAGTGAATCAGGTACATTTTGGACTTACCAAAATAGGATAGATAATGGAATTATTTTCTCTGAATTTGTCAAATGCAAATGAACTAGACATTGTTTAGGTATTTATTGCTTGTATATATGGTATATAGTTATTGTACTTTTATATACAGTTTTTCTTATATTAGTTATAACTTTTTCTTTTTTCTTTTTTATTAAAATAGAAAAGGGGAAATATGGTGATATTTTATTTGTACTGAAATGTGATTTTATTTGTATGTTAATAAATAAAGTTGCCTGGGGGTCTGAGCTAATAGCAAGTCACAGCAAGAGCCGGGTGGTGCTGGCGTACACCTTTAATCCAGATCACATGACAGGCAGATCTCTGTGTGTTGAAGGATACAGTCAGCATGGAGACACACACCTTTAATCTCAATACCAACCATAGAAGACCTGGAGGTCTTATAGACAGGCAGTGTTGAGGAGGTCATGTGGTTGGGTTTACAACCAGTGAGAAGGCAGAACAGAAAGTCAATAAAAGAACAGACACACAGAAAGTAGGCCTCTTGCTGAGGGGAAGGACAGCAGCAGCAGTAGGATAAGAAAGGGTTTTTAGCTCTTAGCTATTGCCCTGACCTCTTAGGTTTCTAACTCTGCAACTGGCTCTGTGTTTCTTATTTAATAAGACTGTTCATCTACAAGAATCTGTAACTCTAATTTACTAAAGCAGCATAATCCCTAGCAACAATCTATGAACAGTTGTCCTTATACCCATACATAAGTGTCGTCTTCACTCCTCATCAAGGAAACTTCCCTTTGCTGTAGCCGAAGACCACTAAAGAGAACCACAACCAATGAAAATGCAGAGCTGTAGAGCCTAGTCCCAAAGGATACATCTATAAAACACTCTGCACCTAAGGCTCAGGGAATATTATAGAAGAGGGGATGGAAAGAGTGTAAAAGCCAGAGGATCAGAAGTCTTCCGTAAGATTGTGTATCCAACTACCATCAGGAGCTACATCCAGAAAAGTCTCACCAACATCAAAGTCTGAGTTACACTCCAACATGAACTGAAGAAAGATGACACCAATGGACATACCAAACCGGATGAGGACAAGCTCACAAGGTCTCAACCCTATGCCAAAAACTATTTGCAACTGAAGAAAGCTGGAAGCAGGAGAGGTGGTCTTCCCCAGGGAAGAGCACACCAAGTTTGGTTGCTTTGTGCCAAACTGTCATCCCTGAAATTCCTTCTTGTTATACTTGCTTTCTGTTAGTTACTTTTTGGTTGCTGTGATAAAACACCATGAACAAGGCAACTTATAGAATAAAGAGTTTATTCTGGTTTATGGTTCCAGAGGATTAAAGTCTATAATGATGGAGATGTCATGACCACAGGCAGCAGGCATGTCACCAGGAGCAGGAATCTGAGATTTTACAGCTTGAACTGTAAGCATGAGAGAGCAAACTGGAGAGATCTTTAAATTCTCAAAACCTATCTCCAGTGGCACATGTCCTCCATCAAGTTTCAACTCCTAAACCTTCCCAAAGCAAATGCAGAACAAGTATTCAAATATATGAGGCTACTGGGGACATTCTCAAACTATCACATGTTTGAAGCACTTGTTATAGCACTGTGAGAATAGAAGGAAGTTGAAGGGATACAAGCAATAAAAGAGGTCAATTTATTCCTATTTACAGATGATTTATTCCTATTTACAGATATTATACATAAGAAATCCCAAAAATTTCAACAGAAAACTTCTAGAAATGATCAACATTTTAAAGTGGCAATAATTGAAATACTATGATTTCCAATAGTCTCAAAATATCTAGAAATAAATCTAACCAAGGAGTAGAAAGACCTTTACAAGAAAAAGTCAAATCCCTGAAGAAAGACATTGAGGAAGACACTACAAGATGGAAAGACATCCTATGTTAATGACTAGGTAAAATTACTATTGTGAAAATGACTATTCTACTAAAATAATTTACAGATTCAATGCAACAAAAATCTCCATGACACTCTTAACAGAAATAGAAAAATATTCTAAAATTCATATGGAATCACTAAAGAGGCCAGATAGCCAAAGCAATCCTAAGCAAAAAGAATAGTGTTTAGAATTACCATAGCAGAGTCCAAGCTGCATTTCAGAGATATGGTAATAAAGACAGCATGGTATTGGCACAAAACAGACATGTAGATAAATGGAACAGAATATAAGACCCAAGCATGTAATCACAGCCATCACACTGACCAAGATGCCAAACATATACATTGGGGAAAAGATGGCATCTTTCACAAAGGGTGCTGGGAAAACAGGATGTCCACATGTAGAAGGATGACATTAGAACAATATGTACAAAAATTAACTCCAAATGTAAATGACTTTAATGTGAACCCAAGACACTGAAACTACTAAGAGAAAGCATAAACAATACCCTGTAAGATATAGGTTTAAGGAAAGAAATTCTGAATAGGACTCCATTCACTCAGGAATTCAGTGTAACAAAGCACAAATATGGTCTCATCAAAGTAAAAAGCTAAGGAACAGTCAAGTTTCCTGAGGAGGATGCTCAGAGAGTGGGAGAGAATCTTTACCAGCTGTTCATCTGAAAGAGATGTATACAGAATATACAAAGAACTCAAAAGAACAAAACAGTCAAGGAAAAAGAGTGACCCAATTAAAAACAGATCTGAATAAAGAGTTCTCAAAAGGGGCTGATATCTCAAAAAGGGTCTGATAAAGACATCCAAACTTTCTCACTTTCTACACACTTTGGATCTCTGTATGAATTACCATGTACTGCAAGAAGCAGCTTCTCTGATGCTATATTGGATATAGCAATATATCACTAGGAGTCACTTTATTGCTATGTTTCTTTAGCAGGATAATAGTAGTAAGTTTTCCTCTAGGGTCTGTGAACTACCTACATTCAGGATTTTAGCCACTTTAGCAGTGTCACATATGGGTTTCTTCTCATGCAGTAGGCTTAAATCCAATGTTAAAAAGGACCTGGCTACTCCTATACCATCTGTGTCCCACTGTGCCTGATAGCTTCCAGGCATGCCATTGTTGTGGGCCACAGGATTTGCAGTTTGGGCTATATTGATGACTACTTTTCTTCTTTAGTAGCATGCAAAGTACCTTCCAGCACCATGAAAGTTATTCAATACTGGTGAAACTTCTAGCTGGGCACCAGCTCCATTTCTCCATGCTCGATGACATGAGTAAGTTGGTGTCTTTATCAAAACCCTCCCCTCAAGGCTCAAGGATCTGTGTGGAAGAGGAGGAGGAAAGACTGTAAGAGACAAACGTGGTGGATGACTTGAAAGAAACAGCATCTTACACACACACACACACACACACACACACACACACACACACACTCACAGAGACTATGACAGCATGCAGAAAACTGCACAAGTTCAACCCAGACAAAGTCTCAGATCTGGAAAGAGGAAGTGGACACAAAATCCCACCCCTAACCAAGAAGCCACTTGCAATTAATATCTGCTGAGAAAGAGAAAAATCAACTTTCTCCAAATGGAGTGTCAATGGGAATATCAACCATACTCCAGGGTAAGCCCCATGCCCAGAAGTAGTTGGTCAACACAAAGTGGACTCCAATTTTTTTGGCTGTTTCCCCCCCCCCCCATTTGTTTTATTTTTTTCTTTTCTTCTGTAAGAGAAAGTGAACATAAAGTTGAAGGGTAGGGTGGCAGTGAGGATCTGAGAGGAGTAGGGGAGAGGTGAGAATATGAAATATATTGCATGAAACCTTTTACATTAAAAACAGGGTTCAGCACCATTAATGATTAGGGAAACACAAACTAAAACTACTTTGAGACTCCATCTTACCCAGTCAGAATAGCGATGGCAAGGAAAACCACCACCATCAAATGTCGGCAAAGATATGGGGAAAGAAACCCTCCTTTATTGTTGGCTGGACTGCAAACGGGTGAAGTACTCTGGGAATAAGTATGGAGAATTCGAAAAAAGTTAAAAATAAATCCACCTCATGACAGAGCTACACTACTCTTCAGCACATGCTCAAGGAGTCAACACCCTACTCCACAGATATTTGCCCCACAGATATTTGCTCCGCCATGTTCATTGGTTCTCTATTCACAATAGCTAGGAGATGGAAACAATCTAAATGACTTTCAACTGATGAACGGATAATGAAAAACGCAGTATGTATACACACTATTCAGCTGCAGATAAAAACTGAAGTCATGAAATCTGCAGGCAAATGACAGACTAGAAAATATTATACCTAGTTGGGTAACTGAGACCCAGAAAAACCAACACTGTATTTTCATATTTACAGGTCCCCGTTTTCAATCTTTAGATATGAGTCTATAACTTGGGAGTAACCACAGAAACCAGGAAAATACAGAGGGACCACTATATATGTGTGTGTGTATGTGAGTGTGTGTATCTTATCTATGTATAGTGTGTGTGTGTGTGTGAGTGTGTGTGTGTGTGTGTGTGTGTGTGTGTGTGTGTGAGAGAGAGAGAGAGAGAGAGAGAGAGAGAGAGAGAGAGAGAGAGAGAGAGAGGGGGGGGGGGGGGAGAGGGAGAGTGTGAGAGGGAGGAGCTCCAGAGAGGGGATAGAAGGGTACAGGTGCTAGGGAGAAGAAAATGAGAAAAACCGGCAGTGGTTAATTTAAGCGGAGAGGTGAGTGAGAGCAACAGTGAGGAAGCAGCAAGGAAGAGCATCGAAGAACACTACAGGTGACTGAAGAAAGTCTACAGGGAAACAATCTCTGATTATTTAAAATATAGATATACTATACATAGTAGGACATGTGTATACATGTATAAATAATCTAAGTGAAGCCACATTGCAGAGGGAGATAACGCTCCTTCCAAGAGTCAGACTATCTAGCAGAAGCCCCAGTGCCAGGCATGGGAATTTTATGAGTTGCTGACCAGGGAAGTCCAAGAGACTCCCAAACAATACACGCTGTTGCCATTGGCTTGGTTGCCTCCCAGAACTTGATGGTACGATCACTGCTGAAGATGCTACACACCCTGGACAGAGGACTTGGATTGGAGGAATCCAGCTGTAACTGATCTGGAAAGAGTTACAGAAGCTGCCAAGAAAGAAAAACCAACCAATTACTTAGCTATAATGCCTATGAACTACAACAATGAGCAGATGTCAAGATACACCCAAAGGTCCAACACTGGTACTTCTATGTTGGGATACTCAGCAGCTACCCAATTAGACTTGAGGCCTGCTCAACAGGAGGGAATTCATATCTGCTACTGTAAACCGAGTCAACTACCCATACTGATGATACCATGGATCCTAGAGGAGAACATACTACTGTCACATTTTTGTTTTTTAATTTAATTTTTCCTATTTAAATTTTTTTCATTTTACATACCAACCACAGTCCCCACTCCCTCCCACCTCTCCCTTACCCCATACCCCATCCACTCCTCAGAGAGTGTAAGGCTTCCCATGGGGAGTCAACAAAGTCTTACTGCCACTTTCCTAAACTAGTATAATTCTCAAATGTATTCTAATGACCTATTCTTATACCCACAGGTAGTGTGGTTCTCATCTCTCATCAAAGAAGCTTCTTTTGGCAGACGATGGAAACCATTCATTACAGAAACTCGTAAGTGGTTAAAATTCAGAGAACAACTGATCATGGGGTTCTATCCCCAGTTGATGCATCCACAAAACAATTGCTATACCCAAGGCTTAGGAAACATTGCTAAAGAGGGGTGGAACAACTGTAAGATCCAGAGGACCAGGACATCTCCTGAGAGATGGAGTCTTCTATACATGACAGAGAGCTGCACTCATGAAGTCTTATTAATATGGCTGCCTAAAGAAGACTTGTAAAAAGTCAACAAATGGCAGCTGACAGGCCAACAATGGATGGAGGAAATCTCATAAGGCTTCTACTAGATGTAGAGCTACATTTAGTGGAGAGAGGGAGGATCAGTCTTCTCAAGGAATGAGACCTCTGACAGTTTATCCAATCCCAAAAGCTCAGTCCTAAAGACAGACACAAATGAACAACACTAAATAGACTCAGCAGTGTATTTATATACATACACGTATATATGTTCATAACAGCAATAATAAAGGATAAGAGGTCATGAATTTTAGAGGGAGTGGGAGAAGGCATGGACAGAGAGGGTGCAATGGAAATGAAATAAAGTATTCAAATATGAACTTCTCCAAAAATAAAATAAAAAATCGAAAATCAAAAATTACTAAAAATTTAATTTATTTTGTTTTTAGTTTATTGAAGCCCATTGGTAAGAATGGGTTATTTTGATTAGTAAAACGTATAATACAATCAAGGGATATTAGTGATAGCTACAATTTTAAATAATCTTCATTGGCTAATTTTTCCACATTTTTATGGCATTAAAACATTTCTGATAGCCAAAGATAACCATTTGTAAAGGAAAACAATTTTGTAAAAAACAGCTCATTTGGCAAATTTCTGCTATTAAGCCTATTGAGAAGCTTGGATAAGAAGAAAACCTTGTTCCAAAACTTAATGATTTATTATTAGCAGATTCATATTTTTGCTCAGAGATATAAACAATGTGCTAGAACTACATTGAACTTCAATTACACGAGAAAACTCTTTTTATTGGTGTTTTACCAACTAACTTGCCCCTGCAATACTGAAGGAAGGGTGGTGACAAATGTCAGGCAGATCTGCATATGCCTGTTGTATTGTTCATTATGGCATGAATGTGCTGTTTATTATGGCATAAATCTTGCTCAGCTAATTTGATGCACAATATTGGGTCCAAGCTTTTAAAAGGGCAAAGTGTAAGGTTAAAAACAAAACAAATTTCCAGTTTAAATATTTATATAGAAATTAGTGAGGAAGCTTTGTCAACAGTTTATGAAAATATAAGCTAGCAGCAAAGTTTATTTTTGCTTTATTATCTAATGTAGTTTAATTTATAGCACTGTTGAGTGTCCATTATTTTTACTAGTTAAAACAGTAACATTTAAAAAACCTGTATGCCCTGTCTAATGTTTGAAATACCTTCTCGACAAAGAATCTCCTGCTAACTGGATGTTCTTTCTGGTCCCATTATTTCTTGCATAGGTAGAAAAACCAAAAACAGTTTTATAAAAGTGCTTCACTCAAAGCAGTGCTGGGTATGTGTTCCACCTGGTGGAGCGGGCCTTAAGTCAAATCAGATGGTTGGATGGTTACTACCACAAACTTTGTGTCATCATTGCCCTAACACATTTTGCTGCTGGACAAAATACGCATTGTAGGTCAATTGTAGGCTTGTGGCTGGGTTGATGTTTACAGTTCTCCTTTGCTAGCATGAAGAGCACTTGGCCTCTCCATGTTCAATAACTTGTGTGTGTGTTGTCTTTGCTAGTGGGTCTCTGATTCTTGTACCTTCTTTTAGGGCTCCTTTTTTTTTTCTTCCCCTGTTGGCTTGCCTTGTCCAACTTTGATGCAATGGCTTTTGTTTTATCTTATACTTTTTGTTAGGTTTTGTTGTTATCTCTTAGAAGCCTGTGTTTTCTCTAATGAGAAACAGAAAGGGAATGGATCTGGATAAGAGGAGGGGTGAGGGGAACTGGGAGATGTGAGTGGAAATCTGTAATCAGGACAGATTGCATGAGAGAAGAATCTATTTTCAATAAAAGGGGAAAAACAAAGAAAAAAAGTGGCTTCACAATTTTCGAACCAATCTTGTGTACACTTACTGAGGTTCGGTACCCATGGGATGGGTATCTGGTGAGAAGAAGGTAGGGATCAATAAATACATCTTCAAAAAATACAAGTGTTTCCAGTACAGGGTAAATCCTTATATACAGATACTAAAAACAGCTTTGGTCTCATGTATCTACAACACCTCAAACTTTAGTGTTGCTTGTGAACATGTATCTTCATTTAAAGAAGCAATTTGCTTCTATGCAGTTATTGTCTGATGATATTTATTAGGTGATGTTGCCTTTATTTACCCAAAGAGCATGTTACAATACAAACTACACAGAAAACTGACCTTCTCTCCAAACAAATCATCAAAACTGCATTTCTTGAAAACAGATGGAATGTTGACATCTGTTCTTATTACTTATATCATTACCAGAACCAGCAAGCCAGTACAATTCAGACATTTAAAAAATACCTTGTAAACTGGTAACATAAAACTAAGAGAGTAAATGAATATATCTATGAAAATTACATTGAATACAGTTTCCTATTCAAATTCCTTTTCCATACACACAAGCTAGATTTGAGCTCTTTTCTCAATTTCTATTGTACATTCTCTATACCTTGTAAAATACATTTATGAGCAATCCTTTGACTAAACTTTATTTATTCAAACTCATTATATGAGTTACTTGACCAGAGGCCACCAGAACTCCAGGTAGGCCAAATGCCCTGGGACCTTCCCTACCCTCTTGGTGCCCTCTCCACAATAATCTCAAATTCCCCAACCCCTCCGTATGGCCATGTCCCAGCCCCTAAGTCAGGCGGAAACCCCCTGCTCAACCAGAAGTCATTCTGGTGCTCCTCCAGACACTACCCCCAATCCTGCCTCCCTTCTTCATCGCTGGGTCTCAACTCACAGCTCAGGTGGAGACCTTTGTTCAACCAGAGGTCACACTGGCTGCTAGAAATCCAGATAGGCCACCTGCCAGTGGACCTCCCTCACTTTCTCGGTGCCCTCCTCCACAACATTTTCCCTAACCTTCCTCCCTTCCTCCTCACTGTATGCCAGACTTTGATGGAGATCCCCGGCTCAACTACAGGCCTCACCAGCCAGAAGAGCAGAGAGGAAACAGAAACCAAGAAACACAACACCTGTCCAACAAAGGCAAACCCAGAAATCAGCACCTAGGCCTATAATCACCCCAAACCCAGATGCCTACATACCAAAATAAGAACACAACCAACAATAGCCAAGGCACTATATCACCAGCAGAGCCCTGCTATCCTACTACAGCAAACCCCGAATAGTCTAACAGAGCTGAAGCACAAGAAAAAGATCTCAAAGCCAACTTTACGAGGATGATAAAGGTCCTAAAAGAGGAAATGAATAAATCCTTTAAAGAAATCAAGGAAAAGACAAACAAAAAATTGGAAGAAATGAATAAATTACATACAGAATCCCAAGAAAGCCAAGAAAAAACAGTTGAAGGAAATAAAACAGTTCAAGAAAATGGATATAGACACAATAAAGAAAACATAAACTGAGGGAATTCTGGAAATGAAAAATATAGGTAAACAAACAGGAACTACAAAGGCAAACTTCACCAACAGAATATAAGAGATGGAAGACAAAATCTCAGGCAATGAAAATACTATACAAGAAATAAGATATATCAGTTAAAAAATGTTAAATCTAAAAAAAATTCCTAACACAAAACATTCAGAAAATCTGGGATACCATGAAACAAAAAATAAAACATAAGAATAGTAGGAATAGAAGATGGAGAGGAATCCCAGCACAAGGCTGAGAAAACATTTTTAACAAAATCATAGAAGAAAATTTTCCTAACATAAAGCAGTACATGCTTATAAAGGCACATAGAACACCATGTAGACTGGACAAGATAAGAAATACCCTCAACACATAATAATCAAAATACTAAACATACAGAACAAAGGAAAAAATATTAGGAACTGCAAGGGGAAAAGGCCAAATAACACAAGGCAAGAAGATCTATTAGAATAATACCCAGCTTCTCAATTGAGACTCTAAAAGCCAGAAGGCCTGGACACATGTCTTGCAGACTCAAAGAGATCACAGATGCCAGCCCAGACTACAATACCCAGCAAAAGTTTCAATCGCTATAGATGGAGAAAACAAGATATTCCATGACAAAACCAGATTTAAATAATACCTATTCACAAACCTAGTACTATAGGAAGTACTAAAAGAAAAATTCCAAAGCAAGGAAATTAGCTGCACCCCTGCCCCCCAAAAAGGAAATAGATATCTCACACCAGCAAAACCCAAAGAAAGTAAACACACACACTGCTACCACCACCACCAAAACAAACAAACAAAATAACAGGAATTAACAATCACTGATCATTAATATCTCTTAATATCAATGGACTCAATTTGCCTATAAAAAGACACACGCTAACAGAAGCTAACAGAATGGATCCTTCTGCTACATACAAGAAACATTATCTCATAGTAAAGACTTGGGAAAAGATTTTCCAATCAAATGGACATGGTGTAGCTATCCTAATATCTAACAAAATAGACTTCAAACTAAAATTAGTCAAAAGAAATGAAAAAGAACATTTCACATTTATCACAGGAAAAAAATCCATCCAGATGAAGTCTCAATTCTGAACATTTTTGTCCCCAATATAAGGATCCACATTTGTAAAAGAAACATTAGTAAAGCTTAAATCATACGTCAAACCCTATACATTAGTAGTGGGAACCTTCAACATGCCACTCTCACCAATGGACTGGTCTGCCAGACAGAAACTTAACAGAGAAATAAGGGAACTAACAGATGTTATGACTCAAATACTTACCAGACATCTATAGAATGTTTCATCCAAACACAAAAGAATATACCTTCTTCTCAATACCCCATGGAACACTCTCTAAAATAGACCACATACTCAGTCACAAAGCAAATCTCAACAGATACAAAAAACAAAAAAACAAAAAAACAAAAAACCTGGAATAACCCCATGTATCCTATTGGATCACCATGGGATACTGTTAGAATTCAACAACAACACAAACTCATGGGAAATGAACAACTCTCAACTGAATTACCAATGGGTCAAGGAAGAAATAAAGAAAGAAATTAAAGACTTCCCAGAATTCAATGAAAGTGAATGCACAACATACCCAAACTTATGGGACATTATGAAAGCGGTGCTAAGAGGGAAGTTATTGCACTAAGTGCCTACAGAAAGAAATTAGAGAATTCTTACACTAATGGCTTAACAGCACACCTGAAAGCTCCAGAAAAAAAAGAAGCAAATTTACCCAGAAGGAGTAGATGGAAGAAAATAATCAAACTCAAGGCTGAAATCAGTAAAATAGAAACAAAGAGAACAATACAAAGAATCAACGAAACGAAGAGTTGGTTCTTTAAAAAAAAAAAAAAAAAATCAACAAGATAGACAAACTCTTATCCAAACTAACAAAAGGCAGAGAGAGAACATCCAATTTAACAAAATCAGAAATGAAAAGGGGGATATGATAATAGACACTGAGGAAATCCAGAGAATCATCAGGTCATACTTCAAAAACTTATACTCTACAAAATTGGAAAATCTAAGAGGTCAGATAAACTAATTAAATAGACCTTTTACCCCTAAAGAAATAGAAACAGTCATTAAAAGTATCCAAAGCAAAAAATAAAAACAAAACCAAAAGCCCAGGGCCAGAGAGTTTCAGTGCAGAATTCTACTAGAATTTCAAAGAAGAGCTAATACCAATACTCCTCAAATTGTTCCACACAATAGAAACAGAAGGAAGGTTGCCAAATTCTTTTTTATGAGGCTACAGTTAACCTGATACCCAAACCACACAAAGATGCAACAAAGAAAGAATTGATGCAAAAATACTCAATAAAATATTGGCAAACCAAAGACAAGAACACATTAAAAAAAAATCATCCACCATGACCAAGTAGGCTTCATACCACTATGGTGATAGTTTATCTGTGTTGAAATGTGATTTTATTTGTATGTTAATAAATAAAGTTGCCTGGGGATTAGTGTTAATAGCAAGCCATTTAGCAGAAGTCTGGCAGTGGTAGCACACTCCCTTAATCTGATCACATGACAGGCAGATCTCTGTGTGTTCAAGGATGCAGCCAGCATGGAGACACACACCTTTAATCTCAATACCAACCATAGAGACCTTGAGGTCTGTATAGAAAGGCAGTGATGAGGAGGTCATGTGGTTGGATTTACAACCAATAGAAGGAAGAATAGAAAGTCAATAAAAAGACAAACACACAGGAAGAAGGTCTCTTTCTGAGGGGAAGGACGACAGTCACAGAGAGGGGTAAGAAGGCAGTCTTGGTCTTAGCTCTTGGCTGCTGCTAAATCTCTGGGCTTTTAACTCTGCATTTGGCTCTGTGTTTCTTATTTAATAACACTGTTCATAATTACATCTACATACCACAGATGCAGGGATGGTTCAACATACAAAAATCTGTCAATGTAATCTACCATATAAACAAACTGAAAGAAAAAAACCCACATGATCATCTCATTAGATGCTGAAAAAGCCTTTGACAAAATCCAATACCCCTTCATGATAAAGGTCTTGGAGAGATCAGGAATATAAGGAACATACCTAAACACAATAAAAGCAATATACAGCAAGCCAACAGCCAACATCAAATTAAATGGAGAGAAACTCCAAGTGATTCCACTAAAATCAGGAACAAGACAAGGTTGTTTGCTCTCCCCATATTTATTCAATATAGTACTCAAAGTTCTAGCTAGAGCAATAAGACAACAAAAGGAGATCAAGGGGATACAAATTGGAAAGGAAGAAGTCAAACTTTCACTATTTGTAGATGATATGATAGTATACATAAGTGACCCCAAAAATTCAACCAGGGAACGCTTACAGCTGATAAACACCTTCAGTAATGTGGCAGGATTCAAGGTTAACTCAAAAAAAAAAAAATCAGTAGCCCTCCTACATACAAATGATAAATTGTCTGAGAAAGAAATCAGAGAAAAAACACCCTTTATAATAGCCACAAATAATATAAAATATCTTGAGGTAACTCTAACCAAAAAAGTGAAAGACCTGTATGAAAAGAACTTTAAGTCTTTAAAGAGAGAAATTGAAGAAGATATCAGAAAATGGAAAGCTCTCCCATGCTCATTTACATAATAAAAATGGCAATTTTACCAAAAGCAAACTATAGATTCAATGCAATCCCCATTTAAATCCCAATACAATTCTTCACAGACCTCAAAAGAACAATACTCAATTTCATCTAGATGTTTCAATTCTTAAAATCTATACCCCAAAGACATTAATAAAGCTTAAATCACAAACTGACATTCCCACGTTGATAGTGGGAGACTTCAATACCCCACTCTCATCTATGAACAGGTCATCCAGTCAAAAACTAAACAGAGAATACTGGAGATAACAGATGTTAAAAACCAAATGGACCTAACAGATATCTAAAGAACACTTCATCCAAACACAAAAAATTATACCTTCTTTTCAGCACCTCATGGAACATGCTCCAAAATTGACCATATACTTGGTCACAAAACAAGACTCAATAGATACAAGAAAACTGAAATAACCCTTGCATCCTACCAGAACAACAGAGATTAAAGCTGAATTTCAACAACAGAAACAACAGAAAGCCTACACACATGCAGTCTGAATACAGAACAAACCCAAACTTATGGATACAATGAAAGCAGTGCTAAGGGGAAAGTTCACTAAGTGCCTACATAAAAAAATTGGAGAGATCTCATACTAGGAACTTTACAGCACACCTGAAAGTTCTAGAACAAAAAGAAGCAAATTCACCAAGAAGGAGTAGGTGTCAGAAAATAATCAAACTCAGGGCTGAAATCAATAAAACAGAAACAAAGAGAATACAAACAATTAATGAGACAAATAATTGGTTCTTTGAGAAAACTCAATGAGATAAACAATTCATATCCAAACTAACAATAAGACACAGAGAGAATATCCAAGTTAACAAAATCAAAAACGAAAAGGGGGACATAACTACAGACAATGAGGACATCCAAAGAATCATTATGCCATACTTTAAAAATCTGCACTCCAAAAACTGGAAAATCTAAAAGCTATAACCCATAAGTAAATACAAGCAACCCGTAAGTAAATACAAGCAGTCATTAAAAGTCTCCCAACCAAACAAAAGGTTAAGATGATTTTAGTGGAGAATTCTACCAGACTTTCAAAGAAGACCTAATACCAGTACTCCTCAAAGTATTACACAAGATAGAAACAAGAAGGAGCACTGCCAAATTCATTTTATGAGGCACAGTCACCCTGACACCCAAACCACACAAAGATTCAACAAAAAAAGAAAATTACAGACCAATTTCTCTTATGAACAAAGACGCAAAAATATTCAATAAAATATACACAAAGCGAATCAAAGAACACATCTAAAAGATCATTCATCATGACAAGTAGGTTTCATCTTAGAGATGCAGAGATGGTTCATCATATGAAATCAGTCAATGTAATCCACCATACTGTTGTGGGATATTTTGATCACATTCTGATGCTACCTAGACTGACAATAAAGTTTGTTTTGAATCAGTGGGCAGAGCTAGCTACTAGCTGACCAAAATTAGCCATAGAGTTTTTGGAGGACCAGGGACAGATAGAGAGACACATGAAGTAGTAGGGTGGGGCTTTGAGAGAGTCTCTACCCTTTTTGGATAGAGGAGAGAGAGTAGCCCACTGGTTGCTTCTTTGCCACTTTTCTGATCCTTTAGGTTCTTACCCCAATATCTGATTCCAAAGTTTTTATTGACAAAGAAATGAAAGAATTAGATAAACACTTCACCATATACATAAACTGAAAGAAAAAACAAACATGTGGTAATATCATTAGATATGACAAAATCCAATACCACTTCATGATAAAAGTCTTGGAGATAATAGGGATACAAGGAACATATCTAAACACAATTAAGGCAATTTACAACAAGCCTATAGTTCACATCAAATTAAATGGAGAGAAACTCAAAGTAATTCCATTATAATCAGGAACAAGACATGGCTGTTTGTCCACTCTCTACATATCTATTCAATGTATTACTTGAAGTCCTACCTAGAGCAATAAGACAACTGAAGGAGATCAAGAGGATACAAACTAGAAAGGACTACGTCAAAGTTTTGTTATTTGCAGATGATATGACAGTATATATAAGTGGCCACAAAAATTTTACCAGGGAACTCCAGCAGCTGATTGAGTTGATATTGTGTACCCCAATATATTGTGCATCCTAATAAAGTTATCTGGGGTTAGAGAACGGAACAGCCACTAAATATAGAGGCCAGAAAATGGTGGCACACACACCTTTAATCTTGGCATTCCAAAGGCAGAGATCGTCCAGATCTCTGTGAGTTCAAGGTCACACTGGAAACAGCCAGGCATGGTGACTCACACCTTTAATCCCAGGAAGGATGGCTGGAAGCAGAAAGGTATATAAGGAGTGAGGACCAGGAACTAGGCCTGGTTAAACTTTTAGGCTTTTGAGCAGCAGTTCAGCTGAAACCCATTTGGATGAGGACGCAGAGGCTTCCAGTCTGAGGAAAGAGGATCAGCTGAGGAACTGTTGAGGTGAGGTATCTGTGGCTTGTTCTGTTTCTCTGATCTTTCAGCGTTCACCCCAATACCTGGCTCCAGGTTTGTTTTTATTAATAAGACCTTCTAACAATTTGTGCAAATCCGATAAACACGTTCAGTGAAATGGATGGATACAAGATTAACTCAAAATTAGAAGCCCTCTTATATACAAATGATAAATGGGCTGAGAAGAAATCAGGGAAACAATGTCTTTTACAATAGCCACAAACACATAAAATATCTGAGATGTAACTAACAAAGCAAGTGAAAGATTTGTATGACAAAAACTTCAAGTCTTTAAAGAAAGAAACTGAAGAAAATATCAGAAGATGGAATGATCTCCCATGCTCATGGATTAGTAGGATTAACATAGTTGTAATGGCCATCTTACCAAAAATCAATCTACAAATGCCACACAATTGCCATAAAAATTCCAACACAATTCTTTATAGACTGTGAAATGACAATACTCAACTTCATATGGAAAAAAAACCCTAGGATAGCTAATCCTGAACAATAAAAGAGGTTCAAAAGGTATCACCACTCCTGATTTCAAGCTGTACTACAGAGCTATAGTAACAAAAACCATATGGTATTGGCTAAAAACAGACACACTGATCAATGGCATAGAATCAAAGACCAGACATAAATCTACACACCTATAGACACCTGGTTTTTGATAATGAAGTCAGAAATACACAATGGATTAAAGAAAGCATCTTCAACAAATGGTGATGGTATAACTAAATGCCTGTATGTAGAAGAATTCGTATTGATCCCTATTTATCACCCTGTATAAAACTCAAGTCCAAGTGGATCAAAGACTGCAAGATAAAACCAGATACATGAAACCTGATAGAAAAGAAGTGGGGAATATCCTTGAATGCATTGGCACAGGAGACAACTTGCTGAATGAAACACGTATAGCATATGTGCTAAAATCAACAGTTAATAAATGGGACCTCATGAAACTGAAAAACTTCTGCAAGGCAAAAGACACTGTCAACAGTATACAATAGCATACAGAATAGGAAAAGATTTTCACCACCAATTCCACATCTGATAGAGGACTAATATCCAAAATATATAAAGAATTCAAGAAACTAGACATCAACAAACCAAACGATCCAATAAAAAATGGGGTACAGATCAAATAGAATTCTCAAAAGAGGAATCTCAGATGGTCAAGAAAAAAAATAATGTTCAACATGCCTAGCCGTTAGGGAAATGCAAACCAAACTGACTTTGAGAGTCCATCTTACACCTGTCAGAATGGCTAAGATAAGAAACCAAAAAACTAAAAAACAAGTGACAGCTCATACTGGTGAAGATGTGGAGAGGAGCAAGGGGAACACTCCTTCACTGCTGGTGAGAGTGCAAGCTTGTACAGCCACTATGGAAATCAATATGGTGGCTCCTCAGAAAACTGGGAATCAATCTACCTCTAGACCTAGCTATACCACTCAGGCATACCAAAGACACTTCATTGTATCACAAGGACACTTGCTCAAGTATGTTCATAGTAGCTTTATTCATAATAGTCAGAACCTAGAAATAGTTGAAGACTGGAAAAAAGAAAATGTAGTAACTTTACACAATGGCGTATTACTTGGCTGTTTTAAAAATCATAAAATTTGCAGGAAAATGAAAGGAACTAGAAAAAAAAGATCATCTTGAATGAGGTAACTCAGACAAACATGGTAAGTACTCACTTATAAGTGTATATTAGCTGTTAAGTAAATGATAATCAAGCTATATAATCCATAGACCCAGAGATTCTAAGTAACAAGGAGTGTTTTGTCCTAGGGGGTATGCATTGATCTTCCTGGGAAGGGGAAAAAGAACCCACTTTGTGGGTGAATTGGGGGTGAGTGGAGATGGGAATAGGAAGGATCAGGTGGCTGGACGGGGAGGAGATGAAGGGGAAAACAACTGGAATTGGAGGGCATTTTTGGGGTGAGGTGGAAACCTAGTGTAGTAGAAACTCCCTGGAATCTATGAAGGTCACCATAGTGAGGACTCCTAGTACTGGAGGATATGGAGTCTGAACCACTCATCTGTAACCAGGCAAGGCTTCCAATGGTGGGACTGGGACACCAAACCAGTCACAAAAAACTTAGACCTATAGCCTGTCCCGTCTACAGGATGTGTTGGGGCAATGGTGGCACAAAAGTTGTGGGAGTGGCCAACCCATGACTGGTCTAGCTTGAGGTTCTAGCCAAATCTCATGCCAGCCACTGCCTGGTGATCAGGAGCTAGAGGCTGGATAGCCCAGAGAACTAGGGCAGACCCAAACACGACCAGCAAAGAAGAGAAAAGGAAATGATTCCTAATGATATTTTGCTGTGCTTATAGACTGATGCCTAGCACAGCTGTCACCTCAGAAGCTTCCTCTGGCAGCTGATGGAACCATATTGCAGGGATCCACAGCCAATCATTAGGCAGAGAGAAGCCCAGGTTGGAGGTCTCCATCAGGTCCCTCCCCTTAAAGTTAGGGGAATCCCGAGGAAGAGGGGGAGAAGGAATTGTGGCAGAGGGCTGAGGGCACAGGGAGAACTCAGCCTGAGGAGTCAACCTAGGTAAGGCCTATAGGGGCTCAGAGACTGAAGTGGCAATCATAGAGCCTGCATGGGTCTGTGCTAGGCCCTTTGCATATATTTTATGGTTGTTAGCCGGGTGGTCTTGTGGGACTCCTGACAGTGGGAGCGGGGTATCTCTATTTTACCTGCTCTTTTCCTCCTACTGGGTTGTCTCACCCAGCCTTGATGTGAGGGTTTGTTCCTGTTATTATTTGTCTTGTTGTCTGGTATTCGCTTGAACTCCCTGGGAGGCCTGCTCTTTTCTAGGAGGTGTAGGGGAGTGGGATGGCAAGGTAGATCTAGGCAAGAAGGTAGGTGGGTGAGAACTGGGAGGAATGGAGGTAGGGGAAGCTGTGGTCAGATGTACTGTATGAGAGCAGAGTAAAAAAAAGACAACAAACAAACAAAACCAAATTCATATATGATACCAAAGAACACATTCTAAAGTCTCAAATCTCTTTATGACATTAACCTTTTCTAACCTGACATCTTTCTCCATCATTTATATGCGCATTTAATCAGGTCTGTGTTTTAACTTGCATGGGTCTACATTTATCTCCCCAGTATTCTCTCTCTCTCAGTCAGATTACTTCTCCTGTGTAAAGTTCCTCTTCTCCTTCCCTCTGGACCCGAGCTGCACATTCTTTTCCTCAATGCGTTGTCACTGAGGTTCAGCGATTCATGTCTGAAGATGCATGGCTGCTATCTCAAATTCCCCTGACCACTGGTCATTTGTTCACCCAAACTTAAACCTTTGTCTGCTTTTATTTTGATTTTCTTACATGTGACGAAGCTGTGTCTTTTGAAATAATTTAACCTTACGCAGCACCAGGACTACTCCATAGAGATCTAAGCATTGCAAACACTGACACAATCGCTTCATCACTCGCCCTCTTCGTCTTACTCTGTATATTTGTAATTTTAGAAAATTTTGACGTTAAGTTGCAAATATTACATCTTTGTTTTGTTTCTGTTCTTTTTGGGTTTATACTCAATACATTAGAGGGTGCAATTCTGTCCATACTGTTCTCTTATCTGCTATTTTACAGTAAGAAAAAAAAAAATCAGAACATTAAATTGAATGCTTTCTGAAAGCATTTGACTTTAAAATGTTTATTATGTAAATGTATTTGGCATTCTTCAGTGTATGATTCAAAGTTTTGCCTTGCCTTAAAAAGCTTAAAAATTTATTTTTGTACTGATAGAGAATGAAACAGACAATGACCTTGATACTAACACTGAACACATCATTGAGTTGCATTTAAGTTTCAAGAACACCCAGCAGAGAGAAGCTCCCGAAATCTGGAAAGAATTTGCAGTTAAGATGCTAAAGTTGGCTTCAGAGTCTTTAGGAACACTGGGAAGTAAAATAGTGCAAGCAATTTTATTTCTGGGTAAATAAGTCTAATGTTAGTGAAAGTTTTCTATGGCAATGGATACAAAATAAAAAGATAAAAGTTTTCTTTATTTCTAACTATTAGTACCGTTTGAAGACTTTACTGTGCCATTTGTTAAAGAGCAACTGCGCTATATTTTTAACATTTTTATTTTTATAATTCTCGGGATGGACAATGGGCAGTCACATCAGCCAATCATCTTCTAATATGTTTAGTGATTTATGAAGACAAAGTCTATGAAAGGGATTACATATGGTCTGGGAGCATATACAAATCCCAGCTCAGGGTTAAACAGTAGTACTAGTTATTAATTCATTATTTATATCAGTAAGGTAGGCATAATGGAATTCAAGAATAGATATTGACATATAGATCATTTATTAAAAACAGCAGGCAACTACAAAAAATATAAACGTGTGTTTTCACATCTAAAACAAACACAAGGAATTTACCAAATGTAGGAAAATAATCCTAAGGCCCCCAAACTTCAGACAGTTAAGAAATTTGCTCCTAGCAATAAATGAGTAATTTCAAAGACAAGCTTATAATTATTCTCTCTTTCTTCCTTCTCCACCTCCCCCCACTGTGTGTGTGTGTGTGTGTGTGTGTGTGTGTGTGTGTGTGCGCGCGCGTGCATGCCAGAGGTTGGTGCTGGTTGTATTCTTCAATCATTCTTCCCCTGGGACTCACTGAACCATCTAGACAGGCTGGCAAGTCCCAGGGATCTCCTATCTCTGCCTTCTTGGTGCTAGGATTATAAGTGTGTGCTTCCAATCTCAACTTTTTGTGGGTGCTGGGATCTGAACTCAAGTCCCAAGGAATTTAGTGACTGAATTCTGTCTTCCTAGACCTCCAATTCTGATGTTTTAAAAATAAGCATTCCAATATAAACCTGAAATATTAACTTTTACATTTTAAGTATAAACACTTTGGCAATGCAACTTTCAGACAATAAAATGTGAGGGGCCAGGTGAGAAGGCTTAGTGGGTAGAGGCTGTTGCCTCTAAGCCTAATGAGCTGATAGTGGAAGGAGAGAATCCCTTTTACAAATTGTCCTTACCATCACATACATGCTATGGCACATATGTATCCACACACCTACACACAGAAATAAATACATGACAAAGATTTTTTTTAAAGGTAGGTTATTTTTAACACCAGTGCAAGATTTAACAGTGGCATAAGTCTACTGCTGAATTATCAAAGTCTACTGCTGGATGAAACCCAGTCCTGGTACTGGAAGCTTCATTTGTTGACAATAGACAGCTAGCTAGGATTCTGTCTCTCTCATCACTTGTAGCTTTCATTAGCGTGGCCATCATATATTACAAGAAATTTCTACTGCACTAGGTTTCCATGCTGCCCCTCAAATGCCCTTCAATTCTACCTGTATCTCTAACTCATTCCCTCCCTCAATCCCATCTTCCTTCTCCCTTCTTTCCTGGTCTTCCCATTCATGTCCCTCTCCCTGCTCTAGTCTTCATATAAAATCTATTCCATTTCTCTCTTCCAGAGAAACCCATGTCTCCCCTAGCCCCTTCCTCTATGTCTAGTCGCTCTGTGTCTATGGATTGTAGCTTGATTGTCATTTATTTAATGGCTAATATCCAGATATAATCAAGTACATACATATTTATCTTTCTGGGTCTTGTTGTTTCCAATTTCTGGCTATTATGAATTACAACAGCAATAGACATGATTGAGCAAGTGTTCTTGTGGTAGGATGAAGTGTCCTTTGGGTATATGCCCAAGAGTAGTATAGCTGGATCTTGAGGTAGATCAATTCCCATCTTCCTGAGGAACCACATCACTGATTTCCATAGCAGATGTATAGTTTGCACTCCCACCAGCAGCAAAGTGAGTGTTCCCCTTACTCCACATCCTTGGTAGCATGAGCTGTCACTTGTATTGGTCTTAGGTATTCTGAAAGGTATAAGATAGAATCTCAAAGCAGCTTTATCTGCATTTCCTTGGTGTGTAAGAATGTTGAACACTTCTTTAAGTGTTGCTCAGCTATTTAAGTTTGTTGTATTTGAGAATTTTTGTTTAGATTTGTCTGTAGCCCATTTTCAAATTGGGTTATTTGTGTTTTTGATATTAAGTTTCTTATTTATTTATTTTTTAAAATATTTTAGACATTAGCCCTCGGTTGGATGTGGAGTGGTTAACTTGAGATTTTGGCCAAAAGGGTCCCACAGAAACTCCCAAACAAACCAGACTTGCAAAGACAATGGGTTGCTCTCCACAAACTGACAGTACAGCCCCACTGCTGAAGTCAACAACTCGTTGAACATGGAGGGTTGAAAGGGTGCCTGTAAAGGGTGTTGTAGTGTTTTTGACATGAAAAGGTACTCTGCAAAAGAGACATTTAAACACCAACTAACCACAAAACCTTTTATCTATGCTGCATGCCACAGAAATATGAAGTAGGAATTCAGCTGACCATGGCAAAGCTAATACCTGGCACGAATCCAAGGGCCTTTCCAGAGGATAAAGCCAAGATGTAAGGAGTCTTGATGATATTGGCTTTTGAATATATAAATGAATAAGAAAATAGCTATTTCCTACAATGAATTTCTTGTGTGCTATTGTGGCTTTTCCATTTAATTCTTTTTCTAAGAACAGTGTGTTTGATCATTCATTGGGGACAATTTCCCCTATACAACTGGAATACTTGGATAACTTCCTCTAACTGTGCTAACAACAGTCACAGTCAAGACCCCAATTTCAGGCCTTTGTGTAATTATTGTCATTAGCAACATCTGGCCCAGAGCATCTATGGATGAAAATATTTTATCTGAGATACTTCCCAGTCTTTCTAAGAACAGACTGCAGTATCCAGACTATCTGTTAGTTCCTGAGGGAAGATAAAAATTTACAATGAGACAACTTCCCAGGCCAGGCAGATCTGCTAGTTAAGCTCAATCCTCCCTTCTTTCAAGTGCTGTCTCTAGTTCTAGATCTCCCTTTAGCAATTAACTCAGAACTGAAGGGCTTTTACATACCAGGTACATCAAGCTATGATGCAAATTGCCTAGCTACTGAGTTCACTTCCTCTGTCCTGCCAGAAAATGGCTCAGCCAAGATTAGACTGGACACTGCTCCAAAGGAAAATAAGGCAGTTTTATTTTCACCATGACCTAGTGAATTATAGACTCTTAACATTTTAACTAACCACTTCTAAGAATATAGTTTGAGCATATAAATCCCCTTTCTCAGATCTATTAACAGAATTTAGTCCTCAGTTAATTCTATTCCCCATTAGTCACTTCCCTTTTTGGTTGTGATAGATGACAATCATTTCTCTTTGTGTGTATCTTATTACCTCCTTTTTAACCCTAAAAGAATTCAGTCTGGTGACTATGCCTTGGTCAGAAGCTGACAATTACTGCTCTTTGGATGGAACTTATTACCTCCTTTTTGACCCTAAAAGAATTCAAGCCTGGCAACCTTGCCTTGGTCAGAACATTGCTAATTGCATAGGTATATAACTGTAAACCTCAGAGACCTAAGGAGGACTAGACTGGGGAACTAGGATGGAGAATTAAGATGGGTAAGCATTAAGTTAGGAAAAACTAGACAGGAAAGAAGAAGATGGGAAAGAACTAAGATGGAAAGAATTTTATGGGGTAGAGCTACATGGGGCATAATTAACATGGGAAGAACTAAGAAGAGAATTAAGAGTAGAAAAATGTAGAGAGAATCAGGTAAGACAGAAGCTAAGTATGAGAGAAAAGAAGATGTGTGGAAAGAGACCTAACTCAGAAGCATAAAGTGAATGGACTAAATAGATTGTGTATGTAGATTAATTTGATATTATTTAAGATTAGATCCTCAGCTGGTTGTAGATTCTCCCCAGACCATGGGAAAAGGCTATTGAGGGGCAGGACCCCCATAGTCTTTGTTAGATCTACCATCTGTCCTGCCTATGAAATATGCTAGGGCAATGGTGGCACAACTTGTGGGAGTCACCGACGAGTGTCTAATTTAACTTAAGACCTAATCAGTGCGATGGGAATCCATACCTGATACTGCTAGGTGACCAAGAACTAGACACTAAATATCCCAAGACATAGGGTAAAGCCAAATACTACTGGTCTAAAAAAAAAAAAAGTAAGAATAAAATGACACCTGAGGATATTCTGCTATACCCATAGATGGGTGCCTAGCTCAGCCATCATCAGAGAAGCTTCCTCCTTCACAGATGGGAAAAAATAACAGAGGCCCATAGCCAGGCATTATGCAAAGAGAAAGGAGAGAGTAGAGGGGAGAGTGGAAAGGGGAGAGGGAAATGGGAGAAGAGCGAGAGAGCGAGACAGAGAGAGGGACATATATATAGACAGAGAAACAGACAGATAGACAGACACAGAGAGACACTTTGGAATGCACTGTTCTAAATGAGATGGCCCTATCAAATCCTTACCCTCAGAGCTCAGGGAACCCCAAGGAAAAGCCAGGGGTGCAGGAGACAGAGGGGGCAGAGGACACCAGGAGAACACAGCTTGCTTAAAAGAAAAACAAAACAAAACAAAACAAAACAAAACAAAACAAAACAAAACAAAAAAACAGGGAAAAGTTTGTGTGAACTCAGAGACTGAAGCAGCAATCACAGGACCTACATGGCTATGCACTAGGTCTTTTGAATATAGTAATAGCTTTCAGTTTAGTATGCTATGGCCTCCTGAATGTGAAAGAGTGGATCTCTGAGTTTTGTGCCTTATCTTGGGGCTCTTGCATTTTCTGTTGGCTTGTCTTATCCAACTTCAATATGAAGGTTTTTGTATTATCTTATGTTTTACTGCATTCAGATTATATTGTATGAAAAAGAATCTATGTTTAATTAAAGGGAAAAAGGAGCTAAAATCGCATAGTACTTCATATTTGCAGCCATAGTTTTATCAACATTTACCAGATATTTTACCACTGTATTAGTTCTATTTTTCTATGGTTTCTAACTCTCAGTGACGAAATTGCAGGAGTGTACTTTAGATAACTGGGTTGTGTTTTCGTAAGTGTTAATATCAGGAGAGAGTAGGTAAAGGGTATAGGGAAATGCTCTACAGTAGTTTTGAAATCCTGCCCGAAGTCTAAAATGATTCCAGTTTAAAAGAATAAGTCACAATCTTAAAGAGGTGAAGAAACAGTAGTAGATCTTTTTTGGTTTTAAATTATGCCAATCATCCCAGTCCAGATGATTTCCTGAAAGAAATAAGTTAAGAGAAGCTGAAGATGACATGATTATATTGATGGTAATTTTTGAAGAACCCTAGAGATAGAATTTAGAAAATTAGAAAATGAGATTATTTCTACTGCTTTTTTCCCAAGGTGAAAAATATGGAAAACATATACCAGCCTATTCCAGAGCCTGCAAGATTGTGACAGGCATGAACAAGAAGATAGTTTTACATGCCCTTAGAATGGAAGTCGGCGACATTTATGAGATAGTTTGGATTCAAAAGAACAAATCCTGTCAGAATAATTGCATTTTGTGAAAGTATGACTGGTTGGCAGCTCTGAAAAGTGTTCTAGCCACAGTAAACTTCCTTTTAAAAAAGTTATTGGCCAAGTGTTTGGGCAGATGAGATGGTTTAGCAGGTAAAGCATTTGCCATGCAAGATTGGTGATCTGAGCTTATCTCCAGAACACACATAAAGATGTGGAGAGACTACTAACCACGCTCCCCCTCCCCCCAAGCTCTAGCACATGTTTGTCTACACATACAACATACATGCATACATACACACACAAGAATTTAAACAAATTTAGGCCTGCCAGCACCCGACTGGACTAAGAGGTGTGAGTCTTTATCTTCATACCCCAACACCCCAGCCCCTAGGCTTTGTTGCCCAGGGGCACAACCCTGCGCCCTTACACCCCCCACCTGTTGCAGTTCCAGTTTCAGGACAGTTGGCAGGCAGACCTCCTGCACACAGGTCAGAATACCACCATCCCCCATCAGACACTGTAACCCAAAGAAAACACTAAAGCCTCATGACCCAAAATGTCCAGGAAATCTGGGACACCATGAGAAGACCAAATCTAAGAACACCAAGTAGGCAGCATCCAAAAAGAAGTCTCCTTGCCACATAATAATCAAACCACTAAACATACAGAATAAAGAAAAAAATATTAAGAGCTGCAAAGAAAAGGGACAAGTAACATATAAAGGCAGACCCATAAGAACAACACCTGACTTCTCAATGGAGATTTTAAAAGCCAGAAGGACCTGGACAGATGTCATGCAGATACTAAGAGACCATAGTTGCCAACCCAGACTATTATACCCAGCAAAACTATCAATCAACATAGACGGAGTAAACAGTATTTCACGATAAACTATCTCTACATAAATCCAGCCCTACAGAAAGCACTAGAAGGAAAAATCCAACCTAAGGAAGTTAGATACACCCATAAAAACACAGGCTATAGATAGTCCCATGTCAATAAATACCAAAGAAGGGAAACATACAACACTACACCAAAAAATAACAGGAATTAACAATAACTGGTCATTCATATCCATCAATATCAAAGGTCTCAATTCACCTATAAAAAGCCACAGGCTAACAGAATGAATATAAAAACAAAATCTATCCATTTTCTACATAAAGAAATACACAGCAACTTCAAAGACAGACACCACCTCAGAATAAAAGGCTGGGAAAAGACTTTCCAATCAAATGGATTTAAGAAACAAGCTGGTGTAGCTCTCCTAATATCTAATAAAATAGACTTCAAACTAAAATCAGTTGAAAGAGATCGGGAAGGACACTACATATTTATCACAGGGAAAATCCGACAAGATGAAGTCTCAATTCTGAATATTTATGCCCCAAATACAAGGGTACCAGCATTTGTAAAAGAAGCATTACTAAAGCTTAAATCACACATCATACCCCATACATTAGTAGTGGGAGACTTCAACACCCCACTCTCACCAAAGGACAGGTCTGCCAGACAGACACTTAACAGAGAAATAAAGGAACTAACAGACATTATGACTTAAATAGACTTAAGAGATATCTACAGAATATTCCACCCTAACACAAAAGAATATACCTTCTTTTCAGCACCCCATGGAACCTTCTCCAAAATTGACCACATGCCTGGTCATAAAGCAAATCTCAACAGATAACAAAAAAATTGAAATAAACTTCTGTGTCTTATCAGACCACCATGGCTTAAAGTTAGATTTCAACAACAACAAAAATTACAGAAAGCCTACAATCTCATGGAAACTTAATAATGCCCAATTGAATCACCAATGGGTCAATGAAGAATAAAGAAAGAAATTAAAGATTTCCTAGAATTCAATGAAAACGAATGTACAACATATCCAAACTTATGGGACACCATGAAAGCAGTGCTAAGAGGAAAATTCATAGCACTAAATGCCCACATAAAGAAAGTTGGAGAAATCTCACTCCAGTGACTTAACAGCACAACTGAAAGCTCTAGAACAAGAAGAAGCAAACTCACCCAGGAGAAACAGATGCCAGGAAATTATCAAATTGAGAGCTGAAATCAATAAAATAGAAACAAAGAGAACAATACAAAGAATCAATGAAACAAAGAGTTGGTTCTTTCAGAAAATCAACAAGATAGATAAGCCCTTATCCAAATTAACTAAAAAGCAGAGAAAGAGGATCCAAATTAACAAAATCAGAAATGAAAAGGGAGACACAATAACAGATAACAAGGAAATCCAGAGAATCATCAGGTCATACTTCAAAAACTTTTACTCCATAAAATTGGAAAATATGAAAGAAACTGACGATTTTCTGGATAGGTACCCCGTACCAAAGTTAAATCAAGACCAGATAAACTATTTAAATAGACCAATAACCCCTACTAAGGAAATAGAAATGGTCATTAAAAGTCTCCCAACCAAAAAAAGCCCAGGACCAGATGGTTTTAGTGCAGAATTCTGCCAGATCTTCAAAGAAGAGTTAATACTAATACTCTTTAAATTGTTCCACAAAATAGAAGCAGAAGGAATTCCTTCTATGAGGCTACAATTACCCTGATTCCTAAACCAAACAAAGTTGCAACAAAGAAAGAGAACTACAGACCGATCTCCCTCATGAACATTGATGCAAAAATACTCAATAAAATAATGGCAAACAGACTTCAAGAACACATCAAAATAATTATCCACCATGATCAAGTAGGCTTCATCCCAGGGATGCAAGGATGGTTCAACATACAAAAATCTGTCAATGTGATACACCATAGAAACAAACTGAAAGAAAAAAAAACCCACATGATCATCTCATTGGATGCTGAAAAAGCCTTTGACAACATCCAACACCCCTTCATGATAAAGGTTCTAGAGATATCAGGAATACAAGAAACATACCTAACCATAATAAAGGCAATTTACAGCAAACCAACAGCCAACATCAAATTAAATGGAGAGAAACTCAAAGCAATTCCACTAAAATGAGGAACAAGACAAGGCTGTCCACTCTCCCCATACTTTTCAATATAGTACTTGAAGTTCTAGCTAGAGCAATAAGACAACAAAAGGAGATCAAGGGGATACAAATTGGAAAGGAAGAAGTCAAACTTTCATTATTTGCAGACAATATGATAGTATACATAAGTGACCCCCAAAATTCTACCAGGGAACTCCTACAGCTGATAAACTACTTCAATAATGTGGCGGGATACAAGATTAACTTAAAAAAAAAAATCAGTAGCCCTTCTATATACAAATGAAAAAGGGGCCGAGAAAGAAATCAGAGAAACATCATTCTTTACAATAGCCACAAATAATATAAAATACCTTGGGGTAACTCTAACTGAGCAAGTGTATGATAAGAACTTTAAGTCTCTGAAGAAAGAAATTGAAGAAAATATCAGAAAATGGGAAGATCTCCCATGCTCATGGACAGGTAGAATCAACATAGTAAAAATGGCAACCCTACCAAAAGCAATATACAGATTCAATGCAATCCACATCAAAATCCCAACACAATTCTTCACAGACTTGGAAAGAACAATACATAACTTTATATGGAAAAACAAAAAACCTAGGATAGTTAAAAGAATCCTGTATAATAAAGCAATCTCTGGAGGCATCATGATCTCTGAACTCAAGCTCTACTATTGAGCTATAGTAATAAAAACAGCTTGGTACTGGCATAAAAACCTACATGTGGACCAATGGAATTGAATTGAAGACCCTGACATTAATCCACACACATATGAACATTTTTGACAAAGAAGCCAAAATTGACTCATGCAAAAAAGAAAGCATCTTCAACAAATGCTGCTGGCATAACTGGATGTCAACATGCAGAAGATTGCAAATAGATCCATATCTGTTGTCATGCACAAAACTCATGTCCAAGTGGATCAAAGGCCTCAACATAAATCCAGTTACATTGAACTTGATAAAAGAGAAAGTAGGAAGTAGTCTGGAATGAATTGGCACAGGAGACCACTTCCTAAATATAACACCAGCAGCACAAACACTGAGAGCGACAATTAATAAATGGGACATCCTGAAACTGAGCAGCTTATGTAGAGCAAAGGACACAGTCAATAAGACCAAACAACAGCCTACAGAATGGGAAAAGATTTTCACCAACCCCACATCTGACAGAGGGCTGATCTCCAAAATATTTAAAGAACTCAAAAGCTAAACATCAAAATACTTAACAATCCAATTCAAAAATGGGCTACAGAGCTTAACAGAGAAGTCTCAATAGAAGAATCTCAAATGACTGAAAGGCATTTAAGGAATTGCTCAACATCCTTAGTCATCAGGGAAATGCAAATCAAAACAACTCTGAGATACCATCTTACACCTGTCAGAATGGATAAGATCAAAAACACTGAAGACAGCTTATGTTGGAGAGGGTGTGGAGCAAGGGGAACACCCTCCACTGTTTGTGGGAATGCAAACTTGTACAGCCACTCTGGAAAACAGTATGCTGGTTTCTCAGAAAATTGGGAATAAGTCTTCCCCAAGATCCAATGATACCACTCTTGGGCATATACCCAAGGAATGCTCAATCTTACCACAAGGACACATGCTCAACTATGTTCATATCAGCATTATTTGTAATAGCAAGAACCTGGAAACAACCTAGATGCCCCTCAACTGAAGAATGGATAAAGAAAATATGGCACATATACAATGGAGAACTACTACTTAGCAGTAAAAAACAATGATATCATGAAATTTTCAGGCAAATGGACAGAATGAGAAAATATCATCTTGAGTGAGGTAACCCAGACTCAGAAGGACAAACATAGTATGTATTCACTCATAAGTGGATACTAAATGTGAGGGGAGGGATGCCCAGACTGCAACCCACAACTCCAGAGAGGCTAGCTAACAGGGAAAGACCCTAGGGGGAATACATGGATGACCCTGTGAAGGAGAAGTGGAGAGATCTACATGAGTGGACTGGGTGTGAGTGGGTGGCAGAGGGTGAGGAGTAGGGGATGAGAACATAGGGAAATGGGAGGGTCAAGCTGGAACAGGGACAGAGTGGGAGGGCAGGGAGGAAGATACCATCATAGATGAGGACATCATGGGAATAGGAAGAGGCAGGGTGCTGGGGAGACTCTTAGGAATCCACAAGGTTGACCCCACCTTGGTCTGCTGACAGTACTCCAGGGTGCCTGGACTGGTCTACTCTGGTGACCAGCCTAGGTGTCATCATAGAGCCTTTGTCCAGTGACTGATGGAGGCAGATACAGAGATCCACGGCCAGGCACCAGGCTGAGCTCCAGGAATCCAACTGATGAGAGAGAGGAGAGATATTGCAGGCAAGAGACATGGAGATCATGATGGGATGACGTGCAGAGATGACCGGCCACACTAGTAGAAGCCATGAACTATGGAGTGGTAGCTGTGGAGCCCCCATGGGACTGGCCTAGGCCCTCTGGATACAGAAGATGGTTGTTTTGGCTCGAACTGTTGGAGGGTCACCCAGGCAAGGGGCTCAGGATCTGTCCCTGGTCTATGGACAGGCTTCTGGAATCCAGTGCCTGTGGTGTGACACCTTGCACAGCCTTGGTGCAGTGGTAAGGGGCTTGGACCTGTCTAGGCTCAGTGTGCTGCGCTCTGCTGACTCTCCATGGGAGACCTTGATTTGGGGGATTTGGGGATGCGGGGTGGTTTGGGAAAAGAAGGACTAGGGGGTGGGAGGGGGGAGGGGGGAGGAGGGAGGAGGGAGGAGGGAGGAGGGAGGAAGAGGGATCTGTGGATAGTATGTGGAGTGAGTAGAAATTTCTTAATAAAGAAAAATGAAAAAAAAATTCTTTCATTTCCACCTTAAGGACCTCTATTATCTTCATGAAGTTATTTTTAAAGAAAATAAAGAATTTAAAGAAATGTAAAAGTCTCTTTGTCATTTAAATGGCAAAATAGAGCTAAATAATTCAAAAGTCAAATGTATTTTTATTGTTGGAGTGACCACACAGTTCTATGACTCCATGTTCAAGGCCAACCTGTTACTGGAATTCTTTACTGACTAATCAAAATGCATTCACTGCAAGTCTAGCCAAACAAGTATCATTTTCATTAATAAGTATGAAGACAAGTTCAACTGCAAAAATATAAGGATTTAGAAGAATAGATACAGAACAAAAATATAAAATTTGTCTTAAAAGGAAATTAAATGGAAAATAGGAGAGATGCCATTTATAGTATATGGGATAAAAATTTTTTTTTTTTTTCTAATTACAAGTTCAGTATGTCTAGTCATACAACGTAATTGGTAAAAGGGCAAAGGGGAACTCATATTTATCAGATAATAACATTTAATCTACATTAATATATGGCATTCTTCTGACAAACTAGATATTTTCCATGTTTCATTCAGCAAATCTCTTCGAAGATAAAAAGTGAGAATAAATTAATCTCCACAACAGATGGAAATTACAGATGCCTTTGAAAGAAGAAAGAACCTCTCTTGAGAAACCATTCTGCCTTGAAGGATTGAAGCCAGGATCTCATTATAACCAGTTTCTTCTTGTGGTGGTGGCTATGGGTAGGACAGGCTTTCTGTGAGTAAAGTGGAGCAGCCTATTTACTAATGTACTATGGCTCAGATCAAGTGAGATGTCTATGTGCCAATCAGCACACGTTCAGGATGGCAGCAGAATTAGAGCTAGAAAAAAAGAGAAGACAGAGTTCACAAACACTGCTAGTAGAAGCTGACAAGTAATTTTTTGAGTATAACCTAGGTGTTAACCCTTCTTTAACTAGAACCAGCTTTAATTTCTTTTATATATTAGAATTCCATTCGATTTTTTTACATAAAATATTAATCAAACAAAAATACATAATCTCTTAAATTATAATGATCAGAAAGCAGAAGCATGGGTCAAGATGCACGTTCATGAATTAAGCAGAGAATTATGAAGTCAAATACAATCTAGCTGACCACGTAATCGATTTGTCAGGGGTTATCAAACATTGCTAAACAGCTTACTTCAACATTAATTCTTTTAAACTGCACATCTTTCTTATTTCCTAGTTATTATTGAGTGCTTCAACTAGGACTTCCAAATTGAAAACAAAAGGAATGGGTACACTTGTACTTAAGATAATATTAATACATGGCTGTGTTATAACTGTGAATGACATAAGACTTTAGGAAAACAATGGCAAATAATTGTGAACTTACATGTTTTACTAATCAGGGCTCTAGGAGAAAATAAGTTCATATACTCAAACTGGATAACATGCAGAAATATTACAACATTAAGGGAAATATTTGGGGGAAATAACAAGGGTTGTGGATGACCACAGGGATTAAAATACTTGGGACCTATTAACACACTAGAAAAGAGCAATTTCTGTTGCTGAAAGTAAAGGGATACAGCCAACCTGCATCTGGCCTTTAATATCCCATTCTCATTCTCTTTCCACTGTATGTTCTTCTCTGAGGAACTTCTAATGGGCTAGCTGCTAAGAAAGCTCTTTGATGTAGTCCTAAAGGTAATTGCAGAGGCAACAAGGTTGAACAGAGGTAGGGTACTAATTTAATTGATAGATAGTTGGTACCTGAAGCACCATTCCATTCAAAAGGATTCTGTGATGCCATCCAACATTCCACAGACCTTTTGCTATGAAAGGCATGTGTGTATTCTGGGAATGGAAGAGGTACCATTGCATGTGTGGTCATGAGTCTGTTCTGAGCATGGAATGGGGAATGGTGGGATGTGATTTACCCCTTTGGACTTGTAAGTCTTAGTATGTTTTTCAACTCATTTGCTTACTTGTTAACACTATGCCAACAAATCAAACAAAATATACAATAGGGTAACATTGTGCTGATTTTTGAAATGCTTAAATGTTATTACACTAGTTTTCTTATTGCTATGACAAAATACCAGACAGAGCCATTTCAGGAAGGTTTGTTTGGCTTAGATTTTGGGAGAGCAGCCTATCACAGCCGTTGGTCATATTAGGCCTTGGGAGAGAAGCCTATCACAGCCATTGGTCATATTAGACCTTGGGAGAACAGCCTATCACAGCCATTGGTAATATTAGACCTTGGGAGAGCAGCCTATCACAGCCATTGGTCATACTGTGTCCAAAAGCAGGAGGAAAAAAAGAGATGGACACTGGCATCCCACTCATTTTCTCCTTGATATGTAGGCCAGAACCCTAACCCATGGAATGTTGCTACCCACTTTCAGGGTTGGTCTTTCCTCTTAAGTTAAAATTTTCTAGTAACATTCTCATGACATCTCAAAAGTGTGTTTCCATGGTGAATCATAATCTAGTTACACTGACAAGGTTAGATATCACAACTATCATGTCTATATGAATGAGGCTGAAAATAGTAATTTTTGAACCAACAGCTTATATGTGAGTGGAAATGACAAAAAGTGGGATATAGGGGCAAAAAACTACTAAGTATAGAATCTGGAAATATCAATATTTAAGGGGCGAGTGGTATAGAAACAGCTTAAAAATGTTAACAGTAAAAGCAAGAATATCTAGATTATAAGTACACTGTAGAAGGATAGCTTCAAGAAAACAAAGGAGTAGAATATTTGTTGGAGAAAGATGCCATGAATGTGAGATGTTGAGAAGAGAGCTGTGAAGAACTAAAACATGCCCCATGGACATGACAGTTAGGAGATCCCTGGTTCCTGAGTGCAAGCAGTTCCAGAAACAGAAGAGGACAGGAAGACCAATTTGAGGGAGATGAGACATGATGAAAGGTGAAGACACGGACATAGCTAGATAGAAGCAGGATCAAGGAAGTATCTGATTTTGTGTCACATTACATTTAAAAACTAAAAAACAAGATAAAAACTAACAGAACATTAATAAGTACAACAATAACAAGAAAAAAGAAATAGCAAGTTACAAACCAATTATTTGAAAACAGTAAAATCAAATAATTTGATTAAAGTGGATAAAGGGTTTGAGCAGCCATTTCTGAAAAGAAGTAAGAATGGTAAACAAGCCGGGTGGTGGTGGCGGCGGCACACGCCTTTAATCCCAGCACTTGGGAGGCAGAGCCAGGTGGATCTCTGTGAGTTCGAGGTCAGCCTGGGCTACAGAGTGAGTTCCAGGAAAGGCGCAAAGCTACACAGAGAAACCCTATCTCAAAAAAACCGAAAAAAAGGGTAAACAAATACATAAAGATGTTCAATGTTATTACAGATGAGAAAAGTGGAAATAAAAACAATGATGTATCATCTCAACCTAGACAAAATGGTTATTATCAAAAGTATAAAACACTCAATTATTAGATATACTGAAACAGAATTCTCATACATTACTCCCATAAGTACAGTGATTAAGGACTGCAGTATAGAAGCTCCATAAAAACCTGAATACAGAACCATAGAATCTGATAATCTGATTGGGCAACTTGTCTCCCATGTCTACCTTCCTGCACCCCATGCAGAAACCCTGTTCCAGACACTAGACTAGGGCCATCAACTCCACCCACCCTGATGACTGAGGGCTTCCTCTTTCCAGGGAGGGTTTCTAGACAAACACCTGCATCTTGTATGAGGAGTAAGTTCCCTGCTTGTCTTCTTGTGCCCCTCCCTTTCACCACCCCCTTCAAGTAGGGAGTTCCAATTCATCCTGCTATCCCTATCCATCCTCACTGAATGCCCTTGTTTCCCCAGCCCCAGATAGGGAGCCTAGACTCCCATCACCAGCTCCACCCACCTCTGTCAACTTCATCAATTCCCACCATAGAAACTTGCTCCCTTCTCTGGGTAGACACTAGACTTCTGAAGCCAAATCTGCCCATCCCAGTGACCAAACACTGCTCCTCTCCAGCAAGATTCAATAGACCTACTACTGAAAGTCAACCCAATGGCCCTCACTTGCTTTGTGGTTCTTCCCTCCTGTTCCTCTTCTTGGTAGAAGGATCCTAGACTCCTGTTGCCAACTCCATCAGACCCTTTGCATGAGGGAAAGTTCTGGGTACTCCCACAGACTCCTGAAAATTCTAAGAATCTTCTAATTCTACAGAAAGTCTTCTCATGGGCTCAGAAACCTTACTTAGCTTGAGATTGAAGCAGGACTACTTCTGATAACCTGTTTGAATATTAATACTGAATTGCCCAAGACTGAACCCAAAAGTTTAATGAAATAATGAAAACAATTCAATAAATTAAAATAGAATTTGATAAAGAGAATCTCTGAAGAAAAGGCAAAATGAAATAAAACTGGAAGTGAAAAATTCAGGAACTCAACAAAAAAGTTCAGAGGAAAGCTTCAGTGGTATATTGGATGAAATGGAAGACAGGACATCAGGTACTGAAGACAAGTTAGAATTGGATCACTCAGTTAAAGAAAACAACTCCAAGAATGGGACACATAGGAACTCTGGGGCAGTGTAAAAAGACCAAACCTATGGATAGTAGAAAAGAAAGAAAAGAGAGCTAGGTCAAAGGCACATAAATATTCTCAGAAGGGAAATCAGAAGAAAATTTCCCTAATCCAAGAAAATAGATGTGTATCAAAGTCCAATAAGATATAGAACACCATACAGAGAGGACCAGAAGAGAAAGTTCGTGTCCTATAACAGTCACAACACCAACTGTCCAGAAGAAAGAAGGGGTATCGAAGGTGGTAAAAGGGGAAAGACCAGGGCATACATAAAAGCAGGTCCATCACAACGACACTGTATTTTTCAATGAAGGCTACAAAAGCCAGAGGGATTGGCATTATTTCTAAGTCATGAAACACGAGAAATGCCAGCCTAGATGACTATACTCAGCAAAACTACCAGTTGTAATTGAGAGAGAAAGGAAAACTTTCCATGATAAAAATAGATATAAGGAATTTGGACCACAAGTCAGCTCTACAGAGGACACTGAAAGAATACTTAGGTTTGAAAAGAAAAGGTTAAACCTGCCCAAAGAAGGCACAGAAATCAAGTATTGATTGCTAATTTGACAGGACCCAGAAGACAAACCTTTAGATATGTCTGTGAGAAATTTTCTAGACTGCATTAATTGAGATGGAAATAATCACTGTAAGGAAGGGTGGTGACAGTCCCTGGGCTTAGATCCTCCATTGAATAAGAAGGAGAAACTGAGCCAGTATTCACTGTCCTGTTCTTCCCAACTGAACGTAACATAACACCTCTAGCTGCCGCTGCCATGACCTTGAAACCATAATGGAATAACCTCAAACAGTGTGCAGTATATCCTTCCTTCACTAAGTTTCTTTTTTGATGATTAGCAATGAGAAAAGTAACTAATACAACCCAGGGTAGACTCTGACTCATAATCCTCCTGGCTCAGCCTCATGAGCACTGGGATTTCAGGCATGCATTCATGCATGAATGATATATTGCTTCATGATGTATTTAGTTATTGTGTGAAAATAGTCATTCAGAGTAAATAATTGGATATACTGCTGGAAACAGACATCCTGATAATAATCTTCTATTTTATTTCTGTGCTTTCTAATATTTTAAAAAATCAGTATTTTTATAATGCAAATTGTAGTTAAGGAAATAATTAAATAGACTTCAGTCAAGGTGTACTAGACCATTCTTTCCAATGACATATGTTTTTTAATGTTAGTAATGAAAACTAAGGACTCCCAACCGCTCATGTTTAATTATATTTTTCTCTGACATTACTCAATTTCCCCCAGTTCCCTTCACTTGATACAAGAACACGTACAGTTAAAACTCCACCAATAGTAACAACAGGAAGGTTCAGCCACATAGAAAGAAGTCAGTTCTTTTCCAACTGGGCCAGCAAAAAGTAAAAAAATTCAATTATCTAATCACATTTTTTATAAATATTTTCCTGTACAGATTGCTAAAACACTTCTAAACTATACTTCACTGTATATGTTCTTTAATTAAAATAATGAATATTACAAAGAGACATTAAGACAAAGCTAGATAAGCAAACCATTTTAAAAGTTTGTTTATCAGAATTACTATTTTTATTTCAAGACAGACTAAAACATTTCTCTTATTAAGAGAAGAAAAATTTAGTTCTGATAAGGGGGAAAAGGGCTATTTAAAATTGCTGATGAAGTATTCATAAAATAGTATAAAAACTGAAACCATCCTGACAAAGACTGAATTATTTATTCTCCTTAAGAAAAGGAAAAATAATTTAATCATGCATTCAGACTTGCAAGGCAATAACTTCTTATGCAGTAAAAGAAAAGCCTAAAATAAGGAAATGAGATGTTGCTCTTCAATTTAAGAAAGACATGCTCCTTAACTCCTAAAACAGGGTAGTAATTCTGGAGGTTAATGTAAAAAGTAACAATATTATTTAGGTCAGCTTTGAAATTTATTAGAAACCCAAAATGCAATTAAACTGATTTTAAAATTATTTTATCTATGCTTAGAATAGTTTAGCATTAACATATAAAAAATTTACTTAAACTATTATTTCTTAAAGAAAAAGTATATAAATTAGTGAATAGTGCAAATTTATAAGAAGGAAAATGCAACTCAATGGCTTATCTAAAGTTCTTGGTATATATTCTAAATTATAAAAGAAACACAGAAAAGTTAATGACTGATCCCAAATGTGGACTAAAGGACCATTAACTTCCCCATGTGTATAACATCTTACCAGGTAAAATAGTAACAAAATTGGTAGGTTCTCCTTTGCTCTCATGAGAACCTGAGGAGACACAGACTCACTCAATCACTCCAAGTATGAGCTCTCCTCCTTCCCTTTCTGCAGGTGGCTACTCTCAAGCCTAACCTTGAAAAGGGACGATGACAGGCAAAAAGAGGCATTGGACGGAGCCGAGTCAGGGACAATTTTTGGGTTCATATAATTTGTTGTATTTTGGTGACGAGAATTTAGTGAAGCAACAAGAAAGACAAAATTCCATTAGTGGTTAGACGAAAAGGGGCAGAGAAAGTCATCTGAGGTGACATTATTTCTGCTTTTTCAATTGGCTGCTTTGTACCCTTAGAAAATGTGGTTAGTGTTTGAAGGGAGTTCTTGTGATGAATTCATTTTCTTGAAGTATACCATGAACAGTGAAGAAGTACATAAATCAACACATGGAGCTGAGGGAGCTTTTACAGAGACAAGTGTAAATGAGAATCAGAGACCTTTCCTGGGCCCCTCTTGACTCTCATGGGTCTGTGCATGTGTGCTGCTGCCTCTGGAGGTCAGAGGTCAGGAAGGGTCGGATCACCCTGCACTGTGGACCCTCCCCAACATAAAAAGGTTACATATTTGAAAATGTCAGCAGTGCCGAGTTTGAAAAACCATCTGTGGACATCAGCCATGTATGCCTACCTCCCAAATTTAAATACTTTCCATCGATTTTGTTAATTTTCTGTAATACAACTAAAATCTTAAGCCTTCTCTGAGTGACTTCTGTTAGGAAAGTGGCCCATACATCAATAACCAAATCTAGACTGACTTGAAAATCACAAGCAAACAATCTGAGGATTTCCTTTATTGGAAACAGCTCCAGGGTCTTTGGGACCGACCATGGGTTTGAGCCTAACAGCCACAGACGTGGGCACCAGTGGGGAAAAGTGATGCTGGCACAGCAGATGCTGGAGGGTGCGATGCAGTGTTATTCACTGGGCAAACTCAGAAGCTTCAGTCCTGCTGACATCCATCAGTGTCTTACTTTCAATTTGTTCCTTTTAGTGTTAAAGAAAGGTGTATGTTGTTTTGTTGTTAAAACAAAACAGAACAAAACAAAAACAAAAAACTCTGACTAATAGAACAAGGTAAAAATGTAGAAGCAACTTCTTTAAATTATTTTGTATAGAGTTACTAAAGATTCAGCAGTAGACTTATGATACACTGTTGAACTATGACATGTTGGTACTGCTACTGGTAATATTTTCACTAATCCATGAAGTATACTGTGGACAGGATGCCGAAAATGAAAAATCCAATGCTTTGGTCTTCAGAATGAGTATGTTTATGCAGAAGGCATTAAATACTGCATATTAAGAAGTTAAATAAATTAAAAATAAAGCCACTGAATTGGACAATGAATTACTTAAAATAGTATTTTCTGATACTGAGAAAATTTGTATAGTAGTGAAAAGAAGAAGCAATTCAACAGGAAAATGCTTGCCCAAGTTTCATCCCCAGGACAGAAAAATAAAATCTATAAAAATCACTGTAGTTACATGAGCATATGGCAGATCAGAAGCTAGACATGGCAACACACAGGGAGATTTGTGAATTTTGATTGTCTGCTCTGAGGCAGGAGCTGCTATGTTGCTGAGACTGGTCTTGAACTTGGCTTAAATACTCCTACTGCCTTAATTTCTTCAGTTGCTGAGTACATATAAGCACTACATGTCCACCTCAGGAGGACAGCAGAGTTTACTACTGTCCTTTTGTGTCAATTTTAATAGTTTACAGACAGCCTGAGAAGTCATCTTTTCTCAGTATCCCAGAGTCCTGAAGGGAACTCTATTCCCTCTACCTTAATGCCAGGGTAAGGAACCAATAGGTCACCTATGGCTCTCCAAATGAGAAAGAGTATTTAAATAGCAGGTCATCAATGGAGAAGGGGGGGGATATGCTCTCATTTTCTTCTTTTTAATGCCATTTTAAACTTTATGCCATATTTAGGGAATATTCAATAGGTAGTTTTTAACTCACTATCATTTCCATAAATTATAAAAATTTTAAAATAGATTATGCAATAATTTACAAAGTGAAAATAAGACACACCAAAGACCACAAGAAGAAAAGCAGAAGCCTGTTTGATATGTTCAGTGATAATCAAGGGTTTATTATAAGAGATAATGTGATAGAGGATGGTTAAGCATTTACAATATACATCAGAACTATTTCACACTGACTTTGCAGTAAAAAACACAGATAAACGAGTATCCAAGTTTAGCTGTAAATGTACCTATTTAGTCTCATAGTCCACTTTGCTTACCTTTTTTTAAAAATTATATTGTTGCCATGGTTCAATATGCTTGTCTTAAAACAACTTTTTTTTGGTTGTGGGAACCATGTCCATGGCTACACGTTTAGATCCACTATCATAGCTGGCATACATACGTGATTTAAGCTGAATCAATAGATGGATACCTGTCCAAGCACATATCAATTGGGAATTTAATCAACTAACTGAGAATGAATTTAATGTCTTAATAGGAAAGTGACTGGATGTGACTTAGGATACTGATAGGAGGAAATAATTTCATATTCCCGATGAAGCTGTTTTTTTTTAATTCCCACAAGTTAGGAGAGCAGAGAACCAAAAATGGCTCTCACATTCAGTGTAAGACTATGACAAAATCATATGTCATGAACAGAGTTCAACTACAAATTCTGTACACTTTTTGATTCCAAGTTCTAAATTTCTTTTAAAAGTACCAGACAGTTTAGGGAAGTTTTAGCAAAATCTGAACACCTTACATTTATGGATTAACCTAGTATGTGAAGCCTAGCGTCCAAGAACTCTTGATTTACACCTGCTGGTTGCCGACATAATGTATCCTCATATTCAGATCACAGAAACAGCAAAGATTGTCTCCTCTTTACTGTAACATAAAAAAATGTAGCTTAAGACCTAGTGTGAGACCTGATTGCTAAAAACAAAGCTAACTAAGAAAAAAAAGTAGGTCAATTTTGTTGCAGGATTCTTTCTGCTGCCAATAAAAGCTCTAAGCTTAAATTTTGTAAAAATATCTTTACGTGGCAACATGCTATTTTCTCACAGAAATTATATGGATACAAAAAGGACAAGAAACAGTTAACATATGTCATTCAATATACTATGAATGTAGACTATGAAATTATTAGTGAGCCTTGAAGAAGCAAAGGTTCAGCATAAAATAAAAACTATTTCCTGAAATACATATTTGACTTAAGTTACTAAGAATACCATGAAGGAACACATAATTTAGTATAAAGTATGTGGGAAAAAATGCTTCAGGCTGAAGGTCTAAGGAGATTAAGATGGAGTAAGTGAGTGTCTTGTGTGTCTTCTGAAACAGCATTCCATTGCATATCTTTTAATCATACTCACTTAAAATATTATCTGGAATTCATGTGTACATTTAATGTAAAGAAATTCATGTGACTCATGAATACATGAACTTTTTCTGAAGGAGGGAGAGTTTTTATTTCATTATTGTACTGGTTTGAATAAAAAGGAACAATTTCTAAGGCTTGGGGGTGTAAAATGAATGTTTTTTTTTTCCTTGCACATATGGAACATTAAGGCCTATTATGATAAATAACCTTTGACTTGCAGTGGGTATATTCACATATAAATATATGTAAACAATAGTTAAAAATGTGTTCCAACTTATTTCAGGGTAAATTCAAATTTACTAGAATGCTACAAGAAGTGGACAAGAAACTATCATTCCCTTCACCCGGAACTTGGAAATATTGATATTCTGCCCATGTTTTTGACAGTTATGAATCTATCTATCTATCTATCTATCTATCTATCTATCTATCTATCTATCTACCTACCTACCTATCTATCTATCTATCTATCTATCTATCTATCTATAATCTATGCAACTGTTGAGGAATATTTGTTTAACTATGCAAAGATGTGTTGCATTTGTTTATGTTGATGAGTACTTGGTCAATGATGTAAAGATGTGTTGCTGTATTACCTCGCTTGCCTAAGGCACCTGACTGGTCTAATAAGAAGCTGAATGGCCAATAGTGAGTGAGGAGGTATAGGTAGGACTGCCAGGCAGGGAGAGTTAAGTAGAAGGAAGAATTTAGGCTTGGGGAAAAAAGAAGAAAGAAAAAAGAGACACCAGGCAGATACCACGGGCCAGCTAGCCAGACACAAAGGAAGGAAGAAAGTTGGACATACAGAATGAAAAAGAAAGGAAAAAGCCCTGAGGCAAAACATAGACAATAGAAACAGGTTACATTAAGTTAAAAAAGCTAGTGGGACACGCCTAAGCTAAGGCTAAGCATTCATAATTAATAAGTCTCTGTGTCTTTATTTGGGAGCTGGTTGGTGGCACAAAGAAAATTCCAACTACAAATGGCAGCCAATATGGGGCCCAAAGTTCCATACACTGCCTAAGAAGGCTGAAAAAATAAGAGGAAAAAAAACATGAGAGAAGGAGAGAGAGAGAGAGAGAGAGAGAGAGAGAGAGAGAGAGAGAGAGAGAGAGAACAAAATAAAACAAACAAAATGGATATGGTTCCAGTAAGAGGCATTGCTGTGCAGCATAGCACTTGAGCCACCAGCATGCTAAGTAGAAACAGCAAGCTAAGTAAAAACACTTGTCACAATGCAAGCACCAACTTCCTAGAGCTGGGGCAGCTAAATGCAACTCTAGTTTAAGTATCACATGAAAAATCCATCAAGATGAAGTTCAATTCTGAACATTTATGCTCCAAATTCAAGGGCACCCACATATGTAAATGAAACATTACCAAAGCATTTCAAACCTCTCACACTAATAGTGGCAGAATTCAATATCCCACTTCCACACAGTTATGAACACCTGATTTTTGACAAAGAAGCCAAAATTGTACCACGGAAAAAAGAAAGCCTCTTCAATAAATGGTGCTGACATACTGGATGTCAACATGTAGAAAATTGCAAACAGATCCATATCTATCGCCATGAACAAACTCAAATCCAAGTGGATCAAAGACCTCAAGATAAATCCAGTTACATTGAACTTGATAGAGGAGAAAGTAGGAAGTAGACTAGAATGCATTGGCACAGGAGACCACTTCCTAAATATAACACCTGTAGCACAGACACTGAGAGTGACAATTAATAAATGGGACCTCCTGAAACTGAGAAGCTTATGTAAGGCAAAGAACATAGTAAATAAGACAAAACAAAGTCTACAGAATGAGAAAAGATCTTCACCAATCCTACATCTGACAGAGGGATGATCTCCAAAATATATAAAGAAGTCAAGAAACTAGACAGCAAAATACAAAACAATACAATTAAAAAAATGAGCTACAAATCTAAACAGAGATTTCTCAACAGTTGAATCCCAAATGGCCAAAAGACATTTAAGGAATTGCTCAACACCCTTAGTCATCAGGAAAATGCAAATCTTACACCTGTCAGAATGGATAAGATCAAAAACACTGATAACAGCTTATGTTGGACAGGATATGGAGCAAGGGAAACACACCTCCATGATGGTGGGAGTGCAAACTTGTATAGCCACTCTGGAAATCAGTATGCCGGTTTCTCAGAAAATTGGGAATTAATCTACCTCAAGACCCAATGATACCCAAGGAATGCTCAATCATACCACAAGGACGCTTTCTCAATTATGTTCATATCAGCATTATTTGTAACAGCCAGAACTTGGAAACAACCTAGATGGCCCTCAACCAAAGAATGGATAAAGAAAATGTGGTACATATATACAATGGAGTACTACTCAGCTGTAAAAAACAATAACATCATGAAATCTGTAGGCAAATGGATGGATCTAGAAAATATCATCCTGAGTGAGGTCACCCATACTTAGAAAGAGAAACATGATATGTAGTCACTCTTAAGTGGATACTAGGTGTAAAGAAAAGGTTAATCAGACTACAAACCTCCAGAGAAGCTAGCTAACGAGGAGGGCCATAAAGGGCATGTACAAATGGATCACCTTGGGAAGGAGGAACAGATGAGATCTCCATGAGTAAATTGGGGATGAGAGGGCAATAGAGGGAAGGGGATGGAGGATGTGGACATGAGGGAACAGGATGGTTAAGCTGGGGGAGGGACAGAGTGGAACAGCAATGAAAGCGATATCTTGATACAGGAAGACATTATGGGGTAAGGGAGAAACCTGGTGCCAGGGAAGTTCTCAGGAATCCCCAAGGACAACCCCAGCTTGGACTACTAGCAATAGTAGAGAGGGAGCCTGAACTGGGCTATCCTGGTAATTAGATTGGTGAATACTCTGTCATCATAGAGCCTTCATCCAGTGACTGATGGAAGCAAATGCAGAGATCCACAACCAAGCACAAGGCCAAGTTATGGGAGTCTAGTCGAAGAGAAGGAAGAGAGATTATATGAGTAAAGGTGTATGTGTGTGTCAAGAACATAATGGGGGAAATCTACAGATATAACTGAACCAATTTCATAAGAACTCACCAACTTTAGACCAACAGCTGTGAAACCTACATGGGATCAGACTAGACCCTCTGTATATGAGAGACAGTTGTGTTTCTGGGTCTGTTTGAGGGGCCCCTGGCAGTGGGATCAGGCTCTATCCCTGGTGCATGAGCTGGCTTATTGGATCCCATTACCTATGGTTGGATACCTTGCTCACCCTTGAGGCAGCAGAGAAGGGCGGGATCCTGCCTCAACTGAATATACTAGACTTTCCTGTCCCCTCATTGGAGAACTTATCCTTTTGGGGGAGGGGATGAGGGGTGAGTTGAGGGGGGAGGTTAGGTGGAGGTGAGGGATGTGGGAGGAGGGATGAGAGGGGGAATTTGTGATTGGTATGTAAAATGAATAAAAAATTGTTTTTTAAATAAAAAATAAAATTATGTGCTCAATCTGCTAAATAAGGCATGGTGGGAAATAAGAACAAAATAATTAAATGGGGGAGGGGATGGGAGGACATGGTAGAGGATGAAATATGGGGAAGGATAATTAACACCAATGGCCTCTTGAAAAGCCGTATGTAAACCAGCTACTTTAGAACCTTCCTAAAATACTCACATGTATAAAAGGAGTTTAAATGAAGTTATCAAATAATGCACAGAGAAATATGGCAATACCACAACTAGGCATCATATACTATCAAACAAAATCCATAGTTCCAGGAATGCATTACATTTTTTTTTTGAGTTATCGGTCTAAAGGGGTCCCATAGAAACAAAACATTACAGACTATTCAAATACTATTGGTTACCCTCCACAACTTGACAGTTAAGATCCTTACTGTTGAAGAGACCACACAAGTATGTCATGGAACATGACTGAAAGCTAGCTGATTTTAAATTGCAAGTTCACCTCTAATGGATAGTGTTCATAGTAATGAAAGATGCTATATACACTACAGGAGAATAAAATCAATCATTAGTCTCACCCAGCTACAAACCTTGAGACCTACAATAATGATTTGTCTCTAAGATATGTTAATTTGGGCAATAATGGTACAAATGTATGGGAGTGTAACCTATACCAGACATTGTTCATGAGGCCAAGAATATAAGACTACATAGGTCATGGGCCTTATGGGAAAATCTACTACTATCATTCTGCTAATTGAATATAGTAGCAAAATGATTTGTAATGACAGACTGATATACCCATAGCTCCTCATCACAGAAGCTTCTTAGCAGCAAATGGTAATTAACATAGAGACCAACATTTATATAATTAAAGATTTTGTAGTGCTCAGCCCTAAATGGGGTGCCTAAATCACACTCTTTTCCTGAAGGCTCAGTAATCTATGTTGAAGAAGGGGCAGAAAGAGCCAGAGGTGGTGGATGACTTCAAGGAAAGATGTGTTCCAGACACTGCAGGGTGGATGCACATACAGCATGCATAAGATCTGTATAAGTTCAGTCCAGAAAAAAAAAATCCAGCACAGAAGAGGTTAGGCAGGCACAAAGTTCCACCCTAGCCAGGGAGCTATTCACAAATGATAGCTACGGAAAAGGAAATTCAGTTTTCTTCAATGAAGTGGAACTGGGCATATCTGTCACACTCCAGAGTAGACCCCATGCTCAGAAGTAGCTGGCCACACAAATCAGACTCCATGTTTGTTTGTTTGTTTTTTATCATTTTGTTTTGTTTACTAGGAGAGAGAGAACATGAAGGTAAGTAGGTAGGGATTTGAGAGATGATCTGGGAAAAGAATATGGTCAAAAGCTACTGTATGAGAGTCTCAAAGAATATATAAACATTAAAAAGCCCACATTGTATGAAATTCTCAAAGAACTAATAAAAATACATTTTTTTCCCAGATGAGAAAAGTTCATGTATACAGGATGTGTACAGGAATGACGCCTCCCTGAGGAGTCACTTTCATGGCATCAGAAGGGAACATGCAAGCTTCCAAAGTAGGGAGGCAATCAGCAATCCTACTCAACTATGATGTTTATGAACCACAACAACAACCACCATTGCATGATAATCCTAAGGATACAGTAGTGGCATGCACACCTTGGTGGTAACCAACAGCTCTCCAGTTGGACTGAAGACCCACTCAACACGAGGGAAAACATGCCTGGTGGATTTTAGAGGGGAACATACAACCACCAGTTTGTCAAACCAGCATAACCCCCAACAACAATCTAAGCAACTGTCCTTATTTATACCCATAGATAAGTGTGGTCCTCACTCCTCATCAAGGAAACTTCTCTTTACAATAGGCAGATACTATTACAGAAAACCACAAGCAATTGAAATGCAGAATTGTGAATCCCAGTCCCAGTGTACCTAAGGCTCAGAGAACATTGTAGAAGACCAGACAGAAGGACTCTAAGAGTCAGAGGAACAGGGAGTTTATGGTGAGACTGTATCTCCGAGTAACGTCAGAAGCTCCTTACACCTATAAAGTCTCAGTAACATGACTGCTTACACTTGAGCTGAACAAGGATGACACCAACGGACATATCAAAATGTATGGGGGAAAGCCCACACACACATACACACACACACACACACACACACACACACACACACACACATGTGCATGTTAAAAGTAATTAATGAAAAAAGAGGACATGAACTTATAAAAGAGAAAGAGGGGGAATATGGGAGGGTTTGAAGGGAAGAGAGGAAATGGAGAAATGATGTAATTATATATTCTCAACCCCTTCCCACATCTTTCCTCCTTTGAAGTTGTGCTGCCACAATGACGGAAAACTGAGTAACACACAGAATTACATTCCTATTTGTCAGACTATAATGTGAGCCCTTTGGTGTCAGAGTCTTGACTATGCAGCCTTGACCTGGACAATTTTGCACAGTGGGTAAATTCAGAATATTCTACTATTTGAAAATGCCTTTGTAATGCTTTCAATGTTGCTAGAGAAAAACTGGAGCTAGACTTACTATTTAATGGTAGGAAGTCTCCAGTCTGTTGTCCATACCCACTTGCCTCTCATGAATCCATATTCCAAAGTCCACACCCTCTAAGTCCTGGTTCTAAACCCCTTTCTTAGGTTGGTTTGTTGCGTAGAAGGGATTGTGTTTGGTTTCTGTCTATCCAGTTACATTCCTTATTTATTTCTGATTCTCCTTGCATGGAGGATTTGATTCACAGTACCCAATTTCTAGCTTAAAGCCATCTCATTTTGGTGGTCTGCCCTGGTACTTTGTGGCTTTCTCTAATTGTACAAAGATACCTATCAAGTACTTTGGTGAGCTGGTCTATCAACAAAAGGATAAACAACACCACAAATTTGATCTTAGCAAGCCCGTAATTTAATTTCTCTGCAGAGACTCGTGATGCAATTTTATTCCCTTTTTAAAATTTTCTGGATAAAAAGTAAATAAGCTCAAACATTTCAGCATATATTATTCTCCACCTCAGAGCAGTTACCTTATCTTAATGTATCCATGCTTTTCTTTTGTGGTGTTGCTTTCACACAAAAGTATTAAAAAACAAAACAGCATTCCACACTGGAAAGGCAGCTTTTTGAATGGAAAACCTAGAGAAATGCTCTCTAGTAGTTTGATACATAACAAAATTAACATTATAATTTTAGAATGTAACTGCTAGATAATATATGTTCTTAACAGAGCTTTCTCCAACTCCGGAAATCAAAACAGATTAATTTTTCTGGCTCGGGATAGATATCTAGGTTTACTAGGCTACTGTAATTCCAAGTATAAGGTAAAGAATAGGGAAACTGGATTGAGCCTTATCTAGTTTGACCTAAAAGTAAATTATGAACACCGACTGACACATTCTAAATAAAAGCACTGCTGTTCATTTGATTATTTAAAAATGTGTTCAAGAATATTTTAACAGCAGCCTTGAAAATGACTACATACAGTACTGTAGAACTTTTAACACCCCACAGTATTAAGCAGTGTGCTCCCTGGAATTGTGGCACAGAGAATGAGAGTTTCAACGTAAGCATCAGCAATGCAGAACACACCCTCCCTTCACGTTCAATATCTAGGTCACACACACTACTCCAAATACTGTGGATAGAAAGAAAAAAAGCAGGAGGATTTCCGGGGAGGCAAGAAACCATATGACATTCAAATAATGAGAAAAACAGCACAACGTGGTTTTTAAAATGATAATTCCCATGTAAAATAAAAAACAAAGCCTTAAATATTATCTTTTTTCATTTATTATGTAAGCTGAATAAAACCTTTGAGAAGCGTTATTTAGTTAATAAAATGTCTTTTGTCTCCACCACTCTCTCAGATGTGTGTGTGTGTGTGTGTGTGTGTGTGTGCGTGCGCACTGCGCGCGCTCGCGCACAAGTCAGAAGCAGACAAAAAGGGCATATACTGAAAATAAATGCATTGTTAATCAAAAAGCATATGCAATTTTCAGAGAAATCCTGCAGCAGTTAGCAGCAATCAGAAAAACTATAGCTTCCATTTACAATAAAGGCAAATGGATATGATAATAATGATCTCTAAAATTATTTTTTTATTTACAAGCAAGTCTTAGAGTGTTTATATTTTAATTATGAAACTGCATAATGCTTTAGGAATTTAACAATTATACTGTTAGAGATATTGCGTTTAAATGATCATAATCTATTTTATTATTTTACTTGAAATCGACTGAATATGTTGTTATTGATTTAAAATATCTTGCTTTTTTTCTAAACTGTATGTGGAAAGATAAGAAATACATTTCTAAACAGAACACAGGTCTCCAAGAACATAAACAATGAATAAAATTTTCATATCTGTTAAACTATACTAATATAGTTGTTAAATTACATTTTTATTTTAATTAAATTATAATTGCATCATCTTCCCCTTCCCTTCTCTGCCACCCGTGTCCCACTCCCACTGCTCCCTCTCAAATTCAAGGCTTCTTTTCCAGTGGTTTTAAGGGAGATAGAAATGAAAACAACTTGTCTTGCAGTTTTCTTAGCCTATCTGAAAAGAGCCTTTCAGTTTGCAAGCACAGCAATTAAGAAGAGTAACATGAAAACTACTGAGTATGTAGAAAGAGCACTTCATACAGAAAGTACTGCACCATCAAAGGCATCTCCAGACCTATCAATGTGAGTTCTCTAATGCACACAGTATAGAGCACACAAAGGAGTTGCTTCAGGTACAGGAAAACACACACGATCCTACTATGTCACCTTATGTTGCCACAATTCAAGTGGTATCCATAATAATCTTTGCAAAATCCCAACTGGTCTGGCTATTTTTCTGTTTAAAAACTTCATGACTTTATTTAAGGACAGAATGGAGAACACATATTTTTCTTTTTGTTAGGATCCAGTAAAATAACATTATAGGGGTTAAAAAAATAAATAAAATCACAACAGGTGGAGGATGGGCCACCAACAGATGAGAGAAATTTCAACAAATTACTGTGAGCTGAAAAAGAGAATTGCTGAAGGTGTCCAGAAAACCTTGACTGCTGTGGATATCACTCTGTATAAATAAAGTGCTGATTGGCCAGTAGCCAGGCAGGAAGGATAGGGTAGGCAGGACAAGGAAGAGGAGGAGGCTGGGAACAGGAAGGCTGGAAGAGACACCACCAGCCGCTACCATGAAAAGCAACATGTAAAGACACTGGTAAGCCACAAGCCATGTGGCAAAGTATAGACTAACAGAAATGGGTTAATTTAAGATAGAAGAAGTAGATAACAAGAAGCCTGCCACAGCCATACAGTTTGTAAGCAATATAAGTCTCTGTGTGCTTTTTTGGTTGGGTCTGAGAGACTGTGGGACTGGCGGGTGAGAGAGATTTGTCCTGACTGTGGGCCAGGCAGGAAAACTCTAGCTACACTTGACCCCGTAGTTGGGCCATTATTCTATGGAACCACAGAGACTCAGGCACTGAGAGACTGCTGAAAGGGGGCAGCAAGGAGAAGATAGGTGAGAACTGGGAGAGTCACTGAGTATTTGTATTGGGAAAGGCATTTCCATTCACTGAGGTAAACTATGAAAGCATTCACCATATAAGAGTTCAGCATCAGAGTAAAGAATATGAGATGTAGCACTGAGGAGTACACTCCATTTCCTGCAGTGCCTAATTCCCCTGCCAAGAATCCTAAATCTGCCTTTGAACATTACATGGTTGATTTGTTACCTGGAATCCTAGACTTTGAGTGGAGCTAAAATGAAAAGTGGTTAGATAGGTAACAACTGCTTCTTCTCAAAAACACTTTTAAAAGTAACTATTTTAAAATATAATGATTGTTAAGATTATAAAAAGAGCTCCCAGCCATTGGAGCCCCAGGGACTGTGTAACTGCCTCTTCCCCTGCACCCTCTCTAAGAAAACAACCCCCTGCAACACCAGTGAAAACTGGAGTCATGAGCCCACCCTGCACCGACTGGGAACAGGTAAGGCCCCATCTCCGGACTGAGCAGACCATGTCCCTAGCCACCAGTCTCCAGGGGTACATTCCATGCCCTTCTCCCAACCCATTGGAGCCCCAGGGACTGGACAGATGCCTCTCCCCCTGACCTCTCAACAACAAAACCATCACCAGTGACACCAGCAACCACCAGAGTCAGAAGCCCACCTGGCACCAATTGGGAATAGCTGCTTCCTGAGTCAGAGCCCATTAGTGCACAATGGACTAAGAGCTGCTCCCTGAGACACAGAATCCGTCAGCACCAGTTGGATCAAGAGCCCAGAAAAGATCAAGAGTATCAATCGGACCAAGTGAGGCTCCGTCAGACACAGACACTACTTGCACAGATTGTAGGAAAAGATGGGTAGACACCAGTGCAAAAATACAGTCAACAACATCCAATATGGCACCATCAGAACCTAGTGGTTCTACATCAGCAAGACTTGAACATCCCAACACAGAAGGAGCAGAAAAAATTGACCCTAAAATGACTTTAAGAAGATGATAGAGGCCTTTAAAGAGGAAATGAAAAATTCCCTTAAAGAAATAATAGAGAAGACAAACAAAAATTTGGAAGAAATCAATAAAGAAATTGATGAAAAGACAAACAAAAAAATGGAAGAAATCAATAAATCCCTTAAAGAAAGCCAAGAAAAAGCAATTAAACAGGTGAAGGAAACAGTCCAAGATTTGAAAACTGAGATAGAGGCAATAAAGAAGACACAAACTGAGGGAATGCTGGAAATGGAAAGTCTGAGCAAATGAACAAGAAGTACAGATGCAAGCATAACCAACAGAATGCAGGAGATGGAAGAAAGAATCTCTAAAGTTGAAGATACGATAGACGAAATAGATTTGTCAGTCAAAGAAAACACTAAAGCCAAGAAAGTTATAACACAAAATCTCCAGGAAATTTGGGACACCATGAAAAGACCAAATCTAAGAATAACAGGGATAGAAGAAGGAGAAGAATGCCAACTCAAAGGCACAGAAAATATATTCAATAAAATTATAGAAGAAAACGCCTATGGAGATACAAGAAGCTTACAGAACTATAGTTGAATTTCTAAACAGTCGTATTAATAAGAAACACAGAGCCAAATAAAGAGGTAATAGCCAAAGAGATCAGGGAACTAGTAAAGAGCCACAACTTCCTTATCTGACCACCTCGCCACCTTTGCTTCCCCAGAGAGAGCTTCTTCCTGTGTGATTTGTGTTTTTATTGTTCTCCTATTTGGCCTTCTCATTGCCTCTAAGCCCAGCCACATGACTTCCTCGCCACTGCCTGTCTATACAGACCTCCAGGTCTCTATGGTTGGTACTGGAATTAAAGGATTGTGTCACCATGATTGGCTGTGTCCTTGACCACACAGAGACTCTGCCTGCCATACAATCAGATTAAGGGCATGTGCTACCATTGACTGACTCTGCTTATGGCTTGCTATGTGACCGTGCAAGAGACCTCTGATCTCCAGGCAAGAGACCTCTGATCTCCAGGCAAACTTTGCTTATTAATATAAAAATAAAATCACATTTCAGCACAATAAAAATATCACCACACCAAATAGATTGGATAAAAAAAAAGTCACCTTACCACATAATAATCAAACCATTAAACATACAGAATAAAGAAAAAAATATTAAAAGCTGCAAAGGAAAATGGACAAGTAACATAAAGGCAGATTCATGAGAATAACATCTGACTTCTCAATGGAGACTCTGAAAGCCAGAAGGTCCTGGACAGATATTATGCAGACAATAAGAGACCATGGATGCCAACCTAGACTATTATATCCATCAAAACTCTCAGTCGCCATAGACGGAGTAAAGAAGATATTCCATGATAAAACCAGATTTAAACAATACCTATCCACAAATCCAGCCCTACAGAAAGCACTAGAATGAAAAATCCAACATAAGGAAGTTAGATACCCCCATGAAAACACAGGTAATAGAAAACTCTCATGCCAACAAATACCAAAGAAGAGAAACAATCAACACTACCACAAAAACAACAACAACAACAACAACAACAACAACAAAACAAACCCAGGAATTAATAATCACTGGTCATTAATATCCATTAGTATCAATGGTCTCAATTAGCCTATAAAAAGACACAGGCTACTAGAATGGGTATGAAAACAGGACACATCCTTCTGCTGCATACAAGAAACACACCTGAACTTCAAAGACAGACACTACCTCAAAATAAAAGGCTGGGAGAAGACTTTGCAATCAAATGGGACTTAAAAGCAAGATGGTGTAGCTATCCTAATATCTAATAAAAAAGACTTCAAACCAAAGTCAATTGAAAGAGATTGGGAAGGACATATTTATCACAGGGAAAATCCACCAAGATGAAGTCTCAATTCTGAACATTTGTGCCCCAAATACAAGGGCACCGACATTTGTAAAAGAAATACTACTAAAGCTTAAATTGCACATAAAACCCCATACACTAGTAGTGGAGATTTCAATACCCCACTCTCACCACTGGATAGATCTGCCAGATTGAAACTTAAGAGAGAAATAAGGGACCTAATAGAAGTTATGACTCAAATGGACTTAACATATCTACAGAACATCCCATCCTAACACAAAAGAATATACCTTCTTCTCAGCACCGCATGGAACCTTCTCTAAAATTGACTACATGCTCGGTCACAAAGCAAATCTCAACAGATACAAAAAAATTGGAATAACAGGAGGGGAGGAACAGCCCAGGGTGACTGGGCAGCCAAAGGATATCAACAATAGAGCAGCTCCAATGGGAGAGAAGACAGAAAGATCATAGAACAGACAGGCGGAAAACACTGTAATGAATGAAGTAAAAATGTAGGGAAAACAAAAGACAGGTAGAAATTCTAAGAAAACTGAAGGATGATGTAAGTAAAGGAACAAAAGACTCCTTGGCATTATAATCATTGAAACACTAATTATTTAGTGGCAGCCGAGTCATGACATTATTTCAACCACTGAAACGATGGCAGCAGTGGAGAAAATAATAGGGACAAACAGAAGTGGATTAATTGATTGCTATTGTTTTCCTGGAGCTTACATCCTAGTAATGTCAGAGTGAAATAATTACAAAAATTAAGTAAATACAAAATGAATATTAACAATAAGACATAAAGAAAAACATAGTAGTGAACAGAAACCTGAAGGCATAGGACTTTCTATCTAAGCAGTTACTAACTAGTTCAGTCAAGAACTCAAGGGAGGATTGGACTCAACGAGTAAATTTATGCTGGAGCAGACAGCAATTGTGAGAGTTTTCTGAAAAAAAGATGATGTTGATATTAGAGGGCTAGGGAGGTGGCTCAGTGGTCAAGAGCATGTAGTGCTCTTGAAGGCCACTTGGGTTTAGTACCCAGAATACACGAGGGCTCATATCCATCACTCTAGATCTAGGAGATCTGACACTTCTGACCCAGACAGGCACCAGACACACATGTGGTCTTCAAGTACATACAATCATGTACAACACTCAAACACAATAAATAAAAAATAATACAAATAAATCTTGGAAAATAAAGTGATGATGTAGCTATTTAATTATGGTCTTAAAACAGACATAAATAACATACATTATTACCAAAATAAAAATTAGAACCATGGAAGATGAAGAGCTGAAGGAAAAGTAGGGTATGATATGAGGAGGCAAGGGAAACTGCAGGTGTGTGATGGTAGCTGTGTCTCTTGCTGCTTCAGAATGCTATCTTGTGAGGAAACGTTCTTGAGGGTGCAGTTAAGTTGTTCCCACAGTATCAGAAACTAAAGCATTAGTGCACTTTCCTGTTGTGACATATATCCAATAATGGAAGGGTCCACACCACAAAGTATGTTGTCAGAACTGTAGCAACATTTGTGTTGTGATTGAAAGCAGTATCTCACCTTCTAGAAGTTCAAGGGGAGAAAGAATGTAAAAGAGGGAGCTAGTCCTCCCTGATCTCAGAGAAGAAAAGGCTCATCATACCCACTTCATAAAAATTGACTAAATGTCCACAGTGCAGAACCTAATGTGCTGCTCCTGCCACTTTGTGATACCCTGCTTCAAACTGTCTTTGAAGCATATGTTTTATGCTGTTTCGTTTTGCTACATAAAGTTTTGTTTTAACTGTTTGTATCTTTCCACTGAATCCTTCTGTCGTTTGAGAAGAACTTGATGGACTGAAATATCTGAGGCCATTTGCCAAAATAAGTCTAAGTTACCTTGTCTCACTCACATACTTGTCCCAGTGATGGAAAAGCTCGTGAGTATGCTGGCATTTACATGAACATACACTGACCATTTTCTGATGAGCATTCTTACCAGTGTGAGCCCAGAGACTGAGTGAGAACTGGAAACAGTTTAGTGAGCTTGTCTGTTCAGAGATATCTATTTTAAAAGGTGATATATAATTACTACAATTTTAGATACAAGAGTTTCATTTAAGAAAGTAGCTCTGAAGATAAAATGGATTGTTTCAATAGTTGGGAAAGAACTAGAGACAAACTCAAAACTTCAGTGCTTTCAGAGTTTCATGTACCCAGTTCATAACTTTACTACATTAGACCATAGAAAACTTTCAAGTACAGTGAGGGTATCAAAGTTTACAATGATGGATTTCCCATTACATTCTAATAAAAATGACAGATGGAGTTTTTTTTTTTTGTTTTTTGTTTGTTTGTTTTTGTCTTTTAAGAAACCCACCACATCGAAAAACACTGAACATAGTTGAACACACCTTAAAATAGTGATTACATTCTTGATGTTATAGTTTCAGATGTAATTATTTCTAAAGGTAAATAAAATACATGGGCTAAAACATAAAAAAAAAGAGCAAATGAGAAATCTATGAGGGTATCTTGTGTTTGTAACCTTGTACTGCACTATTAAAGCTTTACTTCCGAGATGACCTTTGGTTGATAAAGTGTTCAACTCAGGTTTCCTTCTCTCTGTTAGGACAAACAACACTCCCAGGTGGAGGACCAATTTCTGAGAAGGAACAAGTGGCTAGGAGCACCCATGCCTCGAGGCTTTTCCTGAGGTCCACATCTCACCTAATCATTATTCACAATCGCCTAGAAAAGCCTCAAGTTAAATCTGTGCTGGCTATTTAGAACTGCATTTGTAAGATGATTTTAAAACCTTCTTTCTTGTGCTTCCGTGATTTCCCTTTTTGTTTAATTTACGTGTACCTTCAGATGCAACTACAACAGGCAGTGAAAGTTAGTAGCAGTTAATCTGAATGTCGGCTTTCTTTACTCATTTATAAAAATAGTCTACTATTTGAAGAGTGCCTAGGTATGACATTATATAGCACAGGAAACTGGGCATAGGAAAACCTTCAAGGTATATGAAAAGCAGTGATAATGAAGAAGAGTTGCATCAGCTCAGAATTTTATAATATAGTTTTCATAAGTTAACTTATATTTGAAAAACAAAATAAATTCAATAAATGCAAAAATGAATTCAAAGATGCAATAGCTTCTGAAATCCAGAGATAAGTTAGAGTCACACCATGCCACAAGCTAATTCAATTCTTGCCTTTTCTTATCTATAAATAATTTATTGTCAAATGTTATACTGGAGCTTTTCATTCTTATTTTATGTCTAGGACAGACCATTGCAATCCTCTCACTTTGGTGTTAGCATAAATAGATTATGTTACAATTTCCTATTAAATATTACATTAAAAAATCTCCTTATGCAAACTACACAACTCCATACTTAATAGTATCGCTATTATCAGAAAGGCAAAATATAAGTGCTGGTGTGGAGAAAAATATTCATTATTGGGGTGAATATAAATTAGCTCTTCCATTATGGGGAAAAACCATGCAAGTTCCTCTACACTACAACATGGTCATTGCAGCTAAGAACAACACACTGCCTACTCAAAAATGGTTCTCCTAGCATGTCTCTGTACAAAATCTACAATAGTGAAAAGTGAGAGCTAATATAATTAACAGCATTTCACAACATATATCAGTATACCTGAAGGAAATAAGGTCCTCTCTCAAAAAGAGTGATTAAGAGTCCTGTGTCTCAGACTGCCTCAGTCAGAATCATTTTATTTACAGAGATATAGTATTTTCTATCTTGAGTAGATATTATGAGGATAACATATTTTAAATAGCAAATCAAAGTTAGACATGCACTATTTGTTATTATAGTTAGTAATAACTTTTTAGAACCTACTTACTTTTCAAAACTCATCAAAGATAACTGAAAGAAAATTTTCAATATGTATGACTTTAAACTTGAAGTTTAACTTTTTGTTCTTCTGAATCAAAAGAAAAAAGAAAAAAGAATTTGTTGCTATTATTTCAAATATTTTGTTTGTCTCTGTGTGTGTATGTGCATGAGCATGTGGGGACTTGCAGAGGCCAGAAAAAAAACCTTGGATTTTTGACAGCTGGAGTTACAGGTGGTTCTGAGCCACTGGGAATAACAATCCAGTCTTCTGCAAGAGCAGCAAGTGTTCTTATAGGCCATCTTTCCAGCCTTCCCAAAGACTTTAAATTATAAAACAATACATGACTTTTACATGTAAGATTAAGAGTTAATTTTCACACACTTTTTTTTCTACAAAAGGATAAATCTACTTCTAGTTGGGACTGACTTGGTACTATGTCTTTTTAAATTAAGAATTACACCTGAAGATATTTTGTAGTTCTGGCTGCAGTTATCAACTTTCTATGATGAGCAACTACTACATTTACTGTCATATTTTGTAGCTGACTCTAAGGGTACTACTTTCTTCTCAATGAATAGCTTAACAGTGAATCAGATAATGACTGCATCATGAGATGTAGTATTATTTTCTATCTGATTTAAGGATACAAAGACAAGTTGTGTTTGAGAAGAAAATATATATTAAATTTTTTCTTAAAAGGTTTGGGAAAGTCCATGTTGATATATTCACAGAATTCAATTTAAGACATAACCTTCTGAAGTTAGAAAAATGAAATATACATAATGGTTTAAAGAAGAATTATAGTATTTAATAAGACAATTCCAATAGAAAATCAAACAAGGTTTTTGTTTAGGTTTGGGAACATTCTGCTTTTACTATATGAGTGATAACCTTTTTTTTTTTTTTTTTTTTTTAAATAAGTAGTTTAGTACGGTTACCTTTTTATAGGACTGTCAAGGACCAAGATGTCAGGAACCAAACTTGAACCAGTTAGGCCAGGGAACAAGTCATAAGACCACACTGCCCTTCCCCAGAGCAATAACACCCATTTACTAACTGGAGGCTCCCAAAGATAAGAACATTCCACAGTCAGGTGCCATGACAACTGAATGTAAAGAGCATTCCATGGTCAGGTAGCCTAGCAACAGAACAAATGGCCCCTGACCAGTGACCTTAGCTGACATCTTGCAGTTGCATGACCTGCACGTCTCCCACATCTTGCACCCCTTCCACATCTCTTCCCCTTCCCTCCTTCCTGCCCCCTCCCCTCCTATGCTACATAAGCCTTGTGGAGGGAAATAAAAATTGCAGCTTGATCAGAATCTTGTCTTGCTGTGGTCCCTTGTGTCCCCTGTCTCTTTCATTTGCTCCCACAGGTGGGTCACCCCTGTTGAAACCCCGCTGGCTGGGTACAGGACTCATTTTGAAATAGCAAATTAGGTAGCATTAGTTTTGGCTAATGCTGATATTTAATAAAATAGTCTAAGTATGTTGTATTGGAAGTATGAGATCTCAGTAAAAGTGCTGCAGATATAAAATATAGGTTAGGTAAATTTACATCTAGAGCCAGGCGGTGGTGGCGCACACCTTTAATCCCAGCACTTGGGAGGCAGGGCCAGGCGGATCTCTGTGAGTTCGACACCAGCCTGGGCTACAGAGTGAGTTCTAGGATAGGCTCCAAAAAGCTACACAGAGAAAACCCGTCTTGAAAAACCAAAGAAATAATTTACATCTTGAGTCAGTGTGTACACTGAAATATTAACAAATGATATCATATAATACCTGTAGTTTATTAAAAATAAAAATATTGGTGTATAAATAGAAGATTATCCACCAATTTGATGCCAAATTAGGAATGTGGGGATTCATTACTAACTTTAAAAAATTTATTTCATTAGTTTTTAAGAGTGCTATATTAATATCATTTCCAGAATACTCCTCCCTCCAACTCTTCCCATGCTCCCTTTTCTTTCAACTTCATGATTAAATTATTGCTACACACACACACTACAGACAAACATACAAACATAACAAACACACATATAAATACAAACTACTGAGTTCATTTAGTGTTACTCGTGTGCATGTGTGTATGTGCACATGTTTCGGACTGACCACTGGGAACTGGATAACCTATCAGGGCATTTGTCCCTGGAGAAGACTGCAGCTTCTCTTCATAGCCATTGGCTGCCTATAGCTCATTATCTAGGGCTGGGGTATAATTCATTATGTGATGTCAACTGGTGTTTTCAATGTATGGTCTTGTTCAGAATACCATAATGCTAAGATTTCATGGGTGCACCTTCTTGTCATATATAGAAAACACTATCTCATATCAGACATCCTCATCCTCTCTCTCTCTCTCTCTCTCTCTCTCTCTCTCTCTGCCTCCTCTTTAGTGATGTTCCCTGTGTTGTACATGTGCACCTTACAGTCACATTACTAACCTTTTTTTTTTTTTTGGAAAAAAAAGTGAAATGTACAAAATAAAATCAAAACATTAAAGCAAAATCTTAAAAAACGGAAAACTCAGAAGGCATATTACAACCTGTAATATTTACAGATTTAATGTTTGTTTTCTGAATTAGGTTGTTTTCCCCACTGTATACAAGGCTGGCTGGCCTGGAACCCACTATGTACTAAGGCTTGCCTTAAATGAATGATAATCCTGTTGCCTCATCACCAACACCCAAGTGTTGGGATTATAAGTATGAGCTACTACTTTCAGTATTTTAATATTTTTAATATGATTATTGATTCTTATTAAAAAAAAAAACCCCTCCAAAGTGTCAGCATGGGGAATAACATTGACGTTCATAAAAGAATGAAAAATTCAAGTTCATTTTACTGGTGATAATATAAAATTAAAATGTCATACACTTTCATTAGATTTAAGAACAAACACAGCTAATACAAAAGTAGACAGAACTTCAGAGAAAGAAGTACTCTTATAAAGTGTTGATGAGATGTAAATTGGTAGGTTTATTTACCCTTGATTAACCAGTGCGATTACAAAGAATGTACGGTTAAGTTAGCATTTCAAAAGCATTCAGTGGGATTTGAAGCATAGTCGTGCTTCTGTATATGGGCATATTGAAATTTAGGAGTCCGTGCTTAAGAACAAAGAGCATGTTAAATCAGCAGACATCAGTACAAAGATATGTACAAGATGTGTATAGAAGTCATGCTTATCAGAGAAAACTGGAAACATCTCAAATGCATTTACAGGAAAGAAGTTTCATATTTTTGTAGTCTTATTATTAAACTGAAATATTACACAGTGCTTAAAAATAGCAATGTGAATGATAGCTACTGACATGAAAAATGTCACAATAAATTGCTAAGTGAAAGAAGCATGGCGGCCACAGAGCATTTACGCCCTACAGTTCATAGTCCTGGTCACAATCACACAGACATATATCATCACAGGAAATCATTGATCAACTCAGAAAAGAATGTCAGAAAACACAAGCAGCATATCTCCAGGTTGTTGTAGTACTACTACATTTTCCTGCATCACTAACTTTACAGTGAATGTTAACTAAGCTTACAAATACTCCTTTAGGATGACAGGTTTATACACTTTTTTTTTTTTTTTTTTTAACTACTTGAAGTCCCTGGCATTTCAAACTACAGATACCAGATACTTCCATGTGTAATGAAGACAAGAGAACCATAACTGTATAAAGAAACTGTGGAGCACAAACAATATTCCTACCTTCTGCAGAGAAACTGGGACATACATGCAAGCGTGAGCTCCAGCAGTGTAATGGTGGTAAATGTTCAGGGGCACTGTGCTCAGCAAGGGAGGGCTGCTTCTCTCTGTTAAAGAAGAACATGGGCACATCTGGTTTAGAACCTGAGACCCAAACCCATCTCATAGTCTGCCAGCAACATCAGTGAGCCTTTGACAAAGAACAAAAGAATTAGGATATTGCTATCCTTGTTCTTCAGAGCATTAACCACTAGGGAACAGTACACTCTTTTCATGTTTATCTTATATATTTTAAGGAGATATACCTAAAAACTATCAAATTGTTTATAAGAATAGTAGTACAATTTTTGTGTCTAATATCTGCCAGGTAGTGTGCTAGATCCTTTCCCCATTCTTTGATATTTCCAACATTAAATACTTGTTCAGCAGTATTTATTAGGTGCTTATTTTATTCAGTGACTATATGAAGTACTGACATACAATGGCAGTCAGTCATGGCACAAGGAATCTAGCAATAACGCACCTTCAAATGGGGTCACTGGGTATTGGTAGTTGATCTTCACTAGCAAAACTTTAAATACACTCTTTCTATTCCAGCACATTTAAAAAGAGTGCTTAAATCCAAGTTTGAAAATCACCACCACCACCACCACCACCAACCACCACCACCACCACCCCCACCCCTCCAGACCTTGTAAGTTAAGGCAGATAAAATATTCAAGAAAGAACAATAACTAAATTGGAATTAGTCACATGGAAAACACACAAAGTATGCTATATAGCTTTAATACATTGTTTGTAACATGTTATTTAATCCTCACAATATGTCATTACATAGATGTTAGGAACCCCAATTTATCATGAGAATACAGCATTCTAGACAGGATGGTGATAAAATAAGTTTGGTCTGCATAATTCTAAGTTTTAAAATCTTACTTAAGAAAAAATAAGAAAAATACATACTAAATAGAAAAATAAGTAAAGTGATGAGTATAAAAACTAAGTATTCTGGCATATGCACACGCGCGCGTGTGCGCGCGCACACGCACACACACACACACACACACACACACAAACCCACCCACAGCAATCACCCAGGGTGACACATATGTATGGTTTGTGGTATGGTTATAGTCAAGGCCCACCACTGCATGGTGAAACAGCATGGAAGAAGAAAGCAGGGAGATGGAGAAAAAGAGGTAGCTACTTAGAAAGGGGAACTATGTAAAAATCATACTCAATCACAAACTGTAGGAACCTTAGATGCCTGCTTTTAAGTGATGTCTTACAGATAAACAGTAAGAAATATTATCATTTATTATATGACCATGAGAAAGTCACCTATATTCTCAGGGTCTCAGTTTCCAAATATCTAAATGAGAATAATAGTAATCTTGCTTGATAGAGTACCAGGTACCATAATTGATGCTATGTCACAGGCTTTAAATAAGTACCTGGGTTGAGTTACTGAGTCTCTTCACAGAGCATATTATAACACTCATATTGCACATCTCAAGTACTCTTCATCTCAATCCTATGACATTACTACTACCTGACCTCAGTTGGGAACAGGAACTGTCCTCAGAAAGCCTAGGCTTGTGTGGATTATTAGTATCCATTTTCTCACCTGTAAGGTAGAGATGATCATACCTGCCGGAGTTGCTGCCTGTTGTTTGCTTTTCCAGCATTCTTTCCCACTACTTACATTGTAGACAGAGTTTCTTTTACGTCCCCTCACCCCAGCTGATTAGATGGGCTCTATTCTCTCTCTAGTCATGGTTAATAGTTCTACTACAGGCAGGATGGAACCAAATCTATGCTAGGGATGCTCATACCTGCCAAGGCCACCAAGTGTGGAGCTGACACTGGAGCCAATCCAGAGCATAAGTAATATGAGCCTCAAATTTGAGCACTACTGTGTCCTTTGAGTTAAGATATCATAATATTTGGCCTAAGCAATCCACCCACCTCTCCCTCTCTCCTGTGTGTGTGTGTGTGTGTGTGTAAGGAAAGTTGTTTATAGGTATTAGAATAATTATAAGGTTAACTTAAATAAGTACAAAAACATTTGGTTCATTTCATTTAAAGGAGTACACAGATAATAGCTGACATTATTGTCATTTTTTTTTTTGTTTGGTTACACAAACCTAACTTCTTTACATAGCAAACTGTACCTCTTAATAGTTATAACAAAATTCTATAAAAATCAAAGTACTTCAATAAAAGTCTAGCCTTATTAGGTATCATTTGTGAAGACACACTCTGTATAAAAGTTTAAGAATGCAGATACAATGTTTGAAGTTATTTTAGGTGATATACTTGGCAACAACACATTAGCTTCCTTACCCATTGAGCATAAAACTTACGCTAGCATTTCCTAAATCTCCATTTCATCACTTGATACTTACGTCTATAAACTTGTTTGAAACATTTTGAAAATATGGATTGCTAGCTAATTAATTTCCGATGAATTTTATTGAGCTTAATTAGCAAAGTTGGGGGCAGAAAATTACTTTATTACTTATATATAAAACACTATTTACAGGGAAACAATGATATTACCTTATTTATACAAAAGCTGACTTTTATAAAAAATAAAAGTAATTTGAAGTCAGAATTAAAATTGGAAGACTAAAAGTGGGTAGTCTAAATAAGCCTGCAGGCATTACAAAACTGTTTTCTTCTTGCCTACAGGATTAAATGTGATTGACAATTATTTCCTTCTTGTGGGTAAGGAAAAGTAAACTTCAACTATGTTCCTGTCTAAAACTGAGAAGCTAAGAACAACTGACAGTAATGTCACTTTAGAGTGTCTACACCACCAGCTATGTCCTTCCAAGAAAGGATCAGATAATCTGTTCAGGAAGTTAGGAGAGTGAGTTCTGGTTTCATCCCTGACCATTATAAGCGTAAATATGGATTTTATAAAGAAAAAGTCTATAAAAAAGAAAGGAGAAATATTCAATCTAAAGGAATGATAAGTTAAACAATTTTAAAGGAGGAAAAGAATGGAACAAGATGACAATCTCCACAAACAAATGACAGTACAGATGACAGTCCCTGGTCAAAACACAATCTCTATAAACAAGTGGTAGTACAGATGATGGTCACTGGTCAAAACACAATCTCTATAAACAAGTGATAGTACAGATGACGGTGACTGGTCAAAACACAATCTCTATAAACAAGAACAGATGATGGCTAAGACATGACATAACATATTCTTTAAGAGCCAACCTGGAGTCCGCCCGAGGGCCTAGCAACAGGAGCTGTCAGAATTCCTAGTCGATGTCAGAGTTCCTGATCATTCAGAATCTACCTGAAGGCCTACCAACAGTTGCTGTCAGAGTTCCTGATCATGCCTAGCCAATGAGGGATGACCACACAGACTGGGCGCTGGGAGGAGGGTATATAAGGCCTACCCTGTTATTGAATAAAGGAGTTCATTATTTGCTTTCAACAGATTCCCAGTGTCTGAGTTGTTGATGCTGTGCCTTCTCATCCCCTCCTCCAAGGGAGCCATTAGAATCCAAGCAACAGATCAACAATTAACAAATGGGGCCTCATGAAGCTAAAATCTGTACAGCAAATAACACCATCATTTGAGGAAGGCAGCAGCCACTAGAATGGGGCAGTGTCTATATCAATTATGGAGCTGATAGAGGGTTAGTATCTAAAATATATAAAGAACTAAAAAAAAGTTGAATATAAAGAAAACAATGCAATTAAAAATGGGAAACAATTAATGAGAGTTCTAAAAAGATGAAACACAAATGACTGAGAAACACTTAAAAATGTTCAACAAACTTAGCCATCAGGGAAATGCAAATTAAAACTCCATGGAGATGTCAAATGGCCAAGATCAAGGAAACAAGGGATATCATATGTCAGTGAGAATGTGGGGAGGAGATACTTATTCATCACTGATTGGAGTGCAAATGCGCATAGACACTATGGAAATCAGTGTGTAGGTTCCCTCAACACTGAAAATTCAATCAACTACAAGATCCAACTATACCATTCTTGGGCATATAAACAAATTTTGGTCTCTACATCTTACTACAGAGATATTTGCTCACCCATGTTCATTGGTGCTCTATTCATAATAGCCAGAAACTGGAAACAGCTTAGATGCCCATCAACTGATGTATGGATAATGGAAATGTAGTAATTATTCAGGTGTTAAGAAAATGAAATTTGCAAATACATGGATGGGACTAGAAACAATCATTCAGAGTTAGGTAACTGAAACTCAAAAAGACAAATGGGAGGGCAGGAAAGAGAGACATCAGGAGAGACAATTTTAACATTTTTTGTATTAAAATAGACATATTTTAGAGTGAGTTGTAAATCTTCCTGTATTTTTCTTTACAGAATGAAATCACGACCTTTACCATGCTAGGCAACCTCCTGCCACTGAGCTCATCCTTGGCACCTGAGCAGCTTTCCCCTAAACTACAGATCTTAGTGACTGGTTGTTATGCTCTCTGCTGGCCATGGACATGTACAACAATGAAAAGGGTTTGAGAAAGGATTTAACAGAATCAAAGTGATGTGGAGAACAAGAGAATAACTATCTACCAGGTGGAGAGCTGCTAAAACAAGTCCTCAGTAGAGAACTAGTGCAGTAGTTCCAGTCTGGCTCCTCAGAGTTCCCTTCCACTGGGCCAGTGGTTCTCAACCTGTGGATCATGACCACATCAACAAGTAGCATATCTGATATCCTGGAGAACAGATATTTACATTATGATTCATAACAGTAGCAAAATTAGTTATAAAGTAGCAATGAAAGTAATCTCGTGGTTGGGATCAACATAACACAAGGAACTGTACTCAAGAGTTGCAGCACTAGGAAGGTTGAGAAGAAGCACTACTCTAGGCCCTAAGCTTGGACTCTGTTCTTAGTTTTGTTGACTTCCCATTTAGTCCACTTTAGCAACTATCCTGCTATATCTATTTAGTCAAAGTCCCTCATTCTTGATACACGATTAAACTCCTTAGGTAAGCACCATTACTACCCTGGTCCACAGTCTTCATTCAATAGTCCAATCACATTGGTTTCTCTCTCTCTCTCTCTCTCTCTCTCTCTCTCTCTCTCTCTCTCTCTCTCACACACACACACACACACACACACACACACACACACACACACACACAATTCTTGTTAGAACGGATGTTGAGCCCAGTTTCCTTCCTCATTTGAAATACCTCATTGCAGTGACTCCTATGCCTCTCATGACAGTCCCTTGAATAGAATCATTATTATCTTTTAAGGCACCATGATTTTTTTTCTTTAGTGACTGTGATGCTCTGACTCTCTGGGCAGGAAAATCCTGATGCTTTCCACGCCTCCAATTCTTGGTGAGGCCATTTGATCCTGCTCCAGTCCCACTCTGCTCGCTTCACTTTCAGACTTTCCCATTGGCGAATTTGCTAAGGATGATGTAGCACTCCACTGGCCCCTCTGGAAGACATGAGCTGTCTGCAAACTGGCTTCCCTTTCATTTACCCTTCTTCTAACTCTTACCATGGCACCCTTCCCTTCAGCTCTCACATCCCTTTGTTTCAGTCCTCCTTCCTGCTCTAGCCACCTCACCCTTCCCTTCAGTGCTCTTCCCACACTTTCTAGCTCCATTCCTCTGTTCATGCCTACTGATTTCCCCTTTCCCTTCCAACTCAGCCCCTGCAGTCATTAAAACTGTAATGCCTATTTGCACTTGTGGCACTCAAGGAACAAAGTCTCCTGAACCCCCAAGCAAAGAAGAAACAAGGCTAATAAGAGATAGCTAGAGAGGCTTTGAAGACATTCAGACAGCTTCCAGACAACTTCTCAGTCCTTCCCTCTAAGATGCAATCCACTACCTACACACGATTACACAGCAGAGCAAAAGAAAAAAAATATAAGTCATCTCTTCTAATATTGGCTAAAAAAAAAAAGCTGTAGCCATTATTGGATAAGTTCAATCTGCCCATTTTTTGTTGGACACGAAATTCCAATAAACACAAAGAGTGGGGAAGAGATATTTTAAATAAACTACTGAATTCTCTATTTCTGACTAATGGCTAAAGTTTCAAAACTGAAAACCATGGCAGCACCAATTGGACTTAGTGGGCTGTTAAAAAAAAGGGGATATAAAGTTGGGAAAAGGAAGTGTGTGGGCATCTAGGTGGCGAATATGATAGAAATACAATGTATGCATATCAAAATTTTCAAAGAATTCAGACATGCTACATTAATAAAATGTTATATTAAAATTGAAAACTAAGGTTTACATTTGTCTATACAGGGATATGTTCACATGCGCCACATTTTTCTTTCTCTGAACTGTATTAGAATTAGTTCATAAAACTCTGTTAAAAAGTCTTCCTATAATAAGAGCCAGAAGACCAGGAACTATGCTAGGAGAGCATGGCTCCTAGAAATGACAACAAAATGACTGAGTAAACAAGATCTGAACAATAGTAAATTACCAATAAACATACTAATACGAAAGGGAGAAATCTCATGGGCCTCAACCCCTCAACAAAGAACTACAGGTAACTAATAACTGTCGAGGGAAGGAAAATTAGTCTTTCCAGAGATGAGCTCTCTAGCTGGTTATCCAGTGCCAATGGTCAGCCCTCAAATCACACACACACAAGTAACACTAAATGGACTTAGCAGGTTGTATTTATATATTTATTGGTATATGTATGTTTAACAATAATAAAGGAAAGGCCATCAATTTGAGAAGGGATGAAGAGTGGACATGGGTTTGTTTTTTGAGACAGGGTCTTACTATGTAGTTTTGGATGGCCTAGAAGTCAGTACATAGACCAGGCTGGCATTGAATTCACAAAGTTCTGTTTGCCTCTGCCTCCAGAGTGGTGGAACTAAAGGTGTCTGCCACCATGTCCTACAAAGTATATTTTAATTAAACAAATTAAAATATATAAAATCACAAAAAAACAGAGGGGAAAATTCCCTTAATTGGCCCAGAGAAAAACACTAGTACAGAAAAAAAATCTCAAATATTTTTCAAAGAATTTGTGGGCTGCAATAAGTTATTTGGTAAATAACATTAATTATATACTGATGTATTAGTGGAAAAAGTTAGACATATCACCAGAGTTGTCAAAGCTATCTATGTCAAAGTATAATTTTATTCTATTTAGATATATTAAATAAGTACATGTTACTTCTATTAAATGCTTAACATTATAGTTATATTTTATCCCAAGGATTAAACATATGATGAACATGAATTACTTGATAAAATAGTAACAATCCAAGTGAAGGAAGAACTATGTTGTTTGATTTTGTGATTTTTAAGATAACTTCCTTGACTTAAGTATAACAAAACAATACAAAACAAAAACACCAAAAAGAAAAAAAAAGGAAAGAAAGTAAAGAAAAAAAAAGATGGATGTTTTTGTTTTACATGATTGTTTTCATTAATAATTCCAACCTAGTTGCCTAGTTGTTAAAAAAAAAAAAAAGACAGATTCAAGAGTGATAAAGCACAGTGAAAAACTTATTATCATGTGACATGAAAAGTTTAAACAGTTTCTTAACCACTTTTTGGTATCTTGAACTCTGAGGTACTTGTTTAATAGCTGCCCAGTGAGTATCTTCTGAATTTCTAAGATGACTGTTGAAACGTTAATACCTGTAGTGGATAGCCATCCCAGCATTGGCCTGGAAGTTCCAACCCCCATTGAGGCTTCAGTAATGGTCACACCCACAAGGCGGGGCAGACGGGGGAGCGGAAGACCGAGGAGCAAGAGGAGGTCGCTCTCTTTGTTCGGGAACAACGTCGCACTGCGCTATACCTTTGCCAGACCCTGCAACCTACCCCTTCATTTGTAAGTTACCCCACAAAATAAACCTCCCTTTTAACTAAAAAAAAAAAAAAAAAAAAAAAAAAAAAAAAAAGGGAGCCTCCTAGGCCTTTGGAATTTGCCCCACGTGAGCGCCAGATATTGGTGAAATTATTAAGGCCACTCCACGTAGTTAAAAGGGAGGTTTATTTTGTGGGGTAACTTACAAATGAAGGGGTAGGTTGCAGGGTCTGGCAAAGGTATAGCGCAGTGCGGCGTTGTTCCCGAACCAAGAGAGCGACCTCCTCTTGATCCTCGGTCTTCCGCTGCCCCCCCCCCAAATCCCCACCCCCCGTCTGCCCCGCCTTGTGGGCGTGATCATTACTGAAGCCTCAATGGGGGTTGGAACTTCCAGGCCAATGCTGGGATGGCTATCCACTACAGATACCAGTGTAAGTTATAATTGCTATGCTTGGAGATTGTTTTCAGTATAGTGAGGAAGCCCTAAAAATATTATGGTCTGTGAAGAAGTGTGTGTTGTCAGGCCAGTAAGATGGCTCAGTGTGTAAAGGTGACTGCCATCGAGCCCAACAAACTAAGGTTTATCCCTAGGATTCACTGTAGAAGGACAGAGCTGACTTCTGAAAGTTGTCTTCTGACCCCCATACATGTGTTTTGCCAAGCACAACCACTCACATACACACACAGCAAATAAGTAAGTCAGTCAGTAAGTAAATAAATAAATAGTTGAAAGGAGAAGTATATTGTCTATAATGGGAAACACTGTACTATGAAGAGCCATTTACTGCTAGTACGTGAGGTAGTATGTATATTAATAAATATTGTTATGATGCTCAAACAGACTGTGAGGGTCAGTTTTCTATTCTAGTTTTCTCTGTAAAATCAAAGTTAAAAATTATAACCAATACATGAATCAAAAATATAAAAAAGTAATAAAAGAAAAGGGAAGAACTATGCAAAGCAAATAAAGAAGATGTTTTCACTAAGTATGGTGGTTCAAATGAGAACGGCCCCCGTAGGCTAATATACTTGAAGACTTGCTCCCTAGTTGGAACTGTTTGGGAAGTGTTAGGGGGTGTGGCCTGGTTGGAAGAGTTATGCCACTAGAAGCAGGCTTTGAGGTTTGAAAAGCCCTGACAATTCCCAGTTAGCTCTCTCATCTATAGCTTGTGCACCGAGGTCTGAGCTCTCAGCTCCTGCTGCTGCTACACCTTCCTGCCTGCTCCTATGCCTCCGGCATGCTGGTCATGCATCCTCATGCTCTGAAAGTGGAAGCCCCAAATATACTTTCTTTTATAAGTTGCCTTGGTCATGATGTATTACCAAATAGAAAAGTAAAACTACAAAACTAGGGTATACATGTAAATGTATGAAAGTATCCATGCATCAATGGGATAAAGGAGAGCATGTATTCATTAAGGGAGGGAAGGGAAAGAAATTTTAGTAAAGATGATGCCTGGCTGTTCTTGGATGAGGGAGAAAAAGAATAGAACAAGACACAAAAAACCTGTACAGAGTTGACAGAGAACAAATGTTATATGTGGTCAAGCTGAGAAATTGGGTGATTTGTAAGGTTTTATACTGGAAGGCTTTAGTAATTTATAGCTAGAATGTCTTTCCCTTGTCTATTAAAAGCTAGAATGTGTTTCTTCTGCCTATGAAAAGTAAAAAGCTGTCTTGGTTTTGTAGTTTCCTTAATTATAGATTAAATCATGGTAGTTCATGTACTGATAAGCCAACAGGGAGTTGAAAACTCTGTTGAGTCAAGAATGCCTCTGCTGTAGCTGTGGAACTTCACAACCTCACCAATCTATCTAAATGTACTCTAACCATATATCAATGCATGCCAACAACCAGATGAGGGAAACTAGGATGTCTATCACTGGGACATATTCATCAGATCTGTGTATCAGGACCATTCGAGATTTTCTCTACTAGCTGTTTTGAAATATTCGTTTATCTGTTGTAGAACACAGTGTTCACTAATCATCCATTCTCCTTCTCCCCACGTCCTCTTTTCTTCCTCTGAACTCTTGGTAGGCTTCGGTAATCATGTTGCTATTCTGTGAGATAAGCTTTTAGCTCCCACATATGAGTGAAAACAGACTATCTTTGTGTGTGACTGAATTTTGTTAACCTGGTGTTTCTTATTTCTATCCACATTGCTAAAAATGTCAGAATTTTCTCTAAATTCAGCAATATATGGGATGTGTATAGCTTAATCACAATTTATCAGTTCTTCTGTTAGTAGGTACTGAGGCTGATTTCATACCTGGTTTCTGTGAATAGTGATGCAATATCCATGTGACTATAGCTACGAGTGTGACAGGCTGACCGCCTTTCTTTTGGATATATACCCAACAGTGTGATCTCTGGGTCATCTTTACCAACCCTTCTTCCCAGGGTTCAAGGAAGGTCCTTGTGGAAGACAGGCTGAAAATCTAAGAGCCAAAGGCAATGGTGACTACAGGATTCTATTCTGCAGTCCTATTTTTTAAAATTCTGTCATTTGGTTTTCCAAAGTGGGTATAGAAATTTAAAGTCTCACCAACAGGGCAGGGTTCCTTTTTCTATACCTTGTTGCTAGAATGTATTTATTTTTTGTCCTTTTGATAATAATCAATTTGGTAGAGCTGAGATGGTTGCTCATTGCTATGGGATATTCTATATGTCAATGTATTGCTCTGATTGGTTAAAATAAATGAAGTGCTATTTGGCCAGTAGCCAGACAGTAGATGAGACAAGGAGGAGGAGAATTGTGGGAAGTGGAAGGCTGGGTGGAGAGATACTGCCAGGCGTAGCCATGACAAGGAAGATGTAAGGTACTGGTAAGCCACAAGCTACGTGGCAACTTACAGACTACCAGAAATGCGTTAAGATATAAGAACTAGATAGCAAGAAGCCTGCCACGGCCATACAGTTTGTAAGCAATATAAGTTTCTGTGTGTTTACTTGATTGGGTCTGATCGTCTATGGCCCTGGTGGGTGAGAGAGATTTGTCTTGGCTGTGGGCCAGGCAGGAAAACTCTAACTACAGCTCATTGTGGTTTTGATTAGCATTTCCCAAATTAGGGTTTTAAGCATTTATAAATTAATAATGATGACCATTTCATATGGGATGTGTGGATTATTTTCATTGTGTTCTTTATATGTAGTCTAGATATTAATCTTATTTAAAACTAATCATACAAAATTTCTCTTCCCCCAACCTGTCTCTTCTCTCTGTTGTTGTTTGTTTGCTATTTTGAAGCCATTTAGTTGATGCAATACTATTTATTAAAGTGTGACTTGCTTTGGGATTTTGATACCACACATACTCAGAATCTGTATCTGGTCAGTTCAATATCACAAAGTGATTCCCTTATATATTCTTCATGCAGTTTCATAGTTTAGATCTGACATTGAAATATGATCTATGTTGTTTTCTTGCATATGGAGAGAATTAAAGTACATTTTATTCATTCTGCATATGGATATCAAGATCATTTATTGAATACAACTGCTTTAATCTACCTCTGTTCTTGTTGTATTTGTTGGAAATTGGCTTAAATATGTAAATTTTATGCTGTTTTAATGGTTTATATAGCTCTTGTCATGCCAATTATCATACGGTTGGTATTCCTATAGCTATCAATGTGTTTTAAAGTTAGACATTGTAATACAACTAACATTATTTGTTGTTCAGGATTGGTTTGTGTTTCTGTGAAGACTGGATTGTTTTAGAGTAGTCTGGTAATTCCTGCATTATTTCTTCTAATCCATGAACTTTGGTTGTCTGTTCCATGTGTCCATTTGGATTTCATTATAGTGTTCCTTTTTGGGTTTAATCTTTTCCTCAGTATTTATTTATTGTTTTGTGACCACTGTGAAGGACATTGTTTTCTTGCTTTTTCAGTTGTTGTATTATTGAAATATAAAAGATTTTTAAATGTGTTTACTTTGTGTCCAGAAACACTACTGAATTTATTAATTGTAAGAGTTTTAGGATACAGTCTTTATCTTTTTCTGAATATAAAGTCATGGTAGCTGTGAATAGCGACAATGTGATCTCTTTCTTATTTGAATGTCCTTTAGACAAAAATAAACCAAGTACTGTCATAAAGGTACACTTCTGCACACTTTCTGTATGATCAGAAATCCTACTGTATAGACTGTATGTACGTAAAAAAAAATCTAGCTTCTGACTATTAGAATACCCATTTGTTTATTCAGTATACAGCTGTGTAACTGTGTTTAAAGATCTTTAATTGTCATATTTGTTAAACGAACAACTATTGTTTTATGAGGAATTTGTGTGAATTTTTTTTTTCAAATTTCTTAAAATCAAATAGGGGAGGTTGGGAACTGATTGCACTGTCAAGGCTGAGACTAGAATGGCATATTCAGAATTAGATGTACAGACTCAGAAATGATCAGGCTGACTTAAAAATTTAAGTGAATTGATGAAGTCAGTGCTTCCCAAGACTTCTAGAAATAGCTTTCAGTTTTCTCAGTCTTCTAGGCAAAGGAAAGGATATAGAGCAGGAAAGTCAGGCTACTCTGAAGTCCCCAAAAGAGAGGACATCACTAAAATCTAAAAGTACTGAAAGTGTCAAGCGGACAACTATTCAAATTGCAAAATCCTATGCATTTTCATTGTTTTGGCTAAGAATCTGATTTCTTGCCTTGTGATGTTCATAAAAGCTTAAATGGAGACTGCTTATGAAAGTTTCCAGTGGAGAAAAGTGTAAAATGGCTCTACAGTAGTGGTTCTCACCTCCTGAAAGCTGCGACCCTTTAGTTTCTTATGTTGTGGTGACCCTCAGCCACAAAATTATCATGTTACTTCTTTATAACTGTAATTTTGCTACTGTTATTAATTGTAATGTAAATATCTGACATGCAGGATGGTCTTAGGCAACCCCTGTGAATGGGTTGTTCAACTCCCAAAGGGGCCATTACCTACATACAGGCTGAGAACCAGTGCTCTATGGTCAATTACCATTCTTTCTACACTTATTTAAGAATTAGGGCCATTTTTATCTTTAAATAAAAAGCAAGGAGGAAGTAGTTATGGGAAGAAGGTTTGCTTCAGCAGGAAAGCACAGTAAACTTGCTATAAACTTCAGCAGTGTTCACTGTCTTTGAGTTCTTTGTTCTTAAACTGAAAGGCCCTTATTCTCCTAGTTTCTTCCAATGTCTGGCTATGATGTTGCAAATTATTATTTCTAATATTTACCCCTTTCTGATTTGAAAGCTTTGATAAATGAATCATTATCCCAAAGTAGAAGGCAGAAAACTAAATATAAACATCAAAGAAATAACCCAAACAGATTAAATGAGTCAATATATGTAAAGTACTTAGATCAGCGCCTAACAGTGCCTGGCACAGAGAAGAAATATGTTTTTAATGTTTACTCCTATTATCTCCAGTATCATTATTATGTACAGTGACCATCAAATATCCTGAGACCTTAAGCTCCCAGGTATCAGGGAAATATGCAGTATAAATGTATGATGGGAAAAATTCCCAAGTTCTGGAAAATCAAATGAATTTGTTCAGGGCACTAAAAATATTACAGGCTGAGTCAGTTCATCAACCCAGTGTTTGAGTCCATCTTATTTGGTTCTTGATTCATTGCTATTAAAACATTTCAGTTTCATATGTTCTCTTTAGAATGACTATACCAACTGTTTTTGGCACTCAATATAAATGACCTTATTTGATAAAAACAAACATTTTAAAGTTACAAATAGCTGTTGATAACAAAAAGGGAAAAATATATCCAAATCTACTCAAAGTGAGCAAACTCAATAACCAAGGTATGCTGTATATTGTAGTGAATTTTGTAGTCTTCATGGGTTTAATCCCATGAAACTGTCTATATTCAATAATGTTTTTATTTAAAAAGATAACTTTATCTGTTTTAACCTAGTATTTCATCAGTTACACAGTAGAGAACACATACTTGTATTTTTCTTTATCAGATGTTATGTTTTCATTCGATTAGTTGAAGTAACTTAGACAAAATGTAGAATGATAAGGTCTACAACAGCAGGCAAAATTACCCTAGGAAACAGAATAAGCATTTTATAAAGTACCACTGAGGTGTCTGAAAACTTAATGAACTACAGGTTCTTTTCCTTTCACTATTCTTGCATCAATCATGATCAAGACAAGTAGTCAGTGGAGATCAGGAAGGGAGAAATGAGGGCATGAGGTGCAGTAGAAAAATGGAACACCTTCCCTTCTCAGCCCTTCTTTTTTTTACATGAGTTAGGGGCTATGTAGTCTTAGGCTTTCCTCAAAATCATTACATAACTAAGATTGAGCCTAAACTCTCAATATATATCCCTTGACTCCACCTCTCAAGTGCTGGGATTAGAGTTTTCTACTACCATGAGCAATCAAAGTTCTTCAAGGGAAAAGGCAATGTTCACCTTTTTCAGGGAGGCTGAGAAGAAAATGGCTAATGAGGAATAAGGAAGAGTCTCATGTCTAAACTGAAGGATGACCTCTGATCATGCAGAATACTTCCCCACGCTTTCACTGTCACATTAGTGTGAAAGCATCAGTATGGGCAGTGAGCACAACCCAGAATTGCTTAATCTCTTACCCTGCATGTGACCCAAAATTATCAGCCATATTAAGAGGCACACTACATCAGCTCATAACTATTCAAACTTATTATCTTTAAATATACACATATATTATTGCTATTGAGAATGGGATGTAGTATACAAAGGGATTTATGGCTTGATGTTGATTTCTAGTGCTTTAATATACAAATTGATGGGCTCTAAATCACATAGAAATACATATCCTAACAAGGACTGAGAGGCAGATGGGATACTACCAAAGAGTTAAAAGCTCATATCTCTTCTGGAAAAGATTAGGCATGAGGAGGTATGTCCCTGGTTAAAACAGCCACAACTATAAAACCTATGAAGACACAATAAAAAAAAATCTTATAAATTATCCTAAAGATACATATCAATTGAAGAAAAATTTATTCAGTAGAATTTGCTAGCTCTTAGAAAGAACAATGAGTCATTGGCACTTAAATTGGAGCTCATATCTACTATTGCAATGGTCTTGGCTTAAAAAGACAGACTCCACTCCAAGGGCATGGGCAAAAATCTAGGATTTCTTCTTGAGCTCCAGGTTTAAATCAAGGGCCTCTGGTATATTAATAATGACAACATAATACACGGCATATTAATAATGTATATACACATACGTATTCCAGGAAGTAGGAAAATTATCCATGTTTCTCATGATCCAGCCATATTGTTCAGAGGATAAATCTTAGGCAAGTACAGCTGAGAGGAAGCAGATCTTTTCTACTTGCACTGAACTCTACCCCAGAGAAAAGAAGTGAACACTGGGATCCAAGTCATCTTAAGTAACTCATGGGGCATGTATTCTATGCTGAGAACACTGGGATCCAAGTCATCCTAACTAACTCATGGGGCACAGGTTCTATGCTGAAAGAGACTAACCCAGAAAATGAAAGGCTACTTATCACTGGACGTCCTCTTACTGTTCCTGTCCTTAGCACTGGAGTGGTGGCTCTCAGACTTTCTAGGGAAAAGAGGGAAGGCTTTAAAGACAGAATGCCAAGCTCTATCACCAAGAGACTGGCTTTAGTTAGAGCAGAACAGAGAAAAGTATTTCTTGAGGAAATTCTGTTTCTGGTAAGCAAATAGCACTCTTCTATCTTTGGGACAGCTAAAAAGCAAATGGTAAACTATATCAGTGAGCAGCAGGGAGTGACTGGATGTCAGTTTTTGAACAAAATAGAAAAGTAATATGAGGAAAATACAAGTATTTACTGGAGAGCATCAAGGAAAGAGACAGTTAAGAATGGATGTTCTGAGGTGAGATAAACTTCAAACACGGCCTGAAAAAAGTATAGCACAAAGGCTAGACTTTGACAGGTGTGAACTGGTGCAAAATTGATGCCAGGGGAGTATTGAAAACTACAGAACATTCCACCAGCAATTACCAGCACCTATCAGATGGATGCGACCAAGCATAACCAGAGGCAGCCAGGGAGCCATTGGTCATAACCATTACTGTTCTAGAGTCCCTGTTACCTATGAGTAATGTTTAGATCCTACAAGGTAGCATCAAAAGTATTTCAAAGTTAACGAAGAAAATTTGATTAATATAGTTCAGCCAGGTTGCTAAATAAAGAAAAGAGTAAACCAAAGGTGCTACTATACACTACCCCACACATCTACATGTTAATCAGACTTTCTTCCAACTCACATGTACCTGACAGAAACATTTAAAGGAGGAAGGACTCATTTTTGCTTGAGGTGTAGGTGTTTTAGTTGATGGGCAGGATCCGTCCATCCATGCATCTATGTATATATGTATGTATGTATGTATGTATGTATGTATCTATCTATCTATCTATCTATCTATCTATCTATCTATCTATAGCTATCTATCTAATCTACCTATTTACTTTTATACCATCCTCTCTAAGGTTCTAGGTACATTATAGAAGAGGGGCAGGAAGAATGTAACATCTGGAAAAGGTCTAGGGAATGACATCTGGGAAAGTTCACTACAATCATGAATTTACTGCCTCTGCGATGCCCACACTGGGTCTGCAAAAGAACAGGCATGTCAACTGTCAGGCATGGATTGAGGAGGGGCACAGAAAGCTTTACCCATAAATACTGAACTATTTGCTATTGATAAACTCAAAGGAGAGACATTGCTTTCAGTTGTGCACCTACTGGTGACCTCCCCAGGCTCTAAATGACCTTGGGTTAACTCTATGCATTAAAAACAAGGTGCAAAGTCATGAGTTTGGGAAGGAGATAAAGGGTAAAGGTAAAGATAAAGGGATAGAATAAAAGAGATAAGGTAAAGAATGAAAGAGATAAAAAGATCAAGATAAAAGATAAAGGATCCTGGTAGGGATAAAGGAATACTAAAAGGAATTGGAAGGAGATATGAGAAGGTCTTAGAGAAGAGACTAAATAGACTATATTACATACATGTATGAAATTGTCAAGGAGTAAAACTAATCAATCAAAAAATTTCAAATGTTTCCCCACAAAGACAAACCTAGGATCAAAAGGATTCTTTGTTGCATTCTACTAAACCCTTAAGGATGAGCTACTATGAACACCTTCAAACTGTTTCATTAAATAGAAAGGGAAGGAACATTACAAACTCATCCCACAAAGCCACTCTCACCTTAACTCACAAACCTGGACAACATAACAACAACAACAATGAATAAAAGAAGGAAAAAACAAAACAACAACAAAAATCTATACAGCAAAGTAAAGTCACTAATGAACAGAGACACAGAATATTCACAATAATATAATTGCAATTTATATTAATGTACACATTAAAAAGATCATACACAATGACCAAGCTCATTTCATCCAAGGCATACAATATTGGTTCAACATACACAAAACAATAAATGTAATACAACAAGAGTAGCCAGAAACTAGGAATTTCATGACCAAGTCTTTGATAAAGCTTAAGACTGCTGTGCGATAAAAGCTTTGAACAGAAGGAACATATCTCAATGTGATAAAGGGTATGTTACAAACCTATAGCAAACATTATACTAAATGAGGAGAACCTGGAAGCAGTTCCGTTGAAACCAGAAATAAGAGAAAGTTGCCCATATAGTATAGTGTTTAAAGTCTTAGCTAGAACAAGAAGATAAGAAAAAAAGAAAGGGATGCAAATAAGGAAGGAAAAAAGTCTGTGTCCTTATTTGAACATGACATAATAATACTATACTTAAAAAACTCCTAATGACTTCACAAAAAAACTCTGCAGCATGATAAAAATGTTGGGCAAAATATAAAGAAACAAAATGAACATATCAAAATCAATAACCATCCTATATTCCCAAATGACATTTCTGAGAGAAGGATAAGGAAAAACAAAGCCCATTTACAGCAGATGAAACAATACTTAGGGGAAAACATCCACAGAGGGCAAGGACCTCTACAGATGAAAACTTGACGACACTTAAGGAAGGAAGTTAAGAAGACACTGTAAGATGGAAAGACTATGCTGATTGACTATAAGAAATAATAGAAAAATGGTAAGACTAAAAGTGACCTATTTGATAGGACCAAGCAGATGCCATAACAGGCTGCTCAGTCTTCTCTCAGAGATTAGGCCTCATTTTCAGTTTCCTGAGACTTGAACAAGCAGTTTCTGGGAGGGCCGTGAACAAAAGACATAGTCCTTGCAGTAGCTCCTTTTTTGCATGTACTCTGACTGCTCAAAGTTCAGCCATGTGTTTACTGTCTGGGACCCCTCACTATGTCCATGACAGCTCAAGGACAGAGCCTGGAGGACTGAGCCAGCCCCCACAGTCAGTACGTGCTAGGCCAGCCAGCCCCCATGGCAGCTCAAGGACAAAGCCTGGGACTTGTCCCAGACAGCCCCCAAAATGATAATTGTAACCCCAACCAATAAATTCAAAGGTTTCATACCCTCACCCAATTAAAAGAGAACAGAGATAAAAATAAACCAATCCCAGTAGCACCCAAGCCAACCCCCACCACCTCCAACTGCCCTGAAGGGCTTGCAGTTTTAGCCTCTAAATAGCTAGCCACACAAAGAAAGAACAACTCTTCCCTGCCTCACTATATTGGGTGTAGGAACAAGTTCCCTGTCTAGACTTGTAAACTTAAACAAAATAAACCTTGCTGTTGCATTCTGGACATCCACAGTCTTCGGTGGGCTCTTTGGGGTCATGATCTGGGCATAACATTATTGATTCAACATAAGCCCCATCAAAATTTCAGTGACAGTCTTTACAAAATAAGAAAAAAAGTGATTCTAAAATTTTTATGGAAATACAAAAGATCCTTCTGAAGCAACAATATTAGGGGAGAAAAAGCATTACTAGAGGCATCAAAATACCTAATTTCAATTATAAGTCACAGTTAAAAAAACCAGATATGTAGATGAATGAAACATAACAGATCTTCCCCAAATAAATCCAAACAGCTACATAAATTTAATTTTCAATGAATGATTACAATTTCTTCAACAAATGGTGCTGGTAAAACTTGTACAAAAATGAAATCACAACTCTTTTGCTCTGTACAAAACAAATAAAAAATACACAAAAGGCATTAATGTAAGACTAAGCCCTTTAAAACTGCTACAGGATAATAACGGTGAAACACCTAACAATTTAGGCATAGATACAAACTTTCTGAAAAGACAGTACAAGGAAATAATCAGGAGACAGATTACATTGTGTGAGTGTGTGTGTGTGTGTGTGTGTGTGTGTGTGTGTGTGTGTGAGAGAGAGAGAGAGAGAGAGAGAGAGAGAGTGTGTGTGTGTGTGTGTGTGTGTGTGTGTGTGTGTGTGTCTGTGGTGGTGGGCGTGGTGGTTTTTGTATTGTTAATGCCCTCTCTGATATATCCCTGGCAAAGTTTTTGTTTCCCATATTGCATAACTTATGAAATGAAACACCAAGAAGACATTTAGTCAATAAGTACATGGGCTAAAAAAATAGTTATTTTCAATTCTCTATTTGAAAAAATATTCAACATCAGTAGCCCTCAGGGGAATGGAAATTAAAACTGTATTGGCTTATAGTAAAAGGCATGGATTCCTTACTATTGAACAAACCTTAAGTGCAACTGGACTGCTGTTGGTTGCCACCATAACATATATGCCATTATTGCATCTTCACAGATATTGTATGATGCTCATCATTGGGGTTTGAGTTCATCATAGTTGGGTAGAAAAAGCAACTGCTTCCCCCACCCCCTCCAAAAATTCTCCACAGCACTTTCTGGCACTATAAAAGCTGTCTCTGAATTATTAAGCTTTCTGGTTAGATTCAGCTCAATTTTTCTGAGTCCTCCTCCTGTATTCAAACTGCATGTAGTCCTCAACAATAGGAACTTGCTATTATCTTCTTGGAGACAAAAAAAAAAAAAAAGGAATAAAAAAGCTTATACAGTTTTCAGAGTTCCTTGGACTCCCCTTACCAACAGCTGAGAAGAGGGCTTCTATTGCCTATTTGGGATTTTGTTAGATAGTCTAAGGTTCACATTATTACTACAGGTGGCCTAACTTCATTTGAACATGAACACACACACACACACACACACACACACACACACACACACACACACACAAATTTAAGGCAATTATAAAGTCATATGATTCTCTATGGCTTTGTCACATATCCTTAGTATTACTTATGCCTCATCTTTGCCCTCTGTCTCAGTATTGTTCTGCTTTCCCCTTGCCAGCTAAATCCCCCATGGTTTCCGTTCCCTCCACAGCACGTGTACCCCTTTATTCTACTTCCCTCTTGAGAGCTCCTTCCACCATGATGTATTCTACTTTCTTGGTTTTATAATCACATCTGAGGATTTGGAACTAGGATCAACAAATGAGAGAGACCATGCATGTTTATCCGAGTCTTGGTTACCTTACTTAGTATTTTCAAGTTCCATCTATTTACCAGCAATTTTCATGATTTCACTTAATTGAGTTTGAAAGACCCATCCAGTATGTGAATGGCACTATTCCATAAGCTGCAATTCTGAACTAAACAAACAGACAAAGTGAATAGTTTGTCTAGCTTTTGTTTTATCTTATATTTATTAGAAGCTGGCCTTTTTAAAAAAAAAGTGTTTCTGCCTTCCTAATAATGGGTGTCACCCATTCTTCAAGCATGAGTAATTGCTGCAATATTTCTGAATATTAAAAATATTAAGTAAAGGAAACTACCCACAAAAGACTAAAATAGTATTATTAGATTAATAAGAAATATGAAAATTGGCAGGTATGTAAATAAGAATGACTAATGTATGCGAAGCTGAGGTGTGTGGATAGGTTGAAAACTGGTTGAAAGCAAATGAAACATTATTTATTGTTACTGGCACCAGATACTTTTTGAGTTGATGAGAATGTTCTAATAAATTCTCTGTGGTAGAAACTGTTGAGCTGTATAATATAAAAAAAAGCCAGTGAATTATATACTTCATATTTACTTATTTGAACTGAAAATAGATTCTTTTCTCATATAATATATCCTGATTATAATTTCCTCTCCCTCTATTCCTCCCAGCTCTTTCCTACCTCCTCCATAGTCAGATCCGCTCCCTTTCCCTCTCTCATTAAAAAAGACCAGTCTTCTGAGATAATAATAAAATATAAGGTAAAACAAAAACTATCATATCAAAGTTGAACAAGACAAACAAACACAAGGCAAAAAAAAAAGAGTCCAACAGAAGGCATAAGAATTAGAGACCAACTTGTTCACTCACTCAGGAATTCCATAAGAACACTAAACTGGAAGACATAATATATACATAGTAGACCTGATGGAGACCCTGGGCATGATGCTTCAGTCTGTGAGTTCATACGAGCTTTGCTCATGCTGATTTAAAGAGTTTTCTTGGTGTCCTCCATCCCCTCTGGCTCCTACACTCTTTACACCTCCTCTTCCATGGTCTTCCCTGAGCTCTGAGGGGAGGGATTTGATGAAGACATACTATTTAGGACTGAGTGTTTAAAAGTCTCTCTCCCTCTCTCTGCAAAATGTCTGGCTGTGGGTCTCTGTATTTGTCCCCATCTGATTTAGGAGGAAGCTTCTCTGATGATGGCTGAGCAAGGCACTGATTTATGAGGATAGCAGATGTCATTATAGGAGTCACTTTATCACTAGAGATTTTGTTTTGTTTTCCTTCAAGTCTTTGAGCTCTCTAGTCTCTGGTTCTCGGTCAGCCAAGCAGTGTTAGGTATGGGTTCAACTTTGTGGATGGGCCTTCAGTCAAATCATTTATCGGTTCTTTACTCCCACAAGCTTTTTGCTACCATTGCCCTAGTATACCTTGCAGGCAGAACACCATTGTACATCAAAGGGTTTGTGGCTGGCTTGGTGTTTATGTTTTTCCTGTGGTAGCATGCAGAGTACCTTCTACCGAAGAAGCTAGGACATAAGGTGAAGGCTCTATGTAGGCACCAGCTCTACTTCTCCATGTTCAATAGTTGTGTAGGTGTTGTCTTAAAAAATGGGGTCTTGTTCCAAGTTTGTGAACAGCAACTCATTGTTTTGGCAACATCCTGGGTTGTTTAAAAGAGTAACCTAAATAACAAAGGATTATACACTAATAAAATGTCACATATATTTAAATTAGGTAATGATCTAAGTACATTAGTGTATTAAAATTTTCCATCATTTCTGAAACATACCTGACATAAACAATTTAGGAGTGGAAGGACTACATAGTATAATATTTCTGAGGTTTCTGTCTAGTCTTGTCTGTAGATTCTGTACCAGTGGTGAGCTGGTGGGAGCGTTCGGCAAAGGCTTCTCACTTCATGGCAGACAAGAAGCAAAGAGGGAGACTAGCTAAACTATTTGACTTTCTACTCTCCTCCCTTGTATTTAATCTGGGTCTCTAGCCTATGGGACATTTTAATCACATTCATAGTAGTTTTCCCACTTAGGTATATTCTGGGAAGATGGTTCAGTTATCAAAGTGTCTGCTGGAAGCATAATGACCTGAGTTCTAATCTTCAACACCCACTAAAAGTGCATGTTTGTAACTCAAGCAAATGGACGTAGAGATAGGTAAAAACCTGAAACCCATCTAGTTGAATTGATGAGCTCCAGGCTTAGTGAAAAGCTGTCTCAAAAATATGGTGGGACCAGTGAGATTGGTCAGGGTAAACAAATTGGTTGCCAAGTCTTATAATCTAATTTCAATCCCCGGGACCCACATGGTGGAAGAAGAGAACTGATTTCCATTAACTGTCCACTAACCTCACATGTGGGAACAGGCACACATATACATTAAGTAACAGATGAATGTTTAAAAATAGTGAAGAGGGTTAGAGAAAGACACTTGAGGTTGACGTCTGAACTCCATATTCAGGTGCACACACATAACCTGCATCCACCATTGTGAACACACATGTATTTCACACGAACACCATGTATGAACACATCATACAAGAGTTCATTTTATGCTTCAGTTAAAACACAACATAGAGCCGGGTGGTGGTGGTGCATGCCTTTAATCCCAGCACTCAGGAGGCACAGCCAGGTGGATCTTTGTGAGTTTGAGGACAGCCTGGTCTACAGAGCGAGATCCAGGAAAGGCGCAAAGCTACACAGAGAAACCCTGTCACAAAAAAACAAAAAAACCCCAAAAAAACCCAAAAAGAACAAAAAGAACAACAACAAAAACACAACAACACAACATAGGCTTTGGGATATTTGATCAGGCTGAAAGGCTGAGGAATAATTAGTTATGGCTGGTCTCATGAGAAGAAAATGATGTGCACATTTTCAGGAGTTTGGGGTGGCCACATTGAAAACAGACACACATTCGATGGTTCTTCTGTTTATAAGGGAAGGAAAGGGTTGCAAGGTATGAAAGGCTCACTGCATCTGACCAGGTGTCTAGATCTGTAAACCTTCTGCTTCCCTTCTCTTATTCTGAAGCACCTAATATCTATCAAAAGGTAAGGATCCCAATTTTAGGAAATATGTCTTTCCCTAAAATAACATTTTATGTATTCAATTCTTAGGTTAAAAAAAGCAACTTGATTTTTCCATTCTAAAAATAATAAATTATTTAATAATCTAAATACGTGTAAAAACGAAAGAAACTCAACAGGGAAAAACCAAGAACTCCTAAATAGTTGATGTTTTGCATATTTTAAAAGATGACTTCTATAACTTTTTATTGCAAAAGCAGTGATAATATTAAATTATATATATATATTTTAATAAGTCTGTATTTAAAAAATTCCTTTTAAACAATGTGTATAATAATAACATACTGCCCTGTGATTTGCCTATTACAGTTCATCACTGTGTATCATCTGGGTGGTTTCCAGGCTGAGTTATTAATAATGTTTCATATTTTCTTTGTTTAATGCTCTTCCTTTCTGCAGAATTTTAAAATTAGTTCAGAGGAGAATATTTGGTATCTGGTCTAAAAACATAATCTCTCTCCAGAGACGTTTACCCTATATCAATTAGCATAGTAATAAAACACCTGTTTGTACATACTTTGACAAACACATCCTACCCTCATGAGTATTATCTTCTTACTTATTGTAGTAAGTATCTGACATTCTAGTTACAACCTATATTGGAAAAATAACTTATTATAATTTTTTTAGGTGAGGAAATAGTAATCAAATTTTGAATATGTCAAGGGATTCAACTAATCAGCCCTTTTAAAATCGGAGAACATCTCAAAAACCTAACTGGCAATGGAGCCTTTATCATATGAAATTTTGGGAATATTGCAATTGCAAATCAAAAGGAATCAAGATTATGGTGGAAAAGTATACATTTGTATCTGTTTCAGTCAAGTCAAGAAACATTTTGGACATGTCTTATGAACAAAGCATTATATGTCAGAAAGTATAACAGATTATACAATGCTTACATTTTGTTTGGGAAGCCATAATATACTTCAGTAACTATATAACATTTAAGTAAAAGTTTTAGGAACTAGCAGAGACATAAATAGAAACTGTTTCCAGAAGCTCCAAGGGAAGGAGGAGAGAGAAGGAGAAAGGAGGAAAGATATCCATCACCTATTATCCATCTCTCTCTCTCCTCTCTCCTCTCTCTCCCTCTCCCTCTCCCTCTCCCTCTCCCTCTCTCTCTCTCTCTAGGTTATTTATTGCTTGTTCTTAAACATTTTTAATGAGGCAGTGTTGGGGCTTAAGGTTTTATTCAACATAGGCTTAACATGAAGGTTAGGAGAAAGAGAAGTGCTCAGAACAAGCATGGGTATTGCTTTCTCAAAGAATCTGAACTCTGCCCCCTCCCCCGCCCCCGCCATGTGTGTGTGTCTGTGTGTGTCTGTGTGCATGCGTGAGACAAGGTAATTTGCCCAGGCTAGTCTCAAACTTGAGATTTTCCTGTGGTATTTTTTTGAGTGTTGGCTTTAACATCTTAGAAAACATTCATAGCCCACCCCCCCATCCACCGTTGGATACTGACACTTCCTGTTACTTCTCTACAAACCACTAACAAATTATCTGCAGATAAATTATAATAAATTCACCCTTGTATTTAGTTATGCACATCCCCTATGGTTCACCTAGTACTTTCATTAAGGATTTTCCTTGGTATATACTTGACCCTGGACAACTATTCTACTGTCATAGTGAGTCAGTTACTATCAGGTTATTTCCTTTTGTGTCTGTCACATAGAAAACATTTTTTTTCTAGTTTACACTCCCACTAGCAAAATATTTTTTTTGGATAGCAAATATTGTTCACTTCAAATTACTTTGAATAAATCAGTCCAATTTTTTAGGTCTGAACCTTACACACACACACACACACACACACACACACACACACACACACACTTTTAGCACTTTAAAGTCATAATGTGGGGATGGAAAATTTTCTCAGTGGTTAGAAAGAAGTACTGGTTGCTCTTCTAGAAGACCTGAACCCACATGGTAGCTCACAACTTTCTCAAACTCCAATTCCGGGGGATCCAATGTGCTCTTTTGGCCTCTGCAGCCACGTGTATGGTATGCAGGGAAAATAACCATACATGTTTTTAAAAGTCATTTTTGATACATAAATGCTTTAGAAAATAAATTTGACCATCTTCAGACTCTACCATACGGAAAACCATTCTCTTTATTTGGAAAAGATAGGGAGCCCCATCATTGAATATTCAATCGAGGTTCTCATGTTACTGAATGGTCGCTACTCAAACATCCCTTCCTAGAACTAAAGGGCCTTCAACTTTCACGTTAGAAGCTCTCTGTTGGTCAAGTGTTACCTAATCATTAGGGCTTTGCATTCTACAGCTGAAAATAATTCAATGTACCTTACTTACAGCTGAAAATAATTCAATGTACCTTACTTACCTCAAAATCAGTACTGGTAAAGGCACAGAATTACACAGAGTGAGCAACACTGAGAAAAATCCCCAAGGATTAAGACTCAGTGGATGTTCAATGGAGGTTAATATGGATGTCAAAGGACTGGAGAGGTCATTAGAAAAGTAGAAAGAAAAAACAAACCTTGAGTAACATCTGAAAAAGGAATCTACTGAAAATCATGTTAAAAACCATGCATTATGAATATATCTATGGATGTGACACATTGTGTCATTAACTTTTTTTTGGAAACTGTAAAACAGAAAATCAAAATGTCATTTTTTTTTTGGGGGGGGGCGATTTTCTTCGTGGCTGAAAATTTCAACTTTATCAGTTCCTATGTTGTAAGATGCCTGTGTGGGTTTTGCTGTTGTGAAAAGGGATAGATTAAACACTGATGTGCAAGTGTCTCTGTGATATGTTGACTTCACATCCTTCCTGTGAACATGCAGGATTGGTACAGCTGGTTCATACAGCAGGTACAGCGTCAGTTCTTTGGGGAGCCTCTGCACTGATTCATTCCCACACTGGTTCCTCTAGTTTACATTCCTGTTACCAGTGTATTATGGTTACCTTCTGTCCATGTCATCTCTAGTGTCTGTTGTCTTTTTAATATCTGCAAGTCCGACTGAGGTAAGATGGAATCTCAGTGTACTTTTAGTTTTCATTTCTCTGAAAGCTAGGTAGGGTGAACTCTCCCCATCCCACCCCCCAACACCTTGTGTTCAGAGGATGTTTATGTTTCCTATTGTGAAAATTCCCATTCATTTCAGTACTACACCTACTCACTGTACTTATTATAGTATTGCTATTAATCCTCTATGAGACATTGTCTTAGTTACTTTACTACTGATGTGATAAAACATCATGACCAAGACAACTTATCAAAGAAAACATTTAATTTGGAGCTCATGGTTAGAGAGAGTTAAGAGTCCATGATAGTGGAGCAAAAGCACAGTGTCAGAATAGCTGAGAGCTTACACTGGAAGCAGAGACAGCAAGACACTGGGAATGACAAAAGTCTTTTAAAACTGCAAAGCTGTCCCCCAGAGACACACCTCCTCCAACAAGACCACCCCTAATTCTTCCCAAATAGGTCCACCAATTGGGGATCAAGTATTCCAACTCCCATTCTGTAGCCAGTCACTGACTTTGGTTAACTGTAACTGTGTAGAAGCTTTTTAATTTCATGAGGCCGCATTTACGAAATTGTTGACATTATTCTTCTTGTGCAACTGGAGTCCTATTCAGAATATCCTTGCCTATGTCTACAGCTTGAAGTGTTTTGTTTTATTTAATAGTTTCAGAATTTCAGGCCTAAGATTGAGACCTTTGTTATATTTGGAGCTCATTTTTCAGCAGGGTGAGAGACAAAGGTACAGTTCCTTTCTTCTACATGTAGAAAGTCAAATTTTCTAGCACCATTTATTGAAGAGGCTGTCATTCCTTCAAGGAATATTTTCAGCATGTGTGTCAAAATTAGGTGATTGGAGCAGTGTAGTTCTTCAATCTTATCCATCAACCTATCTGTCTGTTTTTGTGCCAATGCGTACCATGCTGTTTTCGTTACTCCGGTCCTAAAAGAACCTGAAATCAGGTATGGTTATGCTTGCAGCATTATTCTTTTTATTCATGCATATTTTGGCTACCTGAGATCCTTTGTTCCATAAACATTTTAATATTATTTTTTCTATTTCTGTGAAGAATGGTATTGGAATTTTAGTGGAAGATACATTGAACTTGTACATTTAATTTGGGAACTGTTCCAAATTCATGTTAATTATTCTTATTCTTGAGCATAGGGGGGTCTTTCTATCTCTTAGTATCTTGGTTCTTGTCTTCATACAATGTGTAAAACAAAATTGATTCTTCAAAATGTACAGCCATACTTAGTTAATTCTTCTGTAACACAGATGCAAACCTTAATTAAATGTGCTTGTAAGCAAAGGATCCATAATTTTGATAGTGTTAAATATTCATTTTACACTGTAGATGTAAATGTAATATCCATTATCTTTGCTTATATCATGATAGATTTCAGTGTAGAAAATGTAGGGAGTAGGGTGAAGACATAATTAAAACACATTTGAAAAATCCTGGGACTGCAAAGTCTGGAAGATTAAAATCAATGAGAAATTGAATGGTAATTCTTCATCTCAGTTTAGAGATTTAAACATAGAAGAAAATTGATCATAATCCTCATTAACTGTGTTATGTTATTTCTCAGTGCTGAAAATTTTGTAGGTTGAAATATTAAGTCAAATAAGACATATATAGAAAGTCAATACATGTAGTAGAAGGAGTCATGTAGAAGAAAATCCCCCAAATCATTTATATAGTGATAAAATAATCAATAGTAGCATGTCATTATAGTAAGATAATATGTTCATTAATAGAAAGGAAATAATTTTATGTTAAGTACTTCAACTACCTAACCAAAAAAGAGATTTCTCATTTAATCATAGTTATATATTATAAATGAAGCATTATTGTTTGTTTACCTCAAAAAATGTAGTAAAACAACTGGTTCCTAATCTTTAAATTGAAAGTTTAATTAAATTCTATTGCATTCTGAAGAATAATAAGAAAAATGAATGAAGTGGCCAGGTATAAACATGTAATGAATGGAAATATAACCCCCACTCCTGTCAGCTAGAATATGATGCCATGGGTAGTTGTGGTTAGAGATTAACATTATGCAAGGGAAGTCAGGGATTTAGGTCTTAACATAATATTTTATAACTTTACAAAATTATGAGAGAATGGTTTGTGAATATCATGTTATGGTTGAGAATATGGTAGATCTATATTTACAGTAAGGAAAAAATTTCAAATATTTCAATACAGTTTGTGTGTGTGTGTGTGTGTGTGTGTGTGTGTGTGTGTGTGTGTTTCAGCAGTTTTCTTTGAGATAAAACATTCCATCTTAGAAATAAACTCCTCGTGACTCAGACTGTTTAGAGGGAGGCTCCTTAAGACCCAGGAAGTAGCCGGGCGGTGGTGGCGCACGCCTGTAATCCCAGCACTCGGGAGGCAGAGGCAGGTGGATCTCTGTGAGTTCGAGGCCAGCCTGGTCTACAAAGTGAGTTCCAGGACAGCCTCTAAAAGCTACAGATAAACTCTCTCTCGAAAAACCAAAAAAAGGAAAAAAAAAAAAAAAAAAGAGACCCAGGAAGTAAACAACCCAAAAAGGTCAGGAAATCCATCTCCAGAAACTGAACACGTACACTGTGCCCACTTTCTCCAAACTTGCAGCAAAACTGCTGACAGACAGGGTTAGACAGCTAACTGCCTTGAAAAAAGCGTAGACCCTCCGAGCTACCCAGAAAATACACCCTCCAACCTGCTGATCTGCCTACATGTTACACAGTACACTTTGAGTTTCCAGCTTTTGTGAGCTCAAACCCATGCTTGATGGGCTTCTGGTAAGACAGCTGTTTTTGAGTAACCCACATTCCTGCAAGTAACCTTTCACCCTTACCTCTGTAAGGAACAGAGTAAAACTCAATGGTTCACTAGTTGACCTTCGGCGGTATCCTTTGCTCTGTCACTGGTTCCCTATGTTTGATGAGTGGATGTTTGTTCATATTTTCCAGGGATAGTGTTACACAACATTGTCATTAACTTTACATATGACAACTGAGAAGTATAAGATCATTTTCATCAGATTTAGTTCCCAAGTGGTTTGATATTACATTCAAAACACAACCGAAACAATAAGCTATATGTGTACCAGAATTCACAAACATATAAAGAACAGTTGCTCCTCTTATTGTTTACCACTATACAAGAGCCTGCACTGTGCTTCCTACAGTTACCTCTTAGCTAACCAGAATGACACAGTGCTGGGAACTAATATGTCCACTTGCTACAGAAGCAGATGGCAAAAGTAGCTGCTTTAAAATGTGATCAAGTATGAATGCTCTATTTAGTATTTTCTTTGAAGTCTCAGATTTTAAGCTAAAGCAACTTTAATCAAGGGAGGAAGGACCAGATAGCTGCTGCAGACCTAGTTTACTTCTTATGTTTCTTTAGTGGGAATGTTAACAACAAAATCCACAGCAACACGACAATGAACTTTATCTTCTCTCAAGGCTATGAGGAAAAAGTCACTCATTCTATTATGTGGAGTTCAGTGTTAACACACAACCTTAATGGACAACAACTAGCCAATTTCTGAAAAAATCTAAAATGCATTTAATACTTTAGATCCTGATTATGGTGATACTTATACAAAACTATGAAAGTACTAAAATTTACAGAATTATCAAAAAAAAATGAAGAAAAAGTCATACCAAATAATTAAAAAGAAAAGCCCAGTATAGGGGTACATCCTTCTAATTCTAGTACTTTGCAGAAGGTGGCAGGAGGATTTTGAATTTGAGTCTAGTATTATTTATACAATGAGGCATTATCTTAAAGTAATCAATAATAAATAAGGAAAAATAAAGAATAAAAAGTAAATGAACCCATACCTATACCCATTCATACCCATACATAAAAGGTGACAGTGAGGACAATTTACATCTATCATGTCATATAACTTCATAACCCCTCATTTGGGATAAGGACTAGTTTCTACTTTTTTTTTTTCCACAGAGAAGACACTGAGGCTCCCTGAAAGTGGAGGTGACATGCCCACCTCAGAATAACAGTGAGAACATCAAAAGGGCTAGAGTTGCACATTTGAGGGCTGTTTCTTATTTCCTGAAGTGTAGGGTCAGTTGGAGAGCCAACAGATTTTTCGGGCTCTGGCTTACTCACTTTTCTTACCAGCCCCACGAAGCTACCTAGGTAATGAAGATAAGCACTCATGGTTTACGTGTGTAGTGTGTCATAGCTGATCTATTCGCAAACCTTATTTTACTTATTGCTTACCAGTACTCCAGTTATGTAAGTATCATCATCTCTCTTTGCTAAACAACAACAAAAACCTAACATTCAGAGAGTGTTAAGTAGATAAAGTCCATCATGACAGAAGCCAAGCTGGAACACAGATGTTCCAACCTAGATTCAAATGATTTTCTACTATGGCACAGTTTACCTGATACACTGGGCTAAGAAAGAGATAAATAGGAGCACTGTATCCGATACGTGTGTATATTTGCGCGCACACGTGTACACATCTGTGAAGCCCCTGGTCCACTTTGGGTGTCATTTCTGAAAGCTGTACTAGGTGATTTTGTAGACAGAGTCTCTAATTGGGACCTGGGATTTGGTGATTAGGCTAGTTTGAATGGCCAGAGAGCTCCAGGAATTGGACTCTCTGGTTCCTCATAACTGAGGTTATAAGCCTGGCTTACAAATATATGTAGGTACTGGACATCAATCTCAGGTCCTCATACAGGTGTGGCAAGCACCTTATACCAAGTAATCTGAAAATTTCACACCTGTGTACATGAAATCATATTTACCACTCAATACTTTGTCCAGCTCCCCTCCTGAGACTTCCTAATGTGTCTCCCTTCCAACTTCACATTCTACCTTAAAATCCAAAAACAAAACAAAATCCACTGAGTTCAATTAGTGCTTATCCATATGCCCATAGGTAATGGAGCCATCCATGGGGGAATGGGCCCCTATCATTGGTTAGACTCCCAAAGAGGAGTGATTTTCCTCCCCTTAGTAGCCAACAGTTCTGCAGCAGAAGCTCAGGAGCTAGTCAAGGGCAAGGGCTAAGTCAGCTTACAATGAAAAGAACATTCAGTAATCAAAATTGCCTTTGAAGATAATTTACATAACATAAAATTGGAACATACTATGTGTATATATGGTTAACAAACCAAGTAACTTTCATTTCAAAGCAAAAATTAATATTCCACATACACTAGGGTATATATCTTAAATATAATCATATGCTTCATGTATTTCATAAGTGACTATAGGTGATAGCATACATATACACACATATATTTCATATACATATGCATATATACACATATATCTTACAACCCCACTGTTTAAATAATGATGTCATAAAAAGCTCACTATGAGTTACAATATATGATAATGCTTTATATGTTACTACATTAATCATTTAAAAATTTCCATGAGGTAGATATACCTTTTTTAAAAAACAAATGAGGAAACAAAGACTTAGAAAGGTGAATCTTACAGAAAGATGATATCAGTGTCATCAGATTTAAAATCTATTCAATCTGAGTCTACAAGTCAACTCCCAGAATATGACCTGATATTCACATTTTTATAGTGATCTACAATATCTGGGCATTCACAGGACATAGCAGATTGAACTGTATATATGCCATATATGACAACTATGAGAAAGACTTAGACTCTAATTTGCAAAACCTCATGTAGAAACTCTATGGATAAGGACTTTTGGTCACAATGCTACCAGAAGTACACATTTAAGACACTTCTCTGACACAGACACTCAGCTATCATGGGCAAAGTACAAACTAGAGACAAAGTAGAAGAGGTTTCCAAAAACCAAATAATATAGCTGATTAGGCATGGGGAGGGCTATCACTGCAATTCTAGTATTTGGGAGCCTGAAACAGAATGACTATGAGTTTAGTAAGTTCTAAGGCTAGCCTACACCCACTAATACTGTTTAAAAACAAAGCTGCACTAAAAATAGACTGCCACATCACAGATCATAAATAGTAAGATTTGTCGAGTCTTATAGAGCATGAAATTGCACTGAGATGTGAGTTCCCTAACTGTGAAATAGGCTGAGAAAGAATCTTTCGGAGTTAATTAACCCTTATATAAAATGCCTAGGTCCTAAAACCCAGGCCAATCAATCCACTGACTCAGTGACATGGTAAAGAGAAAGACATAAAAGAGAACAAACAAATTCAAAAGTATTTGAGGAAAGCTAGAGCTTGGACAGTAAAAAGATACAAAAAAAGGTAAGGGTCTGAGGACTTAGAAAAAGGATACAGAGAAATAAAGAGAAAATGCATGTATAGAAAACAGAAAGTTTATAAAAATAAGAACTTAGATTCATAAAAAGGAAGAAATAACACCAATGTAAAATAACAAGAAATTGTATAACGAAACAACAAAAAAGACAAGAATAGTCATATAGAAAAACAAAGCAAAATTATTAGAAATAAACACCCACCAATTGAAAGAGAAAACCTTAGCAGACAATATAAACTGTGTACTGGCTGTGGCAGAAAACACCACCAGTAAATTGGAAAATGGGACTGAGGGGTTCACGGAGATGAGAAGAAAACAGAAATGGCCATTGAAGTCACAGTGGCCGGAGGGCTTAATATGTCATATCAAATTTCAAAAAGAATATAGAAATTGTGCCATCACAGCAATGTTTGAGCAGTTAAAACTCAAGGTACTTCCAGAATTAAAGATCAGTGACATACTTCAGACTGAGAGCTCCACTACTGAAGTCAGAAAAAGATATAAAAAGCAATTTATACCCCAAGCCACCTTACTTGATGCAATTGCCAAAATTAGTCACTTTCTATATGTAATTGGTTCTATATCTAGAAAACTCAGGCAAAAATAAATATAAGAAATTAAATTTGAATTCATAGCAAGTGTTAAGTGGGGGAAAAGTGGCATTTATAAAGTATGTCAATATTTTAAAACATAGCTTTGATATACTGAAAAGCATATGGACAATACTGAAAAATTCACTAACTCAGGATATTTACATTCATACACATAAACACAGACACACACACATGCATCCACCAAAAATAGAAATTATATGGTTCAATTTCCTGAGAAAATAGATTACAACACGAAGACTGATACCAGGTACCATGTAGATTCATCTACCAAAAATACAGGGAATTCTTTTCAAACCCAAATACATGGACTACCCAAGAAAATGGATCACACCTTGGTAAATGTAAAAGAATCTGAATCAGAAAAATCAGACTCTGATTATAATGACCTAATGAATCACACAATATTATGAATGAATTTCAAATGTTAAATGACAGAAGAGGCTCACAGGTACGGTTGCATTTACATGGCACTCTGGAAAAGGCAATTCTATGGGGAAAGAAAATGAGTTGTCTGGGCCAGGCAAGACTGGGAAGACAGATTGAGTACAAATGAACACGACAGAGTCTTTGTGGTTGAGAAAAGTTCCATTTCATTAATATGACAGAGAGTAAATGAGTGTGTACCCATACCAAGACTCAGAACTATACATTAGGAAGGTCAAAAGTTTTCACTTTCTTAATCACCCCATTTAAAAATTCTCACTTTAATAATGCACTACCTTGGATGCATTTATCAAATTAGAAAAACAACAACAAAACCCCAAACAAACAAACAAACCAAGGGTTCCAATCAGTGAGAGAAAATAAAGAAAAAATGCAAAACAGGAGGAGAATGATGAATGTAAGAACAGAGACCATTCTTCAGCATGACTGATGAAGCGAAGGCATAAACAACATTATGAATGAAAAAGGGGACATAGTTACTAAAAGGAGATATAAAAAGACAACATTAAACATATTAAGATATAGTTCTCAAGAGAAAATAAAAAATTCACTAACAAGATATTTGCATTTACACACACACACAGACATGCACACATGTGTGTGCATGTCCCTATCAAAACCAGAAATTATATAGTTCAAATTCCTAAGAAAACTGATTTCAACAAGAAAATTGATAAGCTTCTTTTACAAGTACATGTAGATTCATACCAAAAATATGTGCATTTACACACATGAATGTACACACACACACACACACACACACACACACACACAAATTTGTATGTGAAAAGGGTCTCACTGTGTATCCCAGCCTTGCCTAAAATTCAGAGATTCATCTCCCTCTGCCTGCCAAGTGCTAGAACTAATCACCATGCCCAGTCTTGTATGTTTATGCTTAGACTTTCCTTTGTAAAATTCAAATGAAAGGACAATTCTACAACGTATTTCATAGTATCACATAGGTAATACCAGTCTTTAATGATCTGTAGTTGCCCTGAACTTTCACCAGAAATAGTCTTATGAGGTCTAGTAATGGCTCTCCAGTTGTTTTACCAATATAATTACTGTTCACTGAACCTGGCCATACATACTGTATTCTCTGTAATACAATCCACTATAAGTACTGTGGGTGAGAAATGAGAATCACTTTTTAAAGGGGTAAGGTTGAAGTAACAAATAATTGTTCTGTGAAGTTACAGATTCAAAAGTACCATAATTGGGTATGTTGATCCCATAGAAAAACAATTTATTCTTCATTCAGTATTTAAAATTTCAATAATACACTCTACAAACAGTTCTGAAACCTTGGTACTGGTACACATAAACACACTCATCAAGGATGAGTAAGAAAAGGCCATCAAATGTCTAAAGAGAGGATCATTCTGAAGGTTATTGCCAAAAATTCCTTATGAAAAGGATTTATGCTAAGAAAAAGAAAGCCAGATACAAAAGTCCTGCATGATAGCTGAAGTCTATGTAAAACTCTTTGGTGAAGTTAAGAAAAAAGAATTCTAGAAAAAGATGTTATCCAAAGAATTATAAAACTTTGCTGTAGAGTATATATACCATGTAATAGTAGTTTATCAATCTTCATTTTCTTGTATGTGCTAGCTGTTTTAAAGGGTGGTAAAGAATATTTCTGGTGGCTTCTCTTCGTTTTCCACTTGACACATCAGGAAAGAGGGGCTCTCAATGGAGGAATGCCTCTTTAGGACTGGGCTGTGGACATATCTGCAGAGGATTTCCTTGACTGTTAGTTGACAGACAAGGGCCCAGCTGACTGCTGGCACTGTCACTCCTGAGCAGGTCTGCAGTGTCTAAGTACGAGAGCTGGACATGCGTTCACAGGGACAAGCCATGGTTCCTGCCTCTGCTCCAACCTGATATCCTGCGCTGATGTTGTTCAATGATGGACTGTGCCTAGGAACCATAACGTGAAATAAACCCTTTTGGTTTTGGTTAGTTTTTTTTTTTTTTTACAGCAACCAAAGCAAACTAATACAATATTCTTAGGGGATACATGTTGAAGTGTTTAGGGAAAAAGTTAATAATCTCTGGTATTTATTCTCAAGAAGTTTAGTCAAATAATGGTAAGTAATGCATATATAAGACAGTAATCAAACATGGCAAATGTTAACTTTCAATCTATGATGAGGGATAAGTGATATTAATTATACTCTTCTTACAAACTTGACATTGCTTTTACATGATGAGAACATAAGGGAAAGGATGGTCAAGCTGGAAGAGGGATGGAGTGAGAGAGCAATGAAAGAGATACCATGATAGAGAGACATCATGGGAACAAGGAGAAATCAGAAGTTCCCAGGAATCCCCAAGGATGACCCCAGCTTAGACTAGCAATAGTGGAGAGGGTGTCTGAACTGGTTTACTCCAGTAATCAGATTGGTGAACACCCTAAGTGCCATCATAGAGCCTTTCTTCAGTAACTGATGGAAGCAGATGCAGAGATCCACAGCCAAACACCAGGCTGAGCTCCAGGAATCCATTTGAAGAGAGAGAAGAGGGATTCTATGAGCAAAGGGCATCAAGATCATGATGGAGAAACCTACAGTGACAATCATACCAAACTAGTGGGAACTCATGAACTTTAGGACAACAGTTGTGGAACCTCCATGGGACTGGATTAGGCCTTCTGTATAATTGAGACAGTGGTGTAGCTTGATCTGCTTAAGGGGCCCCCTGGCAGTAGGATCAGGATCCATCCCTGGTGCATGAGCTGGCTTTTTGGAGCCCACTAACTATGATGGGATGCCTTGTACAGCCTTGATACAGTGGGAGGGGCTTGGACCTGCCTCTACTGAATGTACCAGGCCCTGCTGACTCTCCATGGAAGGCCTTACGTTCTTGTAGGAGGGAATGGGGAGAGGGTGGGTTGGGGTGAAGGCTAGAGGAGCAGGAGGAGGGAAGAGGGGGATCTGTGATTTATATGTAAAATGAATAAAAAAATTTCTTAATAAAAAATAAATTAACTGGGGCCAGAGAGATGGCTCAGTGTTTAAGAGCATTGACAGCTCTTCCAGAGGTCCTGAGTTCAATTCTTAGCACCCACATGGTGGCTCACAGCCACCTATAATGGGATCTGACACCCTCTTCTGGCATGCAGGTATCCAAAAAAAAGTTAAAAAGTAAAAAAAGGATGATTGTCTAAGAAACATTTCATATTATTACATATGTTTGAGGAAATGATTAAACTGAAAATGTGGAATATATAAAATCAGAGAGTATCGTTTTAGTTAAAAATTATGGTTAACTTAATTAGAATAGCAAAAATGTTTTAAGTAGTAAGTAGATGATTTATGAAGAAAGTTTTGAAAAATTCTATTAAGTTCTACCTGTTAAGAATTAAGTTAAAAAGCAAAGAAGCTGCTTAAAAATCCACAGAAATTAATTGCAGATGTCAATTGAGCTAAATTCTTTGGTTAAACTCTAATCTAAACGCTGCTGTGAAGCTGATGTTTTTCCTAGTTATGAACAGCAGTGAATTAGCAGACCCTGAATGACACAGAGTTCTAGGTCTCATCCACTCATTTAAGGGCCTGTGAAGGAGCTCTGTCATGAGACTGCCACAATAACTTCCGGCAATTCCTCCAAGACTCCCTTTATGTACACACTCTTCGGTGCTGTTTCCATGGAGAATCTCCACTAAAATAGAAGACAGATTCAGAAAGTCCAGGAAATAACAGCTAGAGTGGTCACAAAGATAATGGGGGAAAATAGAAGAAAAAGTACCCCAGAGTTTTCTCTGAAGGGGAGGAAAGGTAAAATTTCAGAACATAAGAGCTTACTCAAATGTCGTAAGAAAGCAACATACATGTAGACATTACAAATCAAAAGGTTTGAAAGAGGTGTAAAGCAAAACCTTGCAGGGGTATCAGCAGAAAAAATACTGCATAATAGTTACCAAAAACTGAAGCTGTTCTCGCATACAACCATATGACACAAGGGAATACAGAACATGTTCAATTTTTAAAGGTAAAACAAATCTCTATGCAAGAATCTTAGACCTATTCTAGTTTAAATATTCACCTTATTTTTTTTTTTTTTAGATTTATTTATTTCATTTGATATATCCGAGTGCTTTGCCTGCTTGTATGTATGTATACCAAATGCACGCCTGGTGCCTTTGGAGGTCAGAAAAGGATGTGGGATCCTTTAGAAGTAGAGTTATAAATAGCTGTAAATCATCATGTCGATACTGGGAACTGAACCTGGGTCCTCTGCAAGGGTAACATGTGCTCTTAATTGCTGAGCCATTTCTGCAGCATTTCAAACATTTACTTTTTAAATTTTTTTATTCAGTAAACCCCTTTATCCATACATTTTTACATGCAAGCATTCATCTCAAATAATCATTGGTCTGGTTCGAGGAACCTGGTCGCTGCCGCACCATCGATTCTGGGCCCTCACATGGACTCTTCCTGGTCATCCTCTTGATGCCCTGTGGTAGAGATCTTGCAGCCCTGGGTCTGCAGGACAGCCCCCACCCCTGATCCAGCATATTACAGGTTGGGTGGATATTGAGGTGGGCCAAGACATAATCGTGGCTTGGGGCCTGGGTAGTTGCAGGGTTGGTCAGTCTGACAGCTCTCCCCTGTCTTCGCCACCAGGATGAGCTCTCCAGCATTGTCCTGACTAGTTCATCCCTTGGAGTGATGAGCAAGAGGTGGGTTTAGTTCTCTGGCATTCAAGTCCTCAGAGTTGATTCTCCCACATCTACACCTTCAGGACCAGCTATACTGTGTTGCCCAGGCAAAGTGTAGAGGCCACTCTCTGGAGTGCTGCAGCTGATGTGGGGCAGGGACAACTCTCCCACTCTTCTGACCTCAGGACCAGCTCTTCCACCTGCCCGAGGCATTGATGGTGGTGGTGATGGGGGACATATCTCTCCTCCGCACATGCTGCCACATGACAGATGAGTAATGGGGACAGCTCTCCCATTCTCACAACATTGGGCTGGCTCACCTCTGCCAACAGGGTCAGCTCTACTGTACTGCCCACGAGAGATGCAGGGTCCACTTTCCTGAGTCCTGCAGCTGGTAAGGAGGAGGGTCAGCTCCTTTGCCCACCACAGGTGGCAGGGTCAAAGGAGGGGATAGCAAACATTTACTTTTAAAGGCACCATATATAATCTTGTAATTGTATCTTCTATCCTTTACAACCTTAGTATCGTTCTTTAACAATATAACTTAATATGTAAAAAGATAACTTCAATGAGTATCAGCAATAAAATATAGGAAGACAAAAGGATAGTTGAATTCTGTTATGAGAATAGACTTTAAGTATAATTGCAACAAAAAAGTATATGGGGTACTATATGAGTTAATTAACTTCAATTAGCCATATCACAATGTATATGCACTTTGAAACATGTTATACATGATAAATACATACAAATTTCTTCAGCACTTCAACAATAAAGCAAAAATGGCAGCATTAATAATATACTTGTGAAATGAAAGCAAAATGTATTATACTTGTGAAGTGAATTAGATTCATCAAAAAGTGAAGGTATATAATGAGGATATATATTTTATGAACTTTTATACTACAAGTAATAGCACTGGAATATCAATAGAAGCTATTTAAAATTCAAGAGAACATGAAAAGGCAGAAATAAGTGTTCTGGGGAGGTAATTTCACTTATAGTCATTTATAAATAAAGCATTTTTATTATTTTGTTAATGCAAATTAACAAAAATGTATACAACTCTGTAACAGAGAACAAAATTCTCTTTAAATGTCCTAGAAATGTTCACCAAAGTTGATTTATCCTATACCATAAAGACAACTTGATCCAGGGTGGTAGCACATGTCTTAATCCTAGTAATTGGGAGGTAGTAGCAGATGGATCTCTGTGATTTCAAGACTGGCCTGCTCTACATAGCAAGTTCCAGGTCAACCAGGACTACACAGAGAGACAATATCTAATAAAGAAAGAATCATTGATAACTAAAATTTTAAAAAAATTTAGGGGTCAGCCACTTATGGGGCAAAAACTAGGAAATACTAACTTCAGATAAAGAGAATACATAAAACTGTATAGAGATAAAAAACATCCTCCAAAGAAGAAATCAACACATCAATGTATTTACTGTACTTATGTATTCTAAATTAAAAAATAACAATAGGAACAGCCCAAAATCTTAACATGCATTTCTACTATAAAAATGATGTTGAACTCATTCTCCATTCCACTCTCTTGAGATCTCATTAAAATAGCAGTGATGAAATACTCTATCTAAAGGTAAAACAGGCAGTAAGGAAGAAGGATGATCCACCAGTGGCAAAGGCAGTTTAACCATTTCACAATGGAAAACAAAAACAAAAAACACAAAGCAGCAGAGAAGAAATGACAGATACATGGGCCAACACATCAGAGTAGCTTTAGAAAGATGGTTAAATAAAAAACAAATAATGGACATTAGTAGAGTCATGTGGGATGAAAAAAGCTGAAAGACAAAGATTTAACTCTTCTCAGGACAAACACAGGAAACCTTGCCTAAATACTAAAAGCCCCTTCTCCAAATAATGATGAATAATAATAAGCCATTCCTCCAAATAATGATTAATAATTATTTATAATAACAATTATTTATAGTCATCATCATCACCATCACCATCACCATCATCATCATCATCATCATCAGTAGTAGTACTAGAAAATTAAGTTTCTTCTCCAGGGTAAAAGGCAAAGCTTCACATAAGAAATGTCAACATTTTGATATTTGGGGTTGTGAAATATGGTGGCATAAGACAGTCTTTCTGGAGATGGTTCTTTCCTTCTGCTGTGGGTTCTGGGTACAGAGTTCAGGTTACAAGGCTTGTGCCACAAACACTTTCTCCAACAAACCATCTCTATGCCTAGCACTAACAATTTCTCAAAGCCCTACTCTCTCCTTTCTGCCTCTCCATCTACAAATTTGTACAAACATATTTTAATTTAAAAGTATTTAGTTTAAAAATGTTTCCTTGTTTAGACTTAGATAATTTTCATTCTTTGAGAATTTTACACATTAATACAATGAAATTTGGTTGTATTTGTCTCCATTTCTCCCCTCCAACTCCTATGATATTACTCCAGACACTAAAAGTGAGGGGAGGGAGAGAAAGCCACTTTTTCTTGAAGATCAGGAACAAGAAAAAAGCAAGTGCACCCACTTTACCATTTGTATTCAGAGTACTGGAAAGTCTAGCCAGAAAAAAAGAGCAACAGACTAGAGAAAGAATTCAAGCTGTCCCTGTAGTGAAACAATACAATCTATTACTTAGAAAACTCTCAAGGCACTATCAAAACACAAGAACTTCATATTTAAACAATTATGTATGCATACACATTAAAATAAAAATATACCTCTAGGAATAATTTAACCAAAAATTAAAAGAAGTTGCTTTGAAAATATACAGAACATTGATTAGAAAATTAAAGAAAGTACAAACAAATAGAATGTTGTCTCATGTCTTTGTAATAGAAAAATTAATATTGTAAAGCTTTCCATACTACTCAAAATATATGATGTACAGATTTACTGCAGCACTCATCAAAATATCATTAATAATCTCCACCGAAACAGAAAAGACACTCATCTGAATGAACAAAGCAATCTTGAGCAGAAACAACCAAAGATGAAGAATGTTGATTTCAAAATATATCAAGAAGCTGCAGAAACCCAAACACTATGTTATTAGCACAAAACATATAAACACATTTTAGGCAATAGACACCTTTCCTGGCCAAGTCACTTCTCTTCCTACCAATCTGAGGTCATCTGCAAACTTAAAATCCTAGTTTCAGACCTGCAGCCCTTGAACCCTCTTTGTGTATGAGCCACACTTGCTTGGTAAGTTCCTTCTTCCCTTTCCCTACCCTTATTCAACCCTCCACCACCTGCAAATGCACAATCTTAGTTACAGACACGTGACCTTCTTCATCTGTTAATGCTCTTTCTTGCCCTAAATTCAGACCTGTGGGTTGCGGGCCACTTTTCCCTGGTCTATCCAGCAACTTTACCTGGCCTAGCTCAGATCACACATTTCCTAAAATGGCCCAATCTAAGGAAAGCCAGATTATCAGATCAGACACACAATCACAGAAAGAAGTTTAGATGGTCAAGATAAATTGAAAAAATAAAAACAATGTGAATGGCTAAGAAACCCTGTCTCCCATCAAAAGCACTAGTCTTATAGAGGTGATCTCCAATGAGAACTAATTAGATGGTCCACAGGATTCCAAATTTAAAATAACAATGATAAAGATTATTAAGGAATTCAAGGTATTTTAAAAAGACATGAGTATAACCTAGCTCCAATAGCATAAAAATAATTGATTGAATAATGCTAAAGAAAATAAAAATATATACATGAATGAAACAAGGATTACTCAAGATTTGAAAATTGAAATCTATAAAGACATAGAAACAATGAAGAGAATACAGGCCAAAATGAAGATGGAATTGAGAATTCCCAATTAGCAGACCCTTACAAGGGCAATGAGTCAAGAAGAAGATAGAATATCAGTACTCAAAAATAGCACAGAGGAGCTACATGAAGAAAGAAGTGAAAATGAAAAAAAAAAAATTAAAAAGCACAGGGTAGGAACATTATCAAGAGACCAAATCTTTGAATTATTGGCATAAAAGAGGGAGATGAATCACAGGACAATGGCATAAGCTAGATCTTCAACAAGATCATAAAAGAAAACTGCCAAACTATGGAACAAATAGACTTGTGAAATCATGCATACAGAATCCTAAAGAGGTAAGATTAAAAAAGAAAATACCCAAAGTATATCATAGTCAAAACACCAAACATTGAAAGGTGCAAGAGAAAAAAATACATCATATATAAAGAAAAACCTACCAGAAAATACCTGATTTTTTTAATGGAAACTCTAAAACTCCAAGTCCTATAAGATCATGACTGCCTAACTAGACTACAATACCCAGCAAAACTATTTGCCATAGTTTGAGGAGAAACAATACTTTTCCACGGTCTAAAAAGCCAAGAAAAATTCATATGCAAGAAAAACAATAACAAAATGGTAAACAGAGTATTGGAAGCAGTATTCCTAACTGAATAGGGGAAGCCACAATTTAATGAAAAACCAATCACAACTAAACCCCCCCCCACACCCTGCAAAGAAAGAAAAAAAAAGATGATTGTAATATACACATATATTTCAATAGTAACTCTAAATATTAAGACCTCAACTCTCAAATCAAAAACAGTAGTGGTGGTGTAGGCCTTTAATCCCAGCACTTTAGAGGCAGAGGCAGGCAGATCTCTGTGAGTTTGAGGCCAGCCTGGTGTACAAAGTGAGTTCCAGGACAGCTAGAACTGTTATACAGAGAAACCCTATCTCAAATAAAATCAAAACAACAACAAAAACAAAATAAAATAAACAAACAAAAAATACAGGCTAGATGAACAGATTAAGAAACAAAATCAATCTATTTGTTGTCTACAAGAAAGTCAGCTTAAAAAAAGTGTGTGTGTGTGTGTGTGTGTGTGTGTGTGTGTGTGTGTACAACCTGTGAGAGTTGTTTCTTATTTTTTATCATGTGAATCCTAGGAACTGAACTCAGATATTCAGGCTTGGTGGCTGTCACCTTTGCTCTCTGAGTCATCTTACCATCCCTGAGGATTATCTTGGACTGAGCTGAGTCTGTAGAAGTCGGGTGGCGGTGGTGGAGGTGGTGCACGCCTTTAATCCCAGCACTGGATGTCAATGTGTAGAAGGCTGCAAATAGATCCATATCTGTCACCATGCACAAAACTTAAATCCAAGTGGATCAAAGACCTCAACATAAATCCAGCTACTCTGAACCTGATAGTAGAGAAAGTAGGAAGTACTCTTTAACGCATTGGCACCAGAGATCACTTTCTAAATATAACACCAATAGCACAGACACTGAGAGAAACAATCAATCAATGGGACCTGTTGAAACTGAGAAGCTTTTGTAGAGCAAAGGACACGGTCAACAAGACAAAGCGACAGCCTACAAGAATGGGAAAAGGTCTTCACCAACCCCACATCTGACAGAGGGCTGATATCCAGAATATATAAAGAACTCAAGAAATTAGACATCAAAATGCCCAACAGTCCAATTAAGAAATGGGCTGTAGAACTAAACAAGTTCCCACTCTTAGACAAAGAGCTAAAGGCGAGTAGTGGCTGCTGAGAGGCACTATTAGTTTTTTTCCAGGGTGGAGCCATGGGATAGGTTTTCTAGTAATCCCAAGCGGTCAGCCCCAAACACATATACATTTGATCAACAGTAAATGGATTCAGAAGGTTATCTTTACACACACACACACACACTCTAATACTGACTGAACAGAAGTCACAAGTTTGAGAGGAAGTGGAAGTGGCATGGGAGGAGTTGAGAGAGGGGAGAGTGAATATGACTACATTACTCATGTATTTGAAATTCTCAAAATATGTGAAATCATAGCCATTACTGAAAAGACAAAAGATAGCAAGTGCTTGAAGAATATGTAGAAAAGAGAACTCTTAGCACTTGTGAGAATGCAAATAAATACAACTATTATAGAAGAGAGTATGTAGATGTAAAGATGGAAATCACACAGAGAGTCTGAACTATATTATCTTTGGGATTTTTTTACTGTAGAAAGACATTTGATTGTAAAAGCTGCTCAGTTAAACCAATAAGTATATTTTAAAGGTATCTTGACTTCAAAATTTGAATCTAAAGATATGTTGCGTTGGAAAGGAGGCTCTGCTTTTGTTTCCACAGGAAGCAAGAGGCTATGGATATGTTCCAGGTTAAGATACATCAGCTACAAAAAAATTAAGAATACAGCTACCATATGGTATAAATTCCCGAGTATACACTAAAAGAAAATGAAATCATTACACAGAGAAAATATTTGTTTATATTTATGGCATCATTATTTCTAATAAGGTACAGAAAAAATATATTTGTCTATCAGTAGAAGTTTTAAAAAAAATGTGGCATACATACACATAATGGAATATTATTAAGCCACAACGAGGATGAGATCCTGTCAGTTTCAACAGCAAGGATGAGTTTGGAGGACATTATGTTAAGTAAAATAAACTAGAGACAAAGACAAAAATATTTTATAAACTTACTTGTGTGGGTTGTAAAAGAATCAAACCACACAGGTATAAAATAGAATAGTGGCTGGGGAAGGAGGAACATTTCTTAGTCAAGGAGTACAAAATTATAGTTGTGTAGGGGGAAAAATCTTGTGTTCTGCTGAGCACTCAGACAACAAGGGTAAACAGTTACATATAGGCCCAGGAATATAGCCTATGTAATTTTCTGACTTCATAATACTGTACTGTATACTGCAACATAGACTAAAGGGTACTTTGAATGTTCTTACCATAATGAAATGGTAAATGCTGTTTGAGGTGGGAGATGTTTTAGTTACTTTAATTATTATCCAATGTAAATATGTGCCAAAGCATTATGTCAGTTTATCATATGTACAAGTATTATATATCAGCAAAAAAAAAATTGAGATTAGTATGATGTGTTCACCAAGGAAGTTCTTTATAGTTGGGAATAGGGGATCATTTGTGGGAAACATTGAGAAAAGTTCTATATAATGTAGACACCATGGTCCTAGGTTTCAAATTACTTCACAAGCGAGGGAAAAAATTAACTTTTCCAAGATAAAAATGAGTTAGTTTTGATATTACCATGTATGTTTATGATCTGACCTTTGTTATATATCTGCACCTGGATCTTCATAATTTTAGAAAGCAAGTTCTAAAGCTTATCTTTCCTTAGAATGACAAGTTATAGTCATATGCTTTCCAGGAATGTGGGCTATGTAACTTTCATGGTCTAATGGGATCCTGCCAATGATTCCTGGAGTCATATGAAGATATTCTCTTTCAAGGGACATCTACTTGTATCTCATGTACATGTTCAGGTCATTGCTAAGCATCTGTGAATGGTCTCAGAAGTGCTAGAGTTATAAATTCAGGACTGATACAAATTATTATACTACATGCGAACTTCTAGAGGATGAGGCATTTGTCAGTCTTTTAGTGGTCTACCCACAACACTTGGTAAGAATGAATAAAGAAGTGACACACTAATTAAGAAAGAATAAGTAATAATTCCTAAGTGTTTGAGTCTTCAGTTTCTAAAGACATCATGTTCAAGTATGAGATTAAACACCAAGTTAATTTTATTTATAAATCACAGCACACTTTCCTTAATAAAAAATAAATAATATAGATTGAAAGAAGTACTTTCCATTTCTTGTTGAGTACAATGACTCTTCTATTTATTCTAAAGTAAATATAGTATTGTGGTTTTATTATTAGTGTGTCATGAAAGTCTATTTCCACCCATCCTTTCTTAGTACAAGAAATAGCAATAGGAATAGTTACTAAAGCCATGTTTTATAACCTAAAGTATTAAAGTCACTATATAAACACAATCGTTTCATCCATTACCTCATTCACTTTTCACAGGAAACTAGTCAGAGAAATATTTACCCTATGTTTTGTAGATGAAGAACCTGGAATTTAAAGAAATATATTTTACTCAGGGTTACAAAAATAGTAGAACTCAGACAAAATCAGAATAATTCTAAAATAACTGGCTTACCTAGAGAAACAGTTCATGTACTAGATGAAGACTCATACTACACAACAGTCTGTCCTCCATTCCCAGGTATAAGAAAATATTTACCCTTTTTTTCAAAATGAATCCAATATTTGGAATGATAGCAGACTCTCTTGAAGGTCACCTGTAATTCTAATACATAATTACAGACTGATACCTACAAGTGTTTTTCCTGGGCATCTTTGGGTTGAAAATTATGCTTTCAATGTTGATCTACTATGCATATATATAACCATGAGCTTTTGTTCCTCCTATAAAACCTCATACTTTGAGGCAAGATTGGACAAGATTCATTTTTGGCAATCTTAAAAATGCCCATTTGGTACTTTGTTAATAACAAGGTTTTTTTTTTGTTTTTTTTTTTCCTTTCTCTGAGACAAGGTCTTATTAGAAAGCCTAGCCTGGAACACAGATATCTGCCTGTCTTTGCCTCCCAAGTGTTGGGAGTCTGGGGTGAATCAGTAAGCTCAGCTTCATAAACAGCTCTTAATAAATGTTATCAAAAACTGCTAGTGTGAATAAACTGAATTTTTTTAGATGAGAATTTAAATAAAAATTTACATTCAACTCTTCTGCCAATTATCCTATAATTAAAAATACACAAATACCCAAATTGTTTTATAATCGTAAACATTTTATTTTGGTTCAATTTTAATAAAAAGTTGCAACTGTCATAAACCATTATTAAATATAAATATAAATATAAATTAAATATAAATATCTTATAGTTACATAAAATATAAAATTTATAACTCTCATGTGCTATGCAAATAAGCTTTGTTTACTTTTTGTGCCATACTTTTAGGTAATCTTTATAATATAGCTTTCTACAATTCAAATTAGCATATATGGCTATACAAGGTAAAGTAATTCATCTTAAAATGTACAATTAAAAAAATTTCTCTAGAGCTATGATTATAGAAATATATGAACATTTGATTTGTTCAAAACCATGCCCTGACATGAATTATTTTATTTCCTTACATGATACTGCATTTTGCTTTTTCACTAACAATAAAATCAATTGGAAAGGACAGATTTTAATTTGAAATGTTACTGCACGTTCTTTTCTTGGTAGAGAAGAGTATGTGGCAATTTATGCTATGCATTAGAGATCAGATTCTCGCCCTAGGTTTACATGATTGATGGGTTTCTATTTGAACAGGCATAAATGTGAATAGCAACTGTGAAATGTTTACCAGAGAGACACAGCTAATGTAACTTCAACCAGTTTCTCCTTTTATCGTCAGCATGAAATTGATTCTACTATAGCAAAATGCTTTTGAAACCACACACAAAATTTCAGTATACAGCTTAAATGTAACACAAAGCAAGAGACACACACATTCAAAACATACATCTAACAGCTGGTCAGATATAGATGTTAATGATTCACAGAAAAGCCCATTCAATAGACCATTTTTGAATAACATGTTTGCTCAGTATACAAATCATTTAGTTTTGAGTCACAGCTAAACTCTTGAGGCTAGAATAGCTCATTCCATACTGGGTTTTTAAAAATATATATATATATTTTAAAAATAACATTCTATATAGACCATATATACAAATGCTATTTATTTTACTAAGCCAGACAATTCTTCCTGAATAGTCTGTCTGCCTTAAAAGCAAAAAATTTCAATAGACTCATTCATATTTGATAGGAAGAAAGTCCAGTAGTATCTCTTGGCTTGCTTTTAAGAGCATTCAAAAAAGAAAATGACATTGCCAGAACCCTGGTGCTGTGATTAATATTTCTTACAATGTTGCTTCTCTGAATGACAATCAAGCAGTTTTTCCCCCACACAGGATTTATTGAAACTAGAGGATCTGAAGGCACAAACTCGCCTCACAGAATCAACTTAATGGATCTGTATTATGGATACCCAGAAGCACAATCCTGGATAAGTCATCCCAAATACCAATATCCAACCTTCCAGCCTTTAGGGTAATTATGGTCATAAAGGGAAGTAACATTTATGAAAGTCAACTGAGTTCTGGATCCCATGCCCACATGTTTTATATATATATATATATATATATATATATATATGTGTGTGTGTGTGTGTGTGTGTGTGTGTGTGTGTGTGTGTGTGTGTGTATGCTTTCACCTTTAACGTCTAAAGGAAATTCTAAAAGTACAAATGACTATTTCTGATATTTACAGGGAACAATGATGATCAGAAATCTGAAACAATTCAGTTACTAACAGCAGAGTTGGGAATCAAAGCTAGACCTAATTGACTACACTCTTTGTGAGGTGATAACAGATATATGAAGTAAATAGGCAAATATAAAAATATAAAGACCCAAGGATGCCAATTCTGATAAGAATGGAGTAAATTAAGCCACAACAATTCTTTCAGTGATAATAATAAAAAATTAAGTTAAAATACTGGAAAATGAAAAACAAAACAAAACAGACGTTATTCTTGAGGATATCCTGGAGATTCACCAAAAATAAAAAAGAGATTCTCACTGGGTAAAATCTGTGTTTTCAACCTTAACGAAAACCACTAGACACAAACACACACAACATGGAAGATGAAAGAGCTCAGCAAGAGCAGGAAGACAAAAGAGGGCAACAGGGGTGAGTATGATCCAGATAAACTAGATACTGACGTGTGAAGATGTCACAGTTAATATATACTAATGAAAGTCATGGAAGTGGATACTACTAAACCAGAAAGTTGTATTCACTGTCTTGTTAGAATTATCGAAGCCCAGAACTCAGATTAGAGAGAATAAATATAAGCTGAGGATGGAAGGAGGGAAGAAAGCCGGAAAAACCAATAGAAACTACAAACTCACTGTGGTGACCCTGCACTGTATGGGACATACATATGTGTGCACTGCTCTGGGAAGATGGCCAGACCCAATGGGCAGTATACTGTGGCAGTGAAAACAGCAGTTTTCCTAGTAGAAAACCTGAAGTCTGGATTTCCCTAACCAGAGCTAGTGAAACCTCTTGCTTTTCATAGAAGTCTTCAGAGGGTCACACAGGATCACACTAGGCTCAAGGAAGAGCATAAACCGATGTGTTTTAACAAAACATAAAAGTAAGCCTTCAAGAGACACTTAGCAACCCCAGTGCTTAAGTTAAAAAACAAACACAAACAAAAAAGAAAAAGAAAAACAACTTTTGGAGGAAGGTAACAAAATTTAGTATCAAAAGTATGCCATCTACATTCAATACATACAACAAAAATTCCTAGACATGCAAAAAATAGGAAAGTACCAAAGAGTAGCTAATAGAAAACAATGGGATTACCAATAGAACTATGTTATGAAGCTATTATCCAGGAAAATTATCATAGGGAATTTCAGACGAGGAGAAATAAAAAAATTCAAAGACACTTACTTAGAAATGGTTAATGTGGTAAATTTTATGTCATATATATGCTACCACATGAGAATTAAATAGAAACTACAGAATTGAAAAATAAAGTGTTAAAGTAAAAAAAAATACTAGATGGGCTTTAAAAGCATATTGGAGAGGGAGAGAAAAGAGTCACTGAACTGGAGGTTAAGCATACCCGCTTCAAAGAACAGTCAGTAAAGAACAGTTGAAAAAATATTAGAGGAAAATAACAAGGTCTGAAACCCTCACAATCAGGGACAATATTGAACAATCATATTTAAATATACAGTGGAAAAAAGAAAATGGAGAAATATTTGAAGAAGCAATGAAAAATTCCCCATGTTTGATTTACAAATCAATTTTTAGAAATCAACAGGTCAGTAAGAAGTCTACAAAGAAAAAGCACACAGGTACAGGCTGCCACCCTGTCAGAAACAAAGGAAAAGGAGTAAGCGTTAGGCTGGGCATGGTGGCACAGGCCTCGAATCCTTGTAGTCAGGAGAATTTTAAGTTTGGGGCCAACTAGAGCAATATATTGAGATCTCATTTCCAAAACTGAGAAATAAACTATTATTAAGATAAAGGAATAAAATGTTTGATCTTAGAAGGAATACACATACAATATAAATTTAAGAATGAAGGAATATACTTCAATATACACAGGATATCAGGATATGATAAAGATGACATTTTCAACCACCAAAAACAAAGACAGATGCTGCTAGAGAAAGAACAGAATTCCAGATAAAGCTTTATATATAAAAAAATCAGACCATTAACCGACTGCTTTCTGAGTGGATTTAAGACCTACTACACAGCAGGAAATATATACCTGATACTGTAAATCTGGCCAGGAACCCATGATAGCAGAGCTCACAGGCCCCAGACTGCACCTATTACTAAATGGGTACAGTGTCAAGCTGCTCTCTACATTTTTATCTCTACACTCATTGATAAGTACAGCCCTTGGACTTCATCAGAGAAGTTTCTTTTGTGGTAGACAGTGGTTGGTGTACAATCTCGTAACTGGCTGAAGTACAGAGAATAAACATCTGTGAATGCTAAGTCACAAATGAGACACCTACCCGTATAACCTCCAACACCAGGGAGGGGGGAGTGCAAAGACTGTAATAATAGAGGTCAGACAAGACTGCTGTGAAACAATATGTTCTGGACAAGTCAGGACCTTGCGTTCATGAGCTCAGAGGACCTTTAGTTTTCTGCAAAACACTTGCTCAGAATCAAACCAGGTAGCATTCCAGCATGGAGAGAAGAGTTTTCTAGGGAGGGAGAGGAAGTTTTCTTTAAGGATGTGGTCTGTGTAGCACTACCATGTGCCAGTGCGTGGTTCCACACCTATGAGAATCCAAGCAGCACTAACTGGACTCAGTAGGTAATGAAAAAGACAGAGAGATGGTGAGTGGAAGTGGGTCTGGGAGGAGTAGGGGATGATATATTATCTAAATATATTACACATATATGACATTCTAAAAGATTTACTAATTTTTAAAAAGGAAAATCAATTAAGCCATGGGGGGAAGAAAAATATGGTGTTTTATATTTTATAATCTTGAAATATAGATTCCAGAAACAATCAAAGAAACACTGATAGCCGTACTAGTGCAAAGAGGAAAATTTCAGTAGGGGGAAATAAAAAGAAAACCACCACAAGTTCACAGACAAAGTAAACTACAGAAACATATTTCAAATACAAAAATAGCCACATTTTATTAGGATGAGATGATCAGAGTGAAAAGGAAGTAAACAGTAGAAAGACCACTGACAAAGGTAACTGGATCCATTATGTGCAAATAGATGTAACAGTTTCTGCTTGTTATGTGAATGTGTTATGTGTTACCACACATACCTGCCCGTGGCCAGATTATTTCAACAATAAAGAGAATATAGGAGATTTGTGTTACAAGAAGGTCAACTTCTAAACTTTTCTATTTTTGTTTTCATTTTTAATCCAAACATATGTGCTGCTTTTGTAACTTAGAACCCACAACCCCAGTAACATGCTGATTGTGTGAACCAATGCCTGTTCAGTTCAGTGGTTGCTCTTCTCTTCTCTAACTACAGATGCTCCATGCTGAATTCTATCACACTGTTAAAATACTTTTGAAAAGTGAGTTGCTTGCTAAAAACTCAGAAAGACTCTGTAGTAAGAGAATTTCTAAATAAATAGCTAAATTTTACCTGAGAATTTATTTTCCTGTCTTTAGCTTTTGAAATACTCAGAGGAAGAAAGGTAGTATGTATGATGCTTACTCTCTGAAGTAAGAACTAGTTTTTTTTAGGATCTAACATTCCTTTACTCTAGGACTCTGAAAGTACCAACTCCCATTCTCTAATGCTCATCACACTGAGACTTCCCCATGGGTGTTGCCTTTACCCAGAGCAGCAATTCTTAGAGAAAACTGCTCTCTCTGTCCTCTAAGTCTGCCTTACAGGAGCAACACTTGCACCAAACAGCTGTGCTCTGTAAACAAGTCATCTGACAAGGGACGGTAGTGATTAACCTTCAGACTGTAAGCTAGTCTATCTATCAGCTTACACCAGGTTGCATCCTGAATAGGCTTCAAGAACATTCTTCTCCAAGACTAGTATCATGAAGATCTTTTTTTCCAATGGTCATGAACAGTGAAGCTCACCAAAACAGCAGTGCAGGAATAGAGAAACCATGATGATTTCATTTAAGTGCCTTGGTGCCACAATAGTATAGGTATTATTAAACAGCATATTCTGTTTTGTTTATGTTCATACATGTCTATGGCATAAATGTTTTCAAAACATCCAAGTGAATAGATATACCTAGAGAAAGGATTATCAGTAGCATAGTGTATTAGGACTGAAAAGATAGTTTCTGATCAATCACAGTGCCATAAAAGACCTCCATCTTATCCATCAATCACCAACATCACTAGGAAATACTGAGCCTTAATAGGAAAATCCTATTGATAACAAATCTTTCAAGTCCTAGATCTATTCTGTTGCCGATCCTTACTCCTGAAATGTGGGCATTTGGTGGGAAGCACAATTTATAATGGTTCCCCTAGGTTTTCATCAGTAAGGCAATATATGTCTTGCTACAGATATAAAATCCCTTTTGCGTTTTTGTTTATTGCCAGAAATCTCTTATTTTTTAAGTGTAAAGTTTCTTGAGTAGATCAGTATATCTCTAATATTTTACAGTAACCAAGTATTTTATTATTAAAAAACTATTTTATGATATCCATTTCTAAAAGATTCTATTCTGTAGATTAAATAACAATTAACGTTACAGAGCTAAAAATGAAAGAAGATTAGATTCTATAAACAGGGCCATAACCTCTGAGTGAAACAAATCTCTGCTCTAGCACTTTAGTGTAAGACTTAGAAGAACCAGATGGTTCTCTCCACAGACCAACAGAAGACTAAGGATGTGATGATGCATTCTGTGTGTCAGCCCTACACAATTGTAGGAAATCAGATACAAAGCAAAGCCTTAAGGCTGACATGTGACTATAAAGTTCCGGGAAATAGAGAAGCTTCCTCACAGTCCAACTTCAAGTGCTCTAGTTGACTTCTATACAAGCTTAAGGACATCCTTAGCAGGAAGGTATTTAACGCGGTTGGCTTCAGAATTCCCTTAGTTTTTAAGAACATTCTTTTTATATGCTGTCTACAAGTCCATATGTTTCTTGTAGTATTCAGAACACATTTATGGGGTGTCCACGATAGGTAAAGAATAATTTGATGCAGAATTTATCTGTGTTTTGGTGATTTCATGTTTTACACAAGAACAGAAAACCACAAAAGCCTCTGAATAGATTTTGATGTTTCTCCTCCCTTCCCATTTAGACACTTCAAAGGGAGAAAACATACACAAAATTCTTTCGTTACAATGCCTGCTATTGTACAATCTCATGACAATGCAGCGTAACATGGGCATAATAAAAAGATGGGATAATAAGCATGTCCTTGTGATATATACCAAACTTCAAGTTAAAACTTACTAGAATAAACAACAGAATTAATGTTCAAACATATAATAAAAATGCTCAAATAAAAATATTTTTAAAAGATAAAGCTATTCTAAATTTTAATATAATTATTTTTTCTCTCTCTGTACTTGTGAAAAAGAAAGAGCCCAGGGTTACACAGTTTAGTAAAAGAAATATTACATTAGGTTTTTTTAATTTCAAATATTTATTTAGGTTTATTTTATCTGCTTGTGTGCATGTGTACTACAAAAGAGGGTATCAGATCCTTTGGAAATGGATTTATAAACCATTGTTAGCACCCATGCTTCTGCTGGGAATCAAACCCAGGTTCACTGGAAGAGCAGTGAATGCTCTTAACTGCTGAGTCATCTCTCCAGTCCTATCAGTTAAATTACCAAGGAAAATTATCAGGGCAATCATAAACACAAATGCTATTTTATCTCTGATAAATATTAATTTTTTTTATAGAAAATTAACTTTTTCATTAAGACAAAAAGCTGCTCTCCCTAAACTGATGGGGAGGGGCATTGCCAAGGACAATACTCACTGCACTCAATGAACATGGAGAAGTCGAGCTTGTGCATACACGGTGCCCTCACCCCTACATGCTAGTCTCTGGTGCAGGAAGGTACTCTGCAGACTACCAAAAAAGAAACATGGACACCAACCCAGCCGCAAAACCTTTGACCTACGATTTGTCCTGCCTGAAAAATATGCTAGGGCAATGGCGGCACAGAATGTGTGGGGGTAGTCAGCCAATGTCTGATTTGACCTGTGGTCCACTCCAGAAGAAGCAACCCATACTTGACACTGCTTGGGTAATCAAGAATCAGATCCTAGATAGCCCAAAGATCTAGGGTAAAACCAAACACTGCTGGCCTAAACAAACAAACAAACAAACAGGTTCCTTATGATGTTCTGCTATACTTATAGACAAGTGACTTCTCCAGTCATCATCAGAGAGGCTTCCTCCAGCAGGAGATGGGAACAGATGCAGAGACCCACAACTAGACATTATGGAGAGAGAGAGAGAGAGAGAGAGAGAGAGAGAGAGAGAGAGAGAGAGAGAGAGAGAGAGAGAGAGAGAGAGAAAGGGAAAGGGAAAGAAAATGAATGAGTCTAAATTGGAGGTCTCTGTCAAATCCTTCCCTTAGAGCTCAGGAAATCCCACAGAAGAGGAGGAAGAAAGATTATAAGAGCCACAAGGGATGGAGGACACCAGGAGAACAAGGCCTACTGAGTCAACTGGACAAGGTGCATGTGAACCCACAGAGACTGAAGCAGCAAGCATAGGGCTTACACAGGTCCACATCAGGTCCGCTGCACATATATTATAGCTATTAGCTTAGTATTTTTATGAGGTCAGGACTGAGAATGAGTGGGTCTCTGACTCTTGTGCATGCTCTTGGGACTCTTCTCCTTGCATTGCCATATCCAACTTCAACATGACAGTTTTTGCTTCATGTTATACTTTATTTTGTCATGATTGGTTGTTATCTCTTAGAAGCCTGTTCTTTTCTAAAGAGAGGCAGAAAGGAGGTGGGTCTGGAGAGGAAGGAAGATAGGAGAAACTGGGAGAAGTAGGGAGGAGAAACAAAAAAAAAAAACATGAAAAGTGGACTGCAAACCCTTTTTGTTAATAACACATTTTCAATTTGCTTTTGGAAACTTTATATATTTTTATTAAAATACATGCTGTGTGATTTCTGATTATACCAACATTACACTAGTGATATGCAGTCCACCAGCAAAATAGAATGCTTTGCAGAGCTAGAAAATTAGTGTAAAACTTAGCAAATTTTACCACATTTTAATATTTTATAGGGCCATAGTTGCATTCAATGACTGCCTATAGTAATGGCACAACATTACCCATAAACCAGTCCTCCATGTGAACAGGTATATGGGTGATATAAAAAAAGATTATTTTTTCATACAGTATTTTCTGATCATAGTTTTCCCTCCCTCATCTTTCCCTCGATCCTCCCCACCCATCCAACCTTATGCCTTTCTTCTCTTCAGAAATCAAATGGCAACAAACCAACCAACCAACCAACCAATGAACAACATGTAATCTTAGATCACAAACTTTTATATGCACATCAATGAAAGTTATCACAAGTAAACAAAAAGTGGTAGCTACTGCTCCATGATTTTAGAAAGGAGAGCTACAGACAAGGCAGTGGAGTATATAGACATGGTTATAGGGATACTCACAAATAAAACAAAGCACACCTGCTCACAGAACAGGATTCCTCACAAAGGCAACGGCTTTTCATAAGCTGCACAGAACAGAAATCTCTAATTTCAAACTATAATTTCTTCTTGAGCTTTATATCCAGCTAAAGATAACTGAACGATGTTCCTCCTAAAGGTCTGCTTACACCTGGTCCCCAGTATATCTATGACTGTGATCTTATCAGGCTATACTGTGGGTTTTGCAGATGAAGTCGAGTTTCGTTCTGCATTAGTTGTAGACCCTTGGCAACTGTGACCATCTCTATAAGAAAGGAAGAAGTGGGTTGTAGAGTTAAATCAGCACAGTGCCAGCTGCACAACATGCAACCTGAATTAGGATAACTAGAGTCCATGGAAAAGCTGGGTGCGGTGCTGCCGGTGCATGTAACTGGAGTTAGGATCAGGACAGGTAAATTTCTGGCACTCATTGGCCAGCTAGCCTACCAAAAGCACTGAGTTTCAGTTTCAGTGGGAGACCATGCTTCAAAATGTAAGTGGATATTGATCAAGGAAAACATATAGTGTTGAGCTCTGGTCTCCACATACACTGTTCACATGAGCACTTATGTGCACACACCTATACAAACACACACACACACACACACACACACACACACACACACACACACACACATTGTGGGAACCCACAAAGGTATCCTGGTGAGATCTGAGCTTGCTTTACATAGCAGGGCTACATTAGGGGATGGCTTGACCACGTGTAAGGTTACCAGGTATCTGGGATGGTCTGCACTTGGTTGTGCTTGGGGGAGGTCTTTTGCCTCACGCCTTGGCATTCCTTTAAAAAGCCTTGCAGTAGAGACAGAGGGGGTTGGTGGGTTTGTACTCAGGCCCTCCCCAGGCTATCCTGTGTTTTCTGTCTGTCTCTCTCTATATACTTCTATCTACAAATTCTTCATTTCTCCCTCCTCAAGAGTACCCTGGGGGAGTAAGAGGGAGTTGCTCACTCTCTCTCTCTCTCTCTGTATATATACATATGTGTGTGTGTGTGTGTGTGTGTGTGTGTGTATATATATATATATATATATATATATATATGTGTGTGTGTGTGTGTGTGTGTGTGTGTGTACACACATCCACACATATCACATCACATATGCACACACACACACAATCGTTCTGATTAATGTATTTGGAACCTCCAGCTTATATACATGTGAGAGAACTGTTTTTGTAATTTTAAGTCCCTAAATTTGTGGCAGTTTCTTACAGTGACCTAGGAAACTCCAGATTTCTCTAATCATTTTGACCTATAATGAAATTTTTTTTCAAATAATTGTTGTTAATATAAAGATAAAATTTTAACGAGTCTATTTACAACCCAAAATTCCAAATAAAATTAGAAATGTACATAGTTTGCATGAGACTCAGGAAAGCAACTATTGGCAAAATGTTTTCTCAATAGGGAGTTTTGGATAAAATGCATTTCCACATTCTAAAATTAAGGTTCAAAAATTCTTATTGAGATACTCCAGTCTGAGAAAATTCATCAATTTAACAAATATATGATGTAAAAGACATTATTCTTTTTTTTTTTTTTTGGTTTTTCGAGACAGGGTTTCTCTGTGTAGCTTTGCACCTTTTCTTGGAACTCACTCTGTAGACCAGGCTGGCCTCGAACTCACAGAGATCCGCCTGCCTCTACCTCCCGAGTGCTGGGATTAAAGGCGTGCGCCACCACCGCCAGGCAAGATATTATTCTTTACAAGAGTTGAATTCTTGTAAAACTATTATAAAGGAAAACTATTTTTACCTCACAAAAGTAGAATAATATATCATCATCTATTGATGGAATTATATGTTCGGCAATTTTTAAGTACCTAACCTGTTATATAAGTAATCTTATCTTGTTTAATCTATTTTATTTAACCCTCAAAATTGCACTATTATTAGCACTCATATTTTAAGGCTAAATAAATTGGGGTTCAAGGAGAATTAGTAATTTGCACAAGGTCACACAGATGGTGAATGTTGCAGTTGAAGTTAATAGGTCAGTTTGAATCTGTTCCATAAAGCTAATAATTCCTATCTGTATATTCTAAGTGCCCTTTAACTCCTAAGAGTTTTCACTTGTATAAATTGCAACTACTCCTAAAGTCATGGGGATAAATGATATAAGACTTCAAATTCCAATCTAAGTATCCTCAGCTTATTACTGATACCATCATAAATAGAATGAAATTGATCAAGAATAAGGGGATGGGTTCTTAATATTGTGGGGAAACAAGATTTAAAGCTCTCTGACAGACATGTTGTAGTAGCTAAAGAATAATTAAAACTGGACCAGTGGGGTGGCTCAGCTGGTAAAGACTTAGGACCTGAGTGGGAGCCCTAGGACCCACGTGGTAGAAGGAGAGAACCAACTCCTGCAAGTCGTCTGTCTTCTGACCTCCATGTGTGCACTGTGGGACACCTACACCCACCCCACACAAAGGCATGCAAAATGAAAATAAAAACAGTAACGGAAACAAGATATGGCACATAGTTGAGTTTTAAAAGAAAGTTTAAACAGAAATTTGATGGGCTGTTAATGGAGGACCATAATCTATAGAACTATGTTTCTGTTACAAATCAGTCAAGTTCTAGTATATTTTAAAAATACTTAAGTGGTTGGCTATAGTAAAATAAGAAAAGATGTAAAATTCTGTGGGGAAAAAGATTTAGAAATGGTGACTTAGCAAAGTATTTAAAGTTTAAATAAGGATATTCCTGCTCCCTTGAAAAACTGGCAGATGGGTGCGGGTGGCTCTGGATACCTACCTTATGGCTCTTAAACACAAGGCAGCTTCCTCAGCATCTCCTAAGTTCAGGTGTGCCTCTGATGGAATCTAGTGAGCACATACCACACTACTACTGTCACTGTGGGGCAGGGCAATACAGCTGCTTGGGAGCTGGTATCAGGATTTGATGACCCAAAAGTTTTTCAATAAAACACAAGAATTGATTTTGATTCTCCTAAAAGAAAACACCAAAGCTATACCCTGGGCTTTTTTTGAACATTTACAGTCCCCTTTAGTTACAAAAAGCATTGCTCCAGGTCCAGCTGCAGAGTAGATGTGTTTACTTGAAGACTTTAGGCCTACGAGCTGAATTAAAACTAGAAGACTCAAGGGCTGACTACAGTTTTTATATGTGAAATTCTCACCTTTCCTCACAATTTAAAGAGGTTATTTTTTATTTCTCTTTATTTTCATCTACTTGAGTTTTTATTTTTCCTGAGTGTGAAAAAGGTATAAGACTGCTTATATGTTTTTAAAAAGAATTGTCAGTTTCTATCTAGGTAGATGGTCCCTTACTAACAAGGTATTTAATTTCTATTTTGAAGATGGCAGTCTGGCCTACAACCCTTACTCATGTGAAAATTATAGCATTTGCCAGAAAATTACCTCGCCACTTTTGGCGCTGTAGATTGATAAAAGAAAATGCTGGTTGGGATATAATATGATGGATTTCTGACTCTCTTGAATACTTGTTAAAAATAAGAGAGAAAAATGCTGAAGTTATAAATTAATACATAAATGATATACATAACTCTCAAATGAATAGAAAATAATTAAATCTCAAAATATATTTAGATTTTAGTTATATATGTCCAAGATAGATACAACAGACTGACTGTCAAATGTGGGTCGTTAATTAATGTTACCAAAATCATCACTTTGTATCCACAGATTTCATATCTCCTCAGCTGTATAATACTGTAGGTGGGGGATAAGCACCTTAACATAATTTCTGATGTGCAACAGTGCGAAAGAAAACAAAGTGAGAAGCCAAGAAATAGACATGTTAACAACAAATCTTTTTCACTAAAATCCCATAATTCTACTTGATTTTATAAAGTTAAGAAACAGAAAACTCATTCCACAAATATTTCATTGCTTGCCTCCAGAAAATTGTTGACATCCTCTGTGGCCATCTGCCAAGGTGGGCCTTTCTCTGTGCTTGATGGAATTAGAAGAGTATCAGGGTTCTGTGGATTGAAGGAAGAAAATATTCTGTGCTCTTGATTTCTTGTATTTATTTTCTTGGTTCTATTAAAAAGCAAACAAAGGTAAATTTACCAACTTAGAACAGTTATTCTCTCTCTCTATATATTATTATTCACATTCAAATTAAGTGTAAGCTTTTTTATGAGGTTTGCTTAGAATCCTATAATCTGAGTTTTAAATATAAATCATGTGCTAATAATATGAGTAATAAGGAGCTGTAGGAATCAGGTGACATGGCTCCCATGCTTCACACTAAGGGAAAGCAAATCCATGGCCTCCACCAGGTCCAAGTGCAGCTGAGCCCAACCTGGATCCGATGTACTGATCCGATTTGAGCTTTCACTCAAACATCCAAGCAAAAATGAAATGCTTACTGAGGCCAGCCAGTAAATTTCTAGTGGTTTGTTCTGCAGATGCTCCCTCTACTTATACAGATAATGAAAATGAATGGTAATGACTGTCTCGTATAAACTTCCACAAAGATCTAATTGGAGGAGCTGGTATATGAAACAGATCAGGTTGGGGGTTGGGGACTTAGCTCAGTGGTAGAGTGCTTGACTAGCAAGCACAAAGCCCTGGTTCCAACCTCAGCTCTGAAAAAAAAAAAAGAAAGAAAGAAAGAAAAGAAAAGGAGAAAAAAAGGAAACAGAGCAGGTCTGATTTAAGAATCTATGTTTTAACAGATATGCTAGAGTCCCATTACACTACACTGGTTAGATTATTTGATATTTAATTATCTATAAATATGTCAATGGTATATATTTAAATTTATTGTCTATAAAACAAGAAATTAGACATCAAAATGCCCAATAGTCCAATTAAGAAATGGGCTACAGAACTAAACAGAGAATTCTCCACAGAGGAAGTTCAAATGGCTGAAAGACATTTAAGGAATTGCTCAACATCCCTAACTATCTGGGAAATGCAAATCAAAACGACTCTGAGATACCACCTTACCACCTGTGAGAGTGGCTAAGATCAAAAACACAGAAGACAGCTTATGCTGGAGAGGATGTGGAGTAAGGGGAACTCTCCTCCACTGCTGGTGGGAATGCAAGCTTGTACAGCCACTTTGGAAATCAATATGGTGCTTCCTTAGAAAATTGGGAATCCATCTCCCCCAAGACCCAGCTGTAGCACTCTTGGGCATATACCCAAGGAATGCTCAATCATACCATAAGGGCATTTGCTCAGCTATGTTCATATCAGCTTTGTTTGTAATAGCCAGAACCTGGAAACAACCTAGATGCTCTTCAACTGAAGAATGGATAAAGAAAATATGGTACATATACACAATGGAGTACTAATCAGCAGAGAAAAACAATGACATCATGAGGTTTGCAGGCAAATGGATGGATCTAGAAAAAATCATCCTGAGTGAGGTAACCCAGACTCAGAAGGACAAACATGGTATGTACTAACTTATAGGAGGATACTAGAGGTAAAACAAAGATGACTAGACTGCTACACAACTCCAGGGAGGCTACCTAGAAAACGGGACCCTAGGAAAGACCCAGGGATCACCCAATGACAGAGAAATGGATGAGATCTACATGAACAACCTGGACGACAGTGGGAGTAATGAAGGGCAAGGTTTGAGGGAAAGAAAGCTTAGGGGAGCAGGAGATCCCAGCTGGATCAAGAACAGAAAGGGAGAACGAGGAATAACAGACCATGATAAATGAAGACCACATGAGAACAGGAATAGGCAGAGTGCTGGAGAGGTCCCCAGAAATCCACAATGATATATCCTCTGTAGACAGCTGGCAATGGTCGAGAGAAAGCCTGATCTGACCTAGTCTGGTGATCAGATGACTAAACACCCTAACAGTCGTCTTGGAACTCTCATCCAATAACTGATGGAAGTGGATGCAGAGATCCTTAGCCAGGCCCCAGGTGGAGCTCCAGGTGTCCAACTGTCAAGAAAGAGGAGGGACTACAAGAGCGTGAATTGTTAAATCCAAGATTGCAAAAAGCACAGGGACAAATAGCCAATCGAATGGAAGCACATGAATTGTGAACCAAAGGCTGTGGAGCCCCCAGCTGGATCAGGCCCTCTGGATAAATGAGACAATTGAATAGCTTGAACTGTTTGGGAGACACTCAGGCTGTGGGACCCGGACCTGTCCTTAGTGCATGAGCTGACTGTTTGGAACCTTGGGCTTACACAGGGACACTTTGCTCAGCCTGGAAGGAGGGGACTGGACCTGCCTGTACTGAATCCACCATGTTTAAATGAATCCCCAGGGGAGTCTTGGCCCTGGAGGAAATGGGAATGGAGGGGAGGAGCTGGGGGGAAGGTGGGGGTGGGGGCAGGAGGGGGGAGGACAGGGGGAACCCATGGCTGATGTGTAAAATTAAAATACAAATATAACAATTAAAAAAAAAAAAACTGTCAAAGGACAAAGTTAACCTACAGTTTGGGGTAAAATATTTTTGTCTTGAGAAATTAGTAAATAAGATTTATTATATTTTTAGTCATCCACAATAATAGACATCTTCCCAGACTACCCTAACATCAAATGTTGGCCCTTAATGCTGACAGGGTAATTCACAAATCTACTACTCCTGGTCCTGGAGAGGAGATTAAATCATATTCAAAATATTACAACAATAAAGTTAAATGCTTGTCGTGTGATCCTTAACATATTTACCTTTCAACAGCTATATAGGAGCAATTTAGACATGTGATCCAAGCTGTTCCAGTAACTAACCACTTATTTATTTCTGAAAAAAAAAATACTAGAACATGACTGCTTTTTAACTAAGATAAATAGTTCTATAGATTATATTTCTGTAACAGCCCATCAAATTTCTGTTAAAAATAACATTTTAACTCAACTATGTGCCATATCTTGTTTCCGTTACTGTTTTTATTTTCATTTTGCATGCCTTTGTGTGGGGTGGGTGCAGGTGTCCCACAGTGCACACATGGAGGTCAGAAGACAGACGACTTGCAGGAGTTGGTTCTCTCCTTCTACCACGTGGGTCCTAGGGCTCCCACTCAGGTCCTAAGTCTTTACCAGCTGAGCCACCCCACTGGTCCAGTTTTAATTATTCTTTAGCTACTACAACATGTCTGTCAGAGAGCTTTAAATCTTGTTTCCCCACAATATTAAGAACCCATCCCCTTATTCTTGATCAATTTCATTCGATTTATGATGGTATCAGTAATAAGCTGAGGATACTTAGATTGGAATTTGAAGTCTTATATCATTTATCCCCATGACTTTAGGAGTAGTTGCAATTTATAGAAATGGTTAGAGTAAATTAAGAAAAGATGCAAATAATGAGTAAAGAAAAATTCTGAGGAAAAAATGGCAGAAACAATGACTGGGTGGATGGCTCAAGGAAGTTCACAAGGTTCAGATGTATCAGTGCTCGAAGGCAGCCATGGAAAATTAACTCTTCATGGCTTCTTGCAGTGACTCCATGGAACATTGGTTAGAACCGGGAGACAAGGACAATGCCACTGCTTTGGTAGTAAAAGTTCACCAAGAAATGAAGAATATTTTCAAATATGATACATATATGATATGATGAGAAAATGTATTTAAAGAAAATGAAAATATAGATTTGAACAACCAGACCAATCCAAGTATACACCATACATACCCTCACATCTTTTTTCTTTCTGGCATGGCCATCCCTTGCATTTCCCATTTTACAGATACTGCTCATATTTTAAGTCTGAGAGCATTTTTCAACATTCTGTAGGGTAGCACACTATCCACTTCAGGCCTATTGTTTAGGAATACTACCCACCCAAATCTCTGAGGAAAAGGCAAGCTGATCTTTGCTACCCTGCAGAGATGACTAGTAATGAATTTTTCTTTAAAGTCAAATTTTATTTAATAAAGCAATTCAAGCTCGTGGTGGTGAGAACAGAAGAAAAATGTTTCACTTCCTCTTCCCACAGAGAAACAACCACAAATGTGTTCTTGTATGGCTCATTCTATACATCTTATTCACCTGTCTTCTAAACTCTTGGGGACAGATTACTTAGTGAGTCAGAGTTTCTCAAATATGAGAAAGGAATTTTGATAGATTTGCTATACTGTAACAAATACCAGCCAATGCCACAGTCAACATTTAGTCTCTGACAGGAATACAATACGTCTGCCTAAAATTCATTATATCAAAGTGCTCTTAGTATTTCCATTTTAGTTTTTAACTGTAAATGAGTTAACAGAAAAATAATTTTATATGTCAGATCTTTTGTGCCTTCAGAATGGTTATTATAGATATGTATTAACTCTATCCTTGGAACCACAATATATTATATATAAATACAATGAAAAATTATAATCTTAAACTTATTTATTCAGATGCTTCACTGTGAATGGAATATAACCTTGTCTTCAGCCCTAATGTTCAACAGCTCAATGACTGAAAGTTGTAGAAAACAGGACTTTTGGGGGTTGGAGAGATGGCTTAGTGGTTAAGCACTGACTGCTCTACCAGAGGACCCGGGTTCAATTCCCAGAATCTACAAAGCAGCTCACAGCAATCTGCAACTCTAGTTCCAGGGGATCCGACACCCAAGGCAGAACACCAATGCATATTAGAAAAAAAAAAGGAACAGGACTTTTAATTCCTCACTAAACATAGGTAGTGATTTATCACCCACAAGTGTCTAGTTTCTTCTGGGTTTGCACATACTCCCTGAAAGCAGCTTCTATAGAGAATTCAGGTACCGAGACAAATGAAGATGTATAGAGACTTGTGGAACTACTCATTTACCATCTTAAACTACTGCCTCTTACATCATGCCTGGCACTGCATTCAGATGTACCCCCATCAGGTATATATGCTGCATTAAAATAATTAAAAATTATTCACATCACATAATACACTATTTGAGTAGTTTTCTTCACATTTCTCAATTTTCATTTCCCATGTTTTCTTTTTAAAATATTTACATACTTTATCATAAAATAAGTGTAAACATATGTGACTTGTAAAGAAATGCATATATTTTAAATAAAATTTTCCCTTCTAGGCTGACAATATTCTCTCCCTTGTAAGAGTCAAAGACCGTGTAGCCAAAAACCTTAATACCAGGTTTGTATGATAAGCCCTCTTTCAAGCTATTGGTCAGGGCTGCCCAAGAGACTCTCAAACATTACAAGCTCTTGCCCTTTGTTGCTTCCTAGAGGTGAAAGATAAGTCTCTACTGATGAAGACAGAACATACTTCAGATGCAGGGCCCAGACACCCCTGAGCTGGACTGATCTGAAAGACTCCCTGAGGACTAACTTCCATGGTACCAGAAGACACAACGGAAACTTCCAAAGGAAGGAAGCAACGGACATGCACATGCCTATGGCACTTAAGAACTGCAACAGCTAGCATGGTCCAGTGACCCATAGAGTGCAGGAGCAGTAGGCATATTTTGGTGGTATCCAAAAGGTCTGAGCCAACTTCTCAGAGCTAGTAAAGTCATGAATCTTGGAGGAGAATCTACAATCACCACGTTCCTAAACCAGAATAATCCCTTACTACATTCTAAATACTTGTTATTATACTAACAGGTATCATTCTCACCCCACATCAAGGAAACTTTTCTTTGTAACAGACAGAGACCACTACAGAAAAGCACAACCAATCAAAATCCAGAGTTGTGGAACCTGTCCCAATACAAATATCTATAATACAACTCTGACACCTAAGGCTTAGGGAACATTGCAGAAGAGGAGCTAAAAAAAACTGTAAGAAAGTCTTCCCAGAGGAGAGCACTGAAAAAAAAAAAAAAAAAAAACCACGTATAAGTAATATTATATAGACCAAGCAGATTGTATTTATATATTTAGCAACACACACACAACAATAATTAATAAAAAAGGAAGCTATGAATTTGAAATAGAGCAAGGAAAGGCATATGAGAAGGCTGGAGGGAGGAAAGGGAAGGGGGAAATGAAGAAATTATAATCTCAAAAAACAAAGGAACATAAATTTCTTGCAAATGAATAAAAAGATCACACACAAACAGTAACCAGACTCCAAATCTATGCAACACGAACTTCTAACAACAACTCAATTAACTCTGAGTAAGAATAGACATTTGTAATGGGAGCTATGGAGCTTTATAGTGTATTCTCCACTTTTAGTATAATATGTATTTTATGCACTTACCCACCCAAACCAAAACATCACAGAATTAGAACAGCAATTAGCTTTATATCATCTTTCATAATGTGTCCATTTCTGCATTCCTTCCTTCCTCAATCCTTATATTTATCCTTTCTTCTTCTCTTTTCATGTTATACTGTGCCCACATATACGTTTGCTTCATATAAACACCAGTAAGTGTATACATACCTCTGTAAAAAGTATTATTCAAATGCATGTGAAGGCCAGAGGTTAAACATGGATGTTGTTTATCAGAAACCACACCTTCTTTTGTTAATTCCTTTATTTTTTGAGATTATAATATATTCTGGCTAGTTTTCTGTCAACGTGACACAAGCTAAAGTCATCACAGAGGAGTGAGCCTCAACTGAGGAAAGACATTGAAAAGATAGGACTGTAGAGAGCCTGTAATGCATTCTCTTAGAGACTGATGGGGGAGGGCCCAAGTCATTGTGGATGGGGCTACCTCTGGGCTCATGGTTCTGGATTTTGTAAGAAAGCAGGCTGAGCAAGCCGCGAGGAGCAACCTAGTAAGCAGTACTCCTCCATGGCCTCTGCATCAGCTCCTGTTTCCTTGGTTCCTGGCTTATTTTTAAGTTTCTGTCCAGACTTCCTCCAGTGATGAACTGTGATGTAGAAGAGTAAGCCAAATAAACTCTAAGACCTACCTTATCCCTTTCCTCCTTCCAACCGTCCCATATACCACTCCCTGCTCTCTTTCAAATTCATGGCCTCCTTTTTCATTAGTTGTTGTTATACACATTTATATTCCTAAGTACAACCTGCTCTGATTGTGTAATGTTACTCATGTGCATGTTTTTAGGGCTGACAATCTGGGATTAATTACCAGTTCGTGTGCTCTTCCCTGGGGAAGAACCATTTCTCCCACTTTCAGCATTCCTTAGTTGCCTACAGCTCTTTGTGTCTGGTTGAAGCCTTCTGGGTTCCCTTTCCACTTTGGTATGTCTATTGTTGTTCTTATCCAGTACATGTCTAATTAGTCTTGTTAGTGGGACTTTATGAGTACCTTCTGACATTGTTAGGAAACAATCTCACAGCAAACTTCTTGATCCTTGGGCTCTTAAAATATTTCTACACCATCTTCTGCAATTCTAAAATGTTCATCAAGTCTTAGAAGCAGGAGTGTTTGTAGATATATCCACTGGGACTAGGCTCCACAACCCTGTAATTTGATTGGTTAGGGTCTGTAATAGTCTTTGTCTGTCGCAAAGAGAAATTTCCTTGAGGTGGTGAGGGCTACACTTATATGTGCATATGAAGACAAGTATTTAGCATGTAGTTAGGGATTATGCTGGTTTAGGAAAGTGGTACTTAGAGATTCTCCTCTAAGATCAGTGATTTTACCATACCAGGCTACGTTCCTGTTATTGAGTGGGAAGTCCAGTTAGAGAGCTTCTGATTACCGACAAGGTGAGCATGCTATCACTGCACCTGAAGTGTTATCAAGTTATCAAGCTGATCACTGTGAGTCATAGGTGTCATAGCTGGTTAGGTAGTAGTGCTGGTTATTACATTCCTTTGAAGCGTGCATGATGCCTCCTAGTTCCAAGGTCTCACTGGAACCAGGAGCTCCTAGATTAGAGTGAGTTCACTGTCCAGTAAGCATTTGGGATCCTCCTGTTCCTGTCTCCCCTGTGCTGAGGACACTAGCATATGCCACTATGCCCAGATTTTTCTGTGGGTGCCAGGAGCTGAATTCAGATACTCTCATGTTTGCACAACAATCACTTTACTGACTGATAGATTTCCGAACACTCTGCTTTTTAAAATTATGTAGCTATTTGCTTATTTATTGCTTTGTCTTCCCTAATAAGATATTAAGGTCCATTAGTATTTACTATTTAGTATTTACTAAAATTCATTAAAAAACCCCTGGTTAAATTGATGGCACGCAAATATACTTTAAAATAAATGAATAAATAACTGAGTAATACCCTTAATGCTGAACTTAAAAAGATCTTTAAAATACTTCCATAGGTAAAACAAAAAGCACATAAAGGTAAATTAATTATATCATAAGGCCTTATATGTTACTGTTTTTAAACTGTACCTTGATGTTACTCTGAGTATTTTGTAGAATTTTTAGGATATATTGGTACATGTATATATAATTTTCCCTAGTGACATGATATCATATTTCTGTTTGAAAACAACTTTACTTTGATTTACAGTTGCTTTAAAATTATTTACTTTATAAAAATATGATCCTCCCCCCAGATCCCGGAGCTGAGAATGGAACCCAGGGCCTTGCACTTGCTAGGCAAGCGCTCTACCACTGAGCTAAATCCCCAACCCCATAAAAATATGATTTTCCCATTTATAAACTCTTTGAGAAAGTATATGTATCATACTGCTTCAGTATTACTTGACTCCTAGTGAGGGTAGAAAATAGACATGGAGATTATATAACTATTAGAAAATTTAGTGTTATGGGGAGTGCAAAGTAAAGAGGACCTATTTAAAATAGAATATCAAGAGGTGGTTGAGGCAGCACAAACCTTTAGTTTTCAGCTACTATGACACTGAAGCTGAAGAAGGAGGCACAGGAGTTTGAGCATCTTGGGGAAAAAAGTAGCTCAAAAACAAAATTTAAACAATGACTCAGAATGGTCAGAAGAGAATTGATAAAATAGAAAACATCAAAGAAAATATATAAAGAGATGAGGGACATAGCAATATAGACAAAAATATAATTCATGCTCATTTTTTTAGAAAGAATATTCAAAATATTGATGAATTTTAGTATCAAAAGAGACTCTTAGCGTCGTCTCATAAGGTGATCATGCTGGAGGATTACCATCCATTTAGATGGCATGATTTTAGTTTGTTTCACAATTAAATCAGTTTCCTCTTATACCACACATTGTAGTTTATGGAGAGAAGGCACTCCCAGGATATATGTATACAATGAAGAATTTCATGGAATCTGTATTGACAAGCATCCTTTTCCCATTTAACATATTAGTTCATCTAATGTATTATTTTGAGTACTCCAATGAAAGGTATAACATAATACTAAAATGTATTAATGCTAGATCAACCATATGCATTTGTAAGGGATATATTCCTGGCTCAACTTGGCACTGACACAGGTTTCTCAGTTACAAATTTAAATGTAATCTAGGTATAGACGTGGCACGGGTTTAGTTTTTCTTTTACTCTCAATCTTTCTTGTTGTGTTATTTCTTAATTGGGGGCTCATTTTAAACAGACTTCATCAAATGTCTGTTCTTCTTCCTATGAATCGCGATTCAGATGACGGTCATCTAGGAACAGTTGAGAAAGGGTAGGGCAGCCCCTTTCTTCTGTGAATGTTTTCATAGATGGCACTAACTTCTATAATCAACCGACTACAATTGAAAGAGATAATCCTATACATTCTGGATGAACACATCTAGAAACAAAGCTGAGGCTGCGAAGCCTGACTGACTTTGCTCCCAAGGACAGTTACAGCGGATGGAAGGAAGGAACTTCGGCAAGGTGTCTCCTATTTTCCACATTCACACACAGATGACATACATATGCATATCTGGACAAGTGGGCATATGTTCACACATACACACACTCCACTCAAGTAATTTAAAATAACAAAAAGCTAAAGCTGAGATTTCTTTAAGCAGAGGTTCTGCTTCAAGATGGTAACATTAGTTACTGAACAAGAATTTGCAACCTGTCAGATGACAGCTTGATCCAATTTTTAAAAATACAAGTTTATGTCTATCTATAACTATGTATATATACACACATAAGTGCCTGAAAACAATACACATACATACACAACTAAGTCAAATAAACATATCCATCCATATATTGATTTTTCACATGAGTGTGGCCAAAAGGCTTAACAGCAATCAAGAGTTAACTGTGTTGAAACAAAGAGTTGGTTCTTTGAGAAGATCAACAAGATAGACAAGCCCTTATTTAAACTAACCAAAAGACAGAGAGAGAGCATCCAAATTAACAAAATCAGAAATGAAAAGGGGGACATAACAACAGACAATGAGGAAATCCAGAGAATCTTCAGGTCAAACTTCAAAAGCCTCTACTTTACAAAACTGGAAAATCTAAAAGAAATGGATCATTTTCTGGATAGGTACCACATACCTAAGTTAAATCAAGACCAGATAAACCATTTAAATAGTCCAATAAACCCTAAGGAAATAGAATCAGTCATTAAAAGTATCCCTACCAAAACAAGCCCTGGACCTGATGGTTTCATTGCAGAATTCTACCAGATCTTCAAATAAGACTTAATACCAATACTCTTTAAATTGTTCCACACAATAGAAGCAGAAGGTATATTACCAAACTCCTTCTAGGAGGCTACAATTACCCTGATTCCTAAACCAAACAAAGATGCAACAAAGAAAGAGAACTACAGACCGATCTCCCTCATGAACATTGATGCAAAAATACTCAATAAAATTCTGGCAAACAGACTCCAAGAACACATCAAAACAATTATCCACCATGATCAAGTAGGCTTCATCCCAGGGATGAAAGGGTGGTTCAACATACGAAAGTCTGTCAATGTAATACAGCATATAAACAAACTCAAAGAAAAAAAACCACATGATCATCTCACTAGATGCAGAAAAGGCATTTGACAAAATCCAATACCCCTTCATGATAAAGGTCTTGGAGCGATCAGGAATACAGGGAACATACCTAAACATAATAATGGCAATCTACAGCAAGCCAACAGCCAACGTCAAATTAAATGGAGAGAAACTCAAAGTGGTACCACTAAAATCAGGAACAAGGCAAGGCTGTCCCCTCTCCCCCTACTTACTCAATATAGTACTTGAAGTTCTAGCCAGAACTATAAGACAACATAAGGAGATTAAGGGGATACAAATTGGAAAGGAAGAAGTCAAGCTCTCCCTATTTGCAGATGACATGATAGTACACATGAGTGACCCCAAAAATTCCACCAAGGAAATGATGCAGCTAATAAAAACCTTCAGCAACATAGCAGGATACAAGATCAACTAAAAAAAATCAGTAGCCCTCCTATAAACAATAGACAAACAGGCTGAGAAGGAAATCAGAGATACATCACCCTTTACAATAGCCACAAATGATATAAAATACCTTGGGGTTACACTAAGCATGTGAAGGACCTATATGACAAGAACTTTAAGTCCCTGAAAAAAAAATTCAAGAAGATGTCACAAAATAAAAAGAGCTCCCATGCTCATGGATAGGCAGGATTAACATAGTAAAAATAGCAATCTTACCAAAAGCAAACTACAGATTCAACGTAATCCCCATCAAATTACCAACACAATTCTTCACAGATCTGGAATGAATAATACTCAACTTCATATGGAAAAACAAAAAACCCAGAATAGCCAAAAGAATCCTGTACAATAAAACAACCTCTGGAGGCATCACGATCCCCGACCTCAAAGGTCTACTATAGAGCTACCAAAATAAAAACAGCTTGGTACTGGCATAAAACCCGACATGTGGACCAATGGAATCGAATTGAAGACCCTGACATTAACCCGCACACCTATGAACATATAATTTTTGACAAAGAAGCCAAAAAATGTACAATGGAAAAAAGAAAGCATTTTCAACAAATGGTGTTGTCATAACTGGATGTCAATGTGTAGAAGGCTGCAAATAGATCCATATCTGTCACCGTGCACAAAACTTAAGTCCAAGTGGATCAAAGACCTCAACATAAATCCAATTACTCTGAACCTGATAGAAGAGAAAGTAGGAAGTAGTCTTGAACGCATTGGCACCAGTGATCACTTTCTAAATATAACACCAATAGCACAGACACTGAGAGAAACAATCAATCAATGAGAAGCTTTTGTAGAGCAAAGGACACGGTCAACAAGACAAAGTGACAGCTTACAGAATGGGAAAAGGTCTTCACCAACCCCACATCTGACAGAGGGCTGATATCCAGAATATATAAAGAACTCAAGAAATTAGACATCAAAATGCCCAACAGTCCAATTAAGAAATGGGCTACAGAACTAAACAGAGAATTCTCCACAGAGGAAGTTCAAATGGCTGAAAGACATTTAAGGAATTGCTCAACATCCCTAATTATCCGGGAAATGCAAATCAAAACGACTCTGAGATACCACCTTATACCTGTCAGAATGGCTAAGATCAAAAACACAGAAGACAGCTTATGCTGGAGAGGATGTGGAGCAAGGGGAACTCTCCTCCACTGCTGGTGGGAATGCAAGCTTGTACAGCCACTTTGGAAATCAATATGGCGCTTCCTTAGAAAATTGGGAATCCATCTCCCCCAAGACCCAGCTGTAGCACTCTTGGGCATATACCCAAGGAATGCTCAATCATACCATAAGGGCATTTGCTCAGCTATGTTCATATCAGCTTTGTTTGTAATAGCCAGAACCTGGAAACAACCTAGATGCCCTTCAACTGAAGAATGGAAAAAGGAAATATGGTACATATACACAATGGAGTACTACTCAACAGAGAAAAACAATGACATCATGAGGTTTGCAGGCAAATGGATGGATCTAGAAAAAATCATCCTGAGTGAGGTAACCCAGACTCAGAAGGACAAACATGGTATGTACTCACTTATAGGAGGACACTAGATGTAAAACAAAGATGACTAGACTGCTACACAACTCCAGGGAGGCTACCTAGAAAACGGGACCCTAGGAAAGACCCAGGGATCACTCAATGACAGAGAAATGGATGAGATCTACATGAACAACCTGGACGACAGTGGGAGTAATGAAGGGCAAGATTTGAGGGAAAGAAATCTTAGGGGAGCAGGAGATCCCAGCTGGATCAAGAACAGAAAGGGAGAAAGAGGAATAACAGACCATGATAAATGAAGACCACATGAGAACAGGAATAGGCAGAGTGCTGGAGAGGTTCCCAGAAATCCACAATGATACATCCTCTGTAGACTGCTGGCAATGGTCGAGAGAAAGCCTGATCTGACCTAGTCTGGTGATCAGATGGCCAAACACCCTAACAGTCATGCTGGAACTCTCATCCAATAACTGATGGAAGTGGATGCAGAGATCCTCAGCCAGACCCCAGGTGGAGCTCCAGGTGTCCAACTGTCGAGAAAGAGGAGGGACTGCAAGAGCGTGAATTGTTAAATCCAAGATTGCAAAAAGCACAGGGACAAATAGCCAATCGAATGGAAGCACATGAATTATGAACCAAAGGCTGTGGAGCCCCCAGCTGGAGCAGACCCTCTGGATAAGTGAGACAATTGAATAGCTTGATCTGTTTGGGAGGTATCCAGGCAGTGGGACCAGGACCTGTCCTTAGTGCATGAGGTGGCTGTCCCTTACACAGGGACACATGCTCAGGCTGGAAGGAGGGGACAGGACCTGCCTGTACTGAATCCACCAGGCTTAATGAATCCCCAGGTGTGTCTTGGTCCTGGAGGACATGGGAATGGAGGGGAGGGGCTAGGAAGAAGGGGGGGTGGGGGCGGGAGGGGGAGGACAGGGGGAACCCATGGCTGATGTATAAAATTAAAACACATAATAATAATAAAATAAATTAAAAAAAAAAACTTAAAAAAAAGAGTTAAGTGTGTTTAGAAAATGCTGGCAGTCTTATCTCACACTAGTTTTCCTGAAAAGGCATCACGCTATGGAACTCCTAAGTTTAATAAAGGTCATACCTTGGCACTGTCTTAAAATAATTATATAGAAGGATATTTTAATCCAAGTAACTGCAAGGTGATTTTTGCTATTAAATAGAAGAAATTATCACATAAACATTTATAAAATTTTATGATATGTAATAAAATGCTAGAAAAGAAAATCACTGAGAACACTAAGACCAAGTTCTCATATGAAAAATGAATGTAGAACTTACTACAAAAAACATATAAAACAGTATGTTTTATAAAACCTACTTACTCAGAGCATTTGCAACATGCTATAAATTATCATTATTAGTTAAGCCAAATGCTTTATATGAGTTGTTTCATTTACTCTTTGTAATAACCCCAGAAACACAATCCGGTATTCCATTTTACAGAATGTTGTTGAGTTGAGGAACTGGGATACCAAGAAACAAAGCAGGCAGAGGTTCATGTGAAGTCTACGAGAACTGAGGGAGGTGCAGTGGAAAAGACAGGTGGCAAAATACAACACGCACAAGTAAAGTAGAAAATCTCTACACAATTTTTAAAACACTGAAGCGTTAGAGTAGGAGGTGGCCTTTCAAAGCAGTAGGAAAATGAAACAGGAGATGAACTAATGGAATTCTCCTTTTGATTCTTTCCACATTTGCAAGGGCTCTGACTTCTCTACAGGTGTCTTCAGAGTGAAGCAAATGCTTGGAACAAAGATGAGCCCTAACTAAGCTTGAGTAAGAATTTTTCTTTTCAATTCTTTTTCTTTTCAATCAGAGAATTGAACTGGTGAGTTATAAATGCTAATTTAACTAGTTGGATAGGAACCTGTAGTGAGCCATAGTTCTTGATGCATATTTTGTTCATATGCTAAATCAACTGACCTCAGGTGTCCTGATGTCTTTCTACCTTTCATCTGAACTCATTCAGAGTGACAGGCTGGGTGCTAACTTCTCTTGATCCCAGGATAACTGGTAGGTATCTCAGCATCCTTAATGGAACCTCCATCAAATATGAATCACATTTTACAGAAGAAACAATTCTAAAGTTCATATGGAAGCACGAAAGAGGTCAAGTAGCTAAAGCCATGCTAGACCAACAGTGCAAAAATTGATTTCAAATTACACTACCAGTTAAGAAAAAGAGCACAGTACTGGCATAGACCATACACACAGACCAGTGGACTAGAATAAAGAACTCAGAGATAAACTTACAAAGTTAGAGCCACCTAAATTTCAACAAAGGTGTCAAAAGCCTACATTCAGGAAAAAGCTCCTCCATTGGTGCTGGAAAAGTTTTATCTCCACAAGGAGGAAGCAAAAACTAGACTTCTAACTTCTGATACAAAAATGATTACAGATAAACCAAAGGTCTAATATAACAGGCAAAACCTCTCAAAGCGCTAAAGGAAAACATAGGGAGAGCATTTGAAGCTAAAGACGTGGACAAGGGATTTCTGAAAATAACTCATGTTCCAACTGCAGGAATAAGGAAATGTGGTTGAATGAAGCTCAAATGCTTCCACACAGAAAGGAAAAAAAATGGCAGAGTGAAACGCAATGTACACAGAAAGACACAGACCAAATATAAAAGTATAGCAATAATTACTAATCATTATATGGTGGCCCTCATAGACTCATATAATTGAATACTTGGTCCCCAGTTGGTGAAACTGTTAGGAAGGATGAGGTGTAGCCGTGTAGGAGGAGGTGAAAAATAATGAACTCATTTCTTTGGCAGAGAATATTTCCAAACACTGTCTCTATTGTGTGGTTATTAGTAATCACTCAAATGCTGGTCTACAATAAAAGAGAACAAGTGGGGCATAAAGAAATACAATAGTTCAGTTTGGAGGAGGAAGGCTCCAGAACAGTGAATGTTGGAAGCGCGTGCTGAAAGATAGGAGGATATTAAGGAGAGGGCTGATCTGAAATGTACCTGAGGGAAGGGTGCCCTCAGACCAAGGCTCCACCCAGCGGCCCTGGTGCAGGAGGTGTCCCTGGAGGTGGGCTCCTGCCATTCCCAGTGCTCTGCCTCCTCTAGCAGTTTTAAGATGTGAGTTCTCAGCTGTTCTTACTGCAATTCCTTTGCTGTGTCATCACAGCCTTAACCCTTTAAAACCATAGAAGCCCAGTTAAATGCCTCTTTTTAAAAGTTGTCTAATTCCTGGTGTTTTCTCACAGCAACAGAAAAATAAGGCACACTATAATTCAGAAAAAAATCATGTGGTCAAGCTAAAAAGCCCATGATACCCATATATATCCTGGAAATCAATTAGAAATAAACAATACTACTCATTTTTTCAAAAATCATCATTACTGACAACACACACACACACACACACACACACACACACACACACACACACAAACACACACACACACCCTAGTTAAATCACTAACTTGCTAACTGCACTGATTTTGTACTTGTATGCTGACGGAATCTGGAAAAGAGAGTAATATGGGAAGAGGGAGGTAGCAACAAAATCTTGTGCCTCAAATGTTGCGCATACTGTTTTACCTTGTTCAAACAGAAAGATAGACTTTCTTCAAAGACTAAGCTTTATGGTGCTACTGAAACATAATTTCTGTAAGTCTGTATTTCTGGTTTTGTTTAAAATCATTAAAGGCTGATTTTACAGCCCTCATTTCACTTCACAAGACTTCTTGATGATGAGCACTGCCCCATTTTTAGGTCATATATTCCCAATATCCCAATATGGCAAGTACAATTAGTATGCCTCTTCTGGCTTGTACACCTCATATCCCATTTGAAAAATTTTAAATGCAGCTGGGATGTGAGGTCACATAAACATGCAAGTTGTTATACACAGAGAAATCTGGATGAAAAAATATGCTAGAGAAGAAAAGACAATTTGGCAGGTAAATTTTAACTGAGTAACCATACTATTTATGAGGCTTTTTTTTTTTTGACTCCTGATTTTATTATTCAATTTCTCTTTCTACTGAAAGTAGTCTTCAGTGGCTTTCAGGAAGCCTGGCCTCCCAAGACCAGAGTCAGTTGGAGCTGGTTTTTCGTTGGAAAGAGTGGGTGAGTGAGTGGGTGGGGGCTGGGATGAGGGCAGAAGACCCTGCTCTGCTGGTGGTCTCGGGTGGAGAATGGGTTATACTTACCTGGAGTGTCTAATTTCTTCAGATACTGTCTAAACCACACAGCCTTCAATATCTATCTTACAGAGGCAGAAGCGGACATCTCCAATGCTCTCCTAAAAGAAATACACAGAAACAAGTGTACAGATGAATTTCATTTCTTTAAATAGAAAAAAACCTCTTTTTATTAGAAAAAACAAATTTATTTAATAATCTAAGGTAAGTGTCACATTATGGAGCATATTTTAAGCAAATAAGCAAACGCAAAAATTACACTGAGATTTCTCTTTAGAAAAGTCAGTTCTGTCAAACAGATGTCAGGTTTCTCTCTGCCCGCTAATGCACATTTATTTACAATGTATGTTGGTAGGAGTAGCATGTGGAGGGTGAGGCATCCCTGTCCTATGAGGTCAGAGGACAGCTTGTAAGAGCTTTCCTCCTACCATGTGGACTCTGGGGGTGAAACTCACGGGGTCAGGCTGGGTGTAAGAGCTTCTACCTGTCCAGCCACACCCTGGGCCCTTAACACGTTTTGATGCATGTCGTAAGGAGAGCACTTTCTATACATATTTTTTGTTTGTGATTGTAATTTAATTTTAACATTTCTGCCTTCCCTTTCCTCCCTCCAAACTCTCCTATATACCTCTCTCAGCTTGCCTTCAAATTCAGGGCCTAGTTTCGCTGTTATTGCATGCACATACACATGCATATATGTATTCCTAAATATAACCTGTTGATCTCACATAATATTACTGGTATGTAACTTTTCACGGCTGTTTGGCACTGGACAGACAACTGGGACTGCTTCTCCCTTTTCCAACTTTACTCAGTTCTATGAAAATTTTTCTAAATACAATTTAAAATCAATAAATGTCTTAAAGCATATAGCTTCCAGTGTCCTCTATGATTTTTCATATATTAGAAATTTGTTCCTTGTTCATAATTCCTATAAAACATAATCTGGATTGTACTTGAATTGTTGTAAGAGTAAGATAAGAAAAAAACCCACTAAATTCAAAACTTCTGGCTTGTGAAAAAAAAAGCTAAACTCTATTCTTACCACTTAAACACCCAGATCAGTATTTTACACCATCTTAAGAAAGCCTGGCAGAAAAGTTGCTTTAAAAAAGAAAATGACTCTAATTGCCAAATGAATTTATGCAGAGAATATATCCTTTACCTATAAAACTTTAATCTTATCATCCGACAGTGCAATTTTGGAGAGGATTTCAATGCTACAGGGCCATTCCTTTACCATGTTTTAGAAACTACAAAGTCTTAATTACACACAAATCATTTTGAATACAATACCATTGTTGCTGTTAGCTATTCCTGTAGATTCTTGTTTGTTTGTATTTGTACATTAAATTACTTGAGACCCTTTAAAAATATTAAGACATGGCTGTTTGTTAGCTATTCAGATTTAATTTTTTATGATACTAACACTTTATCTTAAAAACCATAGTCTGATTGCAAATGCAGTGTTCTATATGCCTAAAAATCCATTAAATATGGCTTATACTTGAAATATAAATTTGTAGATTTGGCATATCTCTTGAGATAAAGTACGCTTTCTTAAAATATTCCAGCACTTTTAATTATAAAAATACAAGAACTTATAGAAAAAAACGCATGCTTTCTAGCTTCACACAGCCATATCAGTGCATCTATGCAACTTTCAAGATCTCTCCTCGTTTGTGACCAGTTAGTATCTTTAAAAACATTTTAGTGTACATTTTCAGTGATTTAATCAAGCCATTGTCATAGCAAGAAATTACAAAATAAAATAAAGCCCTGGTCTTTCATTATAATAGTAATTAAACATTTGAAGATTTCAAAATTATTTACAGTTTATGCTTGCTTTATAAAGGCCCCCAGTGTTTTAAACAAGACTCTTAATCCATGGATGATATGTTCACAACTGTTTTATGCAGGAGAATAATTTTAGCTTGAGCATATGCAAACCACTGTTTAATACCAATTAAGACCATTAGAATGTTTATTCCACATCCTTCCAGGAGACCTGGGACTAGGGAATTTTCTGTGGCAAAGAGTAGAAGAGTTTCCTAGTAGGCATGCCTATGGCCCTCTGAAAACTTCCAATGTCACCCACTGTAGTAAATCCTGCCCACTGACAACTTTTTCTTCAGTCCTTCTGACACATGTCTAGTTAATCTGGCTTCAGTAGGCAATATATCTAAACTATAGAAGAACCAAAGCTTTTTTCATGTTGATAACCCTCATGCTTCACAAAACACTAATAACAAATGAATTATGTTCATAAAAATAAGCAATATTTTTTCTTTCCTTACCAGTATTTTCTAAAAATGTTCACCTGATACGTACAGATCATCTCTTTAGTTGTAACAGTCCGTTTGGTCCTGATACAACTGTCCCCTCACTAGCAAAGGCAGACTGGCATCGGAAGAACAACGCTCTTGTCTTAATCCTCCCAGTGCTGGGGTAACAGGCATGAACTCTCTGGTCCATATCTGATGGCATACTTTCACTATATCCATTACTTCAGGGAAACTAGTAATTTGGGGTTATGATTATTTGTAATTATCATCAGTTTTTTTTTTTTTCAGAATGAAAGTACAAATACAGTAACAGAGAACATTCATATACACAAGGAGTGAATGATGACCCAGGTGAATGTGTGTTCTTGATATGGGCATGGCCATGCCAAGTATTCCAATGCTTCAGCTTGGAGGAGTGTCAAAGCCTTCCTTGGGTCAGGTTCAGAGGGATGACAAACCTTCCTGAGGTCCAAGTGTGAACAGTGACAGTTTGTGCATAAAAAGTCCACTATCACTTTCTCCTCTAAACATTTATGGCCTGAGGACTGTGCCCCATGGAACTATCTACTGTGATTAGTGAAACTAACTTCCTTGTTCAGTTGTATGTAATAGTCCCTCCTTGTTTTATGCATGTAATAACTATGCCTCATTTTTTTAGCTGTATGTTATAAGCCCACCTCCATGTTCACCTGTATATAATAAAGAAACAGAGTTTCCAGATTGCTACAGCTTCTTCATCTGAGAGCCTGCCCACTATTTTTCTGTCCCCATATCTCTAAGTCTGTCCTTTCTTCATTCCTTTGATGTCCAGTTAGTTTAAGCCCTAGAATCATATAGAGTCCTGCACATATGGACACTCCATTATGAGGTTTGTTGACAGAAACAACTACTGAGCCAGCAATGCTGAAGTCCAGTGAATAGGTTGGTATTATTTCAGTCATTACTTTTAATCCTTTACAGTCTTCTTCCAGACCTCAAAAAAAAAAAAAAAAAGGTTTTGGAAACAATTTTTAAGCAAATAATAAACTCAGAGTTAAGAAAAGAAATACACTGCAGAGAACAACAGTGTGAGCGAATAAGATGATATGAACATGAATGTCTAGATTAAGCTTACAATCATTTAAAATATTTTCAATATGGATCACAAACTAAAAACAGTCAAAAAATGTAAAATCTAAAAATATCTGGGCACTAAGCATCCAAGAAATCTGGGAATATATGAAAGGACAAAACCTATAAATAGGATATGAGTGGATAGAGGAAAAAGAAACACAGGTCAAAGGAAGAGAAAACATTTTAAACAAAATCATACATGAAAATTTCCCCAATCTACAGAAGATCAAGGTGCCTATCAAGTTACATGAAGCACAAAGAACACCAAATAGGACAGGACCAGAAAAGAAATCCCCATGACATATAATAATGACAACATCAAATATTCAGCACAAAGTAAAGATATTACAAGCTGCAAGGGGAAAAAGACCAAGTCACATAGAAAGGTGGAAACATTAGAATAACATCTAACTTCCCAAGGGAGAGTCTGAAGGCCAGAAAGGCCTGAACTCATATTGTACAAACTCTGAGAAACCACAGATGCTAGCCAGAATGCAGGACTCAGCAAAACTATCACTAATAATCACTTGAGAAACAAAAATATTCCACAAAAAAGTAAATTTAGGCAATTTCTGTCTACCAAATCAGCCCTAAAGAGGCTCCAAAAGGAAAAATTCAGTCTGAAGAGATTAACTGTACCCAAAAAGACACAAGTAATAAATAATCACAGAACTGGTAATAGAAAGGGGAGATTAAAAGCCTTAACAACAAAGTAACAGGAATCAATAAATACTCCTTTTTAATAATTCTCAATATCAATTACCTCAATTTCCCAATAAAAACATACAAACTAATAGATGGATTGGCAAATAGGCTCCATCTTATATATCTAAGAAACAAACCTCACCATCAAAGACAGGTATCAGTTTATGGTAAATGGATCCAAGAAGCAAGCAGGTGTAGCCTCTTTCATAACTGACAAAAAGACTTCTAACCTCAACTAATTAACAGAGATACGTAAGGACACTAAAAAAATACTCACCAAAGTAAAAATTCACAACGAGGATCTCACAATTCTAAACATTTATGTAGCAAATATAAGGGTACCCAATTTTTTTTTAAACAATACTATAAGCTAAAACCACATATTGGACCCCCACCACCACCAGTGACAGATGGTGACTTTAATATCTCACTCTCATCAATAGATCATCAAGACAAAACTAAACAAAATAAAATGGATGAGATCTACATGAGCAAACTGGGGGGGGGGGCATAACGGAGGGCAAGGGATGGGGGATGAGAGCTTAGGGGACCGGGAGGTTCGAGCTGGAATGAGAACAGAGTGGGAGAGCAAGGAAAGAGATACCATGATAAATGAACACACCATGAGAATAGGAAGAAGCAGAGTGCTAGAAAGGTTCCCAGGAATCCACAAGGATGAATCCACCATAGACTACTGGCAATAGTCGAGAGGGTGCCTGAGCTGACCTACTCTGGTGGTCAGATGGCTGAATATCCTAACTGTCATCATAGAACCCTCATCCAGTAACTGATGGATACAGAAATCCATGGCTGGGTCCCAGACTGAGCTCCAGGAGTCCAATCAATGAGAGGAGGGATTCTATGAGCAAGTTATATGGAGACCATGACTGGAAAAAGTACAGAGACAACTAGCCAAACTAGTGGAAATGCATGAACCGTGGTCCAATAGTTGAGGGGCCCCCATGGTGCTGGACAAGGCCCTCTGGATAAGCAAGACACTTGTTTAGCTTGAACTGTTTAGGGAGCCCCCAGGCAGTGGGATCAGGAACTATCACTAGTGCATGAGCAGGCTTTTTGGATTCTAGTGCCTATGGTGAGACACTTTGTGCAGCCTTGAAGGAGGGGCTCGGACCTGCCTCAACTGAATGTACCAGGCTCTGCTGACTCCCCATGGGAGACCTTGCCTTGGAGGAGGTGGGAATGGGGGATATGCTAGGGGAGAAGGTTGAGGGGTGGGAGGAGGGAGGACAGGGTGTAGAGGGTAGCCATTCCAGCACTGGCATGGAAGTTCCAAACCCCATTGAGGCTTTGGTAATGGTCACGCCTACAAGGCGGGGCCGAGAGGACCCGGAAGACCCAGCATCCAAATGAGAAGCATCTCTTGGTACCCAGACCCTGGACGCTGGAGGTTGACTAAGCAGAGTTCTCCAGAGAACACTGCCAGACTGCGCCATACCTTTCTCAGACCCTACAACCTACCTATCCCCTCCATTTGTAAGTTACGCCACAAAATAAACCTCCCTTTAACTACGTGGAGTGGCCTTAATAGTTTCACCAATATCTGGAATGGAATGGATAGGTATAAGATATTATGGTAGACTATTGTATACATTAGTAAACAAATTTAGTAAAATAGCAGCCTTAGATAATTTGCACTGTAATTTGCACTGTTATGAATTCTTATATGTTGATACAAATATAAACTTTTATATTCCTGTTTAAGATAATTTGCATATTGATACAAATACAGAACTATGTTTGTTATAATGTACACATATTTTTATTCTTATTTGAAATATTTGTATATTGATACAAATGTAAATTTATCTGTCATATTGTATGTATGTTCTAGTTTTGTTTAAGATATTCTGTATGTTGATATATATTTAGGATTATTATCATATTGCATATTGCACTATACATTCCTACCTCTGTTAAAGATATTTTGTGTATTGTTACAATTTTAAAGTCATTGTTTTTTTACTGTACATTTGCTTACAGACTGTTTGCCTTGTTTACATGAAGCCTTAGTCCTTAGGTTGTTTAGGTAGATAAGACTTATATATTTATTCTCACCTATTCTTGTCATCTCTATAATTATGTTAGTTAGGGTATCCAGATTTATAGATACATAGGACGGATGGACAGGTAATCTTCAAACACTTCATGGACCTAGAGAATATGGCATTTAAATAACTTAGAATTCTGTTGACATGAGACATGATTGCTCCTGGCAGCACCATTTTGATCCCGTGAGAATGTTGGGCTTTTAAGACATTTCCATTTGGAAGTTTGTCTTCTTGGCACAAAATGGCCTACTGGGCAAAGAACTGCCCTTGCCTCAACTGCTGACAGTATGAAAGCTGTCCTTTCTGGACAAGCGGGACACAAGGAAAGCGACCACTGTACTCTGCCAAGACAGGGTAAGATGGTCTTTCAGAATTCCTGCTTCTGAAAACGTTGTGTCAGATACTCTAGGCCTGTAGCCAATTTGAATGCACCAACGATGCTGAGAAACATTAGGTGACTGTCCAGGCTGCCAGCTGTCTCTGTCTACTCTTGCAAGACTCCCGAAAGTTGCTTGTGTCCTTCTCCTGTTTCTCAGGTATTATTATATTCCTTCTCTGGTTTTTGATGAGGTTGAAGACTAGCAGTTATAGTTACAACTTAATATATATAATATCTCAGATAAAATAAATTAAGTATTAGACTCAGGTTCTTTAGGATAGGACACCTTTTGGAATGATCTTTGTAATATGCCACCTACCCACGCTCTAGACTTCCCTGGATTTTAGTATGTGTTTCTCACTTGATGTTGTTTGCATTGATTGTAGTTCCATCTTATCTAGGTCATTATCCCTCATTACTCCTGGACAATATTTGATAACCATTTCTTTGTATATAGTCTTGTATTAGGTTAGAACCTTCTTATTTAGACAAAAGGGAGAACAGGGGAATCTGCCTGGTATGTAAAATGAATTGAAAATCTCCTGGTTAAAAAAAAAAAAAAAGAAAAAAAATTCATAAAACAAATGGATTTAACAGACATTTATAAACTTTCCACTTAAACACTGAAGAATATTCTTTCTTCTCATCAGCTCATGGAACTTTCTCCAAGATTGACTAAATACTAGGATACAAACCAAGTCCCGACAGATAAAAGAAAAAAGAATAAAACTCAGCATCCCGTCTGACCTTCAGGGATTAGAGAAGGATATAAACAACAATAGATTTAGCAGAAATGATACACACTCATGGAAACTGAACAACTTACCACACATGAAAACGGGTCAAGATAGAATCCGAGAAAGAAATTAGAAACATTCTGGAACAGAAGAAGAATGAAAACACAAGGGAAACAACAGAGGCACTTCTAAGAACCAAGTTCACGGCACCAAGTCCCCACACCAAACTCCTGGAGAGGTCTTGTATTACTTTAACTACACACCCAAAAGCTCTAGGACAAAGAGAGGAAACAATGCCCTAGAAAAGTATATGGGAAGAAACGATCAAACTCAGAATCAAATTAATGAAATGGAAACAAAATATAATACAAAGACTCAGTGAGATGAATGGTGTCTGAGAAATCAACAGCATTGACAAACCTTTAGCCAAAATAATTTAAAGGAGAGAGAAGATCAAAATTTAAAAAAAAAAAAAAAAAAACAGAATTAGAGATGAAAAGGGAGACATTACAACAGACATGGGAAATTCAGAGAATCCTAGTCATACATTAAAAATCTATATTCTACCAAACTGGAAATGGATGAGTTTCTTGATATATACAACCTGCTGATGTTAAACGAAGATGAAATAAGCAATTTAAATAGAGCCATAACACCTAGTGAATTAGAAGTAGGAATTAAAAATCTCCCAACCAAAGGATGCCAAAGGCCAGATGGATTCAGTGCACAATTTTACCAGTCCGTCAAAGATGAATTAATGCCAATACTCCTTAAATTATTCCGCAAAATAAAAACTGAAGAAATATGTCCAAACTCTATTTATGAAGCCACTAATACCCTGATACCAATACTACACAAAGAACCTCCCCCAAAGAAAATTACAGACCATTTTTCTTTATGAGCATAGATACAAAATATTCTCAAAAAATATTTGCAAACCAAATAAAAAACACATAAAAAAGATCATCCTCCATGATCAAGTTGGCTTCATCCTAGAGATGCAGAAATGGTTCAATATATAAAAATCACTCAATGTAATCCACATACAAACAGATAAAGCCACACAACCATCTCATTAGATACAGGAATGGCCTTTGACAAAATGTAAAAATACATTTTTGCAATATGCTCTATGACAAAAGGCCTAGAAAAACTGAGTATTCCAAAGACATAGTATAACATACTAAAGGCAACTTGCAATAATCACAGGGCCAACATCAACCTAAAAGGATAAAAATACAAAGCCTTTCCAGTAAAATCAGGAAGAAGCATATACACTCTTGCATACCTAGTCAGTGTAGTATGTGATGTTTCAGCTGTAGCAATAAGGCAAGGAGATCCAAGCAATACAAATAGAGAAGGAAGAAGCCAAAGTATCTGTGTGCAGATGAAACAATTTCATACATAAAAGACCCTTAAAAACACCATGAGTAAACATGTACAGCTGATAAACAGTTTCAGGAAAATAGCAGCATAAAAAATTAATACACAAAATCAGTTACCTTCCTACAAATGATAGACAGACTGAAAAAGAAAATTAGGGAAATAGTACCTTTCATAACAACCTCAAAAAAAAAAAAAGAAAGAAAGAAAGATAAAGAAAGATCCTTGAGATAATTGTAACCAAGCAAGTGCAAGACTTGTATAATAAAACCTTAAGACATTGAAGCAAGAACATGAAGAGATCACCAGAGGATGGAAAGCTGTCCCAGGTTCAGGATCAGTATGATTAATACTGTGAAAATGGCCATTCTACAAAAAGCAATCAATACATTAAATGTAATCACCATCACAACACACACACACACACACACACACACACACACACACACACATGCCCTCACACACCCACACACAACAAACAAACAAAAAATCAGGAAAGCTAAGACAATCCTGAGTCAAAAGAATAGCTGGAGGTAACACCAATCCAGATTTCAAGTAGTTGTAATTAAAAACAGCATGGCATGGGCATGAAAACAAACATGCTGATTGATGGAATTGAAGACCCAGACGTAAGTCCACACACCCACATATACCTGATATTTGACAAAGCCAAAATACACACTGAAGACAGCATCTTCAACAAAGGCTCTGGTCAAACTGGATGGCATGGTGTAGAAGAACGAAAATAGGTTCGTGTCTACCACCAAGCAAAAAATTCAGTGCCAAGCAATAATTTCAATATATGAACAGATACCTGAATCTGACAAAAGAGAAAGGGGAATAGGCCTGAACATAATGTCACAGGAAAGGACTTTCTGAATAGGACACTGATAGTACAAGCACTAAGACCATTACATAATGACACCTCATGAAGCTAAAACGATTCTGCATGGCTAGGACACCAGCATTTGTACAAAGTGCCACTCTACCGACTGGGGATAGATCTTTACCAATTATATATCTGATAGAGGGTTACTATTTAGGATCTATAAAGAAGTACAAAACAAAATAAAACAAACCAACCTCCCTGAACATCTGAACAACAACAACAACAACAACAAAAAACCCAATTAAAAAATAGAGTACAGAAGTAAGCAGAGTTCTCAAAGGATGAAACAGAAATGGCCGAGAAACACATAAAGAAGAGAGCTTAGGGGAGCAGGAGGTCCCAGCTATATCAGAAGCAGAGTGGGAGAATGGAGAGGGAAATACCAAGCTGAATGAAGACCCCAGGGGAATAGGAAGAAGCAGAGTGCTAGAGAGGTCCCCAGAAATCCACAAAGATACCTCCATTGTAGACTACTGGCAATGATCGAGAGAGTGCCTGAGCTGACCTGCTCTGGTGATCAGATGGCCAAACACCCTAGCTGTCATGATAGAACTCTCAGCCAATGTCTGATGGAAGAAGATGCAGAGATCCACGGCCTAGCCCCAGGTGGAGCTCCGGGAGTCCAATCGGCAAGAGAGAGGAGGGACTGTATGAGCGAGAGATATTGAGACCATGATTGGAAAATCACAGGGACAAATAGCCAAACTAGTGGAAATGCATGAACTGTGAACCAATGGCTGTGGAGCCCTTATGGAACTGGACCAGGCCCTCAGGATAAGTGAGACAGTTGATTAGCTTGAACTGTTTGGGAGGCCCCCAGGCAGTGGAGCCAGGACCTGTCCTTGGTGCATGGGCTGGCATTTTGGAGCCTGGGGCCTATGCTGGGACACTTTGCTCAGTCTTTGTGTAAAAAGGAGGGGACTGGACCTGCCTTGGCTGAGTCTACCAGGCTGCACTGACTCCCCAGGGGAAACCTTGCCTTGAAGGAGGTGGGAATGAGGGGTGGATTGGGGTGTGGGTGGGAGGAGGGAGGACAGGGGTAATCTGTGGCTGATATGTGAAATTAAGTTAATTATAAAATAAAAATATTAAAAAAAAATTGTTGAACATCCTTAGCCATTGGAGAAATGCAAATCAAAACTACTGTGTGATTTCATCTTACAATGGTCAGAATGTCCAAGATCAATAAAACGAATTACTGCTCATGCTGACACATAGTAGGCATAACACTTACCTTCTTTTTACCTAAACAGAAATACAGTAAGGACTACACAGAAAAAAATAGGGAAAAATTCTGTTTCTTTCTTTACACATGATTTATGTATCAGACACTTATTTTTCAGTCTGGTAATTAAGATAATTATCTCCACAAAAATTATTACATAAAAAGTGACATACCACAATAACTTTATAAATAGAAATTCTATTTATAATGTGGTATCATCAACATGAAGAAAATAAATACTGAGAATTTGTATTCACCAGGTATTACCCATTCTGAATGTTGTGCATTTTATTTATTCATTATTCAAAACAGCCTTATGAAATATATTCTGGATCACATCTACTTATAAAATTAAATATCAAGGAAAAGAGTAAAGAAAAAAATTGTCAGAAGTTCTCAGGTATTAAGTAGTAGGTCCAGGATATGAACTAGGAAATTATTCTCCAAGACTTATAATCTTAATTATAAATAGGTTGGTTTTGGACATACTTGAATCATAAAACAAACATTTTAAACAATAAAAGATTAGAAAAAAGTACATCAGTTGGTCAAGTTTTAGTACACACTAAACTGGTCAAACTGAGCAGAAGACATTATCTTATGTAGGCTGGTAGCTTGAGGAAAAAAATACACACAGAGACAGATAAGACTTGAAGTCACAGTCTCCATATCTGAGTTATAGACAGTAGTGAGCCTTCGGGTGGGTGCTGGAAATTGTTGCTTTCTGCAAGAGCAACAAGTAAGTGCTCTTAACTGATGAGCCATTTCTTTCTTTCTTTCTTTCTTTCTTCTTCTTCTTCTTCTTCTTCTTCTTCTTCTTCTTCTTCTTCTTCTTCTTCTTCTTCTTCTTCTTCTTCCTCCTCCTCCTCCTCCTCCTCCTCCTCCTCCTCCTCCTCCTCCTTCTTCTTTTTTTTGGAGCTGAGGATCGAACCCAGGGCCTTGTGCTTGCTGGGCAAGCGCTCTACCACTGAGCTAAATCCCTAACCACCAAGAGCCATTTCTTTAGCTCCACATATGTACATAAATATGCAACCTACTAAGTGCATTTAGTGTCATTCATATGTAACTGTGCTATAGAGGGGAGAGCTAACAGGTTTCACAGGAATTCCTGAGATCCAAATGTGTATTGAACTTGCCTAAGTCCAGCTTCATTCCAGTATATCCAGTACAGTGTCATTTACCTCCACTTATGATCAACTTTAACAAATAGGAGACTTGGAAAAATTCTGAAACTTTAAATACTGTGACAGAGAGGGTGAAACGGCTCATCAGTGCAGAGCCAATGGCAGCACTGAATCACCAAAGTCAAGGCGAACACAGCTATTGAAATGGTCAGAAAAATGATAATAGTGTTCTGGCGCCAAATGAGCAGTATAGGAAAGTCATTTCATTGTGCCCTGACTTATTGGGCCTTTGGTACTGGCTAATCAGTCACATTGTTTCCAAGAATGAAATAGATAAGAAGCCTGTTACATTTTTGTTTGATCTGTATAAGTAGAAAAATTTTCAAACAAATGAAAGGTTTCATTGGATAGTAGCAACAAGGAATCTTGACCCATGAGCCAATTTCAAGACTTTAGTCAGTTTGCAGACTCCATGAACGAAGGTATAGCCAGATGCCGCTAAGGAAGGACCTTGCTACAATACCTGAGTTTTACTGTTACATCTTTCTCCCATCATTCCTCAGAGGGACTTAAAATCCTTTACAAGAGTAATTGTATACAGCAGAAAAGAATCAGACTTTTTGGGGTCTGGACTAACAGTGATTCCAAGAGACCTCAAGATTCATTGTGGTCCTATAGTTAAAGTAGGGGCTTAAAGAAGTCAGATATTTAGCGGGTTGTGGCTTAACTGGGTTCAGCTGGTCCCTGTACTCATTATGTGGCTATCCCTTCAGTTCTAGAATGTACTATTGGGACAGATACACTGAAAAGGTGGCAGAATCCCCTGTGTAACTATTATGAGCTATTATGGTTGGAAAGATAAGACAGTCATTGGAGTTGCGTTTATCAAGAAAACCAGTGAACCAAAACCTATACTGCATCCTGAGGGAACTGCAGAAATTAATTTCACAATCAAGGACTTGAAAGATGCAGAGGTAGTGCCATCCACAACATATCCATTTAACTCTCTTATCTGCCCTGTACAGAAGACAGATGGATCATGCGGAATGAGAGTTGATATCAAAAACTTAATCAAGTGATGATTCTGATTGCAGCTGCTACACCAGATGTAACATCCTTACTTGAGCAGATTAACATATCTCATGGTACATAGCATACAGCTATTGACCTAGGAATTTTTTTTTTTTTTTTTGTATCTTTCCATTATGAACACTAGGAGCAATTTGGTTTCAGTCGATAAGGCCATTAGTATACCTTTAAAGTTTGACCTAAAGAGTATATTAACTCTCCATCACCATATCATAACAGTTCCAAAGTATCCTGATCTCTGTCTCTTCCACAAAATATCAGTGCTTCACTATAATGATGACATTATGCAGACTGGACCAAGTGAGCAGGAGGCAGCAATCATTTTGGATTTGTTAATAATACATATGTACACCAGCAGATGGGAAATAACCACATCCAAATTTCAAGGGCCTTCTACTTCAGTGAAATTTCTAGGATCCAGTGACGGTGGGGCATGCAGAAAAATCCCTTCTAGGGTGAAGAATAAGTTATTGCCCTGGACCCTCCCACCATTAGGAATGAAGAACAAAAATGTTTAGTGGTCCTTTTTGGATTCTGGAAACAGCACATTCCACACTTGGGTGACCTGCCACATACCAAGTGATTTGGAAAACTGTTAACTTCGAATACAGCCCAGTATAGGAGAAGGCTTTTCAACAGGTCCAGGCTGATGTGTATGTAGGCTGCTTTATCACTTTGACATAAGATCCAGCAGACCTGATGGTACTTCAGGTGTCAGTGACAGAGAGTGGTGCTGTTTGGGTCCTGTGGCAAACTGCTATAGGTAAATTACACATGGGGACATTGGGAGTTTGGAGCAGGACTCCATCACAATTTAGGACAGTTATTCTACCCTTTAGGGATAGCTCTTGGCTTGCTATTGGGCCTTAGTGGAATCTAAATGTTTGACAACAGTCATCAAGTTACCATGTGACCTGAGCTGCCTATCATTAATTGAGTATTATCTGACCCCTAAAGACATAAAGAACAATGTCCACAGCGGCAATACATTATCAGTGAAAGCTGTACACATGTGATCAGGCCTGAGAAATTTCTGAGGGTATAACAAGGTTACATGAAGAAATAGCTCAAATGCCTGTGGTTTCTACTCCATTTACAATGCCATCTGTTTCCAAGTATGCACCTATAGCTTCACGGGGTGAGACTTATTATTTGACAGAGGAAGAGAAGACTAGGGCCTGGTTTACAAATGGTTCTGCATGGTATGCAAGTATCCCCCAGTAGTGGACAGCTGCAGTATTATAACCCATTTCTGGGAAAACCTTGAAAGATACTGATGAAAGGAAGAACTTTGGGCAGTACACATGGCTACACATTTTCCTTGAAAGGAGAAATGGTCAGTTGTGAGACTGTTTACTAATTCATGGTCTGTAGCAAATGGGTTGGTTAGATGGCCAGGGACCTGGAAAAGCATGATTGGAAAATTGATGAGAAGGACATTTAGAGAAGTAGTATGTGGATATATCTCTCCAAATGTACAAAAGATATGAAGATGCTTGTGTTCCATATAAATGCTCATAAAAATTGACTTCAATAGATGAGTTCAATAATCAAGTAGATAGGATGACCTGGTCTGTGGACAGATTAACTCTTTTCAAAGCCACCCATTACTGACCAGTGGACCCATGAACAACATGGCCTTGGGGGCAGAGTCGCATGTTATATATAGGTTCAACAACATGAGCCACTCACTCAGATTAACTTGGCTTTAGCTGCTGCTGGGTGCTGAGTCTTCAGCCATCAACAATGATATGGCACCATTCCCCAGGGTGACCAGCCAGTGACCTACTAGCCGGAAGACTGTATTAGATCACTTTCTTCATGGAAAGGACAACACTTTGTCCTTACTGGAGTAGATACTAATTCTAGGTATGGATTTGCCTTCCCTACACATAATGTTTCTGCCAAAACTACCACCCATGGACTTAAGAGAATGCTTTATCCAGCATCACGATACTCCATACAGCATTGCTTCTGCCCGAGGTAGTCACTTCATAGTCAGAAAAGTACAACAGTGGGCCCATGATCATGGAATCCACTGGTCTTATCATATTCCCCATCAAGAGGGAGATGATCTGAGAGAATGAGTAGGATACTTTTTGAAGATACTGTTAAAGTGCCAGTGAGTAGGCAGTATCCTGGAAGCTGTGGGTAGGACTCTCTAGAAAGCAGTATATGCTTTGAAATCAGCAAGCAATATATAGCACAGTTTTTCCCACTGTCAGGTTTCACAAGTGCAGGAATCAAGGGGTGGAAATGGAAATAGTTCTACTCATTATCACCCCCTGGTGACTACCAAGGGGGAATTGGACTGTTTCTCTTTAGAGAAGGCATGGAAATTTATGTCCAGAGTGTAGAAGATCCTTTAGGGTGTTTCTTGGTGTTACCATATCCTGTGATTAAAGTTAATGGGAAACTACAACAATCTAATCCAGGCAAGATAATAAAGGAACTAGACCCTTCAGAAATGAAGGTATGGATCACTCCTTCACAACAAGAACCATGACCTGCTAAAGCTGTATTTCTGGAAGTAGTAAATGCAGATAGCTATAAATATCAACTAAGGCAAAATAACTAGATGAAGAAATGTAGAGTGTAACTAATGTGTTTGGACATATATACACTAAGCAAAATTTGTATTTTTTTACTGTTTTCTAATATGTAATGTCACAATGATTGAGATAGTATCAGTGGTTATTATCACATTAACTCATGAGATAATAAAAGACTAAGCTAAGCATTCCACAAGGGTCACTGTTACCTACTTTAAAATTTATGGCTAGACACAACACAGTTACATCTTGTTAGGTGGAATTATGGCCTGATTATTATTTTCCTTTAGAAATTAAGCATGGCATAAAGTGATATGATTCTGGGTCAATTTGCCAAGGGATGGACTTGTGATGGCTGATCTTACTTGTCAACTTCAGTATATCTGGAACCAACTCAAACACATTAAAAGCACACTTATGCTTTTTTTGATTGCAACATCTGAGGTAGGAAGACCCCACCCTAAATCTGGGTCACAGCTTCAGGTGGCAGCCCACATAAAAAGACATGGAAGAAGGAAGCTTCTGCTCTTAGTCTGCTTGCCTTCACTCTCACTGACAAGTTCACCTGTCTTGCTGCTGCTGAGGCATTCCTTCACTGGTGTTAGAACCTACTTCTTCAGAACTCCAATGTAGACTGAAGACCAGTTGAGATAGCTAGCCCCACGAAATGAATAACTACAGGGTCTTAGCTGTTCCATTGGAAGACAGCTATTGTTGAACCAGTCAAATCACACCTTATAAGCCACTCTAATAACTCTACTTTTATACATAGATACATACATACCTATCCATTCTGTCAGTTCTGTTCCCCTAGAGAACCCTCCCCCAAACACATTAGCATTGTATTTACAGCATTTCTACCCCCAACTCCTCCCATGGTTCCTCTATGCTCTCTAATTCATGACTTCTTGTTCAATTATTGTTACACATACATACATGTGCATATATATGAAATTGAAATTTATTTATTATTTTATGTGTATGAGTTTTTTTACCTGTATGTATCAATGTGCTCGGTGTCCACGGAGGTCAGAATAAGGTGTTGCAGTCCCCTGGAACTGGAATTTTAAAGAGTAGCGAACCTTCACATGGATACTAGGAATTGAAACTAGATCCTCTGCAAGAGCATAAGTTTTCCTCACTGCTGAGCCACCTCCCCAGCATGCCATATGTATTTATAAATATGCAACCTATCAAGCACATGATTTGTGTTCACTTGTAGAGGTGTACAGGGCTTACCATCTGGGACTAAGTCTCCTCTCAGCAGCAAATGACTGCTCATCTATGTGGGACCCTATGTAATTCCTCTGCTCACATTGGTGTGCCAACTTGCTACAGTAGCTCTTCCACACAGCCAATGTTCCTGAGTTTGCTTCTTTTCTTATTTACAGTTCTATTATAGGCTCTCTCGGAAAACAATAAAGGATGAAAATTCATCAAGAGCTAGGGATCAGGAGATGGGCTTAGTGCCTCTCTGTGAATTTTATTCTATTCTTTTTTTCATGTTAGCAAAAAGGCCTTCACCTAATAGAGTGAACAGGCATTTGCTGGGTACTTTACAGATCAAAAGAATGTGCCTATCTGCACCAAAGGGGTTAAGCTTTCTGATATCTCTGACTTGTAACTCCTTACATTTAGACGGCAAGCTTTTAATCTAAGGCTTTGAGTGCTTTGTGACCATTGCTAGCTAGGAATGACTGCCTGGTGTGGTCAAATGGATTCCATTGCTATGCTTGCAGTATTTTTACATTACTCTTAATACTTTTATTCAACACTTGATTACATTCTATTTTATTACAGTATCAAGGTGGCTGATAAATATTTTATTAGTTTCTTGGTACATTAAGTACCTTGAATATTAGCTTTTAGAATCTTAGAATTGTATTCTATACTATTTTTATTGCTTTCATTTTTTTTTTTTTTACCATTTTCACTGGTGCTAAACATTTATATTTGAGCATAGGGATATAGGTATGTATATAAAATATTTACATATATATATATGTAAACTTATACTAAAATGTATTATTATTTTCAATGTTGACTGGTGATTTATACAGATTATAAATTATAGTACTATAAATTATTTTTAGAATATGAAACAATATATTGAGTATATAATATGCTTTATTTAGTCACATACTCTTGCTAATTTTTACTGGTATCTTGTTAGCTAGCAATTTTAACAGTTGTGGGAAACTGAAAATGGAAAAGGACCTACAACATTAAATATTTTAAATTCATAATAAAAGATCCTTATAGCTGTCCACTTTTGTCTAAACAATTTATCAATTGTATAAATAATAATGTTGTAGTTGGGATTCCTCCAGAAGCTGTTATCAAACAAGAAATGAAGAAATGCAACTTGTGTAGGACTTTGAATGTCAGTGGAGGAGAGTGAAGAACATGGCTAGAGACGCATGGGCAGATGACATAAGGCACAGCAGTGCTGGTATCACAGAGGGCACCTGAAGCCTAATGGGATGCGGAGAACACAAGCACTACAAGACACAAGCCTTAGAGTTGCCTACACGTAGGCTAAGAAATCAGGCATAATTATATGCTGAAACATGACAACTTTTGCTTAAGGTCTGGTCTAGTGGGTTCTATCAGCTCAAATGTCAGTCTTGTAGCTTAGATGCAGGAACTGACCTTTGGAAGACTGATGTACACATAAGAGTTTTCTAGATGATACAGGTGGAGAACTCATACCATTAATAAATAATAATCTTAGCAAAATCAAGAGGCATCCATAACCACTGTGGTGATAATTAGTAACAAAAGATGGTGATCAATTGCCAACTGAGTTTTATCTGGAAGATAAGGTATGCTAAAAAGAGCTATTTTTAATTCATTTTTCTTACTATGAAAATGCTTGACTACAGAGTTTGACTATAGCTATATATTATACATATATATATGTATATTCCAAGCTTAATATACATATATATTTAACAATTACATTGATATAAAATTTATCTGAATTACTATCATTTTATTTAAATTTATGGTAATTTATCAGTTTCAAAAATAAAGCTATGCAGTAAAAAGGACATCTTTGAAAATAAATCAAACTTAGAAAAGAAATAGCCAGGACACTAGGAGCTCAAGAGATGACTCAGCAGTTAAGAGCATTTTGTACTCTTGCAGAGGACTCAGACTCAGTTCCTAGCACCCACACAGTGCCTAACTGTTTGTACTTTTAGTGCCAGGTAAGCTCATGCCTCTTCTGATCTCCAGAGGCACATGCATTGTGGACAGACAGTCATGCACAATAAATACTTGTGCACACGGAAAAAAAAAAAAAAAACGTAAAAGAAATGACTCACTCTAACACAAAGTTTTTCTCTTTTCCCCCTCTACCGTGTTTAAGTCCTCTGTAAAACTGCACACATATTAAAAAGCGCCTGTAGGATAAAAGCCAGGCCTGCAGTAAACCTTGTCATAATTTGTACTATTTTCATGCTATGTCAACAAAACAATTTTGTTGCTCTTATTAATAACAAAACAGTTTTAGGCATGGTCAATCCTACTTTGCTAACAAATCATGTGAGAATAGAGTTTGATGATTGGAGAGAAACCAGTTGAAGGAAGTTCTAGTCTTCAAATTTCTGACTAAGAATGAAGGACAAAAAGGAGATTGATGAAAGACTGGTTAAGATAAAAATTAGTGCCAAGTGGTGGGGACACATGCCTTTCATACCAGCACTTGGGAGGCAGAGGCAGGCGGATCTCTGAGTTCGAGGCCAGCCTGGTCTACAAAGTGAGTTCCAGGACAGCAAGGACAAAAACAGAGGAACTCTGCCTTGAAAACAAGCAAACAAACAAACAAAGAAAATTAGAGATGAGAGATTACAGCTCATAAATGTAAAAATATTTAAATTACCTTAAGAAGGAGATTGTAGGCGGGGCTGTGGTGGTGCACGCCTTTAATCCCAGCACTTGGAAGGCAGAACCAGGTGGATCTCTGTGAGTTCGAGGCCAGCCTGGTCTACAAAGTGAGTTCCAGGAAAGGTGCAAAGCTACACAGAGAAACCCTGTCTTGAAAAAGCAAACGAAAAACCAAAAGCCAAAACAAAACAAAACAAAAAAAACAAAAAAAAGAAGGAGACTGTTTTGTAGGGGAAAAGCACAACAAAATAGTCCTGTTTCTATAACACAGCTACTACAGAAAATGTATTTTATTGACCATTTGAGAGGCTGGATAACATGTCCATTTTGGTAATAATGCCTTCTTCTGGTAAAGAGGCAACATGAATGCTCTGAGTAATCCTGACTCTTCAGAGGTTCCCAGTAACTTGCAACATTCATTAGACCTTTGCCAATCAGATGATGACACTTTAGAATCCTTTATCTGATATTCCCAATATGCAGGATCGACTGCAACAATTTAGTCACTGATTTTGAAGGAATGAAAATGAAGTTTTTTTAGATGTGAGAATCTGATTTAGATTCAGATAAAATTTATTGAATTCAAATTTTCCTTATTCCATTATATACCAATGTTACTTAATCCCCAAATGTTATTCAATCACTAACAAAGTCTTAGGACATTGGTATTATCTCATTATTGTTTAGTGGAAGTGGTGGAGCACTAACCTGCAACTGTAGCTCAAGTTACACTCAGCCTTCCCAAACTGCTTTTTCGCTTCCTCAGAAAGTGGCTCACAGTTGTGTTGAAGTTAATACTGATCACATTTAAAAATACTTATTTGTTTTATTTAAATTGTGGCAGCTAATAAAATACCAGTACCATATGTTAAAACTGGAAATTATTGACAAAGAGAAATTATGACTGCAAAAGTTTAAGATTAAGAAATTAAGAGTTATAGGAAATAACAGCTTTCACAGACAGAGGCTGTCCAAAAGATTATTAACAAGCAAAAGCTACAGGAAAGACCAATAACATTCTAAGGCTGAATTCCTTCTGAATTCTGTCTGTCTGTCTCTCACTCTTTTATGGGCTCCTGTTACTTTGAGTGACACAGAAGTCAACAATGGTACAAAGTCCACAAATGCTTCCCTCTCTGAAAGATCACCAGGACTAAGCTATCTCTAAGGAACATGCTTCTAAAAACCTAGTTCCACATATTACATGGCTTTATAAATAGACACAGGTTCTCAATTTCAAATAGCAAATTCCAGAAAGAAAAAAGTCTATGTGTGATTAAACCCCAAATGTACTTCCTATTAATATAGTATAGAGAAGCCAAGTGAAAAGTACAGCAATGACCCAATCTACACAGATGTTTCTAATTCCCAACACATGCAGATCCCAAAGAAATTTCAATTCAAACTGAAGTAAACCCACTCCAATAAATACTATCATTCAATTTTGGTCATATTGTATATGAAAAATGGAAGTACACATAAAAATGTCAGACTTGTCCTAAGTATCAACCCTTCCCCAAACAATGTTTGCAAAACCTGTTTTGAAGTATTTACTAATTTGAAATAAAATTAAATTTCTTGCTTGAAAGACGCAACACATATCAACTCAACATAACACAAAAATAATACAAATTCTAAAAAAATTACTACAACTCTAACCTTTATCTTACAGGTGCTTTTCAATCGTGTGATAGAAGTCTCTCACTACTATAAAGAAAGCGGACACATAAACACATAACATGAATGGATAAAAGGGTAAAGTGTGTGTGTGTCTTTTGATACTTAAATGTATATACCTTGCTGAGAGTGGTGATGTGCACATATAGTCCTGGCCCTTGGGAAACTGAAGTAGGAACAATACTTGAGCCCAGGAATTCAATACTTGGCAACACAGCAAATTCCTCTCAGCAAACATTCAGCTAGCCTCTAAAATTTACTGACATGGTTGAAAATAAGCCAAGGAGAAGAAGTCTCATCCTAAAGGTGTCTGCATGGCATGTTCTATACAGGTGCACTTTTTTTTTTTGTATTTTTGTATTTTTTAAAAATAACATTGGTGTTTTGACATTTCACATCCTGTACATCCAGTGTAAGATGCTGGGAAAAAAGAAAATTATACATAAATTATATTTTAAGTTCCTCCATACCTGCCTATTATCTGAATTCCTTCCTTCATCTGATTTAAATACAAAGATCTGATGTATTGCTTATGTCTCCAAATAGGATGAAGGAAATAAACAACTTTTACTACTTTAACATGAAAGTAAGTATTAGGACCAAAATCTATCTCTGAAGAAAGAACAAATGCTCACTTATCAAAAACCTTTCTTGTGGGGCTGGAGAGTTGGCTCAGTACGTAAGAGCACTGGTTGGATCATGTTCAGAGGATCAGGGTTCAGTCCTGAGTACCTACATGGCCACTCACAACTCTCTACTACTCCAGGATCCGGGATCTGCAGCCCTCTTCTGGCCTCCATAGGCACCAGGCTTATATATATATATAATTTTCTCTCTATATATTATCTCTCTATATATAAAATATATAAATATATATACTTCCTGAAATTAATATTAAAGAAGATAAATAGGAATTGACAATATTTTGAAACCCTATAGTGTGCAAGACAGGTTTTAGGTGGTCTTGGGGGTTTGAAGAACATGAATAGAGAATATCAAATAGAAAACCACAAGTCACATAAAAATAGAGGTAAAAATAAAATGCTACTTCAGCTAAGATAATAGAGAAGTAAATAATTTATAAGCAAGCCTTAGAAAACTAGTATGAAAGAAATTGAATTTTAGTGCACTGATTCACATAACACTAGTGAATAAAGTACTTACTATGAAAATACATACATAAATAAACTTTTCAGTGAAAACATTTCATAAATGTCTCTTCTTTGTTTCAGAGATAACCACTACAATCCACCACATTCCTTGGAATGAGCCTATTCAATAACTTCTTGTTCACATGACCTGTATAAATGTCATGATGTCTATAGAAAGGTTCATCATTTAACTAATCTCTATTCATGTTATCATGACATATAAAGTAGTATCAATATACATTTGTACATTTACATAACTATCTTACATAGCATGCCAAACTCATGTATGACCATCTTTACAACATATTTCCATATTTGAAGTTCAGTCTACATGTCTGGAATACCTTCTACCAGTTAGCATGTTGAGAAGCAATGGGTTAACAAGACAAATTTAAAATAACAGACAGATTTCCTTTTGAGGTTAGCAATTCAATTTTGGTTGTTTGGTGGTGGTTGCCAAAGTACCATGTTAAGAAAGTTATTAAAGCCAGTGCCAGCTCAGACTGCCTTGATTTAGATCCTGGGCATGAAACTAATTAGTCAAATTTAATCAAGCCTTCTTTGGTATGAATTAAATTCACTATTTATTTAATGAAGCTAAGGCACAGACGCTATGCTAGGAGGTACATGTGCTGACTAAAAACAAAAAGCCCACAAAAATTGTAAAAGAGCTCACACTATCAGAATAAGTTTAACAAACAAACTGTTCTATATAGTAATTGCAGTGAAAAAAATCAGAGGCTCACTCCATTCAAATTTTAACATAATACTTTTACAGAAGATGACTTCAGAAATTAATGCTGAAGGATAAATATGAACTCATATGGTAGGTAAGGTTTGAAGAACATTTTGAGAATTTGATACGGCCTGAGACTTGGAATCTCTTTTCTGGGGTGCAGTTAGAAGCAGTTCTATACTGTTGGGGCTTAAGGATACAGTGAGGACTGATAGCCAAGGATGCAGATGTAAATGCTAAATTAAAACTCCTTTATGTGCTGTTTTATAGTCTTTGTTTAACCTAAAGTCCATAGGAAATAGTTGGTACCCCTTTACCACCAGTGCTAGGGATAGAGTTAGGGTATTGGGTCTATCAGACAAGCTCTCCACCTCTGAGCTACATCCTAGCACTCACTGGTGGAAATCTATTCTGGTGGATTAATAACCATGTCAATGTTGTAGATGGCTGGTTGGTGACAAATGCATCAGCAAATACTTTACTAGGGCCCAAAGATGCCATGCACAATCCCCATCAAGCTCTCCATCTAGCCCCATGCCGAGTCACTCACTCCCCTTCAGTCCTCCGATAGATTTACTTCCAGTTCCGTTCTTTCATTTGTTTTCTTGGCTCTGTTTTAGCATTTGCACCACGGGTCCACTTGTTTGGTTACCATTTGTTTTCTCTTTCAAATCTAACGCCCACTTATATTATTTCTCTTAAGAATATACCTTCCTTTGGAAAGCTTGCACTCACATTCACAGATGGAGCTACCTATTTCTCATATGATGGACATTGCTTGTTCTTCAAATATTTATTAAATCGGCATGCCCCTAATTATTTGTATCACCCACCCTTCCTTCCACAGGTTGTTTTGAATTTTGTCAGGGCAATGAAGTAGAATGAGGTAGAGAAGATCAATTCTTAAATACTGATTTATTGATTTATTTATGATTTACTTAAGCATGCTTGTACTGCTTATTGCCAAACATGATTTCACCTTGCTACTTGAGACAGAATGACCTGGAAACAGATCTGAAACAGAACAGGTCATTGCCCTTAGCAACTGGAATACAAAAGCTTACAACTGTCAACTGAAACATACGCACGCCTTTGAAAAGGAAAGCCCCAAGCTACCTGCCACACGTGCTCTGTACGTCCTACTTGCTTGCTTGCTTAGCCCACCTTGGGGCTCTAGAGTGTAAAATGAGAATGCACACTGGACTCCGAAACAGTGTTTCAGGAGCTACTCGGGCTCTGCTCCGCCAGTGGCTGCATCTCCTCTTTCACTCTCACTGGTGGTGGGCTCATTCCGGAGAGATTCCTCCAACACTATGATCACTTCTAGGTTGACGACTATTGCATCTACAATGAGTGGCACAATTCCTGGTACAAAAAAAGGTGTTCAAAATGCTAGTAAATGAATACTGGCTATAGGTGAGAGGCAGGCAGCAGATCCGTGATAAAAGCCGTGAGTAAAACATGCTGAACATGAAACCAGGCAGATGAGAAACGTGAGTTACAAGTGGTGACTTCCTAATTGTTAGAGGAGTACAAAATGGAAGGAGACTAGTAGAAGTTAAGTATGGAAGAAAATATTTACAATTGAAAAACCCACGGCTATAGAAGCAATAAAACCATATGTCCTGGTGTCTCATTGAGCACTGAGCTGTTCCACTGCCCTTCACCCTCACCCCTCCCGCTCAAGTCCAGCATGATGGCTATCCTGTAGAAAATGCAAAGCACATTCCTATTTCACAGTTTCCGCATTTTGGACCAATCTTGCCTAGAGTGTCATATGACTCACTATCAATTCTTCAGATGTTTCCTCATTTAATAGGCGCTTCTTTTAAAACTAATACCCTATTCTAGTTTCTTGGCAATCTTTTCTGATTCATTTTTCTCCACAAAGCTGATCAACATCGGGCATACAATATAATTCATTTGCTAGGCCTCTTCCATTAGAAATATAAATTACTCAAAAAGTAAGGATATGTTTATTAATTTAATTCAAGGGCAAATAAGGAATGGTGAGAGAGGGAGCATTAGTCTTCCTCAGGGATGAGGTCCTGGGGGATCCAGCACCAAATGGCTAACCCTGAAATCATGGACATATAAATAACACTGAACAGACTCAGGAGGTTGTATTTATGCATGTGTGTATAAGTAACAATAACAGTCAAGATAAAGAAATGAAACTGAAGGGGAGCAGGCTGAGGTATGGAAAGGTTTGGAGGGAGGAGAAAAGAAGTGAAATAATATAATTACATTTTAATTTAAGAATGTAGAAAGCAAAATGAACCAAAGAACCACTGACTAATTAAACAAATCTGAAAGCTCTTTGTGTCATTACGCACTGGACTCCAGGGTTAACCAAAAAGCCATGTACATACAAAACAGTGAGCATTGATCTCCAAGGTTAACCACGTCTTTACACACAAAACAGGGATGAGTGCTGAGTACCCTTCTGTAGATATAGTAACAAATACGCAATAACTGCTAACACTAGTTCAAAGACTGGTTGGGACCAAAGGGACTAGGCATTTAGGGTAGAAACTTGAGCCACAATACCCTTTTAAAAAATATTTCTATGATTTGAGTTTTAAAAAATGTATTTAAAATATAAGGACTGGAGCTATGAACACAGTAATAAAAATAGCAGCAAACTGTCAAATCCAAACCTTTTGAGAACTTTAGGAATTAAAGGCTTGCAAGAATACAAATGATATTTATTAAATTACAGTGCCTGAGTCCCCAAATAATATAAGAACAAAATCAATAAAAAAGGAAGAGTAGTGTCTTAACCTCAACAAAATACGTGGGCACTTAAGTTTGCTCTGCCCCCGTCTCTTTCCAGTTCTGGAGTAACCTGAGCATCACACCTATTCCTAGGTAGATGTGTACACTTGTAGGTTGGCAGCTGCTGAACCATCAGTTCTGTAGTTGGGAAGACAAGAGTTCTCAAATCCCTGGTGCTCAGAGAACTCTCACTACTCTTGGTCTGATAGTCCACATATCTTTACCCTAGCCTTCATTTCAGATACCTGAAGACTACCACTGTCCAAATAATCCTTCTGGAGCATTTTTCAAAGCTTCAGTATTCTTTTTTTTCCCCCTGAGATTTAACTTTTGGCCCCCAAGTTAAAACATAGAACGTCAAAAAGAAAACAAACAAACAAAAAAACATATTAAACAAAAATCTGACTTCTAAGATGTAACTTATCACAAAGAAATCAAGACTTTTAAACTCACACCCACACCAAACAAAAACCTTGAAAGAATATTTCACTAAATCAGGCAAAAAAATAATTAAAAGAATCCTTCAGAGCAAAAAGAATACTAGACGGAAATTTTAATTCAACTAGAAAAATAAAGAGCACCAACAAAAGTAACTATTATAAAGGTTTATATGAAATATGTATATATATTTTTATTTGCGTTTCTGCATCAATCTGGTTTAAAAGACAAAGGCATAATTTAAAATAGATTGACTAGGTTTATAATATATAGAAACATAAATTTGAAGGACAACATTAGTATAAACTAAATAGGGACCAAATGAAATCACAACAAGTTTTTGTATTTTAATTAATGTAATATTAATCCATATTAAATTGTTTAGCATTACGATGCTAATTAGAATCACAAGGGAAAGCAGCAAGAAAATAACCAAAACATACAGCCAAAGAATTAATGCTTGAGGGATTGGGAGATGGCTCAGCCAGGAAAGAGCTTGACATGCAAGCACTAGGGATCTGGATTTGCATTCCCAGCACCCATGTTAAAAGCTAAGTATGGTAACACTTGCCTGTAGCTTCAGCACTGGGGAGGCAGAGTCAGCAAAATTTGGCCAGCTACAGTAGCTAATCTGGGCTTCTGGGCTTCAGGTTCAGCTAGAGACCCTGTGTTAGAAAACTGAGGTGATTGAGGAAGAACACTGATACGCACTGGGCCTTTAAACTTACTCCCATATAAATGCACAAGTGCTTGTGTGAGTGTGTGTGTGTGTGGGGGGGGGGAAGGCATGTGCACACACACGCCTCCTCAACCCCCAGAAACAATAAGCAAATGAAAATGGAATGTAAAAAGATACTTGTCCAGCCAGGCAAGTGCTGGCACATGCCTTTAATCCTAGCACTTGGAAGGCAGAGGCAGGTGGATCTCTGTGAGTTCTAGGCCATCCTGGTCTAAAGAGTGAAATCCAGGACAGGCACCAAAACTACACAGAGAAACCCTGTCTCAAAAAACAAAACAAAACAAAACAAAAAAATTGAGAACAGGACTAGGCAGAGTGCTGGAGAGGTCCCCTGAAATCCACAATGATACATCCTCTGTAGTCTGCTGGCAATGGTTGAGAGAAAGCCTGATCTGACCTAGTCTGGTGATCAGATGCCCAAACACCCTAACAGTCGAGCTGGAACTCTCATCCAATAACTGATGTAAGTGGATGCAGAGATCCTCAGCCAGGCCCCAGGTAGAGCTCCAGGTGTATAATAGTTGAGAAAGAGGAGGGACTGTAAGAGCCTGAATTGTTAAGCCCAAGATTGGAAAAAGTACAGGGACAAATAGCCAAACAAATGGAAGCACATGAATTATGAACCAAAAGCTGTGGAGCCCCTAGCTGGATCAGGCCCTCTGGATAAGTGAGACAATTGAATAGCTTGAACTGTTTGGGAGGCACCCAGTCTGTGGGACCAGGACCTGTCCTTAGTGCATGAGCTGGCTGTTTGGAACCTTGGGCTTACACAGGGACACTTTGCTCAGCTTAGAAGGAGGGGACTGGACCTGCCTGTACTGAATCCACCATGTTTAAATGAATCCCCAGGGGAGTCTTGGCCCTGGAAGAGATGGGAATGGAGGGGAGGGGATGTGGGGAAGGTGGGGGTTGGTGCCGGAGGGGGGAAGACAGGGGAACCCATGGCTGGTGTGTAAAAAATTAAAAAAAAAATATAATATGATAAAAAAAGAAATTAATCTACAGTTCAACAAATCTATATGTTATTGGTTATTCCAGGTGGTTTTTTTTTTTTTTTAATTATTTAAGTCTGTAGACTTACTGGAAGTACAGGACTGATTAACTACAGAATGTATAGCTATGTTTAAGAAGGTATCATATATCCTTTTATATGTGGGTATGAACCTGTGATTGTTTGTGTGCTCAAGTGGAGACCAGAGGTTGATGTTAGGATTTCTTTCCTTGATTGCTTCTCCACATTCATTTACTGAAGTACTTATCTGAGAGAGTGTCTTTCACTGAACCCAAAGTCTACTTTCAGTCAGACAATACTGTCAAGCCAGCCTCTACCACCTTCTGCTTCCACACACTCACACTTGAGTTACAGTTGCATACCTGCACACCTGGCATTTACAATCCAAACTCCAGCTCTCACGATGCTCAGGAAACACTTTATTCTGAATCATCTGTTTGTTTTCCTTTGTATTTTAGTGATAGTGTCTCACTATGTAAACCCCTTATATATGCACTGTTAGGCAATACAGTTATGTTGAATTTACATAACAAATACTCTCATCACAAATAATTAATATTATTTTTATTATACTTTAAAGCATCTTTAAAAAGTCATCAAATACAGGACTTCTGAGCAAAGTGGCACACACCTTTAATCCTAGCACTTGGGAAGCAGAGGCAGGTGGGATCTCTGTGAGTTTGAGTTTAGTTTTGTCTCCATAGTAAGTTCAGGGCAGCCAGGGCTACATAGAAACCCCTGTCTCAAAACAACAACAACAAAAATTATGGAACAGGTTTTTAATGACAAAGAATATCTCTAAGTAGTAGAATATATGAAAGATTTACTTTCTTTTCCTCTAAGCAAAAGTTAAGCTGAGTTGGCATTTAATGATAAAATCAGCTTCAGAAATAGTGGTTTTAAGGTTTTCATGATTCTTTGCTTTTACCTACTGTAATTACACTTGAAAATTCCACATTTAGGCCTTCTGTATACCTGTTTTCTTTCATTTTTACTATGAGGTTATAAATGAGACCCTAAAATGCCAGTTACAAATCAAAACAAAACAACAAACAGGTGGTAGTGATGGAGGAATAGAGATAGAAAGACAAAGAAAACAAATACCAACATGGTCGATGTAATTCTACCCAAACACCAATTACAGTTTTTACCAAAAGAAAGAGATTGGCAGAATGGAAAATAAACCTGACCCAATCACACACTATCCTTAATACATACATGCATAAATAAAGCTGTTTGGCCAGTGGTGAGGTAGAATAAGGTTAGGCAGGACATTCCAACTAGAGAGAAAGGAAGGAGAAAAGCAGAGCAGAGGAGACACTGCCAGCCACCACCAGAAGAAGCAAGATGTAAAGTACCAATAAGCCACAAGCCACGTGGCAAAGTACAGATTTGTAGAAATGGGTTAATTTAAGATGTAAGAGCTAGCTAGCGAGAAGCCTGAGCCATTAGGCCATAGAGTTTAAAAACAATGAGCCTCTGTGTGTTTATTTGGGTCTAAGTGGCTGAAGGGCCACAGGAGCCAGGCAGGACCAGAAAAACTTCAGCTACATATATGCATTTGTATGAATGAAAATAGTACAAGGATACCAAATATCAAAAGTAAAAAAATGCAAACATACCACTTAAATTAAACAACAACAACAACAAAATGAACTAAGGTAACTTTCTTAGTATCAGACAAAATGTATTTTACAGTATAAAAGAGATACAGAGGGCCAGTCCAGGCCAAGCTATACCACCGGTAGAGGGTTAACCAGGAACACAGGTAATTCAAGGCCAGTTTCAGCTACACAGTAAGTTCAAATCCTGATTGAACTATAACTCTGATGCAAAGTAACTCACACAAAGAAAAAAATAAGAAATATAGGCTTATTATATATACATACATATATTATATGTTACACACACACACACACACACACACACACACACATTGAATTCATAGAGATACACCTGCTTTTTCCTCCCAAGTGTTGGGATTAAGGGCATGTGGCAACACATCCAGCTACAGATATATTTTTGATTCAAAGACAGAAACAGCAACCAAAAGTGCTGGACAGGATACATGTGTATTGTAAGAATTTTTAATCAAGACAAAGATATTTTTAATAATAAATATGTCAGGAAGACAAAGCTATAGGCACAAATACAAACCTAACCAAAAAGGCCTAGAACTCACGGAACTGAAGAGAAAAATAGACAGATGAGCAATATTTAGAGACTTGGCTAATCTCTTTCGACAATGAATGATATAACTCAGCAGAAAATCAACAGGGAAAGAGAAGACAGAAGAAGCATAGTAAACCATTTAGGCATAGCACATATATAGAATATTTTGTCCAACAAGAGTATAAAACTATTTGTTATAAGTAACTTCACTTGTCAACTTCATTTGAGGGAACCTCAATTGCCTCCAACAGATTGACCAGTGGGCATGTCTGTGGACATTTTCATGATTGATAATTGATACAGAAGGGTTCAGTCCAGTGTGATAGTGCTATTCCAGAGGCAGGTGGGCCAGCACTAAGAAAAGTAGCTGAGCAAGCCATGGAAAACTAGATAAGGGAAGTAATATTCTTCCACGGTCCCTTCTTGAGTCCCTGCCTGAGGTACTGCCTTGGCCTCCCTGAAAGATGGACTGTAAAATTGTAAGACCAAATTGCTTTGGGTCCTGGTGTTGATCATAGCAATAGGAACCTAACTAGGATATCATTCTCTTCAAGTAAATATGGACATTCACACATATATGAAAATTTAATAATATCCATAAATAACCAAGCGGTCAAATAAAGTATCTTGAGAGAAATAAGAACATTTTGCTTTAAGCGAAAGGAATTTTAAAAATGAATTAAATAAAATTCAGATCAAGCATTAGGAAAGAGTAAAGAAAAGAAGTGAAATTCAGAATGTAAATAAGTGAAAAACAAAGAGAATGACCCAAGGTTGGTAATTTGGAAACTCTTCAGATAGAATGATTAAAAAGACTTAAATTACTAAGATCAAGAATAACACGAGGCGCTGGAGAGATGGCAAAGAGGCTAAGAACATTGTTGCTCTTGCAGATACTCCAGCTTCAATCCCAATACCTACAAAGTAGCTCAGAATCATTTGTAATTTCAGTTCATTTCATCTGATAAACTCTTGTCTCTAAGGACACCAGGCACACAGGTAGTGCACATACTTATAGTCAGGCAAAAGACAACCCGCACAAAATAAAACAAACCTAAAACAAAACGTTTGAAAAGAGTAACTTGAACATAACCAAGAGTAACAAAAATAATTATAAATTGATATCATCAACAACTGTACATCAGATAATTAGATAACATGTATAACAGGTATTCTCTAATGCACTTCCTTGCTTCTTTCAAATTTTCTACACTATATCAATAAAGTATTACATCTTACTTTCACAAAAGGAAGACTACTGTTTTATTTATTATTATGAAGATAAAGTATTGATACATAGCCCAGAATAGCTTTAAACTTAAAATGTTCTTTTCTCAACTCTCCAAGTACTACGATTATAAACATGCACCATTACACTGAACAGCTGCAATACTTCTAAAATTGATTTAACATCAATTAGAAGACTAAGGAGTGAGAACTCATACTTTCTACCCCATCCATCTCTCTTTTTTGTGTCCCAAGAGGCAACTGTTTTCACCTGTTCTGGTTTTCTCATCTGGTATCAATCTTATAACTGGTCTTGATCATCTGCTTCTTTCTTCATTTATTAGCTTTAATCAACAATGGCTGTTTAAACTTATAGATCAATACATGCCCTGCACCATAGCTTACATTTCTTAAATACTGTTAAAATGTGGGGTTAATGAGTGACTGTAGTTCAGGTGTTTTTAAATAGTGAACATCAAGAATTTTAAAATAGTGAATATCAAGATACGAACTAGAACAATGGCTTTATTTTTCCCTGAGTTAATTAAGCACATCATTTTTCATATTCCTAGTTTATTTACATTACAATTTTTTATGTATCTTTCAACATCAATGTTAGTTGTATATAACTATATTTTTCTTGAAGTTAAAGATTTCAATCCCCATTGGTTCCTGAAAAACTCTTCTGAAATGACTTGCTTATAGGGTATGATCTTGAATAGGTTTCTTTGGCATATTAAATACAGACATTTTTGCCCTTTCCTGAATGGTGCATGTTGTTCAATTCCTTCTGTACCTTTCTCTTTTTTGATTAACTTGAACATTTCTATGGATGCTGTCCAATAGTTTCTTAATAAAATACTTCGTGAAAAACAAAAAAAAATATATATGTTTTGAAGGAGGGAGGTAGTTTCTATATGCTATTACTACACAGTCCTGTGTAATTATCACTTGAAGAGCATGATTCACAACTGCAAGAACTATAGAGGCTCACTGCTAGTTTACTTTTCCAGTGTTAAACCATTCTGTCTCTGTCAACAAGTTCTCGAAAGTTCTTTATTTCTGGAATGCTGAAATTATTTCCATTGATGTTTTTTTTTTTTTTTTTTCATTTATTGTGCCTCAGTGAGGACTCAGGTTATTTTGAATTTTTTATTTTAATTCTTTACTTATTCAATTTCTTGGGAGTGCTGTATAATTATTTTTAGACTGTTCTATTTTGATACTTATTTGCTATATTTTTAATTTAAAATATCTGCCTTTTTACAATTTAAAAAATCTTACATAGCAGCTACTTTTATTTAACATTCACAATATTTTCTAGTAATACTTTCAGAATATTAATTTCAGACTATTTTCTAGCTGTGTTTATTATTTTTTCTGTTTGTATTGTATTGTATATTTTGGTCATTTTCCTCATGATTCCATTAAATAATTTTTGGTTCTTTTTTTTTTTTTTCTTTTCTTTTTGGTTTTTCGAGACAGGGTTTCTATGTGTAGTTTTGTGCCTTTCCCAGAACTCGCTTTGTAGACCAAGCCGGCCTCAAACTCACAGAGATCCACATGCCTCTGCCTCCCGAGTGCTGGGATTAAAGGCGTGCACCACCACCGCCCGGCTCTTTTTTTTTTTTTTTTTTTTCTTAATGTTGAAAGCTTTTCTTAAATTATTGGTCAACTTTAAAATTGACTATTGAAAATTCAATCATATTGAGAAGGAAATACCAAAGGGAATTCAGTGGGTAAGTCTCTGTTGTACATTGCTAAGAATTAATCTGGCTAATCTGGTATAAACCTGAAGGTTTTAGGAATAAATTTAACCAAGGATATGAAACATCTGTACCCTGACTACTATAAAATATTGATGAAAGAAGACACAAATAAATGGAGTAACATACAGCATCATGGAACAAAAGAAGCTATACTGTGAAAATGTCTACACAACCAATGTGATACTCACATTCAATAAATCATTGTTTAAAAGAAAATCCATGGATTTTCACAACATGTTAAACATGTTTTGCACCCCACTTACATGAAAATGCATTAGGATTAAAGTACTTTGGATAAGAAAGCATCTTAAAATTCAAATTTTAAATGGCAGTGATTCAAATAACTATAGTACAAGGAAGGATTTTGAGGTATCATGAAATCAGTTTTGGTATTTTGCAGAATTTAAAATAGCATTTGAGTAATTCCCTCAGAATATAAAATAAAAATTGTCAACAGTTAGTTACTTTCATGTGGGATGGAAAAAAACCTAAATTAACTCTTTAAGTGGTCAAATATTAAAACCTATTACTTAAGCTTAATGCCTTAAAATGAATTCTTTTATTTACTTTTGTATAGATCAAACTACATACTTTATCAGTACTAAGAAATAGCATTTGGTATTTTCAATTTAACTTCATCAAAATGCATTTGTTTTCTAAAATTAAAACTAAACAGCCATTGCTATTATATACAGGGAAACATAATACCTACAGTATAATATTTAAGCATATCTCATATGATATGGGTTCCAGTCCATTATCATTGAACCTGGGTAAACTCTTCTAATTTCTCTGTGCCACCTTTTCACTGTCAACCACCATACCATACTTTGGGGTGCTAGAACAGAACCCAGGGTCTTACTTAGGCATGCTAGGTAAGAGCTATACTATGAGCTACATCCTTGCCTATTAAGGGACTAAAAGGAAAATATTTTATAAAAAAATTTTAATTGATCATTTAAGCAGCATATGTAGCATTGAAGTTCAGACATTAACAGCTAGAAGCAACTTTTTCTCACAGGCTGAGAGTGAATAGATAAAGCAGAGAAGGACAGGGAATGAGGCTCAGCGGCATTCAAATACACGTATCGTTCATTATATCCTATGACATAGACTTATAGAATGGGTGTTGAAGGAAAGGCACATATTTAACAGGAAAAGTGAGAAAGATGCTCCATGAGAAGGAAAAGCACAAAACGAACAAAAGGGGACTATGCAGGCCAAGTGTGAAGAGCAGCAGAGTGGCCTAACTTGACAGGCCATAGATGAAGCAACAATATAAGTTCAAAGAAAATGGCTAGCAATTGAAAAAGATAGCAGGACATTATTTAAAAAAAGTCTCTATAGGAATAATCTTAGTAGTTTGTGTGAATGTTGTATTAAAAGAAAATTAGTGGGCTAGAGAGATGGCTCAGCAGTTAATAGTACTTACTGCTGTGGCAGAGGCCCAGGGTTCAGTTGCTAGCACCCAAATGGATTCTTACAACTGTCTATAACTCCAGTTCCAGAGAATCTAATGCTCTTTTCTGACCCCCTGTGGGCAACAGGGTATCAACGTGGTGGTGCACACACATACTTTAGGCAAAGTCCTATGGTTGAAGACCTAGAAGTAAAAGCCTACACAAACCATTGTCTCCCCTAAGGTACTTTAGGTTATGGTGTTTATCACAACCACAGAAAGCAAATTAGAATATATGAATAAAGAGCTTTAATATTTTACTACTTCTGCTATTTGTGACTTAATTACAGCACTTTCTTCATTGACTCCTACCTTAAAATTCCATCTGATCATATAATACCAGACTAGAGTTGTTTGTCTCAGGTCTTTATTTGTAAACAGGATTTTACAAATGGAATTGAGACTATATATAAAAAATTTCTATGGTTGTCCAGAAACACTGGCCTCTGAACTAAACACATTGTTTTTATTTAGCTTGCTGGGTCAATTGAGAGTTTGCTCCCCTGCCTTCCTCCATCGTCTCTATCTGATTCTCCCTCCTTTGATGAGCACCAGCACAGAGAGCTCCTAATGTGGAAAAGGACACAGAGTACGCTGGGACTTAGGCTGCACATTTGTGTTCCTTTCTGAGGCTTACAGACTGAGGCTGAGGTGTGGCTAAGATGCCATGTGGAGTTAGTGAAAGGTACACTGTCTGGTCACGTGTGTGCTGCCTGTAAGGGCTGGCTAGTGCTTATGCAAGAACTGTAGGGCAGATACAAAAGGGTCAGAGCTGCTCTATAGGCCTTATGAGAACTCTAACCCAAATAATCCTGGTAGCTAAAGGAACAAGGAATAAGCTTGTCTCTTGGTACACTTAAAGCTTGAAGAATAGAGAACACGGGCTGGTTACTCGAAGGCCACAAATGGCCAGTAAAGATAAAGGGAAATTAGAATGTGCTCAAGATAACTAATAGTCACTGACAGAAACAAGTATTTTAGGGCATAGAAGCTTCTAGTAGAATAAAACTGCTGAAGAAGAAAAAAATGATAAAAGCAAAAGGGAATCATCAGCTTGAAAACATATTCTGAAATTTAAAATCTGATTTTTAAGTAGAAAATCTGAGGAACTGAAAAGTAACATATAGCTTCTAACTACTGGCCACTAACATAAAATGGAAGAAATATCTTAAAATATGAAGCAACTACACAGAGTAGGAAATCTTCAGGGAAAACAGACTAAGATAATAGCATCAAAAAATCTTTGCAAAAGAAGAAATACCTCTAAGAAAGAAAATAATACTAGAGATTAGGAAGAAGAAATAACAAAAGTAAAGTTTCTGTATTTGAAGAAGAACTAAATAAGTGAATAATAGGGCTCACTGGAATCCATATAGATTAGTCAAAATAGGCAGAAAATCAGATACCTTTTAGTGAAATTTCTTTAATGACAGAAAATGTTATGAATTTCCAGAAAGAACAAGTACATATAAAGGAAAAATAACAGAATGACGTTTTACTCTATATTTTAATTACACGAAGTTGAAGAGATCAGACTATGAGAAAACAAAACGAAACAAATAAGGCCTCCCTAGGCATTCTTTGCACAAATAAGTTGCTGATTAAAAGGCAATTTTGAATACGGAAAAACTGAGATTAGTTCACTCCTATACCCAATATCAGTAAAAAATACTGAAAATACTGAAAAATCAAACACTACATGAATCAGTATAAAAATTCAGAGACAGAGGAGGACAAATAACTTTGTAGTATGGAGTTAAAACTAAATGGATACAATGAAAGATAGTCCTCCAATACTCCTACCCAGCTAAGCCAGCATAGTACGATAATCCAAAGAATGCAGTATTGTCATGCACTTTGGCAGTAATGAACAGATTTCTAACTGGATCTAAGAGCCCCTCAAGAAAAGGGCAAGCATGCCTGGTACTGGAAAACTAGCTAACTACTCAGTGCTAAAGAAGTTATGGTTATTGAAGAGAAGAGAATCTCTAACCTCTAATTCACTAAACCAGTATAATCCTTAACAACAACCTATAGCCATCTGTTTTTACACCATAGATAAGTGTAGTTTTTACCCATCTTCAAAGAAACTTCTCCTCATAATAGATGGAGACCACTGTATAAAACCACAACCCATCAAAACCTAGTTAAGGAGCCGAGTCCCACTGGTACATCTAAAAAGTATGCCTACATCTAAGGCTCAGGGATCACTGCAGAAAAGGGACAGAAAGACTGCAAGAACCAGAGCATCAGGGAGTTTGTAGTGAGACTGTGTCTACTAGTAATGTCAGAAACTATACCCATAATGCCTCACCAACATGACTGCCTAAACATGAAGTGAACAAAGACAACAATAAACATACCAGAGTGAATGGGATCAAGCCCAGGAGACTTCAATCCTACCTAAAGAACTACAGGCAAATACCAAATGCTGACTGGGGGAGAAGTAGCCTTCTCCAGGGAAGAGCACACCAATTAGTTGTCCAGGGCCCAACAGGAGGCCTGAAAACATACGTACAAGTAACATTATACAAACGGAATGGGGTATATTTAGGAATACATACATGTACACATGCAATAATAATTTGTGAAAAAAAAAAGAGGCCATACACTTGATGGCGAATGGGGAGAGCTATATGAGAGGACAGGGGAGGGAGAAATGTTCTAATTATATTATAATTTTAATCTCTTCAAAAAATAACAATAACAACAACAAAAAAACCCTAATTGAATGATGAGTGTTAGATGAGTATTCATAACAAAATGACACTGTAAGCATAATAAATCTAGAATCAAAAAGAACTGAAGTCTAAGTAAAAGTGAGGAGTTCCAAGTGGGTAGAGGAAAGGAAAAGCATCCTGAAAGTCTCATCTGAGAATAAGGCACTGAGAACTGAAGCATTCTCGACTTGTCCTTTAGCAGACGCAACTGCATATATTGGAGAAGGGGGTGTTTTCTTCTACCCATAGAATTGTGGAGAAACATATTAGATAGTGAGTATCAGAACAAATAGCACCACGTTGTTTCCAGATTAACAAGGCATGAAGAAAAACAGAATGTATTTAAATATGAAGAGTTTCAGGTCAAAAAGTAAACTCTTATTTTATCTTAAATACCCACTTTTAAAACATCCTGGGGGCCAAAGCAAAAGTTCAGTGGATTAAGTACTTGGTATACATATGTGAAGATTGTAGTTTGTATCCCTAGACCTCATGTAAAGGTACAGCATATATGGTAGCCACATGTAACCCTAGCAACCTGGAGGAAGAGACAGGAGATCTTTGAAACAAACTGGCTGGTTAGATTATTTGGGATTAGTATACTCTCAGTTCACTGATAGGTCCCGCCTCAGTAAATAAGGTGGAGAACAATCAAAGAAGGCACTCAACATCAACTTTGGACCTACACATGCACATGCACATAGGTGAACACATATACACCCAAATAAATGTGGGCATTCACACATGTGCACACAGGAACATATAAAAAGAAAGTACTGATTATGCTGTTTTAGGAAAAGTAGTTTAACATGGGTGTAGATTTATGTTTTCTATTTACTTATGTGCCTATTGATCTGTCTTTTTAGCTACATATGTATTTATCTACACAGAATTAAGATATTATGAAAGCTAGGAGTGATCACTCATAAACAGTTGAATTCAACAGACTGGAGGTATGTTAAATTTAGCAGAAAAATTCTTTATATTCTAGAATATTTTCATGGAATGTTTTCTTTGGGGAATATTTATCAGATCTGCCCTAGCCTCAGTGAACTAACCTAGAAATATGCTTACAACTGAAGTATCACTTTTGCTCATGTATAACTTTCTCACAGATGTCCTTAAGAACTAGCGCATACTTAGCTATACCAAAATATTTTTATAAGCAAAGAACTTAGCAATTTTTATGTTATATAATGAAAATAATGAGTATTTCTGTTTAAGCAATATACTTTTGTTTTTATGCTTACTCAACATTAAAAAAGAATATCATCTTTACATTTTAAAATTGCCATCTGGATATAGATCACTGATAAGTAGACTGGACACATATTCTCACCATTTTTATTCTGGATATTAAGTTTTCTAATGGAATACAGACAGTAATTTTTACTTTAAAATAACCCTTTCTCCAGACAACAGCATGGTTTATTTGAAAAAACTAATTTCTATATCTGTCAAGCAAAGGAAATTTAAAAAATAAAAAAGCAAACAAGGTGAGAGCAGAAACACATCAGAGTCAGAAAGTTAATCCACATGAGTCACAACTCAGTATTTGACTGAAAATAATTGACTTGGTACAGTCTAATTTGTAATCTAGCAAGATAATAAGATAAAATATATGGCAAAGTCACTTGAAATAACCTAAGTGAAACAAAATAGCCCTTATAAATGATGTTATAATCCCACAAAATTATATATCCTGAGATATGAATTATGATCCTTTTTCTTTCTTTTTTTTTAAAGTGGCATTCTAGTACAGTACTAACATAATCTATATTTTCTAGTAAAAGTCATGTCATTAAATACAGGCCACACAATTACTTTAGGTATTAAGCATAGAATTTCAATACAAACCCAAAAAAATATGGTACTATGTTATCCTTCAGTGTGAAGGATACCTTAAAAATAGGTACCCTTAGTTTATTTCAAGTGACTTAGCCAAATATTTTATCTTATTATCTTAATAGATTACAAATTAGACTGTACCAAGTAAATTATTTTTAGTCAAATACTGAGTTGTGATTTGTATGGATAAAAAGTTTTGTGCTTTTTATGTAAGTAATGTACCTGTAAACAAAGAAAGTACACAGTAGTAATAACCCACAATGTAAGGTTTTGATCCAAAAGACATAATTTCAAATCTAAACAGAAAAATAATGCCTATTAAATAAACATAAAAATATTAACAAATAATTCACACTTTATTTAAAAATTTATCACTATATCCTCAGTGAACTAGACTATAATTACAATGGAAATATTATTTTTATTCATGTATAACTTTCTAGCAGATTTGCTTAAGAAGTATCTCATGATTAGTCATACCCAAACATTTTTGTAAGCAAAGCAGTTAGCTATTTTTATGTTATACAAACGAAAATAAAGTATGAGTATTCTTGTTTAAGCAACATAATTTGATTTTTATGCTTATTCAACATTAAAAATGATCTTTACATTTAAAATTGCCATATGGATATAGTTCACTGAAAATTAATTTTTACTGAAAACTTGGAGAATTTCTGTTTTAGTAAGTGATAAAAGCAACAGATGATAACATAGATCATTTATGTATATTTTATTACTGTTACAATTTCTGAATAAAGATTTTAGATTTCTAGAAAAATGAAAGTATTAAGCAGAAACAGTAAAAACACTTTTTTTTTTTTTTTTTTTTTGAGACAGGGTTTCTCTATATAGCCCTATCTGTCCTGGAACTCACTCTGTAGACCAGGCTAGCCTTAGACTCACAGAAAACCACTCGCTTCTGCTTCCCACGTGCTGGGATTAAAGGTATGCATCATCACTGCTCAGCTCGTGAAAACATTATTAATTACAAAAAATTCTCTTCTTAAATCCACTAGTAATAGTTTTGAATTTTTGAGCATTTTCATGTGCCAGACATCGTGCTCAACAAATGATTTTATTTTTAGCCACTTAGTATAATTAATCTCATTTACTTTCCATTTCTTGTTTCACTTAAAGGGATCATATGGTCAAAATTATAGCATAAGTTTGGCTTCAAAATCTATACTGTAAAAATGAAGCAAAGGTTGTATATTAAAAATCATTTATCTATAGGCTATGAGTATAGTAGTCTTTAACAATTAGACAGAAAGCAAAGTACTCCCTCAGTGAGGTGATGAGGCCATCATGCAGAAAAAACAAACAAACAAAAAAACCAGTAACATCTGTAACCACCAAGGCCTTAGAAAACGTGAAGTAAATTATCCTTTTCCAGATAATGTATCAGCCTACTTGTTACTTAATATTTCTAAATGCACAGAATATTTCAGATATATAAGATAACAGAATACTGTTATTGTCTTGAAAATGCAAATTCATTCTTATAAAAATTGGATTGGGGGTTATCAAATGTATTGAATGTTCTATGACTGCAGCTACCTTTTCTGTTAAGGAAACATATTTGTATTTGTCATTATTTTTAATAGGACTCAAATAACCATGCTTTTGATTTTTCAAAACATTCGTAGTGGTTTTCCTATTTCATAGTACTAGTTAGCTATTGTAAACATAACTACGACTGCCTAGAAAGACCATTATATCATTAAAAAAATAACAGTAATAGAAAACAAAAAAAATTTTCAATAACTGTAGGAAAGGCAAGTGATAAAACAAACTGCTCTATCATCCTTCCTATAGCCCCTTTCTTACTCTAATCTTCCAGTCAGTATTGTGTGGCCGGCTAGGTGGCAGGCACAATGGTAGATCCCGGCTAGAATGAGATTGTTAACAACTACGACATGGCTAAGGAAGGACAAAGAGATGGTCCACTAGGTACAGGTGCTAGCTGCTCCTGAAGGCCTGAATAAAATCCTGGAACATACTTAAAGTTAGGACAGAAATAACTCCTCCAAGTTTTGTGACCTGGGCACACACTCGGTGGCATCTGTGTGCCCAATAAAAAAATAAATGTAAAAACATTAAAAAAAATGACCAACAATGTTTCTAAAACACCAACTTCTGTCATAATTAACATAGTACCAACACAGAACTATTCTTTATAGTGAGAGATACCAGAGAGGATAAAACTTTACAATCTGCCCTAAATATCACCCTTTTTGCCAGATAGTATCGCTTCCCAGATGATGAAGTAAAGGACAAGACACACAAGGTGGACTATGTGTAAAGGAATTCTAAATGAAATATGAAAGAGACGAAAGGCCGCCCCATTACTCTTTTGTGAAACATTTTTGAATAGGGATGGCTGTAAAGCTTTAGGTACAGGTTTGCCTAACATGTGTGAGACTTAAAAGTGTGGTACAGGTTTGTCTAGCATGTATGAAGCCTTGATTCAAGTCACAGTAACACATACAAATGAATGAATGAATGAATCAATTAGTCAGTCAATCATTACCTAGCCAATTTAGATTTATAGAACATTCATTATCTGTCATAGTATATCTAGACATAGAAATAAAAAAAAATGACCAAGAGGTATTTCCTGACCTGAAACCTAAACAAAAATCTCTAGATTGTCTACTGTTTCTAAAGGCAGTAAAATGAGTGATATGTCAGACTAATGTGTCCTTATTAAATTCTGTTTTAGAGTATGGGAATGTGAACATTATATACTTATCATATAACTTGATCCACGTTTCTTCATAAAACCTGCCAGAAATAAGACTTCTTTAATAAAAACTATATTGTTATTTTATTATTTTATGTATACACATGTATGGGGGTTTTGACGGTACATGTCTGTGCACCACCTGCATGCCTGGTTTCCATAAAGGCCAAAAGAGGGTTTCAGATACCATAGAACTGGAGTTAGAGATGTTGTGAGTCACCAGGTAGGTGCTGGAAATGGAACCCAGGTCCTCTGGAAAAGGAGCCAGGTCCTAACTGCTGAGACATTTCTCTAGTTTCTATACTGTGTTTGAACACAAGGAACACATTCATCTATTATCAAGATATGTTAACAGACGAATACTGTTTTCAGATTAAGTGAGGCTAACATTTATTAAATACTCCAAATATTATGGTTTAGCAAACACTGTAAAATATATTAAGTATCAGCTGCTCTTTCTTACCTTACTAACTGAATCATTAACCATGGCTGAGTAAATTCCTATTACAGTTTACACTGGACTGTGCACTATGAAAAAGCTGAGTATCATGTAAACTCTATCATTTCATAGGTCTGTTCAAGGGACTTTGATGGTGACTCATACTTGTCACCACTGATTTCTTTTACAGTGTCTTAAGCTGCATGCATGTCCCTTCTGATGACATGTCTGAAAAGCTTCCTGAATGTAGTCATTTTTCTGAGCTGTAAGAAGAGTTTTGAGGCAAAAAGGTAAAAAGTGCACTTGTGTAACATTCTTTGCACTTTATAAAAACCATCTTAGACAATATTTTCAAATTTGGTGAGAATTTTCTACATACTAACTTCTATTTATATATTTACAAACAGAAATGTCCTTGGAACCAACAAATTAATGATAACTTTGCATGGTTTATGTGACTTCTACAATATTTAGTAGATCAATCTATTTTTCTATATCAAGAGATCCATTTAATTCATGGAATAATTTTAAGGAAGGCCTACAAAAGTGAGCAAAATGTATGCTATGCCATAAGTTGCATAAATTTAGAAATGGACCACAATCATCTTAACAATGCAAAAAATTTTGATTGTGTCAATTAAAAAGGTAGCCCAAATTTCAAAAATATTAAAAGGAAGTTAATAAAAATTTAAAAAATATTTAAAGGCCTACTATTATATAATTAGTACCAAATTCTAAATTTTTATAGTCCCGTATTCAATGTGGTATGTTTATAATTTCTGATACCATAATTTGGTAAAAAGAACATGAAGCAAGACGATAAAGACTTAGTAAGTTTTTTTGTGTTCATATGTATGGGTGTTTTGCCTGCATGTATGCCCATGCACAGCATGCTTGGTGGCCACAGAGGCCAGAAAAGCATGTCAGATCTACTAGGGCTGGAGCTAGAGATGGGTCTAAGCAACCATGTGTATGCTAGGAATGAAACCCAGGTCGGTCCTCTGGGTTTATATGCCAAAGCGGTAACTCTTAGGGTAGACTGTGGAGTCATCCTCTCTGGTGGCTGGTACAGACTCTAAAGGATTCCTTCCGTGCTACTGAGAATTATATGTTAGTCATGACAGAAGTTAATATTTTAGAAATGTTTTATTAATATAATTTTATTATACTTTCATTAATTTAACAATTTAAGACTTATTACCAATAAAAAGTCTCGTTTCAAATACTCAATAACACTTCCAGTACAGTGGGCCACAATCTTCTTTGTATAATGTATCAACAATATTATTACTAAGTATGCATTGCTAAGGCATGGACTACAATATGAATCACTATTTTGGTTAAGAATTTCTTTAATTATTCCTTACCCATTTGTTCTATTATTCTGAAATGCTAACAGTAATTTGCAGCGTTTAATTCTCTGGGAATATGTTAATATCTTTAAAATTGGGGCTAAGTGGATTAAAGTATTTTTTAAAGATTTATCTTAATTTTATGTGTGTGTGTTCATGTGTATATGCATAGTGTGTGTGTGTGTGTGTGTGTGTGTGTGTGTGTGTGTGTGTGTGTGTGTGTGTGTGTACCATTTGCATGCAGTGCCCATGCATGCCAGAAGTGGGTATGAGATTCCCTGGAAAAGTAGTTATAGGTGGTTGTGAGCTGCCATGTGCATGCTGAAACTGAAACTTGCTCCACAAGAGCAGTCAGTGTTCTCAATGGCTGAGCCACATCTTCAACGTCAACATTAACACATTTTAAAAGTCAGAATAACAACGTCAAAAGCAAATTGAAATTGCTAGCCTAAAATAAATAAATGTAAAGGTTCAACTCCTAGATATAAAAACTTGTTAACAGATTTAACAGTTCGACTAATAGGAATATTCAAACAGATGTTGGGCTTCTTTTCTTTCTTAAAACAGTCTCATTTCTCCCAGATGGGTTACTTTCTTAATGAAACAAACTATGGTAGTTTATGAAATAAAGATAAGTGCAAACATGTCATATACACCAAATACATTAATTTTAATTAAACCCTATGCCAGGATGAAGGTGGGAGAGAAGCTTTAGATATTTACTAATAGTGGCAATGCATGCATATTGCTGCACATATTTTGTACAGAACTTGGTTATAAAAATTCATACATTCCAGTTTTATGTTGGATGCCATTTTAGTTCATTACATGAACATGAATTATTAAGGAAAACAGACAGGCCCCAAAAGCAAGGAAAATGGAAGTTAGTTCCTCTTCTAGTCTAATTAATGTGGCGTTAAATCACTACTGGTCATTGGACTTCACCATACAGGACATAGAACATCAAAACTTCACGTTTATAAGGATCAATAATATACTTAGGTATTTCTGTATGTATTGCAAGTATGATAAGCAATATACACATACATTTTAAATAAGGATTCTCACTAGAGTGTTAAATTAATTTGATACAAAGAATTAAGTTTAGGTTAGAAATTTTATTTTTAGTCTACAAAGAATTCAGTATTATAGTAACAAAATAAATTATATTTTCTGTCTTTGGTTTTCCTTCTCTCCTGCTTTAGCATTAACTGCATGCTTCCATGCTTTTTTTAAGTGAGTGTAATGTATAAGTGGCTCCTGTTCTTCATGTAGTCGTATGAGGTAAGAGCTAGCCAAACACTGTTTAAACATAAAAGGCTTCAAAAAAATGGCATTACTATCATTGTTCTTACTATTACAATAGTCCTGGTTAACATACAACAATTGCTTTGTGCTCTTCCTTTTGGTGTGGGAGGGATGTGGGAGGGAAGCACTTGTGAGAAAACACTGAATGTTGTGGGAGCTGACATTACGACGATGGTTTTCATGCAAAGAAAGTAATACTTAACCATCTAACATATAAAATTCTATTTTCTTCTATTTAAAGGAGTTTCATTTCCAAATTTACCTACTTCTTGACCTACAATTCTTAATGTCTTATCTTGGCTAGCTAATAAATCTCTCCTTGCATACTGACTTTAGTTACTGAATCTTTTAAAAATATTTTTTTGTTTTGTTTTGTTTTTCGAGACAGGGTTTCTCTGTGTAGTTTTGTGCCTTTTCTGGAACTCACTTGGTTGCCCAGGCTGGCCTCGAACTCACAAAGATATGCCTGCCTCTGCCTCCCAAGTGCTGGGATTAAAGGCGTGCGCTACCACTGCCCAGCTAAAAATACATTTTAAAGAATAATGCACATGCATATACTTCCAATAAATCCTTGTTTCTTTCTAAGGTAGTCATGTAGATAGTTAAATCTCCATTTTATTTTACTTTTTAACATATCAAATAACTTTATATTACTCATCTTTAAAAATTCTTGGAAAAAATTTCATAGAATTATGAAGTATTTTAACATTCACTTAACTATTCAGTGGTAGCTACATAATCCTAGTCTTAAAGAAGCCTTGTACAAGAGAAAGAATACTACACAGGACATCCGCAAAACCAAGCGATATGAATCAACAGAAGTAAAGCATGTGTACATGTGTGTGTTTGTGCGTCTATGCACGTATACCTGTGTGTAGGTCATCAAACTATGCTATAGGCATCATTCAGGTTGAAGATAGTCTTTACAGATGTTATCAAAGTCAAATTTTGACATCAGAAACAGAAAGTCAAAACTTATGATATTAGGATATTTCTAGCAAAATAGTTACTCTATGAATTATAAAACATAGTACACGTTTTTTCCTGAAGTTTCCTCTAAGAAAGATGACTGAAGCTACAAAATGGAGAGTCAATCACAAGATCATGAAAAAGAGAAAACAACAACATAACAACCCAAATTATCCTTAACAAAAATATAACCATTAACTCATAAAATGGGATTATAATAGTTTAAAATTTTTTCTTTTAATATATAAACTTACATTATTGTAATGAATTTACAAAAATATTACATGGCTAGATTAAGTTAGAAACTCAAACAAATATTTGCCAAGTCCCAAACTCTACAAATCTCAATGAACTTCTTTTTTTAATTTAAAATTTTTGTTTGTTTGTTTGTTTGTTTTTTTGAGACAGGGTTTCTCTGTGTAGCTTTGTGCCTTTTCCTGGAACTCACTTGGTAGCCCAGGCTGGCCTGGAACTCAGAGATCCGCCTGCCTCTGCCTCCTGAGTGCTGGGATTAAAGGCGTGCGCCACCACCGTCTGGCTAATTTGTAAATTTTTTGTGTATGAGCATTTTGTCTGCAAGTCTGTCTATCATGTGCACACAGTGCTTTTGTAGAACAGAAGGTGTGTGATCCTTTGAAACTATAGTTAGAGATGGTTGTTAGTTGGCATCTGAGTGCTGAAAAACAAACCCTGGTCCTCAGCAAGAACAGAATGTAATCTAACCGTTGAGCTCTCTCTCTAGTCTCAATGGACTTCTGTATAGTTAGAAAAGCCACTGTGAAGTGATGAAGTCAAAACAAAATAAAATGAAATGGAAGACTCACAGAGTAATGTGCAACAAAGGCAAAGAAGTAATTACTACATTTCAATTATAATCTGTATTCAAGAGATTAACATGTGGAAAACTACATCTCAGAATTGAAGTAATATATTTTTAAATATAATGGCCTCTATTTTAAAAATGTTTTAAAGCATGATTTAAATAGCATAATATGTATTCCTGATCTCATTTATGCAAGGTTTAATGCTTGCACATAATTTATATTTGTACATATATTTAGAAATATATATGTATATCTAACACTTCACATTTATTTACAATCAACCCACATTATTTTGGGGGAATTAACTTGAGCCTCTTGTACATAGCCCAAGGTAGTTCAATTTCCTTATAAAATCTGCATCTAACCTACATACAACCTACACATTTTAAGTCAACTCTAGGTGGCTAATAATACCTAATACACTGTACATCATTTATAATAGTTGCCATACTATATTGTTGAGGAAACAATAGCAGTGGTGGGGCGGGGGCTTGTCCATGTTCAGAGCACACTTTTTTTTTTTTCTCATGTTTCCAATCTGTGACTGAATCAATTCATTGATATGGAACTCAAGACTACAAACATCTGATAGCAGTATAGTTTCCCCTTACATTCTATGGATATTCATTTCTACTTTTTTGATTTTCAATGTCAATTCAATACTAATTTATTTGGGGTAAATTCCATTAATGTAACATATCTTCCAATTATAAGCAGCCACTCTTTCAAAAAGTATTAAATGGAAAAATTTTTACATCTTGTAATAGAATATAGTAATAATTCCATAAAAAAAGAAAAATATATTGGAAAATGGAAAAGAAATTTCACATGAACATTTTAGGGGAGAACTTAGTGGGAAGAAGGGCACTTACATTTATATTTTATTTTATTTGAGACAGGTTTGTATTTAGCCTTGGCTGTCCTGGAACCCACTATGTAGACCAGGCTGGATTTATAAACAGAGAAAGGTGTGTGCCACCACCGCCTGGATATCTTTTAAATCAGTAAGTTTGTGGCACAAATCTATTCACTTAGGTATTAAATTTTCTTTAAGCAAATGCTAGATGTTTTCTAATTACTACCACTGTGTAGTACCAGACCCTTTCGTCATATGATCTATTTCTCATCAGAGTTCCTCTACTGAGGTTTTATCAAATCATCTTCCTCACACCCTCTTTCATCACCAGCATTACATATATATACACACATAAAATCTCCCACATCTCAGTTAACAGCTGTCTTTCTTGTATGTATATACCTTCCTTTAAGACCTTACCTATTTTAAAAGGTCAAACCCTATCTAGTAAAAATGTGTTTCTTGGTTTATTCTCTTATACATATAAATAGTAGGGGGCCCATTTCAGATTGTCTGGTGGACAATTCTAAATGAGTATCACATACTCAATGCAGAATTAACACATATAAAACATACTCCAATTATATTCATCCTACATAATACCTTGATGTTTGTTGTATAACTTGGGTAACAAATTAAAGAATTGTAACAACAAACAGGTCAGAATCATTTCTGATCCTGCAAATTGAAGAAGCTGGGCTTTAAACAATATTGAATACATCCTTTTGGATTGCTTTTAACTTCTACCCTTTGAAAAATCCCACAAAATACCTATGTCTCACTTGAATTACAATACTGTTCTGAGTTCTTTACTTTGCAATATTAAAACTTTATAAAGCTTTTTACAACAAAGTTCAAACTCCTCAGATTTTAATAACTTTACAATCATTTCAACACAGCACACTCTGTACCTACAAATGTGATAGATAACCTGTTAGGATAGGAGGTGAGAAAGAGAAAAGAGACCTGGTAGGATGAAAGCTACCTGTCTCCTTTGTCTACTTAATCTAACTACTTTGGTCATTTTTGATTTTGGACACTTAAATCGTCTCTCATATTTTATGTCATGTATATTACAAGAAAGCTACAGTGAAAAATGAAATAAAAATCACCTTTGCAGTGATGAAAACTGCTTAGAAAGGTCTTTCTGTTTCACTAAATAGTTTACAATGACTATTTTCATATTTACCTCCTTAAATATAATCATGGTCCATTTATCTAATGTTTTTAGTTCAAGATAAAATGCTTTTTGTTTGTTATGGGTTGTCTGCTTTTTTGGTTTGTTTTTTAAGACAGGAATTTTCTGTGTAGCCTTGGCTGCCCTGGAACTTACTCTGTAGATAAGGCTGGCCTAGAACTCAGAAATCTGCCTGCCTCTGACTCATGAAGATTAAAGGTGTGTGCCACCACAGCCCAGCTAGCATGTTTTTCTAATGAGAGAAGAAGATAAATAGGCCTATACAAAGAACTGCTGATTTCATTACACAAACATTAAAAAAAAAACAAACCGTCATGCATGTAATTTTTAAGAAAATGAAGTATTAGCTGATGTTCTCAATAACTACATCTCCTCAAATTCATAAAGTCACCTTTTTGGGGAAGATATTCATCATTAAAGTCATATATATCTTTTATCTTCCTAAGGCAAAGAATGATTTTAATTTTCCTTGATAATTAGTCTAGCTATGGATACTAAAATATAATGTATCATTTGTTTCTCATTTTTATATTGCTATTTTAATATAAACTGTTTCTTTCCTGCTAAAATGCATTTATAAATATCTTCATTCACATATCATTTTTGCATTAAGAAGATAGAAAAATATATTGGAAGTTAAAAATTAGTGAGGACTTGAAGAAAGGGGAGTAGGGAGAGTTGATACAAGAAAAAGCTTTAAAGTTAATCTATGTTCTGCATCTTTATACATTTTACTTCTGCATTAGGAATTGTATTCAAATAGCTGCATGAACAAAATCGTATTACCTATTAAAATGAGGTCAGTTAAAACTAGACTTTTTAAACACTACAACAGAAAGTCAAAGACAGTGTTCTTCAGTAACGTAAGAAATCTGACATGCTATAGGAGAACAGCTCCCACACTTATTTACCCCAGGAACTCTTGAGGAATGAGGAATAAGAGACTTAGTTAGAAATAGGGAGCAAAGAAACAGAGAGAAACACAGAATAGACTCGTGTGGGCCTGGATCCTTATCCACCAGCCCAGAACTTTATTCCAAAGGTCTATTTATAACAATGCCAAGGGGTGGAGCAAAAGACCTCCTCCCCCTTGCTAGTTACAGTCCCGTGGTACCCAGGCCGGTGTTCCAATCAAGCTCTTATGCAGTCCTGCTGGGTACAGCCACGAGGAAACCTATTGGGCTCCAACAGGTCCCTCTTCTTTATATTTTAAAAGAAAATATTCTTGATGCAACCACATCAAACTTAAAGACAAACAGGTTAACATAATTCTAATATAAATATTGCTATGCATAGTTACAATTTTCTCAATCTTACATCTTAAAGCAAACTCTTAATATTTCTTGATAATAAAACATAGGATAAACCTCTGATGTATACATCTTAAATTTAAATACTTTCTTAACTTCACCAAACCATGGAGCATCAACATCAATAGATTAACATAATAATTTCTACAAGTCTACTCTCAATCTGCAAACCTACTCTCAACCTACAATTTAGAACTATACAAAGCATAACATTAATTCACTCAAGTAATACAAAAATATTTTTTTAATATTGAGGAATATTAATACTCCCCCTTTGTTTAAAAAAACAAAACCAAACTTTTTTTTATTTAAAAAGTTCCATTTTTTACATAAATAGTTTCATAAGCAGTTCCTAAGTCATCACTGTTGACAGTCTATATGCATAAGCAAATTCAAACGGTCCCATTGTAATGAAATCATTATTGTCCATTTCATTTTTAAGTTCAAAAAGAAGTCCTAAACCTAAATTTTTCTGACTAAATCTATGACCTATTTAAACCTACATTCTATAGGATTACTTTAGTAAATACACTTACATAAACTTTACCTAAGTCTTACATACATTCTATAAGTAATTTTTCTCTAAATTACCTTATGCTTCTAAGTTTTTCCTGTATTACATTGTAACATTCTACCTTCCTTATTTTTTACAGATAAAAGAGAGAGAGAGAGAGAGAGAGAGAGAGAGAGAGATCTATAGAGATAATTCTAATACTGCAGCCTCATGGCCTTTTATTGCCTTTCCTAGACATTCGAGAATAAAATTCCATTGCCTTCATTTTTCAATTCATTATAAGAATACCTGCACTCCCAATGTCCCCTACAATCCTTTTGCCAAGTTCCTGGTCCCTGTTCATGAGGCCATGTGTAGGAGACCAGCACCCACACTTATTTACCCCAGGAACTCTTGAGGAATGAGGAATAAGAGACTTAGAAATAGGGAGTAAAGAAACAGAGAGAAACACAGAATAGACTCGTGTGGGCCTGGATCCTTATCCACCAGCCCAGAACTTTCTTCCAAAGGTCTGTTTATAACAATGCCAAGGGTAGAGCAAAAGACCTCCTCCCCCTTGGTAGTTACAGTCCCGTGGTACCTAGGCCGGTGTTCCAATCAAGCTCTTATGCAGTCCTGCTGGGTACAGCCACGAGGAAACCTAGTGGACTCCAACAACATGCTAACACTGAAGCTCTCCTAGTTAACTCAAAATAATTCCATTATAAACCTTCTCATATCTGTCTAAATCATAACAAGAACTGAAGCAATTATAATCTGTCTTCATTCCTTCAATTTATAATCAAAGGAATTCTCAGGATGCAAAGTGATTGATTGAGTCCAATAAAATGGCCTATAAAAAAGTAGCTTTATAAATTATAGGATATTTTTAATTAGTCTGGCCCCTCCAAACAAACATATTGCTTTGCTTTGCTATTCACTCGGGTTCTCTAAGGAAAAAGCTTGGGTAACTGTCAGAACATGACCTGTGAATGAAGCTGTGTGAGGAGAATTGTGATTGCTTGTGATAAAGCTCCAAGAGAACAGGACAAGAGTGAATGTGATTGTACACTTTACTCACCTGACTCCTCTTAACTCTCAGAGTATAAATTGTGTGATGCTCTGAATAAAGTTGGCTACTGCATGACACTTTAGTCTGCCTCATTCTTAGGTCCCGCTCCCCCAGGTTCATGCTGTCAAATAGAGCAGTAACAGGTGAGTATGGAGAAAAGCAATAAGAGGTGTTTGCCAAAGTTTTAAGGCTTACAAAATAAAAATGTCAGCCGGGCAGTGATGGCGCACGCCTTTAATCCCAGCACTCAGGAGGCAGAGGCAGGCGGATCTTTGTGAGTTTGAGGCCAGCCTGGTCTACCAAGTGAGTTCCAGGAAAGGCACAAAGCTACACAGAGAAACCTTGTCTCGAAAAACAAAACAAAACAAAACAAAATAAATAAATAAAATAAAATAAATAAAATAAAAATGTCTTTCAAGAGAAAATATTTCTTTAAATTTGAATTTATTTATAGGAAAAGGTAAAATATAAACAAAACTAACAACAGTTCCCCAAATTGTAGTCTTCATTTTAAACTATTATACTAAAATGTTCTTTCTGTAGATGATTATACCATTCACTAACTTTTCTAAAACAATTCAACAAAACTCTGTACTAAAGGTTTCCTACTTGTTGTAAAGTCAATGCTGTCACAAAGCTTTAACACACTGAAAACAATGAAGAATGATGACATGAACCTCTCTGCAACTCACGATGTTTATACTTAAAAAGTAGATTTAAATGCTACTTCTTTTACAAAATTACAGTTTTCAATGTTTGTTGTCATTCTGTACTTTATTATTCAGTCCTAATTACTATTTAAAACTGTTTCTCATTATATTCTACTTCTGGCTTGCCAGTCTCTTCTGCTGAATTTCAAAAAGAAAAAGCTTTCAATCTAGGGTCAGAAATCTCAGGAGGTCCAAGTTCACCCCCAGTTCTCAGTCTCAGCTATGTGTTAATATTGGAAGATTGGAGTCTACTTGATGTTCTACCAGACAGGTTACTTCAACACATATCTCAATATTAGATAGTTTCCTTGAGATTTTGTAATCTTCCTAGTATAGCAGATAAAAATGAAACTGAAACTAAAAGTTCATGTCAACAAAATACTGAGTCTTCATAAGAGTTTTTGATATGTTTTTAGCAGACAAAAACTGTGCTCAACAGTTCTGAGAAATTTTCCCCTTAGAGCAACATACAGCATCTTCTGCATATTAATTACAATCACATCTAAACTATTTTTAAAAACCTTAATTCAAGAGTAGCCCATACTTTATTATTTACCCAATTGAAAGTTTATAATGCAATAATTTAAATAAATGTGATTAAAAAAACTGTGTTAAGAGGCTGAGAAGATGGCTCACTGGTTAATAGTATTTGATGTTTTAGCAGACAACACAAGTATGGTTTCTAGCATCCAGAACAGTGGCTCACAACAACCCCTTAACACCAGAACATGGGACTTGATATCCTCTTTCTGGCATCTGTGAACACCTGCACACATATGGTGCACATTAACACACACACACACACACACACACACACACACACACACGAAAAATAAACAAACAAACAAATAAATAAATAAATAAATTAATAAATAAATTAAAAAGAATCTTTAACAATAACCCACTACCTGCACCCATTACCAATCACTCCCTTTTCCTCCATGACCCTGTTGCCAATTATTCAACTACTTAAGTTAGTGTCTTTGCCTAAATACTCCTCTACATGGATATTTCATTAAAAATTATATGACATCAGCACTTGTGAGATGGCTCAGCAGTTAGAAGCACTCACGGCTGCTCTTCCAGAGGACCAAGGTTCAGTTTCAACAACCCATATGGTGGCTCACAGCCATCTCTAAATCCAGTATTCCAGGACCCAATGCCCTCTCTCTTGACTTCCATGAGCACTACATACAAGTGATGACCAGACATTTAAAAAAGAAAGAAAGAAAGAAAAGAATTGTATAATGTGTGGGTTTTCAGGTCTGACTCCTTTCACTTATCTTTTCTTAGTTAATCTGTGTTTTAATGTGTCTTCACTTCAGTGCTTTCACTGACAATATTCCAAGTTTGCAAACATAACATTTGGCTCATCCATTAATTGATGGGAATTTAGGTTTTGCTATTATTATTTTTATTATCAGAGCCATTTTCATTATTGAGTAATGCTTACATAAGTGTTGTGTATGTGTATTTGTGTGTGTGTGTGTGTGTGTGTATGTGTGCGCCTGCGCGCATGCACATGAGCCATTGTTTTGCTTTCTCTTATATAATTACTGAGGAGTAGAATTACTAAGTGACATTATATTCAATAATTTGAGGAATTTTCAAAAGAAGCTACATTTCTAACAGTTCAGGATTCCAGTTCCTCTATGACTTCATGAAGAGTTGTTAGTATCTTTTAATTATAAGCAGCTTCATGAATGTGAAATTATGTTATAGTTTTAATTGGCATTCCCCTAACAATGCTGAATATATCTTATTTTGCTTCTGTGCTATTTCAAACGCCTTTAGAGGCACTGAAAAGATGGGTCAACTGTTAAGGACCAGAGTTTGTTTCCTAGCTCACAACCATGTATAATGCCAGGTTCAGAGAATCTCATACACTTTCCTGACATACAGAGAACCTCACACACTTAAATAAATAAATAAATAACCTTTTTTGAAAGATAATTATTTATAGCTTTTTCCAACTTTTCAGTTTGGATTGTTATTGCTCCTTTGTAGGAAATATGTGCATATGCTGAATAAAAGTCTTTATTTGGTTCCTCACTTATATGTTTTTTGGGGGGATTTAATATGGTATCATGATGTATAAATTACAGCTTTTAGGATTATCTGGATAATTATTACTTCAAAATGTTAAGTGACATGCTATCCATAACAGGCAATTACTAGAAAAACAAGTATTTTAACAATTGACAAAAATATATATAAAACACCAGCTGAGTAGGCCAGGGAAATAGATGCCTAGATGCCATCTTAAAAACACAATCGATACAGTCAGGACACTATGTCTCCACTGAAACCAGCAACAATATCATAGCAGGCCCTTAATACTCCAACATGGCTGAGTCCCAAGGGAAAGAACCGTATGAAGATGATGAATGTCCTTAAAGAGGAAATGAATAAATCCCTTAAAGAAAACCAAGAAACCATAAAAAAAAAAAAGGTGAGGAAATAAATAAATCCCTTATTGAAATTCAGGAAATACAAATAGTGCAAGGAAATGACTGAAAGTGTTCAAGACCTCAAAATGGAAACAGAAACAATAAAGAAAACACAAATTGAGAGAAATCTGGAAATGAAATATTCAGGAATTCAAACAGGAACTAAAACAGCAAGCACCACCAAGAGAATATAAGAGATGTAACAAACAATTTCAGGTGCTGAAGATATGCTAGAAAAAATGGATGCATCAGTCAAAGGAAATGTTAAAGAAAAAAAACCAAAAACTCCTGACATAAAACATCCAGGAAATCTGGGACACTATGAAAAGACCAAACATAAGAATAATAGGAATAGAAGGAGAAGAATCCCAGCTCAAAGGCCCAGAAAGTATTTTCAACAAGATCATAGGAGAAAACTTTCTTAATCTATAGAAGGAGACACCTATAATGGCATAACAAGCATGCAGAACACAAAATAGATTGCACCAAAAAAGAAAGTCCCTGCACCACGTAATAATCAAAACACCAAACTTGCAAAATGAAGGAAGAATATTAAAAGTTGAAAGGGAATAAAAGCAAATCAACTATGAAGGCAGACCTATTAGAATTACCCCTGACTTCTCAATAGAGACAATAAAACCCAGAAGGGGCAGGACAGATGTGCTGCAGACTCTTAAGAGACCACAGTTGCTAGCCCAGACTACTATACCGAGCAAAACTTTCAATCAAACAAGATATTCCATGATAAAACTAAATCGAAGCAATATTTACTCACAAATCCAGCCCTACAGAAGGTGCCAGAACAGTGGCTCTCAACCTTCTGAATGCTGTGACCATTTAATACAGTTCCTTATGTTGGTAACCTCCAACTTAAGAGGTTAACTAAAATCATGAAAACAGAGGGAATAAATAATCTCAGACCAGCAAAATCAAAGGAAGTGAAGCGCTCACACACCACCACCACCACCACCAAGAACAGCAGCAACAGCAACACCAAAAATAAAACAACAAGAATCAACAATCATTGGCAATTAATACCTCTTAATACCCATGGTCTTAATTCTGCAATAAAAAGACAAAGACTAACAGAATGAATCTGAAAACAACATCCATCCTTCTTCTGGATCCAAAAAATTCACAACAATAAAGACAGAAAGTACCTCTGTGTCAACGGTTGAAAACATATTTTAAGCAATGGACCCAAGAAGACAACTGATGCAGGCATCTTAATTTCCAACAATATAGACTTCAAACTAAAATTAATCAAAAGAGATATGGAAGGACACTACATACTCAAAGGAACAATCCACCAAGAGGACACTCTAGTTCTTTACATCTATGCCCCAAACACAAGGGCACTCAAGTTTATAAAAGAAACACTGCAACAGCTTAAACCACATATTGACCCACACTCTATTGAATGAAAATAATGGGTCAAGACAGAAGTAAAGAAATTAAGAGTTTCTAGAACTGAATGAAAATAAATACACAACATACTCCTAATTATGGAACACAACGAAGACAGTTTTAGAAGCAAGTTTATAGCACTAAGTGTCTACTTTAAAAAAAACAAACAAACAAACAAACAAAAAACCTGGAGAGACCTCACATTAGATGCAGAAAAGGCTTGTGACAAAATTAAACAAGAATTCATAATAAAAGACCTGGAGAGATTAGGGATTCAAGGGATATACCTAAACAAAAGCAAGCTCATAGCCAACACCAACTTAAATGGAGAGAAACTCAAAGCAATTCCACTAAAATCAGGAACAAGACAAGGTTTGCTCACTCTCTCCATACATACTCAACTTTCAACTTGAAATCTTAGCTAGAGCAGTAAGACAACTGAATGAGTTCAAGGGGAGACAAATTGGAAAGGAGGAAGTCAGAGTATTGTTACTTGCAGATAATATGATACTACACAAATGTGACCCTGAAAAATCCACTGGAGAATTTCCATAGCTTATAAATACTTTCAGCAACATAGCTGGATACAAAAATCAGTAGCCCTCATGTAAACAAATGACAAACAAACTGAGAAAGAAATCAGGGACATCACACCTTTCACAATCTCCTCAAATAATACAAAATATCCTTGTGTAACTGTCACCAAACAAGTAAAAGACGTGTATGATATAAATGGCAAGTCTTTCAAAAAAATAGAAAAGATATTAAAAGTAAAGATATTCCATGTTCACAAATCAGTAGTATCAATATAGTAAAAATGGTCATTCTACCAAAGCAATCTACATATTTGATGCAATTCCCATCAAAATTCCAACACCATTCTTTACGGAATTTGAAATAACAATACTCAACTTCATATAGAAAAACAAAAAAACAGGGTAGCTAAAACAATCCTGTACAATAAAAGAACTCCTGGAGGTATCACCATTTCTGATTTCATGTTCCACTACAAAACTATAGTAATAAAAACAGCATGGTATTGGCATATAAACAGACACACTAATCAATGGAATCGAAATGAAGACACAGACACAAATCCACATACCTATGGACAACTGATTTTTGATAAAAAGCCAGAAATCCACACTGGATAAAGGACAGAATCTTCAACAAATGGTGCTGATCAAACTGGACATGTGTATGTAGAAGAATGCAACTAGATCCATATCTGACTCAATGCACAAAACTCAATTCCAAATGGATCAAAGATCTCAACATAAAACCAGATACACTGAACCTGATACTAGAGAAAGTGGAGGACAGCCTTGAACTCACTGTTTTATCTTATTATGTATTATTTTGTTAAAAAATAAATAAAATGGGAACAGATTTAGAGCAAGGAGAAAAAAATCAACAATTCTTTAAAGTATGAAAAAATATATGTTAAATTAGTGTTTCCTACAAATTATATTAACATTACAATTAAATTATTAAATTTAATATGCTTTGCCTATGACAGATAGCTTTAGGAAAAACTTACTTGTGTCTGTTGTTCATCTATTCAGGTACTATTTCAGAATCAATTTGGGATGTAGTCTTTCTTCTGGAATGTGTTTATTTTTTCCTATAAACTGAGTATAACTTAATAATTATTAAAACTGAGTATAGCTTAAAAATTATTAAAATATTCAGATAAACTATGAAAAAATTCTCCCTTAAATTTACCCATGAGCCACCAAGAAAAGTTAGGAATACTGAAGACAAGGTCAATGAAGACTAAAATACGGGATAGTAAGTCAAAATCTTAAGGCTTTAAAAACATTTAAACAACATGAAAACATTTTCTAAATTAGTTGAACTAGAGAACTGAGTTTGTTTTCCTCCAAAGGTACATTATCTAAAAGTAGACCATCTACAGTGCGGAACCTAGAAAGCATTATCCACTTAATGTGACAGTAAGCACAACTGAATGATTTGAGGGCAGAGACACTGAACACATACAGAGTTCACTGTGTTCTAAGTGCTTCAAAGAGATTACTTAGTCATGACAGCCTATTTTCAAACAGCACTACTGCAACACTCACCTAAGAGATCAAGTAATCTGCTCAGAACAGTTGAATCCAGGTGGAGGTGTGTATTGACTAAGCACTGTGCCATGCTCCTTGACAGTTCCCCTGCTCCTGGCCTGCCTCTTTCCCTACAGGAAATACTGGGAAAATCTCCTGGAAAACTGTGGCCTTGGATAGGTACGAAAAATACTCTCTCAGAAGCTACAATCCCAGTTGTTCTCACTGAAATCTACAGTCTGAATCCTCACTCTTCTTCTTTAGGCTGTAAAGTCTTAGGCCAACAATGCAAAGTGGTCCTACATTAATAGAATTTTAATAATATTGTGTGTTCTTGAGCATTTGAAAGAAATACTAACATTCCCTTCAAAATTCCACTTTAATTACAAGTATCAAAATATTTTCAAATATAAAGTTCAAAGAAAAATGCTTAACCCAATATGGAAAAACTTCTTTTGATAGAATATAGAACACTATATGTACAATAATAAAAGCAACAAAAATTCCCCTAAGATGTTAGTACGAGGATTATTATATTCTGTACATATAACATGACAAATATATTCCAAAAATAGGGTTGACAAAATAACACGACCTCTAACTAGAAAATCGCCATTCTAAAATCACAGAAGATGAATCTTACAGGAAAAGAAGAAAACTGGTGAACGGCTTGAGGAGCTCACTGCCACAGTACAGCTGTCAAGTCAGTAAGAGAACCACAATGGAGACTCAACAGTCAACCAAATAAGGTCTTTGGAACTAAAGAGCATGTGGAACAATGAAGAAACCTTGTATATGCCTGAATGAGATTGCAGAAGGGTGAAAAGGAAGCAGACAACAGCAGCAGCATCTTCATAGCTGCTTTAAAAAATGTTGAATTCAAAATTCAAAAATCTCAATGTGTCCCAAAGCACAACAAATGAAAAGTATCTACTATGTTCCTATAACAAACCTATAGAGAAATGAAAGTAAATCAAATTAAAGTAAAAAGAAAAGAAGTTAAAAGTAAACATTAGTATTCACTGATGGTGGGAGTGCAAACTGGTGTATATGGTCACTATGGATTTCAGTGTGGAGGTTCTTCCAAAAGCTAAAAAGACATCTACCATATGCTATAGCTATTCTAGTCCTTGGAATATGTCCAAAGAACATGACATCTTACTATAGAAATACTTGCTCAGCCATGTTTATTAGTGCTCTATACACACACACACACACACACACACACACACACACAGACACACACACACACAGACACGGAAAAAGAATGACACTAGATGTTCACCAAGTATTGAACTTATAGATAATGAAAATCAGTCTTCTGCCAGAATATAGAAAACAATTTCAGAGTAGCTTACATGTGCTGAGATGGAGTAAAATAAAATGTGGAATCTGACTGATGTCCTGTGAGCTGAAATTGATAGAAAAATATATGAGCATATATATGCAAGTGTATTTAGTAGCAGTGTCTCAGCATATAGTTTTATTGATCACACCTCTAAAATAATGAGAAATTGTTGTATGAATGCAAACTATTGAGAAACTTCAACTTCTAAATTATTCCACTAAAATTTGCATCTTGAAACATTCATTGGTCATTGATGCACTAAGTTATTTCATTAGTAGATTTTTACCTGCTGAATTTTATTACTATGATGAACTTTTGTAAAAATTGTCAGTGAGGCAAAGAAAATTAGAACATTCAAATGTAGGTCATTGTGTTCAATCAAACTGGAAGCTTTGACAGTTAAAGTTTTAAGAAATTTCTCTATGAATATACGTGGATGTGATTTTTCTTTTGTTATGGGTTGTTTGTTTGTTTATTACAAAGTTTTACCATGTAGCCCAGGGTATCTTACAAAGAATTTTTTTCAAACCAGTCTCCCCAGAGCTGGAATTTTAGGCGCTCACCATTATGCCCAGCTTAATTATTAAATTTAATTTCCTTACTTAAATTTCCAGTTATATTTGTAACATTGATAATCAGATATTGTAGATATCTTCCAGTTATAATAAATGTTTGATTAAAAAAAAAAAAGAAAACCAAGTACACAAACACAAAATAATTCCATTTAGTTGTAAAGAAAACTGAGATAATGAAATTTTGCAGGAAAATGAATCATGACATATTATACTGTGTGAAATAACATATAGCCCCCAAAGGACAAATGTTACATTCTCCACTATGTGTAAATCCTATATATGGATCTTTAGGTTTCATTGCACAACTTGGTGTATTAGTTACTTTTGTCTTGCTGTGATAAGACACCATGACCAAGGCAATGCACGTAATAAAGAGTTTATTTGGGGCTTACAGTTTCAGAGGATTATTGTACATGACCACCATGGCAGGGAGCATGGCAGCAGGCAGACAGGCAGAGTGCTGTAGCAGTAGCTGAGAATTTATATACTGATCTTCAAGTAGGAGGGAGAGAAGGAGGGAGGGAGGGAAGGACGGTATTAGAGAGAGAGAGAGAGAGAGAGAGAGAGACAGACAGATAGACAGACAGAGACATACAGTGAGCAAGTGCAAAATGGAAATGGCAAGGGCTTTTGAAATCTGCCTCCAGTGACATGCCTTCTCTAAGGAAACCACACCCAATTCTTCCCATACAGTTCCCCAAACTAGGGACCAAGCATTAAAATATGTGGTCTATGGGGTCGTTCTCATAAACAGCACCACACTTATGAGTAACTCTAGAAGCCAGGACAGTATAAAGGAACCATTAAGTGAAAGGGGGAAGGAGCCCAGAGAATCAACTAAGCAGGATAGATAGGGGCTCATGGACACTGAATTGACAAACACAGTTTCCCGGTCGGGAAGTAATACATGAGAGAAGGAAAAAAATTAAAAAATAAAGGAAAGGGATTGGATGAAGATAAAAGTTAATAAACATAATTCAGCTTTTAATTTAAAATAAAATTAAAATATACATACATTTACATATACAAATAAATAGTATACAGTTTTAGAAGTTATCCCACACATTGGGATACTGCTTCCTTCTGGAGTCATAGTCTATCTAACATCAACAACATACAGTTAGAAGCAAGGGGAAATCTCTCTTCAAGATGTTTGTCAAAAGGTTTAAGCTAACCCTGAAAAGCACAGGCTCTTGCCATTGCTCTTGACTGCCTGCTAGAACATGCATGTAAGCTCTACTGCTGAAGACACAACACAAGTTTAGTAACAGGATTTGGAGAAATCAAGCTGGCTCTGCTCTGCAAGCTTCCTACATGAGGGCCAGCTCAGTGTTAGAAGGTGCTAGTTATGAAAACCGCCAAGGGAGAACAGACACCAACAGTTTCACCCTGCTAGAAAGCCTGCTGCATTAGTAACTTTCCTATTGCTTGGACTAGACACCATGATCTCGGCTTCCAAAAACAGGAAGGTTTAGTTGGGTTTATGGTTCCAGAGAGGTAGAGTCCATCACCATCATGACAGGGAGCTTGACAGCAGGCAGGTGTATAGGCTGCAGCAGCAAGAAGAGAGCTCACAACTTAGGCCACAAAAAGAAGGCAAAGAACAAATTGAATATGTTCAGAACATTTGTTTATACTATGTGCAGATGTTGTCACTGTGACAGGTTTAATAAAGAGCTGATTGGCTAATAACTAGGCAGAAGAGGATATGCAGGACTTCTGGAGAAAGAGAGAACTCAGGATGAATAGACGCCAGCAAGATAATGAAGAAGGCAGATATACAGTACAGAGGAGAGGTAATCAAGCCATGTGGCAGGATGTAGATTAATAAAAAACAAGTTTAATTTAATTCATAAGAAATAGTTAAGAAAAAGCTTAAGCTAAGGCCAAGCTTTCATAATTAATAAGTCTCCATATTGTGATTTGTGAGCTGGCAATCCTGACAAAAAAAGTACTACTACAGTAACTACATGAACGGTTTGAGACTTCTGAAACATCAAAATCCTACCCCCAGTGACATACATCCTCTAGCAAGTTCACATCTCATAAACCTAAGTATCTCCAGCAACCAGGGACAAAGTATTCAAATGCCAGCACTATGGAGATATCTTATTTGAACCACCAAATCTATAAAGGACAGCAGTGACTGACCCAGCAATGTATTTCCAATGACTCAATAGTGGTACTTATATCTTTGGGATAAGCAACAGCTGTCTAATTGCACCTAAGGCTCATGCAATAAAACACTCATGTTTGTGGTAGTTTGAATGCAATGATCCCCCATAAGCTCATGGACAGTGGCACTATTAGGAGGTGTGGCTATTTTGAAGGAAGTGTGCCCTTGTTGGAGGATGAATGTCACTGTGGGGGTGGGCTTTTAGGTCTCCTATATGCTCAAGCAACACCCAATGTCTTTATTCACTTCCAGTTACTTTTGAATCAAGATGTAGAATTCTCAGTTCCTGGAGAGTTTCTCCTAAGAAACTGACATGAGCCAGGCGGTGGTGGGGCACTCCTTTAATCCCAGCACTCAGGAGGCACAGCCAGGCGGATCAAGGCTAGCCTGGTTTACAGAGCGAGATCCAGGACAGGCACCAAAACTACTCAGAGAAACCCTGTCTTGAAAAACAAACAAAAAACAAAAAACAAAAAAAAAAGAAAAAGAAACTGACAAGAATAACTGAAATCTTGAAAAAAAAAAGACAATGAAATAATGTTTTTAGTTCATTACAGAGATTCACTAACTCTATAATTTTAACAGAAAAATATATTGCAAAAAAAAGGTAAAACAAGATTAGTAGAAAGACTGAGAGGACCAATTTCTCTAATCATTGATATACTTTCAGCGAAATGGAAAATAACAGATCTGAAATATTAGACAACCAATGTGGAAAAGCATGGTAAATATATTTGTAAATAAAACCAACATTACAAAAACAATTATAAATATAACATAATTTAAAATGACAACAAAATAAAAATTAAGAACGGGTGTATAGTCAAAAGATTTTGTTCTAAGACTGTTGTTTTGCTTGGCTAGGTAATAAAAGTATATACATAACTGAATTGTACATATAATAACATTTCTAGGATGATTCACTAAAAATAGAGTCCTTAAGAACCATTGTAGAAAAAGAGGGAGTTGGGGGATGACAAACCAAGTAAGAAAAAAGAAGTTAGTGATGAAGACAAATAAATAGTGGGTAATTAAAACAACATATGTAAAATACGAAAAAAGGCTACGAAAAATCTCAAGGAGAAGAGCAAATATATAAAGGCAGGCCCATTAGACTATATAGCACCTGGCTTTTTAATGAAGCTTTTGAAAGCCAGAAGGGCCTAGATGATGGATGTCTACCAACTCTGAGATCAGAGATTCCAGCCCAGACTACTATACCCAGTAAAACTATCAATCATAATAAATGGAGAAAGAAAAAGAATGCCCTTTAAAACCAAATCTAAGTAATTCATGTACACCAATTTACAGCTTTACAGCTTTACAGAAGGCACTAGAAGGAAAACTTCTATCAGAGGAAGTTAACTACACTGAAGAGGACAATTGGAACATACAATCCAGAAACAATAAATCAAAAGAGGAAAATAATCACACCACAACAAAATAACAAAAAACAATTAAAACTGCTCATTAATAATTCTCAATATTAATGATCTCAATTCTCCAATAAAAAGTAGATTAGAAAACAGGATCTACTTTTTTTTTAATATATAAACTATTCTTGGGCATATACTAAAAGACTCAATATCCTTTTTTCAGATATATTAGCTTATCCATGTTCACTGCTGATCTATTTATAACAGCTGGAAATTGGAATCATCTTAAACATCCATCAACTGATGAATGGGTAATGAAAATAGGGTATATTTATACCATATGTGAAAATTATTTTTTACAAAATAAATTTACACCATAATGGAAAAACAGAATTATAAAATTTTGGAGATAAAAGAATACAGTTAGAAATAATCAACCTGAATGAGATACCCCTGGCCGAAAAGATAGGTATGTTATGTTTTTTAAAATGTAGATGTTAGCTTTTAAGTTCTCAATGTGTATGATACAGTCCAAATGACCTCAGAGCCTAGACACCTGGTGAGGGAGGAAAGGAGCTCCTAAGGGGAGATAGTATGTAGTAGTTCGGTGAGATTAAGGGGAAACGTGGAGGATTAAATAGGAAGGAGGGAGAGAGAAGGGTAAAGAAGGAGGGAGTACAGGGAGAGAGAACTAACACAGTATGGGAGGGAGACAATATGGAAAACTATTACAGCAGAAGTTTAGTAAAATATATCAATATCTGAAAGGAATCTACATGGCTTCACCTAATAATAGGACAGACAATGTGCCAACTAGACAACTTATGTCACCAATAAAATCTTCAGTACCAGGAATGAGTTAATTTTATTAAGTGAGTGGCCAAAAGGATTCCATGGAAACCCCATAATATAGCAAGCTATTGTCAAGGCTGTCCACAAATTGATGTTAAGTGATGTAAAAGACAACACTTACTTGTATCATTGAACATGGGGAAATCAAGCTAGTGCCTAACTAGAAGTATCACCTCTAGTCACTAGTGTTCCTGGTACTGAATGTCAGTGCACAACACTGGAGGACAGAAGTATTCATCTATATTACCCATCTAAAATCCCTATCCTACAACAGCAAACTGTGAACACTATCCCTTTTCAAGCTAGGTTTCAGTCAGTGTACCAGTAGGCCCTTTTCAGGGCTGTGATACTGAGATTTGGCCAAAATGAATAAAAACAACAGCCTGTTTAACTGCAAGCCTAGTCCTAACTTCTTTCTACAATATTTCTGAGGTAGGAGTAAGATTGAATACAACAGTAAACTTAACATTAAGAATTGATGCATGACTTTCAAACTTTTTCTTTAAATTTAATTCAGAGTTTTTTACATTCTTTTAAAAATCAGTATAATCAGTACATGAGCTAAGACAGTAAATGAAGTTTCTTCAGATTTATGGGAATGTATATACAGAGAACAAGTTCAACATATTTGAATTAACATATTAATTTCAAACCCATCTAAATATCAACAGTATGCATTACACAATCTGAACAAACAAAAAAAGATTTAATAAGTGAAACTTTTAAATTTAGCATATATTTTTCTAGGAAAATACAGTATTTTTCTAGGTTTATAGTATATGAATTGTGCTGAGGTGAGCAGACAGCATAATGTAATAAAGTTCGATACACACACAGAAATCCATGCCCATAAACTGTCCTATATAGGTAGAATGTTTGTGAAGAAGATAAAATACTGAAATTTCTTTACCTAAAATTACAGGACAACAATGATTTTTTTTTTTTTTTATTCCTTTAGCCTTCTTTTCACTCTGGCACATGGTAGAACAGAGCTACTGAAATCTACAATAGATCCTTTAAAAAGATGAATAATCAGATAAATGCAAAATGACAGTAACTGTAATCCACTTACTAGCATCTAGGTTTATTTTTATTTGAGAACATCCTTCATTATTCTGTATTTATTCTCTATAAATGGGGTTTCGCCAATGTCGTCACCTTAAACAAGCTTCCAGCCTCAGTCTTTCAAGCAGCTGTGATTAAAGGTGCATCCCATTTCACTCAGCTAAAGAAGAACCATTTTTGTGTGCTGAGCCTGGTACATACTAAATAAACATTCTGCCACCAAGTTACCACCTCAGCCCTCATTGTAAACATTCTTGAGTAAGTAATACTGTACTTTACAAAGGTATCAATCAAGTAACCATCACTCATCCGTTTCACAATATGACTGGCACCTATTTCACATTGCCCTGGACATACATACATACATACATACATAAAGACAGACAGACAGACAGACAGAAACACACACACATATTATATATATGTTGGGGAGGAAAGGGTTTATTCGGCTTATACTTCCATCACTGAAGGAAGTCAGGACAGAAACTAAAACAGGGCAGGAACCAGGAGGGAGGAGCTGATGCAGAGGCCATGGAGGAGAGTTGCTTACTGGCTTGCTCCCTATAGCTTGTTCTGCCCGGATTTATTTTCTTTTGCTGTTATTCATTCTTCTCTCATATATTATATTTCAACTGTAGTTTCTCCTTCCTCTTCTCCTCCCAGGCCCTTTCCCTTCACCTTCCTTTCCTCTAGATTCCCTCTTCTTCCTACTCGCCCCCAGTGTCCCTTCAGAAAAGGACTGGCCTCCCAGGAACATCAGTAAACAGGCCATACCAAGCTGCAGTAAGACTAGGCACATCCCCTCATGTTGAGGCTAGACAAAGCAACCCAGCAGGAAGAAAGGGTTCCACAAGCATTGGTCTGCTTTCTTAAAGAACCCAGAACTACCAGCCCAGGGATGGCCCCACCCACAGTGGGCTGGGCCCTCCCACATTTATCACAATAAGAAAATACTCTAGCCTGGCGGTGGTGGCACACGCCTTTAATCCCAGCACTCTGGGAGGCAGAGCCAGGCAGATCTCTGTGAGTTTGAGGCCAGCCTGGTCTACAGAGCGAGATCCAGACCAGGCACTAAAGCTACAACAGAGAAACCCTGTCTTGAAAAACCAAAAAAGAAAAGCCAAAAAATGCTCTATAGAATAGCCTACAGCCCAATCTTATGAAGGTGTTTACTCATTTGTGGTTCTGTTCTCTCAGATTACTCTAGTTTATGTCAAGTTGACATACAATTAGACAGCAAAATTGACCTTTGTCAACGTGACACACACATACCTCATTGCCAAGCCACAAAATTTCCTTTCTTGTCCATCCCAGGATCATACACTGATATTGACATTACAATATAAAACATTTCCAAACATAAAGTCCCACAGATTTTTGAAAATTCTATTAATAAATTCAGTCTCTTTAAAAAAATTCAGTCTCTTTTAAAATCCAATGTCTCTCAACTGTGGGCTCCTACAAAAATAAAATTAAAAAAAAAGTTAAATACTTTGTTACTTCAAGCAGGAAAAATCAGATCCCAGTCACAATCTGAACAAAGCAAAAGCAAACCCAACTCCAACTGTAAACTGGAGTATCCAATGCCTGGGATCCATTAATCATCTGGGCTCCTCCAAAGGACCTGGGTTACTTTTCTGGCTCTGCCCTCAGGTTCCACACACAGAGAGTATTTCCTTGGATCAATCCAGCTTCACTCCACACCTGCTGCTGTCCTTCCATGCATTATTTCCATGGTAATGGAATCTCCAAAATCTTGGGGTTTTCTGCTGCAACTGAGCTTCACTTTCACCAGGAGCCTCCCCTGGGCTCCATTCAGGGACTTCCGCTCTGTCCCACAATACCTAACCTCAGCTGCTCTCCAGAGCATCTTCAAGCCTTCAAAACTAGCACCACATAGGCACTTTTTTTCCCTCCTTTTTTTATTTATTATATTTGTGTTTTAATTTAACACATCAGCCATGGGTTCCCACTGTCCTCCCCCCTCCCGCCCCCACTCCCACCTTCCCCTCAGCCCCTGGCTGCCAACAGGAGGTACAACTTTGGCTGCTTCTGGAACACAACTTCTGTGTGTTGACCCCGAGGAAACATTTCCCAGAAGACATCACCTCAGTGATGCTGATCTCTCCTTAATCACATATGATTCTTCAGCTGAGGTGACCAGCATTCAGAGGCCCAGCAAAGCAGGGGTTTTATTTTAGTGGTCCAGGTCTATTGTTAATCACAACCAATTGTCCTGCTACAGCTGTCCAGACACCACTGATCCTTCACACAAAAGGCTCAGTAGAGTCTTTGCTCCCATCTCAAACTTCACAAACCAGGCTTTCACTGTCTTCACTGCTTTCAATGTTCTTACTGGCTACACTCTTGTCTTTTCTAATCCAAAGTTCCAGTCTTTCCACAATCCTAGAACAACATGGTCAGGTTTTCAAAGAAACACCCCAGTATCCTGGTACCAACTTGTCTTAGGGTTATTTTAGCAGCAATGAAGCACCATGATCAAAAGCAAGTTTGGAAGGAAGAGGCTTATTTGGCTCATACTTCAACACTGTAGTTCATCACTGAAGGAAGTCAAGACAGGGCTTCAAACAGGGCAGAAACCTGGAGGCAGGAACTGATGCAGAGGCCATATAAAAGTGGCTGCTTACTGGCTCGCACTCCATGGTTTGCTCAATCTGCTTTTTTTTTCCCCCCTGTTTTTTGAGACAGGGTTTCTCTGTGTAGTTTTGGTGCCTTTGCTGGAACTACTCTGTAGCCAATGCTGGCCTGGAACTCAGAGATAGGCCTGTCTCTGCCTCCTGAGTGCTGGGATTAAAGGCATGTGCCACCACTGCCCAACTTCAATCTGCTTTTTAATAGAAGCCAGGACCTTAGCCCAGGGATGGCCTTACTCATATCAATCACTAATCAAGAAAATATTCTACAGGCTTGCCTACAGCCTAATCTTATGAAGGTATTTTCTCAGTTGGGTTCCCTTCTCCTGCCTGTGTCAAATGAGATCAAATCAGTCAGCTCAACAACACACCTGTCCTGTACTTGAGGCTTCAAGCATCATGCAACTGAAACATGCTGTCCTGACTGAATTCTTCCTCCAAATTTTAAGTATATTAAGTATCTTTTATATTCCATTAATTTAAGGCAATTTGACATGTAGCATTGGCTAACTGCACCAATGGGTTTTGATATGAGCAAGTTTGAGACTTTGATATCTTAGGTGTATATGTACATATTTGGAGCTTGAAAATCTGAGTATTTTTATGGTAACAGAGACAGAGAAACCACGGGGAGGCTAAAAGGTGATCTAATTTTAGCCTATACCTGGCTCTTTGCCTTCTCTTGCTTTGAGGACATTATGTACTAATGCATACAGGTGTATTCCTATAATCCCAGGACATGAGACCCATAGGCAAGAGAAGTAAAGAATTCAAGGCCAGCCTAGGTTAACATAGCTAGATCTGTTCTCATGCTTCCATCCTTTCCACCCAGCATGAAGGTAAAACACCCTTTGCTAGAGGCATCTCTCAGCAAGAGACATTCATCCTTTCTCTGCTGACCCAACTTCCACATGGTAATTACTCTGATGAAATGCTTTAGGATACCTTGTAAATGTCACATTCATTGATAAGGAAGGCAGTGGGGAGTTCTAAAATATTTTAGTTAATTTACTGTGAAATTTTGATTTTTTTAATTATCTGTCTGGCCTAGTAAGTTATAAATTCCTTCAAGCAATGAAGTTAACTACAGCATAGCCAGTACTAAAGATTGATTAACAGGTATCAGAGAAATGGTTGGCTGTGTGAACAAATTTCTTTCTCTCCTCTGCTGAAAGGTACACAGACTGGAAGTAGAAGCTAAAAAACTGGAGCTAGAGAATACTGAAAAATAGTAAGATTAGATAAACAGTATATACTGACATTACTGCCCATCTAATCAAGTCTTTCCTAGTTCATATCACCTAAGATATACCGACTGCATCAGATCTGATGAATTTAAAGTGGTAAAGTAGTCTGCATTTGATTTCTGGAAAGTAAAAATCACATAGTAGACATAGTCCTCCAGGGTTTGTATTCCCTATTTCCTTAGTCTTTTGGCCCTCATGACTCCTGGAAGACCCATGTCTCATGGTTTATGTAGACCAGCCATGGTAAGTACCCATATTTATAAAATCATATATCTGGTCTGTTTTGAGATCATATGGCTCATAAATGAACTGGTAAGGGTTTCCTCTCTAACACAGATAACTGTTCATTGTGAGAGAAAAGAGGAACATCTGACCAAGCATTCCCATATTAATTTCTTCAACTGTTCTAAGTTTTTTCTTTCAGTCTTTAATACCAATTAAAATTAAACACTGATTTCATTATAACAAATAACTAGAGTGCAAATCATTTCCTCCTTTTCAGGTGTTATCAACAGATGAGAACCTATTTATTCAGGTGAATAAACTGCAATTGAATAATGAGAAGAAACACTCTGAGTTATGAAGATCTCTCACTATTAACTGTAACTACTCTAATTGGTCTAAATTAAAAAAAAAAAAAAAGAAATCTGCCAGGGAGCGAAAAACTGCATTTCTTTGTTTGTTAGTTTCTCAGGCCCCATCTCCTTATTTTCCTTGCTGTCATCTACCAGGTAATTTCTTCAAAAATACTTTTCATCTTTTAACCTTATGAGTCTCTGAACCATTCTCATACTCTTTCCCTCCGACCCAAACACTCGAATCAAGTAGGCAAAGTCAGTATACTAAACAAACAATCTAGACTTATTTTCTATTCTTGATTTTCTCAGAAACTACTGACTCTCCAACTGTCAGTAATATTCATGGGTATATTCTGAATGTTATTATTGCCACAACTTAAAAATAATAAGTTGAGACATTCTACTCAATGACTATGACCTCCTGATTTTCATTTTTCTAATATTTATCTTAGTTAAGAACCAATACATAGGTTCTTGGGGATGCTATCTCCAGAACAAACCAATAAGATGTAAAAACATTTATTTTTTATTTGTATTTTTCATAATTTCTGATTTTGCAAAGCATATATATAATATACATGTTATAAAATATCATATATATATATATAATGTACATTTTACAAAGTTTAGTGACAACTTGTAGACTTCTTTCGATCTATTTCTGTCTTTTTGCTGGCTTCCTTACTCTGATTTTATTACATTACAGATTGCCTCTCCCACTTAGCTATCAATATCATCAACAACCCCCATCCATTCTTTTTCCAATCCAATTGAGCTCTTGATCATTTTGATTAAAATACTATGAAATACAAACTCTACTAATACTGGAAAATAACTGTAGTGGGTAGCCATCCCAGCATTGGCCTGGAAGTTCCAACCCCCATTGAGGCTTCGGTAATGGTCATGCCCACAAGGCAGGGCTGAGGGAGGAAGCTGAAGACCCAGGATAGAGAGGGGAGATCTCTCTTGGTTCTGGGACCCTGGACGCTGGAGGTAGACTGAGCAGAATTCTCCAGAGAACACTGCCGGAATGCGCCATACCTTTGCCAGACCCTACAACCTATCCCTTCATTTGTAAGTTATCCCACAAAATAAACCTCCCTTTTAACTACATGGAGTGGCCTTAATAATTTCACCAATAAATAACTCTGCCAACATCTGCAGTTGTGCTTAAGTAATGCCTGCTAATACTATATATCACCCGCCCTTTCTTCAGGCTCTCTCACACTCACTCCATAGTGATTGGAAAACACAGTCAACTATTTCTGTAAAATCTCCAACATGTTGTGGAATAATGTTTTTGTACAATTTGTGTACACTCAGACTAGCTTAGTAATATGCTAAACAGCCAATAGCTTGGCAGGATTTTGGGGGCAGAGAATGCTGGGAAGAAGGTGGATATGTGAGGCAACATGACCGAAGCAGGAAGGCAGGATGGACACTAACAGACCAGGTCAATGAGCATCAGGGGAGCAGCACATATATTAATAGAAATTGGTTAATTTGATTTATAAGAGCTAGCTAAAAACAAGCCTAAGGTATCAGCCAAGCTTTCATAATTAATACTGAGTCTCCATGTGGTTATTTGGAAGCTAATAGGTAGGACAGAAAAATCTGCCCATACCACCATTTACTACTTCTCTTCTCTTACAATGAGAAAAATGCTTTTCTTTCTGGGCCTTGGTTTTAATTTCAAGTTTCTTATCCTTTCTGTTTCTAATGCACTTGGTCTGTCTTGATTACCTTTCTTTCTCTTCATTTTCACAAATTCAACAAGGGAGTTGAAACATTTTTTTTTCTCTACCTATCACTTACTACTCAATTACATTAGCTAGGACCCCTGACCATTAGTGCAGGTGATTAGTTCATATTCATAACAGAAATCTAATGGGACTAGACTCTTGATCATTGGGTTGGAGAAAGAGGACAGCAAGGTATCAGATATTATAAATCAATTTCATTGACTTAATAAGAAATAGTGTAAATGCTAAGAATCTCAACCTTAAATGCTTTCCCAAAGACTGAATATACACTCTTACAGCACACACCCTCCCTGCTGGACACAGAACCTAAACTACCAACCACAAATTATGATATATATGCTGCTAAATACAAAATCAATACACTCAGTTCAAAGTTCTCATCTTTATATTCATGCTCAATTCTTTTGTTCAGACATAAACACTGACATCCTATATCTCTCAAGGTTGACAAATCTCCACTCCTAATATTATCCATTCCCCTTAGTATTACTCACCTAAACTCAAATATTAAACTTAATAACATCCTTCTACTTTTTCTATCTACTCTATTATTCAATAGTTGTTTACAGAAATTGCCTTTGTTCAGTTGGACTTAAGTTAAAATTCCTTAACTAGCTTCCCATCTTTGCTCTCCTCCAATCCATATTACTCATAGCTATCAGGATGAGCTTTCTCAATTCAAACTTTATCACATTTTTCTCCCACTACTCAAATTTCACCACACTTTAAACATCCACCGAACTGTCATCAGACTCATATGTAAATACCCAACCACAGACTGGTGACTGTGGTTCTGCCTACCACGTGTCCATGTTCATTGTTGAGGTAGGGGTTCTCTTCCTCTTCCTTCAAACATTGCCATAATATTATTAGCAGAATTAATCTGTCTTTTCCCCTGGTCTATGTAAGTACTTAGTTTTCAAGTCATAATTTGAATGCCATGTATTTGGGAAAATCTTTTCTGATTTATAATCTGTGGTAATGACTACTGGCAGGGTTTTGGTATCCAACCAACCAGACAAGCACAGCACCTCTACATTTCTCAGACTGCCTTTCAGGTAGGTTGGGGAAATAAAGGTGATTTGGTGCCAGTAAGATGTGAATAAAAAATTGATGTCCAGCATTGGTCCTTAAATGTATCCTGTGGGAATATTCTTACCCTGTCAATTTGAGAATCCAGTTCAGGAACAGGGGCACTCTAATATAATAAAAAAACAAAAAACAAATTCCTTCGTGATCTTTTAATTATTTCTGGATTAACTGGTTACTGTAGCTGAGTTTAGCCTATGTTTACTAATAACAATTAAGACTTGAAAAATATGTACTTACATATACGAGGAAAAAGAGAGAGCTTGTTTCAGGTAATAATCTTATGCCAATGACTAAAGGAAGAAGAGAACTCCCACAGGACTTCTTTATTACTTGACCCAATTGGTTGAGGATTATTTGTATGTAAAACCTGATTAAGGAAAAAAAAAATGTTTTTCTTGCCAAATTCCTATTTTTAGAATTTAGCAAATTGTTTTAAGCAGAAAGCACTGAGAAGATAGGTATATGGGTTGGTATATGGTATATGGGTTTTCAATATCTTTAAATTTTAGTTTAAAAGTAGTTACATAAATACACCATATTTTTGAAATTAATAAGGAGGAGCCTGTTATTCACCAAAAATCATTTGTCATAGGTACAAAATTTTTCTTTCTATAACAATATATGGAGCCCAAATTAATTCCTTTTTTTTTTTTTTTGGACATTTAAAGTTTTTATATCAGCAATTTTAGATATATTATTTCTATCTCTATTTAAGACATAGTAGTCATAAGTTTTCACATATTAGGTTTGATTTTCCTTTTATACTGTAGTTTCCTTAAACATTTGAATTTTGTCTTAATATTCTTATACCCTGAGGTATTCTTGACGATACGAACACTGTTAATATAAACTGAATGACTTTTAAACAAAGCAATCAATTTCAAAACAGTGGGTATTTCTTGGTGTTGTATCAAAAAGACATCTGAGTAAATAAATTAACTCTATGACTCTGCAATTGATCAGAATATAACATCCAGGAATGGTAACTCATCAACAAACATAGCACACACAATGCTGCGACAGAAGCATGGCCAGCCAGCATGTTCTATACAGTAAATTTCCCCTCAACTTTGGTTACAGTATGAGATCCTTTCTTAATGGAGAGAAAAAAAAAAGCAAAAACAAAATAATATAACAAGTGAAAACATAACAATGGCTGTGGTGATCTGAGGTTCTGAACAAAAGGTAGCCAAGAAGGGCGATGTATGAGGAGATCTGGGTCTTTCTAGTATTTTTGAAGTGAGCAGTGTCTAAAGTGCGATTTTGCAGCCTCACACTCCTGACATTATAAAGTGGGTGATTCTTCTCTTGTTGGGTGACTGTGCTAGTTGCTGTATAATACTTGGTAGCACTCCTAGTATCTCCACTGAACTGGATTCCAACAGCACTACCTTGAGTCCTTTTGGTTTACTCAGACAAAATATTCACAGCCTTTTATACATTTCCCCTTAATGCAACCAGTTGCTCTAAGGTGAAGAACAACAGAGTCTGATAACCCTACAGATTCTAAGTTCCTAAGGAACTAAGAAAATTTAAATCATATATGAGAAAGCAACAGCAAACATCAACCTAAATAGAGAAAAGCTTGACACCATCCAACTAAAGTCAGGAATGAGACAGTATGTTCACTATCCCCACTCCTTTTCAATGTTGTGCTCAGCTACTACCTGCATCAATAAGGCAGGTGAAGAAAATTAAAGGGATACAAATAAGGAAAGAAGTCAAACCACTGTTTGCAAATAACATATTATACAATAGAGATCCAAAAATATGTAAGAAAGCATCTAGAAATGATAACTGGAGCAATGTGACAGAACACAGAATAATGTTCTATACAACAACATGAAGAATAGAGAAAAGCAGAACATGGACACACTCCCTTCACTACAGCCTCTAAAGAAATAAAATATCTAGGAATAAAACTAACCAAGGATTTGAGAGATCTTTACAACGAAAACTTTAAACCTCTGAAGAAAGAGGAAGACACTAGAAAATGAAAAGATATCCCATGCTCATTGATTTATAAAATGAATATTATAAAATGGTTATCTTTTCCAAAAGCTATTTACAGATATAATACAATCCCAATCAAAATCCCCATCAAATTCCTCACAGAAATAGAAAAAAAAAACTATCCTAAAATTTATATAGAATTTCAAAAGATGTTGAATAAACCAAAACATTACTAACCACCAACAAAAAATGCTGGAGAGTTTAAAATTTCAATATTAAGGTCTATTACAGAGCCAAATATGGTGCTCACACAAAAACAGACACACAGACTCAGAGAACAAACCTGAAGACTCTAACATGAGTACATATAATTCAGTCCTTTAGCATTCTGGACAAAAAAAGGCATCTTCAGCAAATGTTGCTGGTGAAACTGGATGTCCACATGCATAAAAATAAAATTAGACTCATATCTATCACCTTGCACAAAAACTAACTCCAAATGGATCAAATGCCAAAGTGTGAAATGTGAAACACTGACTTTTCTAGAATAAAATATAGGCAGTGTCCAACATGATACAGGTGTACAACTTTCTCAAGAGGATTCCATTTCCCAAGAATTAAGACTGACATTTGATACAAGGAACTTCATAGAAGTAAAAAAAATGACTGCACAAATAAAGAAAAAAATAAATCAAGTAAAAAGGAAGATCATAGAATGGGAGAGAACATTTGCCAGTCATACATCTTACAGAGGATTAATTTCTAGAAAATGATCTAAAAAAATTAGTGATGTTTTATTTGTGCTTTAATAAATAAAGCTTACCTGGAGATCAGAGAAAAAACATCAACTATTATAAGTAAACAAAGAAGTCAGGCAATGCTAGCACATGCCTTTAATCCTATTACTTGACAGGCAGGAATCTGTCTGGATCTCAGTGAGTTCAAGGCCACACTGGAAACAGAGTCAGGTGTGGTGGCACACGACTTAAATTCTAACACTAGTTAACCATGGAAATCTAGAGGTCTGTATGGACAGACAAGAAGTGACAGAGCTGAGCAGGAAGAGGAAGTGATGTAGCTGGACAGAAAGAGCAAATCAGATGGCAGAACAGCAAGGCATATAGATGTGGGTAGACAGGACGTTTCTCCTTTTGGAAGTGAGTTATCAGTAAGGTAAGGTGAGGTTAGCTTGTGGCTGTTCCAATTCCTCTGATCTCTCTCAGGCTTTAATCCCTATATCTGGCTCGATGTTTTTTACTTAATAAGACCATATAGAAATTCATGTACAACTGATTAAAAAAAAATAGGATGATGACCTGAACAGAGAATTCTTATAAGAAAGAAAACTGCTAAAAAAAGAAATACATTTTAAAAAATGTTTATTGTCTCTAGCAATTAGGGAGATGCAAATCAAAATTTTGAGATTTCATCTTACCCAATGCAGAATGGCAGAAGATCAACCAACCAATCAGCCAAAAAAAAAAAAAAAAAAAAAATATTGCTGGAAAGAGAGTGAGGGGAATAAGGAAGCTTCATTCACTGATGATGAGATTGGAAACTGGTGTAGTCATTATGGAAATCAATGGGAGAATTCCCCAAAAGCTGAAAATAAATCCACCATATGGTCCCGCTATACCACTCCTTAACATATACTCAAAGGACTCAACACTTTATTCCACAGATATCTCCTTAGTTGTTTTCCTTGTACCTCCATTCACAACCATTAGGAAATAGAAACAATCTAAATGACCTTCAACCAATGAATGGATTGTGAACAGTAATAGATAAATGGATAGAACAAGAAAAGATCCTATTGAGTGAGGTAAACCCGACCCAGAAAGGCAAAGGTCACATGTTTTCCTTCACCTGAATCTCCTACCTCCAAGTCTTCAGATGTGAGTACATATCCTACAGTGACTGTAAAAACCAGGAAAGTAAAAAAGGGACAACTGCCAGGGCAAAGAGGAGGAGGAGCAATCACAGGGGGATATGAGGGTACAAGTGATCTGATAAGAATAATGGGAAAAGAGGGAGGTGGGTGGGCTCTAATAATTGAAGTGGGAGGGAAATAAAGGACAGAGTGGGTAAAATAACAATAAGGGTCTCTGAAAAAGTCCATGGAAATCAAATTATTAACTATTAACCTAGGGGGAAAACTGATGATACCTATAAATTTAAATATAAATGTGTGTGTGTGTGTGTGTGTGTGTGTGTGTGTGTATGTGTGTGTGTGTGTGTGTGTGTGTGTGTGTGTGTGTGTGTGTGTTTATATATAGTTTAAAGGAAATTTTCTTATATGGACTGACAATGTTCCCTCCAAGCCAAAGACAACCTAACAAAAACCTCAACAGCATACATGAGAAGCCCTCTTTTGAGTTGTTGGTCAGATCTGTTGAAAGACTCCCCAAACATTACAAACTATTGATATGCCCTAGGTTGCCACAGGAAGATAAGACCCTATTGCTAAGACAGCATGTATTTCAGAAGATCAGCTTGCATGGTACGAGAAGGTGCCATTAAAGCTTCCAAAGGAAGGAATCAACCAATAGTCCTAACCAGCTATGATGCCTATAAACCGCAACAACAAACAGCCTGGCACAATAACCACAGAGTATAGTAGTGATAAGCTTATTTTGGCAGTAACCAACAGTTTCTTTTTATTAAGAAATTTTTTATTAATTTTACATACCAATCACAGACCCCCTCTTCCTTCCTCCCAGCCAACAATTTTCTAATTGGATATAAGAATCATTAAAATAAAGGAAATCATTACTGGTGCTAGAAACCTAGTCAACTACCCAGAGCTAATCATGAAGTCATGAATGTTGGAGGAGAATCTACAGCTACCACTTTACTAAACCAGCATAATCCCTACATACACTAAAAATATCTGTCCTCATAAGCACAAATAAGTATAGCCTCATTCCTCATCAAAGAACCCTCTTTGCAACAGAAAGAAATGCTGTGGAACAATCTTTTTGTACACTGTGAATATGCATTACTCCTTAGTTAATAAAAAGCTGACTGGCCAATGGCTAGGCAGGAAATGGTTAGACAGGACTTGTGGACAAAAAGAGAGTGCAGGGAGAAAAGGGTGAAGTTGCCAGGAGATGTGGAGAGAAGTAAGATGAACATGCTGTGCTGAAAAAAGGTACTGTCACATGGTTGAGCATAGATAAGAAATACGGGTAAATTCAAGTTGTAAGAGCTAGTTAGTAACAAACCTAAGCTATTGACCAAGCATTTATAATTAAGTCTCTGTTTGGTTATTTGGGAGCAGGATGGTGGGACAGAAAACCCTGCCTACAAAGAAAACCATAAGCAATAAAAATATAGAGTATGGATCACCAGTGGATACATCTACAAATAACTCCTGTACCTAAGACTCAGGGAACATTGTTAAAGAGGGGTTGGAAAGACTGTAAGATCCAGAGGATCAGAGAGTATGCTGTGACATTGTATCTCCTGGTAATGTCAGAAAGCATGCCCATAAAGTCTCAGCAACATGACTACCTAAACAGAAGCTGAACAAGGACAACAACAACAGACATGATCAAGTGGACAGGGGAAGTTCATGAGGCTTCAACCTTACACAAAGAAGTATAGGTAAATAAAGACTGCTGAGAGCAGAAGAAATAGTTTTCACAGGGAAGAGCACACCAATTGGTCAACTATGCCAAATGGTCAGCCCTTTAAACATTCATACAAGTAACATTACACAGACCAAGCAGCTTCTATTCAAGAGTATATATGTCTATGTATATATGTATATGTATATGTATATGTGTATGTGTATGTATATGTATATAGTATATAGTATAACAACAACAGATGAAAAAAAAGAAGCTATGAATTTGAGAAAGCTAGAAGAGGTAGAGGGAAGGTTTAGAGGGAGGAAAAGGAAATGATGTACTTTTATTATACCATCAAAAAAATAAAAGACAAAGAGAAAACTAAAATAACCCAATGAATAAGCAAACAAATGAGCAATGTTTAAAGCTTCCCTTCTTTTTCCAGTGTCAATAAACTTCCTTTAAAGGAAGAACTAAAAATAAACTTTTATTGTTTTTCCTTTCTTTTAAAAAAATTTTTTAGATACAGGAGAAATGCTTTGGTTTATTATATAAATTATGAACATTTATATTCTATTATATCTTAATATATAGAGTGTGCAATGACTAAATTAGGGTCATTAACATTTCAATTCTTTAAAACATAATTTCTGAATAACTCACAATAATTTTGTATGAAATATGGCTAAGCAAGGCATTCCAATATATGTTTATCATAAGTACTTTCGAATCTAGGTAATTAACATTTGCATTTCCATCATAGGTCATGTAACGTTCATTCTTAAATGTTATGAATTGTGGTTACTGGTATCCAAAGCCTGTAGCACTAATTAAAGTGACTTGTTTAAAACCAAAAAAAGGAAAGGAAATTGAAGTCTGAAACTTTTTTTCTGTGCCATTACCTTTCCTTTATCAGTTCTGTAATTTACTTTTAAAGTTTCAAAAGCCTATTAAAGAAAATGGAAAAAGAGTACATGTTAAACTGATTATGCCAGGCTAATTGATTTGACCATAGGTAATTAAAAACTGAAAATAGTGCTTTTTTAACTCATAATCATATTTCAGTTAGGTTTTCTCTTTTCTATTCTCTTTTAAGAAAAAGAAATCTCAATTTTTCCCTTTCAGAGGAAAATGGTTTCTGGCAGATTTCTAATCCAGCGAATCTCACGTACATTGAACATTTAAACCCTGCACATCTGATGAGAATATGCTTTTTCATTCAAAGTGCTTTTTCCAAATCTGCTAAATATAACAAGATGAATCCCAACCAAGTTTAACTTACAGATGTAATTTAAAATAGGTATTGTGCATATATATGTATTGGCATTAACAAGCAATTTATATTGATATGTAACACATACTCTAAAAACGCTATATAAATGTTACAGTAAATAATTAAATGCTACTACCTCTTATAAGAAAAAAAATAGTTTTATTATCTAAAAGGGAAGACTTTAAATTAATACTATGTAAATAAAAAGGATTTTTTATTTCCATATAGATTATATGAATACTAATGAAATTACACATTGTAACAAATAATATAAAATATGAAGTGGTCAGCTATAAATCATCTCCCAGATAACTAGATTTTTATTTTGTATATCTTTCAAGATCTAGTGCAGAATAACATAAAAAAACAGTTTTTGATAAGGAAAAACCTCGAGTACTTTTAGAAACACCATATCAATATTCTCTATACTCTATTAGGGACTTGAAAATATACACGTCTATAAAAGACAATATTTTCTAGCCTGCTCAAGTGATTAAGCATATCCTGTTACCCTTTAAGAGTTACTCAGTGATCAAAAAGCAATCACCAAAAGTTTATTAAATGATTATGTATACTTTGCCTGGTTTCAATACTTTAAGATGATTCAGCAGACCTTTTACATTCTGGGATCATGAGGCAGCAGGGACAGTGGGGAAAGCTGTCTTTGGAATCTGACCTTTTGCAATCTGAACTCCATCAGTAGCACAGGATCTTCAGAACCTTGTTCAGGTCAGTCCTGGTGAATAACAGACCCTATGTCAACTGACTCATCACTTGTTTGTACCTGGCTTGTGAGTTACCTTCATACTGAGTTACCATCCTTGTTCTTTAAAATGCTTACATATTTAGAAATATATATTTATTTTTCCACAGTATTCTTATCATAGATTATATTAATAGAGCTAACAGGAAAAGCATTAGAATTTCAAAATATCAATACATACTGGGCTCATTCTTGTTTGTTAATACTTTATGAAGTCATGTCACTAAAAGTGGTCAGAAAATACTTTATGGATACATGTGAGAATAAGTTCCTGGAAGTCTTCAAGAAGAGTTCTTGGAGGAATTAACATTTAAAAAACCTAGACCTGACTAACAGGACCCATCCATCTAAGGTCAAATGGAGAAGTATTATGAGACAGAATTACTTGCATTCCCCAAAGTTGTAATGAACTTGGTACAGCAAACACTGACAGGGCAGGTGGGATTATTAATGTATATTGCCAAATCAAGTCTTTCAGCCAACGAGAAGAGTTTGGAGGTTTCTGTGCTGTAGAAATGATGCAATGCCATATTTAAAAATAGCATTAGAATTAATCTTTTATATTCTAGCCGTTGGAAAAGGTTTCCTATAGAATAATAAGAATACATTTCTAACTGGTTAAATGATAGCATAAGAAGCAGTAGGCATAATCTAAGATTTAGTTTTAAAAAGCCAGAGGGTTGAGTCTGCCATTTATAATAGTGTAAGTTAAGACATGTCACTTATGTTCTCAGGAACTCAGTTTCTGGAACAAATGAAAAGAAACAGAATTAATGTCTATAAAAATTTTTGTACACATTAAACAACCTCAAGAACATATAACACAAAAAATAATTTAATTTGTGGGTGGTAAACAAATATCACTAATATTATTTATACTAATATAGACCATCTCATTCTTTCTTATTTTGGGGGAATTACAGGTTTGTTTGTTTTTTTATTCATGATTTCCACATGTATCTCAAACTTGTGATCTTCCTGGTGTACTATGATGATTGATTGGCATGAGACATTATATTCACTCTTTCAGATACACTTATGAGCTCAAGAACCAAAGAAAAACTGAAGGATGGTGGGTTTTCTAGAGAATTCTTTCATATATAAATTGCCATCTTAAATGACATGTAGTATAGTTCATAATTATCAGATTATTAGGTTTGCCATGGCATTCTTCAAATGAACTTGTATGTATGTTGCAATATCTAACTACTTAACACAGTCACATGATAAAATCTTAAAAAGTCATGATTATGGACTTTAAATAAATATCCAAGAACCTATACTCAAGATGATCTACTTAAACTACAAGATTCATAAAACTAAACCTTTCAAAGTAGTCTGAACCTTCTCTTCTCTAGCTATTACAAGAATAAGTTGAAAGACTCCATGGTGTTCTGATTTTCAGTTTTTCAGTATTTTGGGTCATGAAGCAAAGACAGCAGGGAAACTCTAGCTTATCAAATATTATTAATTTCATGTGTAAAAATCAATCACAATGTAACAATTCAGATGGATCATATAAAATTAGCAGGTAGCAATAATATAGTCTCATCCTAATAGAGCTTAGCCACTAAAATGAATGATAAGACAATATTCAAATTAATATTACAGAGAGATAGCCCAAGTCATTCCCAAAATGTCTAAGCAAAGAACCAAAATGTCTAAGCAAAGAACTCAAGAGCTCCCCAGGCAATGCAATAAGAACACAGCCTCCTTTGCTGTAACTGTCCTAGAAGACAGTTGGCATGGCTAATGGGTAGATACTAACACCGTTGCTTAAAAGCAAACTATCTAAGTGTATATAATATGTGTTGAGTATAAAACAGAATGAGAGTAAGGAAGACTTAATGGAAATGTTTTACATGAGCTTGCTTAGGAAACTGATTCTCATATAAACTGAAGATCTGTAAAACAAATTGTCACTATAGACAAAACTACCTTTTCTACTTTATGCCGGCAGTGGTCAATATTCTTTCGTAAAGGCAGAGTTTCTTTTTTAATTACATTATTTATTGATATTACATGTGCATTGTTGTTTTGCCTACTTGTAGCCTGTGTGAGGGTGTGAGATCTCCTGAAACTGAAGTTAAAGACAGTTGTGAGCTGCCATGTGGGTGTGGGGAATTGAACCCTTGTCCTCTGGAAGAGAAGCTAGTGCTCTTAACTGCAGAGCCATCTTTCCAGAGCAGCGTTAGTTTTTTAGCACTTTTAATAACATCATATATATTTGAATCTTGTTTTTCTCATTAGCAGTAAATTAGTTTTCCATTCTTCCTGATGAATGGAAGATAGTGAGCCAGAAAAAGGTAAAATGAGTGATTCATTCAAAATCAAATATAAGTAACAGATGAAGAAGAAAAAAAAAATGCAAGCCTAGATATCCTCCAACAAAACACCCAAAGTTTCATTGTCATTAAGTGGGCAAACACTTAGAAAGAGAAGCTTTGAAGAAGAATGGAATGAAAAAAATTGCAACTAGAAGAGAGAGAAATAACACTATCTCTAGAAGGGTACAGAGAATTGTCTACACATGTGGGAGGCTGAGACAGGAGGATGGCTAAGAAGCCACATTGAGCTATGCAGAAAGAAAAAAACAGTCAATCTGCTGTGATGGGCTAGCTGTTTTCTCTGCTTACTGAAATGTTTACACTTATTGCCTGAACTAGCAAAAAGCCTTAGCAGTCAAGTGAAGGCTGTTCAGATATACTTATGTTTGGGGATCAGGATAAGATACAGGAGATGGTTTTACTTTCAAAATGGATTCTATACAAACTCTGTCAGAATTTAACAAGAACTGTCAATAAAAGAAAATAGTAAGTAAGATACCTTGTTTTAAAATAACAACTTTCCCAAAAATATCACAGTGATATATTTTTTGTAGTTATGACAACTTAAAGAGAAAAAAAATGTAAACTTCTGTAACTGTTTTAATTTCAATTTTTTTGTTTATTTATTTTATGTATATGAGTGATTTTACTGACCACAGGCATGCCTGGTGCCAGTAGAAATCAGAGAAGACACTGGATCCCCTGGAACTAGAATTACATGTTACTGTGAGCCACCAAGTGGAACTAGAAATTGAACCTAGATCCTTTGTAAGAACAAATGCTCTTAATGACTGAACCATCTCTCATGCCCAAGTTTGAGTAACACTTAAAAGTATACAATAGTCAAATATTTTAGATAATTTCTTAGCCATGAAAAAACCAGAACCTATGAAATGTGAAAAGATGTTACTAAACACATTTTCAACTAAAGATCCAAATAAAAATGTGTACATATATTTTTAAATAGTGACTTAGAAATAAATAAACACCGAAGTATTATGAAAAGTATATTTTATATGAGACTGTATATTAGGGTAGCTACTACTCAGATATATCATAACTGTTTTTCCTTATGACTTCCATGATGCCTGCTATTTATAAACATTTGCTTTTGGAACATTTTAATGTTACTGTGGCAGAACTGTATAATCCCCACAACTGCCTGAGTCTTCTAGTTTGACATTTCACAAGAGGTTGGTGACATCCTTACAAGAGAATAGAATCAGAGAAAAAGTTAAGTGTTCTGTCTAACATTAATGATGACACAAGATCTTGGTCTCAAGTGCAGTATGATCAAATACTACATAAACATATTCTACAACATGACACTCTATTCAGTTTTAAACATAAGAATTTATGAAGAATTTCTTTACTAGGTTTTCAGTCTTTTCCTGTAATTTTTATCTATAGTGGGAAAGCATGCCATGTGAAATATGATCGATACAAAATTATACAAAATATTGTAAAAATATATTAGATAAACAATGTAGAAGTAGTATAAAATAGGATCTTGCCTGGGATGCTTGACAAAATATCCTAACATTGAAAAATGGGTAATGCTCTTTGGCAGAAACCACAGATACAATTTTCATTTTAATTAAAAAATATAGAAAAAAAAAGCCATGTTTATTGATCCCCAATCAGTCAAATGGAGATAAGATGGCTCACCTGCTAAGAAGCCATGTTTACTGATCCACAATCAGACAAAGGCAGAAGAGATGATACACCTTCTAAAGACACTTCCTGAGGTAGATTATACCAGTAACAGAAAGTTGTCCACTGACTTCTACACTCAGGGTGTGGCACACATGAATACATGTAAAAAGTTAAACAATAAATACTATCAGAATAAAATCAATCCTATTTATAAAAGTTTAATATTCCATAGTTAAATGTTTCTCAATAACTCAAAAGTCTTGACATTCATAGATCAAACAGATGAAATTGTAACTTTTTGAAGATGATTCTGTCTATATAGTTTTTGTTTGTTTGTTTTTTTTTTTAAAGAAACTAAGTTTCCTAGTCTGAGTTAAGACTCTCACTCCATGTTGCCCATTCACACTACTCTCCAGACCAGAGAAGAGCTACATCCATGAGTACTCTTGGTCCATGCCCAGACAGGAGCCACATCCACATACTCCCTTGCTGAGTCTGATCCAAGACTCTCACTCAAATTGATGAAAATAAAGACAAACAGGGAACCTTTACACCAGACATACAAAAAAGAAAGACAAATTATGAAGTATTTAGCAATACTTTAAATATATAAGTTCTATTAAGGTGACAAATGAAATGGATGAATTTCAAGATTCTCAAAACTAAGAAGAGATCAATAATTTAAAGAAACCTGTAACAAACATAGAAATTGAAAGAGTAATTAGAAGGCTTTCAACAACAAAAAGCACAAGTCCAGATACATTCATGGTAGAACTCTACCAGACCTTCAAAGAACTACAACCATCACTTATGGTTTTAATAGAAGTTAGAGAGAACCGTCAAACCCATTTTCCAAAGTCAGTGTCATTCCAATATCAAAAGCAGGAGAAGTCACAACAACAAAGAAAACTATAGTTCACAATCTCTTTTCAACATAGAACAAAAATCCTCAGTAAAATACTTGTAAATTAAATGTAGGATTATATATATTAAAAAAAAAAAGATTATCCACCACAATCAAGTTTGCTTTATCCTGATGATGAAGGGATGGTTCAAAATATGTAAGTAAATAAATATGATGAGCCATATAAATGAATTTAAAGACAAAATCCCACAATCATCTCAATATATCCAGAAATGGCCTTTTACAGAATCCAAAATGCTTCTCTGATAAAAGACCTAGAAAGACTTGGACTTCAATGTAGTAAATGCTATATATGGCAAAGCCATAGCAAACATCATACTAAATGTAGAGAGACTTGAAGCAATCCTATTAAAATCACAGAGACAGGGCTGTGTACTCTACTTAGTCTTTTTCAGTAAAATGTTAGAAGCACTAGCTAGAATAAAAAAACAAGAGAAGGAAATTAAAGTGATACAAATAGGAAAATGGGAAGTCAAATTATCCCCTATTGCAAACATTATATTACTCATAAGAGATTTCAAAGATTTTATCAGAAAGCATCCAGAAGTGATCAACACATTTAGGAAAGTGGTAAGATATAAAATCAACTTACAAAATTTAGTAGTATTACTATACAGTAACAACAAACATGCCAAGAAAGGGATCATGGAATTGCTTCCATTCACAATTCAAAAGAAAAATCAATCTAGGAAAACAAAACAAAATAAAACAAAACAAAACAAAACAAAAACTAAGAAAGGTTCTCTACAATGAAAACTACAAATATTCTAAGAAAGGCATTAAGGAGGACACTTGGAGATGGAAAGACCTCCCAGGGCCATGGATTGTTAAAATGCACACCATAAAACTTGACCCAGACCCTGAAAAACAAACAACACTGTTCTCTATTCTTTGTGGATTCTATCTGAGAACCTTTAGAACTGAATATATATGTATATATATCCACCCAGAGAAGACAGTTAAATAGAATGGAAGAAAGAGCTCATGAGGATATCAGGACATGGGTGCTATGAAGGAGGAAAGGGATAGGACTGAGGGGCACCTTTAACAGGCGAGAGGGGACTAAGGGGAGAAAGGAAAATCACATTTATAACACAGAGGATGTTGAAAAAGACACAGAAAAAACATTATTTGTATAAGCTTACTTAAAAATATATGTGGTGTTGGTGATGCTGGTGTGTGCGTGTGTGTAGTTTAAATGAAATTATGCTGTATGGGTTGATAATTCTCCACAAGAGAACCATTGACTTTTGAGTAACTGGAGCAAACCCTGGCTCCAGTCATGGGAATCTTCTATTGGCATTGTTACTGCAACAGGTTGGGAGGTGGGGACATGAAACTCGCAATGTAATATAGGCAACTGGCACTGTCCTTGTTACCTCTCTGACCTTGATCCTAATACTGCAGACACTATACAATTTGGACTCGGGCCTTAAAGGAATCAAACTGGAACTGACCTAGAAGTCTCTTCCCCAAGGATTAGCTGCCACTGTATAGGATGATGCTATCAATGTACCAAGAGAGAAAAGCAATCAAAAGTCTTACCTAGCTGCAAAGTCTATAAACTACAACAATGACTGTCCTCTCAAGATAGCCCCGATGGTGAAATATTGACACTATTTATGGTGGTAACCAATAGTTGTCTAACTGGACATAAGGCATGCTCAATAGGAGGGAACTAGTGACTTAAACTTTAAACCTAGCAAAATTCTGATTAGTGGAGAGATCATAGACCCTAAAAGAGAACCTACTACTGCCATTTTCCTAAACTAGTATAATTCTCAACTGCATTCAAAATAGTTATTCTTACATCACAGGTAACTGCAGCTTTCAATTCTCAACAAAGAAAGCCCCTTTTTTTTTTTTTTTCCAGCACACAAAAGCTGTAAGAAAAATCTACAACTGGTCAAGAAGCAGAGAATAGGTAATCTATCCCCAATCGGTACATCTACAATGAAGCCCTCTATCTAAAGCTCAGAGAACATCATGAAGAAGAGGGTAAAAACACTGAAAGAGCCAGAAGACTAGGATTCCTGCTGCTAGATAGTGCCTTCTCCAATACAGGGATGCTGCGCCCATGAAATGTCAACAATATGGTTACCTAAAAAGGACTTTCATAATGACAACACCATGTGACATGCCAAAAGGATAGGGGAAACTTCAAAACTGCTAACTCCCTGAGGAATAGCTTATAGGTAATCAGTCTCCTCCAGAGAAAATTTTCCTGGAAGGTTAACCAATCCCAAAAGGTCAGTCATAAGCACAACCATATAACAGAAACATTAGACTAGATGGATTCAGGAGAGAAAAATAATATCTATAGAAGTGGAGATCATAGACTTTTGAGGGGCATGGCAGAGTTGGAGGAGAGGATTATATACATATATGATGTATTTACAGAATGATGTATATATAGAATTCAAAAAAGTAAAGATTAAAATAAAAAACAAACAAATCGCTATTCTTGTCATGCCACTAGAGTTACAGATTGTTGTAAGGCAGTTTGTAGAGCTGGGAATAAAACCTTTAACCTCTGTAACAGCAAAAAGTGTTCTCCAGACCAATATTAGAATTCCACAGTATGTTAGGCAAATGTTTTCAGAACATATTAAATAAAGTGTAAAATTGAGGTCTATAAACTAACATGGCCCTCAAATAGTGGAGATATGAGTGAAGCAGAAACTAGACATATTTTTGGGTCAGGGACATATAGTTCAGAGGTTAATGTAACTGCAATACAAGGACAATGATGGGAATTCAGACCACCAGAGTCCATGCAAATGCCAGGTGGGCCTGGTGGCCTGCTGTAATTCCAGTCTCTGAAGGCAGGGTCAGGATGTCTCAGCAAACTGGTCAGCAAGATTCTCTGCATATAGATACTCTTGAGTTTGACGGAGAGACTTTGCATCATAGAATAAACTGAAAGAACATCCAAAGATCATTCCCGACATCAACTTTGGGCCTCCACATGCACACACACATTCATACACAAACCCATATGACTCCATATACACACACACACACACACCCCACAGGACACACACATATGAAAAATGGAAAAAAAATTATAGCATCTTTTCTTTCCTGTGGCTTACTCTATCTTCAGCTATAAAAGTTACATATGTTGAAGGCCTTTTCTCCAGAACTGCTTTAGAACAATCCTGATTTATTTTACATAATTACTTCTCTTAATCTAAGCAAAACATCTTCTCTTTCTCTGGACTTGGTATTATAGTGATTCTTGGTATGTCCTTGTATCTCAACTACTTCATACAAGTCAAGATTTCAAACTACCCTTTTAGAATACTACACATTTTGAACCACAACATGTTACTGCTTAAAAGTTAATTTTCCAAACCGGGTGGTAGTGTACACCTTTAATCCCAGGATTTGGGAGGCAGAGGCAGGCAGATCTCAATAAGTTCGAGGCCAGTCTGGTCTATAGAGCAAGTTTCAAGACAGCCAAGGATATTAGAGAAACCCTGTCCCAAATATATATATACGTGTGTGTGTGTGTGTGTGTGTGTGTGTGTGTGTGTGTAATTTCCCATATAGTAGTTCAGTACATATTACAGAATGTAAAACTAGTTTTATGTGTGTCCCCATTAACTGTTTCAGATATTTTTTTTCCTAAAGAAAGTGTTTAATTTGGCTTAGGGTTTCATAGTTAGAGTCCATGATGGCAGAGAAAAGGCATGGCAGCAGGAATAGCTGGTAACTTACATCTTAATTTACAACTAGGAGGTAGAGGGAGGGATGGAGAGACAGAGAAATACACTAGGAATGGCTTGAGTATTCTGAAGTCCTAACACATTCACTGAATGACAAACTTCCAACACCACCACACCTAATTCTTCAGTTTCCCTAGGGACCAAATATTCAAATTACATGGGCCATTCTCATTCACACCACTACAAACAGCATCATTATGAGACCCCAACCAGCCTTGCTTCTCTCGGGTCCAACCAGTCACTCTTCACTATCCTTGGTTGTTTCCACGCCTGCTGAGCACAGGAGACATCCGAAGTTCTCCAGAGTCTCATATGATCTTCCCTACCACCTCCCAAGGCAGCCAAATCCCTTTTTTCAATTTCTAAACTCATCTTAGCCAAAGGGATGAAGAGGCAAAAGGGTGGTATAAGTCTTTCTTTGTCATCCCAGTCAATAGCCATTATACCATTATCTTTCTCTTTTCTTCATTCCCTAGCCCAGCAAGCTTTGGATACAGTTAATTAAGTGAAGATAAAGAAAGCACTGTTTTGATGCTCAACCTGTTCTTCTATATCTACTGTTTAGACTGGGGCTTGAGCTCAATACTGCTCACATGATCCCAAGTCTTATAACTCGAGAATTCTTTCTATTTCAGGTGTGCCTTGTTCAGCCTTCTTCAGAGAAACTTCCTCCTGCACCAATTAGGAAGAAATACAGAGACTCATAGCCAGACAACATACAGAAAGTAAGAGGACCCTGAAACACTCGCCTCAAAACTGGATATCTCTATCAAATTCCTACACTCAGGGATCAGTGGGGAAGAGAGGTGGGAAGAGTCTAAGAGCCAGGAGCAGAGAAGACACCAAAGAAACAAGGCCTTCCAAACACAGCAAGACTGATGCACATATGGACTCACAGAGACTAAGGCAGCAAGCCATGGCCTACACAGGTCTGCACCAAAAGGGGCCCTGGAGCTGAAATGAGAAGTGGACTCATGTCCCATCCCTAACACAAAAGCTATCTCCAATTGACAACTTGCAAGTGCAAAATTACTTTTATCCAAGGGAGTCTCACTGGGGAGACAAACAGTTCTTATGGGAGGCTCTATGGCCATCAGTAGACAGGGAACAGAAAACAAATGTAACAGCATCTTTAAAGGTTCCTTATCTCATCTCATAATGTCATTTCAGGGCTTTTTTTTAAAAAAATTTTTAAATCTTTAAGGCAAATGGATTTAAGTCTTATTTTTTTCTGAAAAGTGCTGTTATCCTTATTTTATTTTCTGTACTAAAGCAAAGCATCCCTTCACATTTCTATACAGATATCATAGGTATCTCATCACTATCCATGCATCAAAACAAATAAATGTCCTACATCTCTAATGTCTACTACCAGTAGTATCCAAGAAGTTAATGAACATATTTTAGCACAATGAGAGATCCATAATCCCTTAAAAATTCTGTATCATACTAGAGAAGATACACTCTTAAAAGATATGAAAAACTTACTAGGTAGTTCTTCACATTTTATCCAACAGTTACCTAAACAGAAATGTGTTAGAGGGGCTTCAAATCTAAGTTCAACTATAAAGCAGAGTTTTGACAAATGGTCTCTGTAAAACTTCGTACATTTTTTTCTTGGCTATGCAAGTTGCTTAAAGTCTGCTGAATAGTCTTCATTTTCCTATGTCCTTTAAGAAAAAGTGTAAGAGGCATTTTGACCTTCAAGTTTTTTTTTTTTTTTTTTTTAAAAAGGCTGTAGGCCAAATATGGCCTCTGAGCAAGAGTTTGTGATCTCTACTACAGAATCACTTCTTTTGTACAGACTACTCTATGAGACTCTAGATTCATTCAATGCTAGTATGGTGACTCCAAATAGTTAAGAATTCATTAGAGAAGTAAATGCATAATTGAGGTATGTTAGCAATGGAAAATAGAAAAATTCCCAACTATTCTAACTAATATGTTGCTCACCAGGATCTTTCTGCTAGATACAATTAATGACTAACTTCTCAGCCTACTTGAACTTGGATGGATGTGTGATGTCTGAGCTGGAATGTTATTTCGCAGATGTGAGACCATTTTTCCCCCTATGTTTTCCAGCAAGAGGATCAGCAATGTTTGAAATAGTGGGTGTGCCATTAGGTTCTTTAAGTGCTTATTATGAACACATTTCTTGCTGATCATGATCAGACATGCATAGGAAGCATGAAATATACCTCTGCTGCTTTTAACCACTGAGTTTTTGTGGTTGCTTCAACACAGCCTAACCTAACTGATATATTACTAATTATTATAGCAACTTAGGCTAACATGCAACCTATTAGAAATTTATAACTGGCTGCAGTACAAACGAGAAAAACTAGGGCATCTTCATCATTTCCTAAAAGAAAAAGTATCCTGGGTTTAACCACATAGTTACTGGTGAACTAGGGCAAATGAATAAACATTTATTCTTTATGATGTTTTTGTAACACAGTAGAATAAAGTTAATGTTTATTTTATTTACCTACAAATATTAAATTTGTAGGTAAACTGAAAAACTAGACAGATGTATTATGCTATGGTCACAAGAAAAAAGCTGAATAAATTTATTACAAGTTTATTTGGCTCCGTCATTTTAGACGTTTTAATTCAGGACTGGTTGGCAAAGGATTCTGAATGTAAGGGCAGCATCTCTGGGTTAGGGATGGGACATCTCACCTCTTGATCGAGACTATGAAAAGCCTGGAGCCCTGCAATCCATATCAAAGGCATGCCAGCAAAATCATCCACCTACTAAAGATCCCACCACGCTTCATGTCTGCCAAGCTCAGAGCTAGTCTTTCTTGGCCTTTTAGGAACAATCAAGACATAAACCACAGCAATGCTATATATAGCTGAACAAGTTGACTAATTACTATTGGCTTTGTATTTCTTGCAAACTAATTATTTTAATCATTAATATATTTACGTCAGCATTGATTTTTAAAAAGTGGTCAATATTCTAAATATAATGTATGGAACTTGTTTAGTTTCATAACAACTGTTAGAAAAATCATACACAATGTTATAATATGATTAGAAAAATCTACAAACATATGGATTTATTACAGCAGCAAATGAATTTTTTCATTGGTATAATAATAGTATTGTGGAAAATTTGAGTCTGTCACTCAAACGCAGGGGTGGGGAGAGTTTCAACAGCTTGATGCCTTAATCCTTTCAGGTAGGTTATTCCCATTTCTCATAGTCTAGCACTTTAGACATAGGACAAGAAAAAGTTGTAGTGTGGCCAAATTCCTAGACCACCATTCTGCTTTCAAACAATAAACCAAAAAAAATTTTGTTGTTGTTGTTGTTTTAGTTTTACGAGTCGAGTCAAGGTTTCTCTGTGTATAGCCTTGGCTATCCTGGAAGTCGCTTTGTAGACCAGGATGGTCTGGAGTCATAGAGAGCGACTTACATCTGCCTTCTGAGTGCTGTGATTAAAAGCCTATGTGCCAGCACTGCCCAGTAGTAAATCAAATTTTATCTCTCTCACACACACACACACACACACACCCCGCAAATAGTCTTTTAATTACACTTTATCCCAGTATGCCTTATGATTCTCTTGCATCTTGGTCATATGCTGACTTGTAAACTCACTTCTCTTCTATGTGAAGTTAGTCTTTTGTACTCTGGGCTGCTACTTGGTTGAGTCATTGCTGCAAGCATCTCTTCACAAAGTGCTATGACATCTCTATTAGTGCATGTGTAGTTATTAATTACCAGCTGACAATCACTTAGGCCTTTCTGTCCTTCCCTGGAGACCTCTATTTTAAGGGAAGTCCCAAAGGACATCTTTGTTGGTAGCTCTCTGTAAAAGAAATTATTATTTTCATAAGACACTTATAAAACTCTACAAGATGTGGAAGGAAGAGGCCGGCATTATTTCCAAATCATTACTTGACATTCTTTACTATTTCCAGTACACGCACTATTCCTAAAAGGAAATACTGTTGACTATAAATTTGATTTTTTCTCTTTTTTTATGCAGGGTCACATTTAATACAGGATGGATTGGAATTCAACATGTAATTGAAGAAGACTCCAAACTTCTGACCTTCCTACGTCTACTTCCATAATGCTAGAATTATAGGCAAGAGCTATCAAATCTGCCCCTATGTGGTACTATGTACAAGCTAGACAAGCAAGCTACCAAATGAGCCATATATCTGGTCCCATAATATCTGTTATCTTATAAACCAAAAATAACTGGGGTCCAGAATTTTATAAATAAAATCATGTTAAATTGGAAATGTTTTGTCTGTTATTTTAAAAATAAGTTTTCCATGCTGGCAGTATAAATTTATACAGAAAAGCATTTAAGATTACAGGCTCTAGGATGAGACCATACCCCTATCTATAGACTACCTGCGCTTCCTGACAGGTTAATGAGCTGGGGCAAACTATCTTTCTTCATTCTATTCTTTTATTTGTTACACTTCTATTCTATTATTTGAAGGTAGGGGTGTGTTTAGTAGAACCTGCTGTGGAGAGTACTGATTCTGCAATCAAGGCAAGCCTGTAATCAGTTTTTATACAACTAAGAATATGCTAGAATATTATTCAACTTACCGCTTAAATATTTGGTTGGTATATACACTGTATTCTTACAGGAAAATATTTTTAAGACAAAACAATGCTGACTAATTAGAAGTTTTATTTTTATTTATCTTTTATCACATATATAAAGAAGTACTTTTTTTGACAGAGTACAAACATCACTGCTGAGTTTTACCTATGAAGTATAACATGTACAATTCAGTCTATTATATATTAAAAGTAACTGATTATGAGGAAATAGAAATCTGTTTTGCACTGAAAATTGTAATCCAACCCATGACATTGCTAGAAATGGGAAATGTGCTACAAATGACTGATTTTCACAAAGCAATTTCCAGGTCTCTGTTCACATAGTTCCTTTACAAAGAGATATTTTGTTATTTTAATTTCTTCAGATATGAGACATATAGCAAGTTACAGTAAATACTATATTGATGGTATGAACAGAGACTCTGCTCATACTGAAAATATATTATCGTCAAGTGGAACCACCCCTTTTCTAGACAGAGGTAAACTGTTACAGCGTGATTAAATTAAGGTGTATAGATGTATGCTTCTCCAGAAAGTGAGACTCTTCATCATTTATGCAGCAGCAGTTGCTTCTGCTTCTGTTTGTTCTGCTTCTCCTCTTCAGTTTGGAAAGTTGTGGGACAGAACCCATTATCTTGTTAGCATGAGGCAAGAGCTGTATCACTAAGGTACACTGACAAGCAATGGTAATTTGAAAAACTCACTGTCCAAAGAGGTGCAAGGTTTTTTTTTTTCCCCCACATAGTTATCTTAGAACTGACCACATCTTTTAATAATTACAAAATTCTTAATATGTTATGTTCCCTAGTTTTTGACTAAAAAAGAGTCCCAAACCATGAAATATGAAATATCTTTAGGATAAGAAAAACATGGACTTTATTAATTTAAAAGTGTTTAAAGCAATGAATTTCGAAGACAGTATAATGTGAATGAAGGAAGTTAGTGAAATGGGAAATACTAAATGATCAGTAAGAAAATAAATCATTTTTTAACAGTCTGGATCTCTCAAGAGGAAAATCCTCAGCATTCAGTGAATCAGCTATAATAGCAAACAATCAAAATTAGGGTCTCAAGGCCTATTAGTAAAGGACCATGAAATACTGGATAACTCAAAAAAAGAAAGGGATGAGAAAAGTTCATATCTCATTGTTTATCAGAAGGATTAAGTGAGAACTCAAATGATAATCACAGTACCTGCCTCAAGAATCAAAGAGTTCTTGCCAATCATTTCCACATTTACATGCGTGTACATCAGTCCAAATGTCTAAACAGGTACTCATAAAGAGAAAAATCTGCTGAACATAAATATCATAAATATCAATGTACTTGCATGAGTAAACCAGTGGGAGTATGTTAGAAAGAGTAGTATAGTTTACTTCTCCGTTTAGTAATTTTAATGTTCATGACAAATTATTATCACTATTTTAACATGTCTTTTTAAATATCTACTTGTGATAGATAATTTATGTTCCAATTAAAATTATATAACAACAAATTAGTTTTAAAGCTCTTATCTATTTTTTTTTTTTTTAAAGACAAGGAGTAGCTTTGGAGCCTGTCCTGTAACTCGCTCTGTAGATCAGGCTGGCCTCAAACTCACAGAGATCTGCTTGCCTCTGCCTCCTGAGCGCTGGGATTAAATGCATGCACTACCACTGCCTGTCTTTAAAATTATTTTTACATTTACCTTTTTCATATCTATGAAGTTGTCCATCTCTTCTGTTATCTAAAGTGTCCCAGGTATTATTGGAGGAAAAAAAGTTTACCAAAGGAATATACAAAAGAGTTCCTACAAAGTCAGGTATCATGGCTCATGCCTGTAATCCCAGCACCTAGGAAGCAGAATCAGGAGTATCAGGAGTTCAAGGCCATCCTTTGCTACATGATGAACTTAGTGCTAGCCTGGGATACATGATACCCTGTCTCAAAACAAAAGAAGGGCTGCCTGATGCCTGCGCAGGTGGAAGATGCTCTCCAGCAAGCCTGAGGACTTGAACTCTATCCCCGGGAGGTATAGAGTAGAAAGGGACAATCAAGTTCCAACAGCTGTCCCCTGACCACCAAATGCATGCTGTGGCAGGCAAACACAAACAAATTTTAAGAAAGGTAATTTAAGAAAACAAAGCAAAAAAGATTTTCAACATATGCCTCTGCACAAAATAGTGATATGTGAACTAGAATTACAGACCCTGGCCTTTGTTTATCTAGTATCTTACCACTCCAACCTTGTGGAATCATGGCAAAACCATGCTAAAAGTGGTTGCTTGCTTAGAAATTTGTTTTTTACAGAAGATCTCTTTATGACTGAAGTTTTACCAATTGTGCTATTTTTGGAAAAGGCAGTTAGGACTGGCTTTCTGACTCACTAAATAATATGCCCAATATCCACCACTTTGGTATTTATGTGTGTGTGTGTGTGTGTATATATGTATATATTATTTATTTATACTATGCATCAATTACTTAATCTTACCTTCCAAAGCATAGTTTACTATTTTAAGGTTCCTATTATCCAGCTTTGTGCCATAGCTGCTAACTAACTGTAACATAAGATAAAATTTATATAAGTAGTAAATCCAAAATCAAACACTGAATATATGATCATTAACTGCAAGTTAAAAAAAAAGATTGCTCTTAAGAAAAACAAACAAACCACAGGCTAATCTGATGGAAGCAATTCCTCAACTGAAAGTCCCTCTAAGATGACTTTAGCTTGTATCAAGTTGATGAAAACTAATAGCCCCAAATTCTATTAGTAAAATTAATAAGATTTCAGTGTGACTCAAAACCAACATAGTAAGAATTATAGTATGCATAGTATCAATTACTACCACCCAACTGCTCAGAAAGGGAAGTCTCTAAACATAAAGCAACAAAAATGGAACCAACTAAAGATCAGAGTGGATATTTGATGACTGTCCATTAGAATCTGCTACTTGAAGTATATATACATGGCATTTCCTCTTAAACAACCTAACATAGAGCCCTTAAATTCAAAGATGTTGGCATTAAGACCACAGAAAATAACTGCAACATAAAGTACCCTGGGTCTCTGCTTTAGTTTGTTCCCTATCTTCTCTCAATAAACAAAAGGTAGGTACTCCTGCAATGTCTATGAAGTCTTATCTTCTTAGGCTCAACTCATTCACAAATTAACAGAAGTACTCTCAATCATCCTGAGCACCAATATCCCCGGAACATTAGAATACAAGAGCCAGAGCAGCCTCTATCCTTTTGTTGGCTGCAGAAGTCCATAGGTGGCACACAGCCATCAGATTTGGGTGGCTTCCTACATTATGGCTCAAGTGTGAGGTATGCTTTGTATCCAGTAGGTTAAGGAACTGTACTAACCTGAGACTGTATTCCTAACCACAACAATGACTCTTATAACAACTCCAAAGGCACGTACTTTAGAATCCTTGCAAGGGGCATTCATTTCCAATAGTCATCATCCATAAAAAAAAAAAATCCAGATTCCTGGCAGGTTATCTGTAGATATGTTGAGGAGCAGATGAATGCTACCAATTAAAGGTTATTATTACAATAGACAACATTGCTTAGTAAATTCGGATACTTCCATTAGATGACAGAATGAACAGGTTAAATTTTCACAGTGAATGTAAACATTAAACCTACCCCAAACATGACAACATATCCTTTTAAGGCAACTAGTGAAATATGAAATCAAAAATACCTGGCTACTGGGCGGTGGTGGCGCACGCCTGTAATCCCAGTACTCGTGAGGCAGAGGCAGGTGGGTCTCTGTGAGTTCGAGGCCACCTGGTCTACAAATCGAGTTCCAGGAAAGGCGCAAAGCTACACAGAGAAACCCTGTCTCGAGAAAAAAAAAAAAATGAGACAGATTTTCACTCTTGGGCATATACCCAAGGAATGTTCAATCATACAACAAGGGCATTTGCTCAGCTATGTTCATATCAGCATTGTTTCTAATAGCCAGAACCTGGAGACAACCTAGATGCCCTTCAACTGAAGAATGGATAAAGAAAATATGGTACATATACACAATGGAGTGCTACTCAGCAGAGAAAAACAATGACATCATGAGGTTTGCAGGTAAATGGATGGATCTAGAAAAAAATCATCCTGAGTGAGGTAACCCAGACTCAGAAGGACAAACATGGTATGTACTCACTCATAGGAGGATACTAGAGGTAAAACAAAGATGACTAGACTGCTACACAACTCCAGGGAGGCTACCTAGAAAACGGGACCCTAGGAAAGACCCAGGGATCACCCAATGACAGAGAAATGGATGAGATCTACATGAACAACCTGGACAACAGTGGGAGTAATGAAGGGCAAGATTTGAGGGAAAGAAAGCTTAGGGGAGCAGGAGATCCCAGCTGGATCAAGAACAGAAAGGAAGAATGAGGAATAACAGACCATGATAAATGAAGACCACATGAGAACAGGAATAAGGCAGAGTGCTGGAGAGGTTCCCAGAAATCCACAATGATACATCCTCTGTAGACTGCTGGCAATGGTCAAGAGAAAGCCTGATCTGACCTAGTCTGGTGATCAGATGGCCAAACACCCTAACAGTCGTGCTGGAACTCTCATCCAATAACTGATGGAAGTGGATGCAGAGATCCTCAGCCAGGCCCCAGGTGGAGCTCCAGGTGTCCAACTGTCGAGAAGGAGGAGGGACTGCAAGAGCGTGAATTGTTGAATCCAACCAAGATTGCAAAAAGCACAGGGACAAATAGCCAATCGAATGGAAGCACATGAATTATGAACCAAAGGCTGTGAAGCCCCCAGCTGGATCAGGCCCTCTGGATAAGTGAGACAATTGAATAGCTTGAACTGTTTGGGAGGCACCCAGTCTGTGGGACCAGGACCTGTCCTTAGTGCATGAGCTGGCTGTTTGGAACCTTGGGCTTACACAGGGACACATGCTCAGCCTGGAAGGAGGGGACTGGACCTGCCTGTACTGAATCCACCATGTTTAAATGAATCCCCAGGGGTGTCTTGGTCCTGGAGGACATGGGAATGGAGGGGAGGGGCTAGAGAGAAGGTGGGGGTGGGGCAGGAGGGGGGAGGACAGGGGAACCCATGGCTGATGTATAAAATTAAAACACATAATAATAAAACAAAACAAAAAAATACCTGGCTACATGAGACTTATAGAAGTAAAATTAGTGGGATGGGGATAGAGGCAAATTAAGAGACATAGGGCACTGAAAGATAAAGAAAAAAAATTAAATTTCTTGTAATATTGAACAGCATTCTCTCCTTTCCCTCCTATTCCTCTTGAGATGTGTTCTCATCACATTGTAGTTCAGAACTGCTATGGATTACCAAGCTGGCTTCCTAACTCATGATACTCTTGCACTAGTTTCTTAAGTGCCAGGATTAAAAGGTTGCCACCAAGCCTTATATAAAATTCAATTTAATTGTCAGCAACACTAAGAAAAACAAACTTGAATTCACTTTTCATTTCTGGGTAAGTAGAGATAAATTTAAGACGATATATTATATATACTCTACGTAATAATATATTGCATTTTATAGTTATCTGAATGCAAGAAAATTGGTATGTCAGATTAAATGAGATGTATAGTGAAATTAGGCTATGTGTCTTGGTTTGAATGAGAATGGCTGCAATTGGCTCATATAATTAAATGTTTGCTTTCCAGTTAGAGAAGTGTTTACGAATGGACTTGGAGAAGTGTGTCACCATGGGTAGTGTTTGAGGTTTCAAAAGCCTATTCCAGGCCCAGCCTCTCTCACTGCCTACAACTTGTGGGTGAGAATCAGACTCTTAGCTATTGCTCCAGTGCCATTCCTGCCTGCTGCCATCTTCCTTACCATGCTAGTCATGGTTTCACCTTCTGAAACTGTAAGTGAGCCCACAATTAACAGTTTCTTTTATAAGCTGCCTTGGTCATGATGTTTCTTCACAGCAATAGAAAAGTAACTTAGACAGTCTAAGTCTAATGAGAACTAATAAGAAAAGTAAAATGCAATAAAAATGCCTTAGTTATTATTCTCACTAACAATCACTGAAAGGCCCTTAATTGGAGTCCAAACTAAGGCTTTATATAGATAAATGTAAAACATATTTCAAAGTCTACCAAGTGTTTGATTTGGGGGATATGACCTCATGCCCCTTCTCACTCATAAACATTAAGGAGGGCATTGCTCAATTATAGAATAGACATAACAGAAACCACTTATTAACTGCATGTCAATTAACTGATAATGCTCATTTTTTCAGTTCAGCTTTGTATTTTAGGAATGAACATAAAAGGACAAGAGGGTCAGAACTGAAATGTATTAAAGTCTGTAATCTGAAAAATATCTAAATTTGGTTGTTTTGTTATTATGATCCCTCACTTTCTTACATTTCTCTATCAACTATGGTTTATCCTGTGAGTAGTCATTAACTTCAACACATTCAACCTTGAACCACTATGTATTTTCTCACTATGATAGCAAACTTTTATTCTCTACATTGTGATACCTCTATCATTTTTATTCTTTGAGTTTGATTTTCTTGTTTTATTCTGTCGTTGTTGTTGAATGAAGATTTCAAATACTCATGGCACTGCCTCTAAGTTGTTATTATTAAAGAAAATTATAGGCTATAGAAGGCTCATAAGGAAAAAGAAGCATAGATGCATCTCACAAATGCAATAGGTTTATCTTTCTAGACTATTAGCCAGAATCTGTAATTCACACAGAGCTACTGAACCAGTCTCCAATAATCTTACAGTGGTTCTCACATCACCTTCATCCTATCTCACCTTAACAATGCTAGTAAATGTCAGACTACTGGAGATGGGAGGGCCTTATTATGAAGGTCAGAAAGAAGTCTATTAAGCTCTTCCTGGGCATGCCATGAAAGAGAACAAATATGTTTGTTCACCCTTTACTTACGATAACTCCAAGCAGGGGATAACTTTGAGAAGACTAAGATGAAATAAGATTACAAATCCTTTAATCTTCATTATGGAAAATAGTGACACTATATACTGACTATACAACTACCATCTCTATCAGACTCCAAAAGAGGTAAGACTCTCACCTGAGTATTAGGTTGCTGGACCTAAGAAAGACAAGATAAATAGAAACTGTAATTAAAGGTACCAGGAAGTGAATGTAATAAATAGGCTTTCAGTTGTCAGGTATGTTATCACAAATAAACTCAATATAAAACTGCTTGACTATTAGACAGGACATGCCTTTAACCCTAGTACTCTGTGAGTTTGAGGCCAGCCTGGTATACAAAGCAAGTTCCAGGACAGCCAGAGTTATTACACAGAGAAGCCCTGTCTCAAAACACCAAAACAAAATACTAGTTGGCTACATACATAACATAAGTGCCAACAGTGTAAGCTGATTTTCATACATCAGTTACTGAAGGAATGAGGGAGAGAACAAAGATGGGAGGATGAAAGGAAAAAGGAAGTCAGGGACACAGGGAGAAAGGGAAAACAAGGCAATAGTAAGCCTTCAACTACTGTGGACACGTTACCTCAGATTATTGTTTATATGATGTAATATGTACTATAAAGAGAGTTAGACATTTGTAAATCATGATAAATGACTCACCCTTTGGTTAAGATAAGTCTTAAAATTCAGGGCTGGAGATATGACTCAGCAGTAAAGGGCACTTGCTGCACTCAAGAATGGATTCAGTTACCAGAGCCCACATGGTGGCTCAAAACCATCCAGTGTCAGGATTTCTAAACCCAACCCATCTTTTAGTCTACGGGTGATGCACACACATGATGCACAGATATACATGCATACACATACACATAAACAACAATAAATATACTTTAAAAGATTATTAAATTTACTAATGTTGAATGAAAGCAATAAACTTCTTTGAAAGCAAGGACCATGTACCTGTTTGATTTTTCAAATTAAGAATCTGGGGATTACTGCCTGATTTTAGCATTTTAAAACTTTAATTTGGTATCTGGAGAGGTGGTTTGGTGGTTTAGAGCACCAACTGCTTTTCTAGATAAAAAAAAAAAGGTTCCATTTTAGCACCTACATGGTATCTCACAACTTCTGTACCTCCAGTTATAGGATATCCAATGCTATTTTCTAGATTCTACGTGTATTGGTATGCACATGTCACACAAACAGGAAGGTGAACCAAGAATACACAGAAAAAAAAATATCAAAAAACAAAGCATCAAAACTTTCTCTGTGAAAAAAAAAAAAAAAATCCCCTCGCACCAGATGGTGATGGTGCACTCCTTTAATCCCAGCACTCAGGAGGCAAAGCCAGGCAGATCTCTGTGAGTTTGAGGCCAGTCTGGTCTACAGAGCAAGATCCAGGACAGGCACCAAAGCTGCACAGAGAAACTGTGTCTCGAAAAAAAAAGAAAAAACAAAAAACCCTCCCCCCCACCAAAAACAAACAAAAAAACCAAACCAAATAAAAATGATTATATATGCAAAAATACATTGTTATAGTTATCTTATTGTAAGTTTTGGAGAGTAATAAAGAGAATCAGGTGAAAAATCAAACTACTGTATAAACAAAATGTAAAGACATTTCACACCAATATTATAAATAGTAATATATGTTATAATTATACAAAAATTGGTACAATAAAAGAAACACCCTCAACATACATAAACAATAAAGTACATGAATCACACTTTATTAAATATACAAAAAATAACTAAAATCCTGAGAACACAGAGGAATAAATATTAAAGAAAAGAAATCTAAGTATTTTGATTACATAATCTACACACTCTAACACAGACAGCAAGACATATAAGTCAGTTTCATTTTTTTCTCAAGTAAGCCTATTATATAAATAAATATAGTTGTCCTATATTTTTAATTCATAAATTTCATTTTCAAAAATTTTAATTTTTGTAAATAATATATACCAAAAATTATAGTTGGTTAAATAGATGTAAACAAACAAACAAACAAAAACCCCAAGACCTAACAATATAGGAACTGCTAATTAAACAATGATGGTACCTATAAAATAACTGTGTATCAGAAATTTCTAATAACATGAAATATATTTATGGTTGCATACATTTCCCTACCCTTTCCTTGAGGAAAAGAAACAATGACAAAAATATTATTTGACAAAATTAATGCAACTTATCATTTAAAAGAGAATTTAGAAGTAATATTCTTTTCTGAGCTGGATGTGGAAGGCTGAGGCAGGGCTATAAAGTGAGTCCAGTCAGGCCTGGGATGCATGGGCAACTGTCTCAAAAACACACAACAAGCAAGCAAAGACTTCTGCTTAACACAGCAATGAAATCATCAAATGCATCTCATTGACAAGGGTATAAAAAAAAAAAAACACCTTTACCTTAAAAAATTCAGTGTAATCTAGAATATCTAAGAGCAATTCATATCTCAATTCCTAAAATACTCATTTTCAAGTATATAAACTGTTAATGAAAAAAAATGCAACTCTGGCCACAGTGATAAGAAAACAAGCTGGAAAATTATGAAGTATCATAAGGAATGACAAAATTTGATTTCATATATACCATTAAATTAAAATATTTTCAAAGTATGCAGGTACAATGGGACATTTTCAAGTATGGATCTGTGCATATGTGGCTTCCAAACACACCAAACTCAATGACTAATTACCAAAACCAAGGTTTTACCTGTTCCTATGTTAAAGAAACCCTTAAATGAGTGAGGAACTATTTAGTGTTTCTTAACTGAAAAGTAATTTTAAATGTATTTAAGTATGGATGACAAAATAGCATTTTAATTATGCTTATATATTTACATAGGTTGTTATCATCATTTAAATTTGTACTAGCTTAACACATTAATGAAAACTTGCCTTGCTGCATACAAACTGAAACATAAAGGTCACAGCAACAGGAAAGAAAACCTGTTTACTGGGCACCTCAACTTTTAAATGCATTTATTTATTGTACAATGGAATCAAATGGTAAATCTTTCAACTGTCAGTATCAACTTCCATATGTTTGAGATTTTTCATACTGTAAAAAAACCCACTGACTTTATTATTTATAAATGATGCTAAAATAATGAGGGCAAAAGTATACAGAGAACTTTTATAAGCAAATGTGACCAGAGTAAATGAGTTATAAGAAATTATCATCAAGATTATTTATCCAGAACTTTTCTTTTGATATTGTCTCCAATATCGACAACATCAGGAAGATACACACAGAACACTGACTACTGTAAACAACTGTATAAAAATGTTTGCATATTTATCCAGTTACCCAGCCATTATCCATCTACCCTCTCATCCATCCATCCACCCATCCTTCATCCCAATGCATTTTATGAAACACTTCTATTTGTTACAAGGATTTATTTTACAGGTTGATATAGCAAAAATAATTTCTTACTAAGCTTCTTAAGTATTTCTTCTATATTCCATTAACTTCTAGTATGCTTCACACACACAAGCCCTTTTCAATGAAGTCGTTAGAATGATAACCCAAGCATGCTTTTTGATTTGACAGTCTTTGACCTAAGTTTTAAAGCCAGATACAAAGAATGAAATTTATATGAAGGAAACTTGAAATATCATGTCTGACCTATGCAGTACTAAAGAGTAAGAAGATAGACTCAGAGTTTATGATGACAGTTTGTTCAATTATTTTGAATGAAGTAATACAACTAAGGTAAATATCACTGGATAACATTAAGTAACAAAGCAGTCCCTGAAAAGCCTCTTAAAATTAAATTTCAACGTAAATTAAAATGTATCCTAGAAATACTTAAGTAATCATATCTGAACACACTAACTTACCCCTGATCTAAATATTTTCCGTTTCCTTCTATCTCTTCTCCCTTGAATTCTATTCTCCATTTCCTTTGTTCACTATCCTTGTCCACCCCCCAATATGCATAGGGCTCTCTGTTTGTTGAATCAGCCACCTTAAAGCCTGGACTACAGGTGTGTACTTCTATGTCTGTCCTAAACTTGTTCCTTCATGACATGAATACTACAAATGATCTACAAAACAAAAACTGTAATGTAAACATGTAAATATTATATAAATACTCAATAACATATATAAATACCTAATCTGTAGAGTTTAGTTGACAGCCAATATATACTGAGTTTAAACACTACAAAGTACAAATACACTCTAAGGAACCAGTGAGAGAAAACACTTAGGGATAAAATGCTAAACCAAACCAAGGTAAAAATGGATGTGTAAAATTACACCTTCTCTTAATACAGTACTCTCAGGTAAATATTCTTGGTGGGACTCAAGTATTTAAGGGATTGTATAACAAACATAATAAAAATATCTTCTGAATGAACTGTGAATCAGACTGAAATTTAATCTCTGTTCTTTAATATCAAAACCTTACATAGATTTGTATTTGCCTCAGTGCCCAAAAAAGAGAATCCAACAAGTTACAATACAGCGATAGTAAGGTAACCTTTTTTTGCAATCTAACTTTATTTTAACATTACAAATATATGAATAAATTGCGAGCTCAAAATCATGTACACACACATAAATAATTAAAGCACACTTAATTTAATGATGGAAAATTAATTCTGTACTTTGCAAGTTGATGTTCTAAATTTAGGATCTTTCAAATGACTTACTGTCAAGGTTTTCATACAGTCCAATGATGTAACATCAAATGGCTTTAAACATACATTATAATCAATAGCAAATAACACATCCTCATAGATGTAAACCACATCAAAACAACTCCAAAACACCCAGGACTCAGTGAGTAAATTACAGTAGATATTAGAAGACATTATAAAGAAACAATTATAAAATTCATACATATGAAAGAATTACAAGTAAGGCAATACTTATAGGATATCTATTGACCTTAGATATGTACACTTTAAGAGATGAAAAGCTTAAGGGTCCCACAAGAACACCAACCTATACGACCATAACGTATATACAGAGGACCTAGCTCAGTTCCATACGGGGACAGTGATTGTTCAGTATGTAGTAACTTGTGATGTGGTTGAAATCCCTGAAGAGACTTTTCCTTTTTTTTGTTTTTGTTTTTGTTTTTGTTTTTGTTTTTTGAGACAAGGTTTCTCTGTGTAGCTTTGCACCTTTCCTGGAACTCACCTGGTAGCCCAGGCTGCCCTTGAACTCACAGAGATCCGCCTGGCTCTGCCTCCCAAGTGCTGGGATTAAAGGTGTGCACCACCACCATCAGGCGCTTTTTTTATTCTTTTAAGGGAAAAGGGGAGTGGGTCTGGAGGAGAGGGGAAAGGGGACTACAAAGACGTGGAGGGAGGGGGAATTTGCAGTTGGGACATAATGTAGGAGAGAAGAATTTAAAAAAAGAGAGAGAGGAAAGGCTTAAATCAATTATGGGAGCCCACAGAGGCTACCTATTAAAGCCCTACTCAAGGTCAGAGAATCTGAGCTTGCTTTACCCAGCAGGGATATATAAGGAGATGATTTGGCCACAGGCATGTTTACCAGGTGTTTAGAAAGGTCTACACTTTGCTGTAAGGTGAGCTTTGATCTTGCAAGGGGGGAGGTCTTTTGTCTCTCCCCTTGGCATATTATAAAAAGCCCTTTTGAATAAACCTCTGGGCTGATGGGTATTGATCCAGGCCCTCCCAAAGCTATCCTGTGTCTCTTTCTCCTCTTCGTTTATGTCTATCTTTCTATATGATATTTTCTCATTTTTCTCTCCTCCATCCAAGAACCCTTTGAAAGGTGGGAGCAGGTCAGAGCTGACACACAGACTACCACAACAAATCTAAATAAATAAGAAAGCTCTAAAGAGAAAAGTTTAGATGATTACAGAAATGAAAAGGAAAAAAAAAAGGAAAAATTTAAAGTTTGAAAAATTATAGAAAATCAGGATTAAAAGAGTAGAGGAAGAATATGAAAAAATATTCCTATTAAAAAGCAAAATGTAAAGTATGATGTACAGAAGTAGATAAAACAATATTAGGAAGAACTTTGTGGCAATAGATGTGAAAACATGAATTTCTCTATAAGTCATAATATGTACAGTCACTCCCTTAAAGACTTGTACATTGAGAGGAATGCTCTTGTCATGTGCTGACCATCTAACCTCCAGTGGATGCTGTTATTTTGAGACAAGGGAAGAACCTAGGAAGAAGTGGGGCGCATGGAGACCTGCCTCTTTACCATGCTTACACAGTCCCTCTCCTTTCTACTCACTACAGGTAACCTGCTTCCCTGCAACACACCCTGCCCACCATGATGTTCAGCTTCAGATTGCGTATAGAACCAATAAAGTTATTATGGAGGAAAGCCTCCAATTTTAAGCCAGAATAAATCTGTGCTCCTTTAAATAATCTGATGTATTTTATTACAGAGACAAAAATTCCAACATAATAACTAAGCAAACATTAAAATTCTTACCCAAAGCAAACATCTTAGATGAATGAATATTACTAGATATTTGATAAAATTTTTAAGATAGCTCTAAAATAATGGATTACAAAATGAGATAAACTCCCCTACTAAGTATTTAAAAGAACAAGTAAAGGACAACAATTTCTTGAATAAGGAGTCATAATACTCAAGATAAACATATTCAAACTTAATTCACAAATAGGAAAAAAAGATATGACTGGTCTTAATTATCTTGGATTTAATTTGGGAAGTCATATAAATATTATATATTGCCTAACAGTCAAAAATACAAAAAATAATAATTACTCCAAGGATATCAAAGCATTTTTTCACAGTATAAAATAGAAAGAAAACTCTGGAACCTATATACAAATTATATTTCAAGATAACAATAGAAAAATATTGTTTTTAAGGACAGCAACATGAAGATATGGTGGCACATGCATCTAATCCCAATATTTAGAAGCTGAGTGAGGCAAAAGGCTCTTCAATTCAGTGAAGAGAAAAAAAAACAAAACAAACAAACAAAAAAACAAGCACGCTTATCTTTAAGAAAAATACTGGGACCTTATGAGAATAAACATTTCAAAACTGGTGTTTCTGGCAAGCACAAGAGCAAATAGAAAGAAAAAAAGGTAGACGGTTTGGGAAATTACAAAAAAAAAATGGATAAAAACAAAACATTATTGTTTGATATAAATCATCAATTATAAAAATATCTCCAAGAATCTATACATGAATTGTTAAAGCTAGAAGGAATGCTGAGTAAACTTCCCAAATAAATATATAAAAGATGTTTACATTTCTACATAAAATAATTTAAAATACTGTTTAAAGAACTAAGAGATTACTCTGTACTTAGAAAGCACAGAGAAAATTTCAAACCCTTGAGATATTCAAGGTAAAATAGTTGATTATCTAGAAAATAGGGACTAAGTATTAGGAGATGAATATCTCAAAATCCCTCACTGTAAACCACAAGGAGATTATGACAGTTCTTCTGAAGAACTATATGAGAAGGCTTTTCTTCCACTATCAACTATCAATGCTTTCAGTTACAGCAGGAAGGTGGGGCAAAGTGACCAGAGGAAGAGGACACAAGCTAATCCATACCTTTGTGAAAACACATTAAGATCAAGTGGGCATATGAAACCAAAACTGAAAAAGAACCTACTCAGTCAACAGTGATGATTTTGTTTAAATCTCACATAAAAACAACATCCATAGTCTGATGGCTTCAAAGACTTATATGTGAAAAACAGTATTTAATACAACAACACATACCCACGATAAAATACATACATACATACATACATATACATGCACGCACACACACACACACACACACACACACATATATTTTTACAAAATTGGAAAAATTTCTAGTAAATCAACACTTAAAACTTTGATTTGTCAAAGCATTCCCTATTGCAAAAATAGATAGATAGATAGATAGATAGATAGATAGATAGATATAGATACAGAGAAATATCACTCAAAAACACTTAATATGGGATCAGTATCTAACATTAAGTATCCTATAAATTAAAATTATAATTCAAATGTGGTGTACATATATCTGAGTACACTTAACTTCACTGTCAATCTGGGAATGCAAACTAAAATGGTACCATGCCTTTTTATATCTAGCAACTATCATGAATTAAATCCAAACATGGGTGGGGTGGGTTGCAATGGACACAGAAACATGGGCGAAGGCAACTCTCAAATCTTAATAGTGAGATAGAAACTCTATTTAACCATTGTGGAAAACAGACCTATTGTATTTCACAAAGTTTAACACATGCATGAGACTGTGACCCTCCAATTCTATACCAACATATCTAGTCTTTCTCAAATTATCCAGTGCAAATAACTAGGCAAACATTTTATGGCAAATCTTTTACTAATCAGTATGTATGTGTAATCAGAGTGAATTATTAAATCCTAACATCATTAAATTACTAAGATAGCTTACTATAAAGACAATCATGTACTTGAATGTAGCAACAATATCAAATTGCCATTTAAGTTTCTAGCCAGAGTCAATTTCAGTTTTATTTTATTGTAGAGCAGTGAGAGTTTTCAAATCAACACTGGTCCTTGAAATACCTTTTAAAAGGCATTGTGCTAGAACAAGGCCTTCCACAACAACTAACGGGATAATAGAAAATTTTTGTGTTCTTCAGAAAGTCCACTACCACATGTGGCTACAAACAAACCAAAGATTTTAAAATTTTTCACTTAAGTCGAAATGTAAAATGTAAGCTGCCACACATGCCTATCAGCTACTGTACCAAACAATACACACCATGAGAGACCCTCAGATATGGTAAGAAAAGGTCTACAGAACAACTACAAAGAACTTTTGAAACAACTCAAATGTCTATCATTACAAAAGCTATATAGGTTGTAACTAATAGAATAATACTCTTAAATTAAAAAATACACATTAAACTTGTTAAATAAAAATATATGTATAAATCATGAAAATTGCAACATTCATTGATTACATCTGAAAGTTCATATAGTCATGTAATGAACACTATTTCAGTCGAGGAAGAATGTCTCTATGATGGTGGTACCATAAGATTAGCTTACCTGCTGGGCACTGGTGGTGCAGGCCTTTAATCCCAGCACTCAGGAGACAGAGGCAGGCGGATCTCTGTGAGTTTGAGGCCAGCCTGGTCTACAGAGAGAGTTCCAGGATAGCCAGGACTGTTTCACAGAGAAACCCTGTCTCAAAAAAGCAAAGGGGGAAAAAAAGATTAGCTTACCTAGTGACATCTTTGTGCAAATATATTCTATGATGTTCACACAACAAAACAGCCTGAAGCCACATTTGTGAGAATATATCACCATCACTAAATTATATAGGACTACCCTGACCCTTTAAATACAAATCATAACTAGACAAAATAAAATACACTGTTATAAATACACATACTAAAACATTATTTTTTAAGGCAGGGAGCTGGCAAGATTGCTCAGAAGGAAAAGGCACCTGCACCCAAGCCTGACAATCTGGGTTCAATAACAAAACAAAACACTAACAAAAGCCCACGCGGTTGAAGGAGAGATTTATTTCCTAAAATTGTCCTCTAACTTTCAAAGAGGTGCCATGGCACATGCATCACACTCATACACATACACACACATAAATAAACAAATAAATGAATTTAAACAAGAAAAGCAGAGAATGACTAAACAAAAGTCTCTTAGTAGGTTTCTCTAGAAAAAAGACAGGCAAATGGAAAGCTGTGGATGTGGCTTGACGGTAGAGCATCTACCAACCTCGTGCACAAAGCTCTAGGTTCAATGTCTAGCTATGGAGGGGCTGAGCTGGAATGCAAAGGAGGGGAAATTTCAGAGTCTTAATACAAAGTGATTCTGTAGATTCATATTCCTTTCATTAAGCTTCGAAACTAATAATGCCACATATTTTACTCAATATATTAAACATTGTATAATGAAATGTTTTAAGATGCACATGCTAAAATATCTTTTAAAAACACCATTGTGGCAATTTTTTTTTAAAGAACATAGGACCTCATTCATAAAGGAAAAGAAAGAATCTAACAGTCAAGAACATGTAGCAATTACATATCTATATGTACCAAACTAGAGAAGCAAAAAATGAAACGTGAACAAGAATAGAGTTCAACAAGAATAGCTGAAGAATTTAATATCCTACTTTCTTGATAAATAGAATCAACTAAACAGGATGGGCAGGACAATGGAAGATGTAACACTGTAATTAATAAGAGCTAACATTTATAGAAGAATCTATCCAAAGTAGAATGTACATTTTTCTGAAATAAAAAAAAAGTACTTTCAAAACAGACCATATATTTAACCAAAAAACAAGTCTCAACAAAATTTTCAAAGGTATAATCAGAGGTTCACTGAGCATGATTGAACAAAATCAGAAGAAATTTTGAGAAACTTAAAAATATGTGTACATTACACATACATTCCCAAATAACCATAAGGTTAAAGGAAAAACCATCAAGAAAATTAGAAATGCCTAGCGATGAATAAAAATGAAAGCATGGCATTTGAAAATTTATGGTGTGTATCCAAAGCAATGCTAAGAGGAAATGCTACAGCTGTAAATGTCCACATAAAACAGATCTCACATTAATCCCCTAGCATCTTAACAACAGGAGGGGCCAATCAAGTCCAAGCAAGAATAAAAAAGAGATAACAACATTAGAAACAAAAAAAGAGAGAGAATAAAATCAGTCAAAACTACATAGAAACATTTCTCTAAAATAATAAACGAAATTGGCAAACCTGTGTCTAGACTGACAAAGCCAAACAGAGGCCAATGAAATCACTAGACTGGGAACAAATAAGGACTAGCAACGCTTACCTTACAGAAACAAAAGGAATGAATACTGTACACAGTGTGGGGCTGGGGAGATCTTGGTGGATGAAGTACTTGAAGAAGCAGAAGGACCGGGCATCCTGTAGTTGGAGTTTTTCTGCCTGGCCCATAGTCAGGACAAATCTCTCTTACCTGCCAGTCCCACAGTCGCTCAGACCCAACCAAGAAAGCACACAGAAACTTATATTGCTTACAAACTGTATGGCCTTGGCAGGCTGCTTGTTATCTACCTTTTCTATCTTAAATTAGCCCATTTCTGTAAATCTATACTTTGCCACATGGCTTGTGGCTTACCAGTGTCTTTACATGTTGCTTCTCATGGCAGTGGCAGGCAGTGTCTCCTCCCAGCCTTCCTGTTCCCAGCCTTCTCCTCTTCCTTGTCCCGCCTACCCTATCCTTCCTGCCTGGCTACTGGCCAATCAGCACTTTATTTATTTTAACCAATCAGAGCAACACATTTGACATACAGAACATCCCACAGCACTTCCCCTTTTCTTTTTTTTTTTTTAAAGCAAGGTTTTAAGTTTAAAAAAAGGTTTCTGGGCTATGCACTGCTTTGGTAAAACTGCTTCTAATAGTTGATGGTACACATGGCTCCAGACCCAGAGCTGGTGACAAACTGTACCACCGCCATGTTGGAAAGCTGTGGTGGGTGGAGCCAACAGCCACAACAGCGTTTCAGTCTTACAAAGATAGATATTATACAGAAAATCTGGTTTAAATTATCTTTGGGATTTTTAACTACAAAAAAAGATTTGATCGTAAAAGATGTCAAGTTAAATAAATACGTAAATTTTAAAGGTACCTTGACTTCAAAATTTAGATATAAGGATATGTTACTTTGAAAAAGAGTCTCTGCTTTTGTTTCCACAGAAAGCCAGAGGCTATAGATTTGTTCCAGATTAAGATATATCAGGTTTGATCAGCCAAGACCACCTGAAAGGTCTCCGATGAAACCATGGCCCAGATGATCCGACATCCAGAATGGTTTCAAGGCAACTGGCTCAGAGGTTTACCCTCACAAACTACTCCATAACCCTAAAATTTTCTTTGTGTCCCCATAAGATACAGCGCCCCCCTCCAACAAAAAGTAGTTAAAAAAAAAAAAAAAAAACTATGCCCAAATTCCCAGCTGGCTTTAGAGATGAAATTGGCTCACTCCTTCTCTAAACCCAAGCACATTGTTAAAAAAAAAAAGGTTAAGAGATTCTTATGTCCCAAGTCAAAAGAGCCCTCTGATGTGGGACAGAGAAAAACCAATACTTTATTTAAAACAGGTGATTATAAATACAATCTCTTTCTAAAGATAAAAAGGGGACATGATATAGATATGATAGGATGAAAGGGTAGATTAATGAACTTACTTCTAAAGAGCAACAACTCATTTAAAATGTTTTACATTGGTATAGATTTTAGTCTATTGATACAAACTTAAAGTTAATTTTGTTATACTGTGTGTATATTTCTACTCATGTTTAAGTTATTATGTTTAAACAGCTCATTTAAAATTGTAATGGATAATTAAAAATAGATTAATAACTGGTCATCTATGATAATCATACTCATAGCCATGTTAGTTAAGTCTTCTAGGTATACACAGAGATATTTCAGATAGACAGGTAATCTTCAAACACTTCAAAAGTCTACAGAATATGGCATTTAAAATATTTTTAAAATTTAGACTTTCTGGACAGTGAGACATGTCTGCTCCTGGCAGCACCAATTTACTTCAGAGAGGAGGATGGGCATTGAAGACACTTCATATCTTATCTTCACCTTGGCAAAAATAGCCATTTGGGCAAGAAACTGTTCTTGCCTGGACTGCTTGATCGACTAGACATGCAGAACCCATAGAAAGGTGACCACTAAACTTTGTTTGACAAAATGGTCCTTCAGGTTCCTGCTTCACAGAGGAAACTGCCAGACATTCTACAGGACACTGAGAGAAGTGACTGAGAGACTCTAGCCCTGTGGGCTGAAGACAAATGCCCCAACTTTACAAAGGAACATTAGGTGACCGTCCAGGCTGCCAGCTGTCTCTGTCTACCCTGCAAGAATCCCAAAAGTTACTTGCATCCTTCTCCTGTTTCTCAGGTAATAATATATCCTTCTGAGGTCTTTGATGTGGTTGAAGACTAGATAGTTATAATTTCCTCAGTTATGATAAAAGATAAGTTAGATATAAAAACCTTAGACTCACAAATATAGGGTAGATAAAATATTTTTGTTTAATTTTGCCAAAACAAATAGATTAGATATTATAACTATAATTCTTGCTTGATAATTGTTTTGTTATATGTAATTTTATTATGTAAAAGTTAAAACCTTCCTTAAAAAAAAAAAAAAAAGCAAAGGGGGAAGTGCTGTGGATATCACTCTGTATAAATAAAATTCTGATTGGCCAGTGGCCAGGCAGGAAGTACAGGCGGGACAAGAGAGAAGAGAATTCTCAAGAAGTGGAAGGCTGGGGAGAGAGACACTGCCAGCCGCTGCCATGAGAAGCAGCAACATGTAAAGACACCGGTAAGCCACAAGCCACGTGACAAAGTATAGATTAATAGAAATGGGTTAAATATAAGAGTAAGAGCTAGACAATGGTAGGCCTGAGCAAATGGCCAAGCAGTTTAAATAATATGAATGTCTGTGTGGACTAATTATTGGACTAATAGGGCTTGGCGGGGACTGGAGAGAAGCTCTCCACTACAGCATCCAGCTCCCAGGACCCATATCAACAGCCTGGCTCACATGGTAGCAGGCCAGCTATAATTCCAGAGGGAGAAACAAGGGGCCTTTAGGTTAAGCTGGTTAGCTATTCCAATGTCCCATCTCAGTGACTAAACTGGAGAACCAAAGAGAAAGACATCCTATGTTAATCTGTAACTCCACATGTATGCACACATGTGACCGCATGTGTATGGACATACTCATCACAGAGTTGTATGACAAAAAATTAAGTTATATGAAGTGGACAGATTTCTAAAAACACACAAAATATCAAAAAAGCACTAGAAAAAGACAGAAATTCTTAATATACCTATTACAAGTAAAAAGAATGAGCCAATAATGTATAAATGCTAATATAAACTCACAATCATGAAGTTTGACTACTGAATTCTACAAATAATCAAGTAAAATTAATATCAACCTCTCAGTCTATTTCAAAACACTGAAAAAAAAAAAGAGCATCGTCTCATCTATTCTATGAGCCCTCAATACCAAAGTGAAACAAGAAAATCATATTTACAAAAAGTATACATTTGTACGTCTTATGGATACCAATTCAAGAGTCTTCAACAAAGCTGATCAGAAAATTGAGTCCAAGCTGGGCAGTGGTGGTGCACGCCTTTAATCCCAGCACTCAGGTGGCAGAGACAGGCGGTCACTATGAGTTCAAGGACAGCCTGGTTACAGAGTGAGTTCAAGGACAGTTCTCTGCTTCATAAGAGAAACCCTGTCTCAAAAAGCAAAGAAAAGAAAACAGAAAATTGAACCCCGAGGTACTAATGTACAGGATAGGATTAATGTAAGGTTAGCTCAACACATAGAACACATGAGCAGAGTAAATGCAGTAAAACACGTCCATCTATTACAGCAGAAAAGCGTAGGACAGACATGCCTAAAAAATGACTACGACAAGACGACTAGGGAACTTCTTATTGTGAAGAGTATCTACTGGAAAACATACAATACCTTCATGATTATCTAGAGAATCCCAAGACCAGCTCTACATCTTTTATACTCTACATCAGCAGTTCTCAACCTGAGTGTTGTGACTCTTTGGCAAACCTCTTTCTCTACAAATATTAACATTATCATTCATAACAGTAGCAAAATTACATTTATGAGGTAGCGTGGGTGGGGTCCCCATAACATGTGGTACTGTATTAAAGGGTCACAGCATTAGAAAGGTTGAGAACCACTGCTCTACAGGGTTTAAACATAACCAAGAAAAGGGGATAAAGAAAAAAATAAATATCTAAAGTAGAAAATGAAAACAATTTCAATTTGCAGATGGAATGATTTAGTGTATATTAAAAAATCTGAAAGTTCTACTAAGATAAAATAAAGGTAAATGAGGTATTTAACAATATTGTAGGTTATAAAAGCAACATAGTAAAGAGTAGTTGCATTTCTAATTCGTATTCTATCAACAAACTGAAAATGAAAATAAAGGGCACTTATACTTACATCCAAAGAAATTCAATACTTAATGAACTTAACAAAGTACAAGATGTATATGCTAAATCCACAGATGGTTTAAATGTGTCAACCTAGTAATACCTATCTGTAAATCCAGTATTCAGGAGACTGAGGCAGGAGGATCCTGAGTTCAAGGCCACCCTGGGCTAGTGTGGGGGATATGTGAAAGATAATGGATAAGAACATGTACATATGTAAAAATACATCTGTATTTATGGATTAGATGAGCTGCTATCATGAAGAAGGAATTAGTTTGGACTTAAATCTTATAGTGCACACAAAAACTGGAACATAAATAAAAGAGCAAAGACACTTAATATAAAGAGATAATATTATTTATGTTTTTGAGATATTTATAATATAATCATAGAAGCAAAAAAGGTATAGATGTTTAAGATCTTGAAGCAGGCTGGGTTTTCTTACATTGATAGTAAAAGCTAAAGCAACAAAAGGCAAATAGATTAATTAAATGAAAATGTTTGTGCATGAAAGGACTTTATCAAGCAGTCTAGGCATGACAGCAACTGCCTGTGATTCAGAACTCAGAAGATAAACAAAGGTTATTCACAAACCTGAGGTCAGCCTGGGCTTCATGGAAAAACCTTGACTAAAATAAATAACATTGTAAAAGATAGATATTACCAAGAATATGAAAAGGAAACACAAAGAATAGTAGAAAACATTGCCACCACATATCTCAGAAATGTCTACTTTCCAAAACATGACCAGAACCTTTACAATTCAAAAATGCAAAGACAATAATCACTTATGAACAGAAAGCATTCAAACAGACACCTCCAAAAATGATATTGAAATGACTAATAAGTACAAATGTTTGGAACAGTGGCCATTAGAGAACGAAAATAAAACCCAAATGAACTACCATTTCATATTTTTACAACAAGATAGATATATTAAGCACGTATATAAAAACACCTTGGTTAGAATGTAGAAAACTAAAATACTGCAAGGTTTGAGTGTGTGTGGAGGAGTGGTTATTAAGTGCTTTGACCACTTTGAAAGTCTAGAATTTCTCAAGTGTTAAACAGAGATTCACAATGTGACCAGGAATTCCCCCTAAGTAGGTATTCCAAACCAATGAAAACATGTATAAAACAACCTGCACATGAATACTTATGGATATTATCCATAATATCAAAAAAGTGAAAATATCTAAAATGTTCATCAAATATTGATGAATGGACAAATTACAATACAATCCTATAGGAAATTTTATTCAGTCACAAAGTTGTTTATATACATACCACATGGATAAAACATTCTGGCACACAACAGAAACCAGGCACAAAAGGCCACATATATGACTCCATTTGTATGAACAGTCCACAATAAGCAAAGACATAGTTACAAAGAGGAAGAGAAGTGGCTAGAAATTAAAGGAAGTGAAGACCTGGACATTACTGCTCACAGGTACAGGGTTTGTTTTGCCTATATTGACAGCACTGAAGTGTATATGCTAAGGTGGTGAAATTATGCTTTATCTCAACAAACACATACACACAGAGACAGAGACAGAGAGACAGAGAGAGAGAGAGACAGAAAGACAGACCATCAGACCAGAACTACAGTGGCAGACATTTTCAAACAAATTTCAATTATTTTCCCTCTTTGCAATTTCATTCAAACAGACTGCCATATTCTTTACAGGATTAGAAATCTAGCTGGGATGGGATGTAAAGCAATAGCACAGTGGTTATTATGTGGTTCCTACCCATAGATTTCTATGAATTTCCAAGTGTTCTCCAATTTTCTCCCTCGGCACAAAAAAAAAAAAAAAAAAAAAAAAGGTGGACAGATGACTTCCTGGGGTATCCCACAAAGTCCATTTGTCACATGATTTCTACTTCATGAAGAGCTACATGTATATTTTCTGAGTATATATCAGTAGGTTGTGCAAACCAGAAATACATTATCTTGACATTATCATCTAGTTAATCTCTCATGAGAAATTTACAGTACAAGGAAAGACTTCTTGCAAACTATTTCCCACAAGATGATCAGTTTCACACCTGTCCTTGTGTTACATCTTAGGCACTAACCTTTCTAATCAATCACAGTTCCTTACTCCTTCTGTCCATTTGAGTTCTAGTTATTTTGTTAAGCTAGACTTCATGCTATCTGATACATTAACTCAGCATCCAAACTGAGATAGGGTCATTTTTCACACAGTTTTCTCTCATGATGCATGGGAGGACTCAAATACTTTTATTATCAAAGAATGAAGTTGCAACTTTAGGCACTACGGTATACTTCATAAGGCTGAAGTCCACTCTTACACACCAATACCCCACGGTAGATTTCACCCCACATCTTTCTTTACCTCACATTGTAGACTGTTAGAGGTGTTTTTACCACTTTCTTTAACAATTTATAACCATCATCTTCATCATCACCACCACCAGTATGTGTGTTGTGTGATTGTATGTATATTGTGTGTGCAGGCACTCTTGTGCACAAATTTGGAGTTTAGAGAACACATCCCAGGAAACAGTTCTTTCATTAAACCTTTCCACATTTCCATACATTTTGGGGATTGAACCAAGTCACCAGATATGCATGATAAGTGCCTTTCCCTGCATCATATACCTGTCTATGTTTCAACTCCAAACTAGCTAATGGCCATCCACATTACAGAGCTCCTGAGCACAGCTGTTCTAGTGCTGTGCCCTCCTCCCCTCAGGTATTTTTTTTTTTTTTTCAAAATTGTCCTCTAAAGCCATTAGCTAAGGCTGTTCATTTTCGACAGACATATGAACATACCCTCATGAAATCACCAAATGTATAAGGAAAGGGGCAGTATCTTATTCATCATTGTTAATTCTAGCTCCAAACATGTAAGAAGCACTCAAAGGACCATTTCATAAATAAGTGGGTGAAGAAGAAAAATCCTATCTGCAGGTACATGTTAGCATTTGAGTCCTTTCATTGAAACATTTTTATGAACCAGGCATTTCCAACAGCTTTGTCTCCATTATCTCAGAATCTTCCTGAAACCACTTGATATAGATACATAGTAGAGTTGATACCTCCTTTGAATGGGTAAAAGATGCTTCACAGAGGTTGAATACTTCAGGATTTTAATGTGAAGTCAGGTCTAAAAAAAAAAAAAAAAAATCATGTTCTGACCTACATTATGAATGAAAGCAAAGGTATAACAAACAATGGATAAAAGATGGCACTCAAAAATTGCAGTTGGAAGTTATCTACCGCACCTTGCTGGAGCTGATTTGTGGGAGGTCTTCATTTACTTAGGCCGTCTTGCTCTGTCTGTACCCACCCATGTTTCTAGACTCAGAGCTCCTTTAATCTAGGAAGCTCTAATCAATCATATTTGTCCAAAGAATTCAAATTCGCAGCTGAATTTTTTTTCACTTCATATGTGAGTCCATTTTGACAAGGAGGAATTCTCATCATGAGGTTGCTGTTCCTCACAACCACTTCAATTATACATTTCTAGATGATATCAGACTCATTTCTATATCTGTCTCATGTATTCACTCTAAATTCCTTAAGAGGCAGAGACCCGCACTTCCTCATCTTTTTATCTTTGGTGCTGTGGTAGCATAAATCCATGTATATAACAAGGTTATTTAGTAAAAGTATTCGCTTATAATTTTTGTCCCTAGGTCTGATGTCCTGGTAGAAGTAACATGTGTCTAACACTGTATAAGCATGATATGAAAACATCCAGACTTGCTATTACTCAGGGACCTTCCTTTTAAAAACTCCCTCCACGGCCACATAAACTGTATTCCATTCCCTTTGCCAAAGTGTTCTCATTTTAATCCAGGATTTTCTGAGTCCTTGCAAAGCTGAATGACTATAACAGTACAAGGATGTGATGATGCTGGCTAAATGTGAAGTTAAACTAAAGGCAAACATAGACCTTCACAATTTTGAGAGTGCAGATATTCATAAAAATTAACTACTCACATGTGGTGGGTATTGTGTTCCCTGAAATATTGTGTGTTCCCTGAAATAAACATATCTGGGGTCAGAGAACAGACAGCCACTAGAACAGAGCCAGAAATGGTGGCTAGAAAATGGGAAGAGTAAACCATAACAGAAGTTGGGCGGTGGTGGTACACACCTTTAATCCCAGCACTTGGGAGGCAGAGCTAGCCAGAACTCTGAGTTCAAAGCCACTTTAGAAACAGCTAAGCTTGGTGACCCACACCTTTAATCCCAGGGAGTGGGGGCAGAAAGAAAAGGGTATATAAGGCATGGGGACCAGGAACTAAAAGGAAAAAAGCATGTAGTTAGTTTAAGCTTTGGAGCAACACAGTTCAGCTGAGATTCATGTGGAGGAGGACTCAGAAGCTTCCAGCCTGAGGAAACAGGATCACCTGAGGAACTAGCAAGGTGAGATAGCTGTGGCTTGTTCTGTGTCTCTGATCTTCCAGCAATCACCCCAATAACTGGCCTCAGGTTTGATTTCATTAACAAGTACCTTTTAAGATTCCTGCCACACTCACAAATAATGAAGAAAGGACAAATTAAGCTTGAGTAAGCTCAGGTGACTTATAAGAAGTAACAAGTAGCTGAGAGCGTTTCAGGAAAACTATGCTGAAGGAGGTGTATGGGTATAAAGCTATGGAATCAGACGTAACAGTACGTGTACAGGAAAGAACTGAAGAACACATATTGAAGAGACAGCAGTTACGTGAAGTGAAATATAAGTAAAGGAGAAAAATAATGGATGATAAGGTTGGAGGTCTAAATAAAATATGGGTAGTAAAGATGAGGGCATGCACGCTAGACCGAACTTGGGATTTTATAAACACCACAATGAAGGAATAATCCTGACAGATTTAGCCAAGATACTGACATTACTTTGCATTTCAGAACATGTAACTCACAAAAGACAGACTGGAGAAGACAAAACGAGAGAAAACAAGAATCAGATTAAGGAGCTGAAGAGATTCTTTACTGCCACTCTCCAGGCAAAGAATGAGTGACAGCAACTGCAATGTGCATCCCATGAAGGCACACCCACGGAGTGGCAGAAGACCGCAATCTCCTCTACCACGGGGAGTCAGGGAAAATGAAATAATAGGTCCTCAACAAACAGAAAATAAGTCGTGTGGGAACATAAAAAGTCCTGAAGACCTTGAATTTTCTTTCCTTTGTATCAGTGGTGTAGGAAGCCTTAACTAAAACAATGGATGCTGAGTGAGCTGATTTTATCTGTGTGGACTATGGTGGTGGACATAAATGAAGACAAGATTTTGTTAGCCATTGTAGGGTTAACAGCAGATGTCTTCAAAATTCCTAGACTGACATGTACCATGAATACTCAAATACTCTACAGCACAAGGCAGAAGAGAAAGAAGGTAAGGAGCACTTCCCACTTCCACTGATGAGTAGCTGTAGAAATCCCCCTCTAACTCTTCATCTACCTACTATTTTCCTAGCAGTAACTACTCTCCATTTTAACTGAGAAAGAAAGTGACCTGATTCAACTTTAGGTTTTTCTTTATCAATCACAAGAAATGAAGTATTAGATAGTATTTCTATCACATTCTGGAAAAACTTAAGAAAGTTACTAAATTGATCCCATAACTTTAAATCTGTAGGAAAGGATGAATAAGGACTACTTTACATAATAACAATTTTATAATACACATAGAGTCTGTTAACTACGGGCAATATACACAAGCAACCACTCAAATATCTTTCCTTTTCACTCTTGAGGAAGAGGAATCTCAATCAATCAATCAATCAATCAATCAATCTCTCCCTCCCTCCCTCCCTCCCTCTCTCTCTGATAGTTGTATTTAAAGCAAACACTGACATGTTTTAAAGTCATTTAAAAGTAAGGTATGGCAGTTAAGAGCGATTTAAATTTAGTTTAAAATGTACTCTTCATATAATCTTGCTTGAATTTGTTTGCTCAAAGGTGGAAATAAAAATTATACTGAATTTGAAGATGATTGCAGACCAAATGATATATTTGTAAGTCAGATATTAATCATGTACAAGTTAAGGAGTTAATAAAAATAGTTTCTATTATAATTATTATACCTATTGTGCAAATATGAAAATAAATGTAGTTCTTAATGTAGAGATAAGATGGCTTTTTTTTCCTGTGTCTGTGCATGTGCATCCTAAAAAACACAAGAGTAAGAAGAAACAAAGACACTGATTTCAGCAACTCATCAAATTATATACCCTAAAAGTAGTAGTATTTCTAAAAACAAAAGAATTCATCATCTGAAATAAGAAGCACCAGGAAAACTACCCACTAAATTATAACTTTTGTAGAATAACTATTCATTTCATAAAAATCTGGAGATCAAAGGAGAGATGGAAATTTCCTATAAGGCACTTTCACCTACTTTTCACAAATAAGAAATATAGGAATAACATGTCTTACAGGATAATCCCTACTGAACTATTAATTTCCACTTTAAGAAGAAATACACAGATGGACATATATTAGGAATTTTATCTTACAGTTGAATAACTGGGTAACACTAGGAAATATTCTAACATAGGAATGGTATTTCTGACTTGCCCTCTGGTCACCTTTTTTTCCCCTGTGGTCTTCCATATTTAAAACAGTAGGTTACCACACAGCAAGACAAGTACCACTGACCTGTGAACTAGGAGAATTGGCTCCTAGAACAAGGGTGGGGCTAGTGCATGAAAAGTTCAAGCAGCAATTCCCAAACTGTCTTCAAACAGAGACTCCAAAGAGAATGCTGGGAAAACAGCAGTCCTGAGGTCTAGTGAGGAACACTTCTAACAGCATGTGGGGTGTATCCAATGAGCTGTATTCTACCAGGAGCTCTGGTGATTCTAAAGCAGTAGTCTAGACAGTTACTTGTTTTCTAACGTTTGCTGAGATACTTGAGCAAACCCATAGACAACTGTTCATTCAGGCATTAGATCCCAAGAGTCGAATGATTTCACTAGGTTTTTAGAAAACCAAGATCTATGAAAAGTGTAAATGCTACCTTGCCTGAGGAAGCAATAAAGCTTAGGTAAAAATAACCTTGAATAGCAACCAGATGCTGAGGTTTTGCAAGCTTTCCTTCAGCACTACCAGCCCCACCCTTTCTTCTTTTCAGCTGTATGGGGTCCCTTGTAGTCTTTATAAATTTACTAAGTTTTAGCAAGGAAATTTTATCACATCAGATTTTCTTCTAAAAATTTGTTTTTGAAAAGTTGGGTGCGGTAGCATACAAAGGCAAATCACAGCCACATAGTGTGTCTGAGGCCAGCCTGTCTACATAAGACCTGGCCAAATTTTAAAAAAAAGAAAAAAAAGAAAATTTGAGATCTATAGTTTACTTATTAGTCTGTAGCTTGTCTTATTCTCAAATTTGTTAGAATATATTTCCTTTTACATTTATTGAGCATGGTAGAACTATATAGCTGTTTTTTTTTAAATAATGTAATGAGCTTATAATGTGAATTTTTAAATTGTCCTTGTTTTAATTATATCCAAGGATATAACTTTAAAAAAAAGTTAGGAAGGAAAGAAGGAAGCAAGCAAGCAAGTGTACTTGGCTTTCTCCTTGGATTTATCCAGTTTTATCATTGCTGAGAGAAATGGTTATGTGTTATGTCAAAAACTTGTTTTCTTTTGCATGACAGCATATGCTTCTCATCAGTAATATAAAGATGGGTGCAACTTCAAAATGTTATACAGGCACTAAAAACAAGTGGTAGAAAAAAAAGGCCCAAAAAACAGTGCATTTTATTCTAATGGCTATTATGTGTAATTGGAAAGGAAGAATAGAGATTAAAAAAAAAGAAAAGAAAAGAAAAAAACATGCCCTTTCAAGACCACAGTAAAATCTACCTAGCAATTTTGATTCTAAATTTTTACTATTTGTACCCACACAAATGTTTTAAAGAGAGATTCTGTCTCTGGAAAGCAAAAGCACCATTCTTTGAAACCTGTAACCAGGCTGCAAACAGAGGTTTAGGAGGCTAAAGTTCACTGGTGTCTATCTTTTATGCCTCAGTTCACAATTAAAGAAAATCAATAATTTGGGGGGGGGGAGGGAAACTTGTGTTTTAATCTTGACTTTCACCTTCAGATTAAAACATGGAGACATTTAACCTGTTAAGACTGCAATATACATGCTTACATGGCAAATGCTCACTTCTCTTTTAACTGTTTAAAGAGAACTAGTTTCCCTTAAGAACTTTCAAGCAAAATGGTATTAGTGGTCTTTTGTTGGTTTGGGATATGGTATAGGTAGAAAGCAGAAGAAAACAGTGAATACAAGAAACACCCTTCCCATGCCCTAACCTTTGCACTAAAACATGTTAACTCTACTTGATTCAGAATAACTGGGTAGTAGAACAGATGATGGCTATGAGCAAACATGAAATATGTGGGTATTTATGTGAGTACTGCTAAAGATGATGGCCTTTTAATACCAAGATCTCATCTTTTTCTCTAGGAAAGACCACTCACAGTGGCCTACAGGAGGATTTTCTGGAGGTCTGTTTCAAGGATTTGAGAACACAAATGGCTATATAATCACCTTTTGAAAGTATTATTATCCTGAAACTTTGAAACTCACTTCACTTTTGCCTACCCATTTAGAAGGTCACTCTCCTAGTTAATCCCCAATGCACCAAGATGAGATATTGTTATTTATCTTGTTCTTGTTTCAAGAAATAGAACTAAGAATCTCCATGTTATCCTCAGAATTCATCATCACATCCTAATACTCTCTAAAGGTCTAAAGTACAGATTCTACTGTGGCAAAGTCCTTATTTAAAAATTACTCGGGTATAAAGTAGAAATCACTAAAATGGAAAGCCTCGGGTTTAGAATAATAATTTTTAAAAATGACTATATTTAACTATGACAGGAAGGTTGTTTTTAACCAATTAAATTACCTAGACCCACAGCATCAAAAACTGTGATTTCAAAGCTACAGCCCATTATCATGCATCATTTTATATGTAACCAGGTTCAAAATGTTCTAGACTTAAGAGAAAAAAGATACATAGAAAGCCAAGAAAAAGTCTTGCTTTCTTATGTTAATGAAAGAGAAACAATTAATAAATTAAATAATGTATGTACATGTTTAAGAATAAATTGTGGGTTACTAAATAAGATGTTGTTAGCACAAGTGAAAACAGGACAAAGGTGAGCTACAATTTTAAAAAGCAATCAATGTCATTTACAGCAACTCCTTACATCTGCCTAATTATCATAATACTGAAAAATAACTGTGATATACATTAAATATACATCAAATTAATAGACAGCAAAGTTAATGTCAATATTACTTAGAGATCACAAACAATAAAATAAATGGTAATTAGGATGGATATTCTACTACCCAAATATTAAATATTTTCAGATTTATAGATACAGATATATTTATAATAATAAAGAATTAAGACACTGTTTATCAGTAGGATAAATAGATCATTAAAAATCATGCTAGGCAACAATCTAGTAAGAAGAACCACTGCATTCTTTCACTGAAGGAGAAAGAGACGTGTGTGCATGGCCACTTTGACTTAAAGCAAAAGATAGTTTGAAACACAGCTAACAAGCATAGTGTCACACACTTTAGTGTATCAACACTTCAGTGTATAAATCTTAATAACAGATAACAATAACTTAGTACTTTAATGTAGATTTTATAAACTATCTGAAAGATAATAAATTAAATTATAACTCACTAAATATATTTATAAGTTAGACGCAAATGAGATTCCTCTATGCACAGAATAATTTTTCTTTAGTTTCTAATTAGAAGTTTAGTAGTGGTTTATTTCTAATTACTGTCCTGCTGACATGACTTCTGACAGCTTAGCAGAGCTTCCCTGTGTCTCTTTAAGCCCAACCAAAAAGTGATTTTACAAACATTTAAGCATATCAGTAGCATTCTCTATTTAAACATTTTCAGTTGAAATTTTACACAATTTTTAACTCTGCAAGTTCAATTTGTTGGGTTAAAAAAGTTCTTCAAATTTGGCCCAGGATTAATTAAAAATAATCACTTGTTCTTAAGAGACAAAACACATGCAGCAGAAAACAAAGCAGCTTAAAACATACATGGTACATTATAAGCCAACTACAAACTGTATAAAACAGAAGGTCGCTACTTTGAGAAAATTTTTATGAATTAAAATCTGTTCCTATCACCTCACTATATCTTAAAAGGAGATGGTCTTGGTTTTTGATACAAGAAACCTAAGGTTATAAAGTAGAACACTCACTTTTAGTTCTAGCATGCATGTTTGTCTGAAATCTGCTGAGCTTTATTTCTCCTTTGCCATATGCATTGTAGGAGGAATGCTTCCTGCGGTTACTATGTCTAGCTTTGCAGACTCAACTTTCAAGCATTTATTTACTTCTGAAAATCTGATCGTATTTTTGTGTTTTGCTTCCTCAAATCAAAAGGGATAAATATGCATCTAGTTTTTCTATTAAATATACTTACCAAATTTTGAACACTAAAAAATATAACGCTTAGACTTTGTATTTAGACAGTGACCCAAAAGTAAGCTAGGATAAAATCCTTATTTAGTCAAAATCTTAATTGTGATAGACTATTCTTTACATTTATTATAGGGCCCAGGGGTAGCTAAGAAGGTAAAAGTGGTAGCTACACAAGCCTACCATCTAGTCCATTCCTGAAATCAAGTAAAGATGTGGATGCAGTGGCATGTTCCTGTAAACACAGCACTCTACAGGAAGATGGGAGCTGGAGACAGAAGCCAGAAGCCAGTACACAGTGCAACAGCAGAAATAACAGATCTATCTGCCTCAATACATGGAAAGCAAGACTAAATCTAACTCCTAAAATTGTTCTCTAGCCTCCACATGTACACTGTGGTACGTACACACGTACGTACACACGTACGTACACACGTACGTACACACGTACGTACACACACACACACACACACACACACACACACAAATTGTTTTACATATTTAAGATTTATTATGAAATCCTTCCTTATCAAGTATATTTATGATTGAGGCCTAGTAACAGAATTTTAAACCAGTGTTGGATTGAAACCATCCAAGAAAAAGCTGTGTTAATGACCCAAGAGATTCAGTTTTTCTTAATAGAAACAAGATTATACCTTACTAAATTCAAGATAAAGGAAGCAATTTTCTTACCTGAGAAAAAGAATAAAGCCATACGACACTCCAAGGTTTTATAGAGAAAAGATTTAACAATATATCACCATACCCAGCTTTAGAAGGGTTACAGTGCTCCCTGTGAAAAATACTACACTAAGATGGCCTTGGTAAAACTCTATAACAGTAAATGCTAAAGAAAACTGAAGTCATTTTAAAAATAATCAAATTAAATTTAAAATGTGAAAGAAAAAAGTTAAAGACAGTTCTTGTTTTTTGGCTTTTTGTTTATGGTTGCTGTTGTTTGTTTGTTTGTTTGTTTCAAGGCAGGGTGTCAATGTGTAGCCTTGCCTGTCCTAAAACTCACTCTGTAGACCAGACTGGCTTTGAACTCATACAGATCTGCCTACTTCTGTCTCCCAAGTGCTGTGATTAAAGGCGTGTGCCACCACCATCCAGCGGATCATCATATATTTAAGAGGTTTATTTTTATGTGTACTGTGTTTTGCTTGCATATATACACACATGTGCACCACCACTGGAAGTGACCTATGGGTGTGCTGGGATACAAATTGTGTTCCTCTGCAACAACAACAAGTGCTGTAGCCCTTTGACATGTATTTTCAATACATTCCTAGGTAAAGTGCCTTCTACAACTTTCTGGCATTTTGCCTGACTTTCCTTTCTGTAACAACCCTGCTTAATTGTACCTGGAAGATATAAGACTAGGGGGTCGAGAAATGCAAATAAAAACAACTTTGAGATACCACTGTACACCTGTCAGAATGGCTAAGATCAAAAACACTGATGACAGCTTATGCTGGAGAGGATGTGGAGCAAGGGGAACTCTCCTCCACTGCTGGTGGTAATGCAAGCTTGTACAGTCACTTTGGAAATCAATATAGTGCTTCCTTAGAAAATTGGGAATCCATCTCCCTCAAGACCCAGCTGTAGCACTCTTGGGCATATACCCAAGGAATGCTCAATCATACCACAAGGGCAGTTGCTCAGCTATGTTCATATCAGCATTGTTTGTAATAGCCAGAACCTGAAAACAACCTAGATGCCCTACAACTGAAGAATGGATAAAGAAAATATGGTACATATACTCAATGGAGTACTACTCAGCGGAGAAAAACAATGACATCATGAGATTTGCAGGCAAATGGATGGATCTAGAAAAAAAATCATCCTGAGTGTGGTAACCCAGACTCAAGACTCAAAAAGACAAACATGGTATGTACTCACTCACAGTAGGATGCTAGATGTAAAACAAAGATGACTAGACTGCTACACAACTCCAGGGAGGCTACCTAGAAAATGGGACCCTAGGAAAGACCCAAGAATCACCCAATGACAGTGAAATGGATGAGATCTACATGAACAACCTGGACGCCAATGGGAGTAATGAAGGGCAAGATTTGAGGGAAAGAGAGCTTAGGGGAGCAGGAGATCCCAGCTGGATCAAGAACAAAAAGGGAGAACAAGGAATAACAGACCATGATAAATGAAGACCACATGAGAACAGGAAGAAGCAAAGTGCTAGAGAGGTCCCCAGAAATCCACAATGATACATCCACTGTAGACTATTGGCAATGGTCGAGAGAAAGCCTGATCTGACCTAGTCTGGTGATCAGATGGCCAAACACCCTAGCTGGCGTGCTGGAACTCTCATCCAATAACTGATGGAAGTGGATGCAGAGATCCTCCGCCCGGCCCCAGGTGGAGCTCCAGGAGTCCAATTGGCAAGAAAGAGGAGGGACTGTAAGAGTGTGAATTGTTGAGACCAAGATTGGAAAAGCACAGGGACAAATAGCCGAACTAATGGAAACACATGAATTATGAACCAAAAGCTGTGGAGCCCCCAGCTGGATCAGGCCCTCTGGATAAATGAGACAATTGAATAGCTTGAACTGTTTGGGAGGCACCCAGGCAGTGGGACCCGGACCTATCCTTAGTGCATGAGTTGGCTGTTTGGAACCTTGGGCTTACACAGGGACACTTTGCTCAGCCTGGAAGGAGGGGACTGGACCTGCCTGTACTGAATCCACCAGGTTGAATTGAATCCCCAGGGGAGTCTTGGCCCTTGAGGAGATGGGAATAGAGGGGAGGGGCTGGGGGGAAGGTGGGGGAGGGAGAGGGGAGGACAGGGGAACCCATGGCTGATGTGTAAAATTAAAACACAAATATAATAAATAAAAAAGGGAGAAAAAAAAAAAAAGACTAGGAAGCAGGCAATCTCAGTCCCAGATGTAACATTTGCTACATGACTTTGGATAACCATAAACCTTTTCTGGTTCTCTCTTTGTTTTTTTTTTTTTATTATTATTCCAATAAAATTAAAAGCATAAAAAATGTCAGTATTTATGATTATCATTTAGAAATGTCTGACTTGTAATTCAGTCAAGTCTATGGCCAAGACTTAATATATCTAGAACTTAATGATTAGACCCTTCTTTGTCTTTTTCTGCATCACTATGAAAAACCTGACTGTGTCTCAAGTGGAAGGACTCCTTTTTCTAAATATATCTACATAGATACATATATATGTGCATATATGTATATAAAACATAAATGAAAAACAAGTTTTTCTCTTTAAGATAATTTCCTTCTTTAGAAAATTTTATTATTCCCTTAAGTTAGTCCCTGATGCCTCTTACAAGCCAATGTTAACCTTTAGGATAGTGTAAATGTTTTTTACTGTCTCATTTTGAGGGAATAATCTTTTTCATGAAGTATAAGTTAAAAATACATTAGAATATAACATTTCCTGGCAGAGATTTAAAGTGGTTAACTCCATCAGAATTTATAAAATTATGTGAGTTTTTAAACTAGGAAAATTAAGTGAACTTGGTTTCCAAGTTTATGTATGAAACCAGCAGAATGAATATCAAAACAAGCAAAAATAACATTTAAAAACTGGTCAAGGGTATTTAAGCATGATTTTATGTGGAAATGAGTACCTAAAAAAAAAAAAAAAAAGTCTAAACACATGGGCAGATGGTTCAGCAGCTAAGGCACTAGGCACACAAGCCCAACCACATCAGTCCAATCCCTGGAACCCAATGGTGGAATGAGGGGCCAACTCCACAGAGGTTGCCCTCTCTCAGCCATCTACATGCTTACACAAGGCATGCAATGCATGCAAGCGCGTGCACATATACACATACCATACATACACAGATTTTAAGAGGGTTTTCTTTCTTTAAAATTCTTCAATAATGCTGTCAAATAGACTTGATAACTAAATTTTACTTTTTGTTGTTGTTATTTTGTACTGGAGAGATTAAACCAAGGGACTCGATCATGCTGGGCAAGTATTGTACCACTTAGTTACATCCCTAAATCAGTTTAAAGAGAAAATTAATCCTGCTTTGTGTGTTTGTGTGTGTGTGTGTGTGTGTGTCCTGTTGACACTATATGAAATTGTACATTCTGGGTTTTTTTTGTTTTGTTTTGTTTTGTTTGCTATGCAACTATCTACAATAATCTCAGAAAATAGTTTTTGGTTGAGTTTTGGTTTTCAACTTTTTTCTTCTGGTTCTCAAACTGTTTATCACATTCTTAAACTGGTGAATTACACAATATACAAGAAAACAAGAAAAGCTAAACACTTTTTAAGAAACTGTTCTCTAATGTCTTAGCAAAAATATAGAATTTACCTCATAAACCTAGGGTATTTTTTGAAAAACAATTTATAATAACACATTCTTTAAATTCTGGTATCCCTGTTTAAAGAAAGAATAATACTGAGGTGCATCTAAGAGAGTTCACTACAAAGACAGAGCACACACGGCATCAGGAGTGAGAAAGTTAGACCAGCTCATAAGAGGGGAAGCCATTGGATGACTATGATAGGTACTCAACACTAAAGTACGCCATAGCCATAGCCAGACCACCCTTTGACTTTAATTAAGACTTATTCACACAACTTCTGAGGGGATCAGTCTTAAATAAAAAACACCAACACGAAACAATGAAATTTCTGAAGAACATTTATTTTGCTAACTGATAGGCTTTTTGGGTTTTCAATAAAACACAGAAGATAGTTTGGATAGTGAATTTCTGACACATGGAATATTTTAGTTTTTCAACTTCATTTCTTATTGTCATACTTTAGAAGGTACTGAATTTTCTGTATCTCAGTCTCTTTATGACAAACAATGGAGAGAACTATTTCAAAGAAACAAATCAAACTGAATTCATTTTAACCTATGAAATAAAACATTGTTAGACTTCCTAAAACATACTATTTATTATCCTTTCATAACATACATATAATACACTATATGTAATTATACATGTCGGTTATATATAAAACTATATATATTTTATATAGTCACATATAAATATATATAACTATATGTGCTTTATATAACTATATATATAAAACTATATGTACTTTATATAACTATATATATGAAACACTAATATACATAATTATGTCTCTTTGCATGTATCGGGCATTTTCTAAAAGCATGTGAGAGTGCATACATACACAAAACTGAGAGAGGCACATTTATTATCAATTTTATTAATCAGACTGAGTAAAAACATATCACATTCAAAAATTTAGCTCTAGAGTCCATTTTTCTAGTTATATTTAATATATAGTAATTAATATTAAATATATTTATATTTTTATTGTATTAATAGTAAAACATTACCAAAAGTCAGACTGTAAACATCTGATTAGACTATATGCATTAGCTAGCTACAAACATTTGATTTTCTCTATAATGTGTGTTCCATAACTTTTATAAAATATTTTGTTATAAATAGTATTGGTTAGAATAAAAATTAATTAGAACAGATCTTCAGATACAGGGCATTGTATAATTTCATAAAGAATAAAATATGGGAGAGAAGCAAAAGGAAACATTAATGAATATCCACAGGATGCTAAGAGTTTATATGTTCTACATTTAAATCTCAAAATGATGCTAAGAAAAGCATTACTAAATAATTTCCTTATAAAAAAAACAGCACAAAACCTCAGTAGCTCCCCAAAGACTATGTACTTCAGTCTGCAGTACATAGAGCTAGCTCTCAGGTCAAGGGGTATCTCTCAAAGCTCTAGTGCTTGCTGCTTAGTAGTAAAAAGAATATAATGGGCTATTGTTGATTATCAGTGAACACTGTGGCTGGAAGAGTGTGCAAGCACAATGATAAATTTAGCATTTAGCTTTACGAAAAAGCCTGTGACCTTTCCCCCCAGTGCTATAAAGATGCAGCAAAAGAATGGTTTTTATTTTACTTTCTTTACAGAAAATTTGCCTATGTATTTATAAGCAAAAAGAAATATGAGGAAATACTTCCTACTTGCTTCTTAGAATGCTTTTTTGCTACTTGTTACAAGAATTAAATATAATACCTAAAATCAATAAGAACCAAGCTACAATCTGTAGAACCACAATATTTGAATATAAAGTAAGGGCCTGGGAAGTAGGAAGACAGATACATCTTGATAGGAAAGGGCAATAGAATAGGTAGCTACGAATGGGGGTGGGGCTGGAATGGGAGAATCAAGTGAGGTGGGAAGAGAGGGATGCAGGAGGGAACATGGGCAGAGACAGGTAAGGTAAGAGCCATTTTAGGGTTAGTATGCAAAGCTAATACAGTAGAAGTTTCCTAAAGTATATAATACATGAAGGTGATCTAAATAAAATCACCAAATAATGGGGAAAGTCCCAACTGGACATCTGTTACCAAATAAAGCTGCCATTACTAGGATTGGTTACATATAATCGAATTGCTGGCCAAACGGGTCCCAAGGGAACCACCAAACAACCCAAGTTGTTGCCAAAACTATAGGTTGCTCTCCACAAACTGACAGCAAGGCCCCATTGCTGAAGACAATACCTACAAGTCATTGATCATTAAGGAGTTGAGCTGGTACCTACATAAAGCCTTCATTCTTATGTTCTAGCATCTGTGGTATGGAAAGGTATTCTGCATGCAATCAAAAGAGAAATGTAAACACCAACTGAGCCACAAACCCCTGGATCAACAATGCAAGATATATAAGTACAATGGTGGCCCAAAGCCTGTGGAAGTAACCAACTAGTATCTAATTTGACTTAAGGTTGACTTGACTAGATAGAACCCATACCCAACACTGCTTGGGTGATCAAGAACCAGAGACTAGATAGATCAGGGACCTAGTGTAAAACCAAACATTGCTGTCGTAAAAAACAAACAAACAAACAAAAAGTTAACAATAAAACCACTCCTAATGACATTCATTATGCTACACTCATAGATCAGTGCGCCTTGCTCAACCATTGTCAGAGAAGATTGCTACAGCAGCAGCTGGGAGCAAACACAGAGACCCACAGAGAGACATTTTGCAGTAAGAGACACTTTGGAACATCCAGCCATAAATGGGATGTCTCCATCAAATGGCTCTATGCAGGGCCGAGAGAATTCTTTGAGGGAGAGGCAGAAATAAGTGCCAGAGAGGACAGAAGATTCCAAGAAAACAAGGCCCCTAAATCAACATCATCAAAGCACATTATGAACTCCTAGAGGCTGAAGCAGCATGAACAGGAACTACACGGATCTGCACCATGTCCTTTGTGTACATATTATGGATTCCAGTTTACTGTTTTTATGGCATTCCTGAGTGTGCAAATGAATGAGTCTGTTTCTTGGGCCTTCTCTTAGTCTCTTTTCCTTCTGTTTGTTTTGAGCAGTTCTGATGTATCAGTTTTTGCTTTATCTTAATTTTATTATGTTTTAGAAGACTTTTTCTTTTCTAATGAGAAACAGAAAGGGATCCAGATGGGAGGGGAGTTGAGGATGAACTGGGAGGAGAGAGCAGAAACCACAATCAGAATATATATAGTATGTGAGGAAAAAAAAAAACCTATTTTCAATAAAGAGAAAGAGAAGGAGAGAGGAGGAGAGAGAGAGAGAGAGAGAGAGAGAGAGAGAGAGAGAAATATCAATGAAAATATTTTTGGGTCACATTCATATATATTAAAGTCTATGACTAAAAATAGAAAATTTAAATATAATTACAATACCTATAAAATTCTTAGCACAGGACATGGCATACAGCGAAGTACTCAGTAGATTATTGGCAATTACATTAGAAATTTGAAATTAGTACTGATAGCTCTTAAAATATACTATAAACCCTATCTACCATCTTTAATTACAACCATGGATTGTTAACCTTATTTGATAAAAGAATCCTTGGAGCAGGGGTATTACTCATTTATCACAGAACTAGTGTTTTTAGGAATATGCTTTGCTAGAGGATAACCAGGACGTATAAAGCAGAAAGAACATAGCAATTCCTTAGTAATGCCCAAACCAATCTATATTCCCATTTAGAAGGTACAGCCAGCCCTTCAGAGTTAATGAGCTCAGTAAGTTTTCTTTTCAAACATTCTAATAAGTTTTTCAGATAGTGGTGGTCTAGGAACTAACTACTCCTCTAGGTACTGCAAAAAAATATGTATCAATGCTATGGATATGCTCTTTCAGAATGGTGTATTCATAAATAAATAAATAACTCTCTAAACTGTTATTCTATTCTATTCTATTATTTTAGGAGATTAAAATATGCTTTGAGAACCACAGTCTTGGCTGGCAAGACGGCTTGGGAGTAAAGGTACTTGTCATCAGCCTAAAGACATGCTCAATCCTTGACTCACATGGTGGGAAGAACCCAAAGGCACTGTTGTAGGGTGTCTTCTGTCTTCTACTTACACACCCGTGCACATACATACACACAAATACAAACATATTAAACAAATAAATATAATTTTATAAGAAAGGAAAAAGGGGAAGGGAGGGAAAGGCAGGAGAGGGTGTGGGGAGATGATCTGCCATATCTGAGAATGCCAGAATATAAAGCACAAACTCACTTGTTCATCTTTAAAATTAATATATTGAAAGAATTTATCAACCATCAAGTAATGTAGTACCCCAATCTATTCAATGAGTGCGTAACTCTTACACATCTTCTTATTTTGCTGTTAACAACTGACTTAATTCATTAATTTTATCATGGTCTTTTATTCTGTTTCTCAAGCCTCTAGTTATCAGACTGCTAACTATTTAATAAAAATAGAAGGCAGTGTCCAAATCTCAAATGGAATGAACACAATTCAGTGATTATGTTATATTAAAAAGATAAAAATAACATTTCTTCAATTTTATCTTTAAAAATACTGATGCAAATAAGATATACCAATATATTCAAGGCTAACATCATGGCGTGAGATAGGAAGTACAACCTAATAACTTACTACCATTTCTGACTGTATGTGTTAATATGAACATAACAAAAATGCTAATATTTGTATTACCATTATTATGTAACCCTATTTTTTTTCTAGTACATCAAATAATTTGCAAAATGTTAATATTCTAGTAAGAGATAAGCATGCCTAGGTTCATAATGGTTTTGCCTTCTTCTCTCTACTTTGATTTGCTCCATATGTTACTGGCCTATTGCTAGTAACAGCTGAATGTCTTGATAAGTTGCCCCACACAACTATGCCCCCTACCTTCATTTGTTATCATCTATCTTCTATCAGCCAAGTACCTGAAACGGGCTTTTACTTCATAACAGACTGGGCAAGCACAACGAGGTCTTTCTCTTCGGAATTCAGACATATAATTTAAATTCCTTTTCTAAGTTTTGCTTAGTTATCTCTAGAAAAGTACATTATGTTCATAGTTTCCAAAGAATTTGTGTTAAAAGCGTCTTAGGAGAACTGAAGCTAAGATCATGTCTGTATGGGAAAGTATATTATTACTTTTACAGTGAAATACAGTGTTCTGTAGTAACAACCATCCTATAACTAATTGTGAGGTTTTTTCCCACTGAGAATAAAGAATATCTGTCTACTTTTCAATATTAAACCTAGGGATCAAGGAAAGTGTTGCTTACAATGTCTTGGCAGTTTAGTTTGTACCTAAGCCTCTAGCAGCCCTTAGGCTTTTCTTTTCTGAAATGCTTCTCCATCATGATTAAGGTAACTCCTTTTCAGAGAAATTACAACTAAATACTGCCTCATAATAGATGTCTCCTGTTCCCACTGAAACCTCTAATAGTAAACTTCATATAATTTTCCATGACAAAAACATTCTAATTCTGCTTTACTGGTGCAATTATTTGATTAATAGCCTTTTCCACCTCCAGGGTTTAGTTCTGGAAGACAGAGAACCATGCTAATTTTTAACCAAAATATCACAGTGAGCACACAATAGCTATCAACAAACAATTGTTTAGGTTATGACAAGCAAACTACTGGTAAAAAGGAGACAACAATTAATGAGAACCAGATTTTTTAAATATAAACTACATCTTTTTCACCTGGAAACAAAATATGGAATTGTATTTGTTGAAATAAATTTGCCTATTTTCAAAAGGGAAAAAAATAAATTCCTGGTGGTAAAGGCAGAATACCATGGTTTGTAACTGTAGGACTACTTCAGGATAAATCAGATCAATTAAAATCAATGAATTAAATGCAGAAAACATGAGCTACACTTTTCTACTTTTAGCATCTATATGTAATATTTCTAGTTCTCCTAGTCTGTCCGTAACTGCTCTTAAGGAGCAACCTTGGTATGAATTTTGATAAACCAAAGAAAACAGAAAACCATGCTGTAATCTTGGTAAAGTTTTACTACCTCAACTACAGTGATTCATTCCCAACTCATATCCAGACACACTAGATTCAGAAATCAATGGACATTCTATCCTATTTGCACAGATTATTCATTTCCTTAATTTTGGTCCAAATTATTTTCTCCCATTTTTATGCAAATTTCCATTCTGATTTATGTCCTGGGAAAAAAAGGAAAACCAGAAATTTATAAGTATAATATTTATAATCAAATCTTTACTTTACTAGGTTGTTTTTAACTTTAATCTTTGTTGTTAATGTATTAAAAACCAATCTGCAGGGGTGGATGTGGCAGTGCAAGCCTTTAATCCCAGCACTTCGGAGGCAGAGGTAGGCAGACAGGCAGAGGTCTGAGTTCCACAACAGTCTGATCTACATAGTTAAACCCTGTCTACAAAAACAAACAAACAAACAAAACAACAAAATAATAATTAATAAATAAGTTTGCCAATGTCCTCATCTCATTAGCCTTGTCCTTGCCTGAAATCACTTCCTTCTGTAACAACTCAATATTTCTCCTCTATATAAATTCCCATTAACTTATTCTTCCCCAAAAGTACATGGTGATTAGCTTTACAGCATCCTAATACCTTCTTTACTAAGCATATTTACATACACAGTTTGATATAATTTTACAAAAGTTCTGAGACTGATTTTTCAAGGATATACTTCAGTCACTTTAAAACAAAAATGCTTATTCTTCAAAACCTTCTGCTCTTTTTTTTTTTTTTGACCTCTATTCAAAACAGTAGCTCAATAATGAAAACTTTATAGAAATGCCAGGTGACGATATGTTATGTGTATTTCAGGGAGTATACAGTAAGTTGTATCACTGATGAATATATTTTACAATTAATCTATGCATTCTTTCACTCTCAGACTAAAACTTTATAACTGACATCCTTCACTATAACTCAGGGTAGACTAGCAGGGTATTCAATAAGAAGTAAAATATTTCAAAGTACAGTTACATTTTATACACAGTTCCTTACTGAAAGGACAAGACTTCACTGTCTTACATAAGAAGACTAGATCAGTCTGACCGATTGTGTATCAATCTATGATGACTTTAACAATACTAAATTTCCTCAGGGTATTCAATCTATTCATGTAACTATTTGGTTAGGCCTGCAATTTTTCTGGGTCATTGTTTTTGTTAATTTAATACACAAATATACCTTTTCACTATAAATTTTCTAATATAAAGAATTATTGAAATCAAATCTAAGTAATACTAAAACATACATAGAATTCTTTAACCTATCAGAATTCCAGACATATTTCTATACACAAAGGATGTTAAGTTGGTACATATATCCTAGGTATGTTGATAGATAGATAGATAGATAGACAGATAGATGGATGAGAGTTTATACTTTCATGATTTATACAGTATAAAACAAGTACTATATTATCTGTACAAAGATATATTCTTAAACAAAACAGAATATCATACATGTATTTTTACAAAAATGAGAGCATACTGTCCATATTATTTGACTTACATTTCTATCTAGTTTATCTTGAACTCTATGCATGTATTTAACCTACAAATCTATAAATTTGGAATAGTTCTTCTTTCTTATCTTCGGATATCACAATCACACTGTATTTCTTACTTTTCTATTTTAAATTGTACCATAACAAAGAGTTTATATCTTAATTCAAAAAGTGAGCCACATACATCTTTTGATCATACTAAAGATTTTTACAAGCAATTTATTCTATATGATTTTTCATCTTTCCTAAATGATACATTTATATCTGCATGTATTTAGCTTTCAATAAAAACATCTCTACAATATACACAGTAAGTCAATGTATAAAAGAAGTAAAACAGCTTTATGAAAAAGCAACGAATTTAGCAAAAATGCCTGCTCAATTAAAAAAAAAAAAAAAAAAAAAAACAACAAACTAAGAACACACACAAGCCAAGTCAATTTTGGACTAGGCTATAGAAAAATAGATAAGTAGCTGAAGAAATAAATTCATTGTACCTTTATAAAAAAAGAAGAAAAAATACACAATTTAACAAACTATTTAAAACACAGAAGCACAAACAGCAAGAGTAACAGGACAGAAAAGCATGAGGAATTGAATTAAAATGTTATTTGCACATAGAATTCTTCCATATACATAAAAACACAAGAATAATATGACTTCTAGGTTTATGTTGAAAAAGGCAGAATTTAGGATCTAAATCAATAGCAAACAAAAAATTTATAAAAAGAAATTGAACTGGACCATTTAAGTAAGCAAATAATATAAAAATATTAGGCTTTATTATTATCAAAATCAATTATTAAGGGGAATATAAAATACTATATATTATCTCTAGAGGAAAGTAAGTTTGATTTTATATATCTATAAAAAGAATTAAATGCTAATACTTCCTATATTAAAAAAAAAAAAAACATTCTTACAAGTTGCCAAATTTAGCAAAGCCTACAGTAACACAAAATCACCACACACATTAACAGCAATCCTTCTAGCTGGTATGGGCTTGCTGATACATAGTGAACAAGACACTGTAGCTTTAATTGAAATTTGAATGTTATAAACAGTTAGATGTCTGGCTCTGGACAGCATTGTAATGCCATCAGCAGAACAGAGATGGGAAGCATAAACAAACCTTTTAACTAGATTAGTCTCTGAAATGGCCAAGAAATCCTTCAGCACAAACTCCATTGTAATCAACGTGGAAAGAGGAAAATGGTTTTGGAATAATGCTTAAAAAAATTGTCTGTACTGTAACATGCATTCTAAATATTTTGATATTTAATATTTATTAATGACAAACTTCATAATTTCCCAAATAAAAATCCTTTCCTTCTTTATATGGCAGTTTCACTTTAGATTAGTATATCCCAAATAAAGAAGCGACTTAAAACACCAGTACTTAATTTCCTAGGCTGTGGAGTACTTCTGTCGATCACTAGAGTAAGGAGTACAGCCTCAACTATGGTTTTTGAATCCTAATATTAAGAATGTATGGATTAAGTCTATTAATGGTTAACATTTCTGTACTCACAGTGAATAAAAAACATTAACTATAGCTACGAGCATACATGCAAACAAAATTTAAGCCTGGGTCTTGGGAAACATTTTCATATTTACTGCTAGGTTCTGAAATACAGACATTCAGTTAGGAAGTGGGGTAGGAAATCAGCACAAGAATCTAAGTTTTAACAGTAATACCAAACCAAAAGATTTCCAGATTGATAAATCTTTTTGCTTAACAAAGAATTTAACAGAGAATTTAGCAAAGAACCAATGCACAAATTTTTCATCATTACAAGGTTGATGGTTGATTACCTAACTCATTTTACTCCTTTAAAGCAATATATTCTAATAATTTGTTCAATTCTATGGAATTTAGTGAACAGTTCTCTAGGAAAAGGTTTTACAGGAAAACTATGCTAGATCAAAATTTTGTCATCTCCAACTTTTAAGTAAGTATAAGCTTAGCAGCTGCTTCAATGTCAGTAGCAAATTTTATTTCCACTATGTCTACCTATATTAGAAAATAAATATTAGTGTATGTTAATCCATAAATATTTCAGCTCTTTTTCTCTTTGAAGACACACTGAGTTGTTCCAACAATAATTTATTATATAATATAGTTATACCTCAAATAGAAATGCCAAAGATCTAGAATTCTTCCTTATAACTTATTTTTGGGTTATTTAAAAAAATTATTTGGGATCACAAACTTATTCTCTTCCATTGATTAAAAATTGTTCTCATATGTCAGAAACCATTTGTAATTATCTATAACATAAACACAGATTTCCTTAGCACTTAAAAATATTTTCAAACACTGGCATACTGTTCAAAGAATGACAGTCAACATGATTATATAGTATGAATATATATTTACTAAGATGGAACATAAAGATTAATTGATTAACAAAAAAGGAAATTTTGATTTAATTATTCTTTTCCTTAAAGAAGGCAGAAGAAACAAAAAAAGAAAAAAGAAAAACAACTCTGGCTTACTGCATTAAAAAGCATTTTAATTTGGTAGCTGCTTTTAAATACCCTGTTGTTCTGTGGCATTCCACTAACAAAACTTTTGTATAAAAATTGTTAGAAGAAATATCTTGTCACATACTGTTGTAACCTCCAACGGAATTCATTGAGCAAAACCCTAAATGTAACTCCACACATGTTAAAGGAAGGTCAAGTAAAGAATTCTGTCTGTTATTTTGTTATGTAAAGGGAAGACTGACTTTACTTATGCTTTAAGTTACACACTGGACTATATCCTATACGAGACTGGGGTTGGTTTTTTGTTTTTTGTTTTTTGTTTTTCCTTACCTGTACTTGCTTTTTTTTTGTACAATGAAAAATTTCCAGCATCCTATCTATAAAGCTATCAGAGCCGTCATTTTACTACTCTTTGCCCAGTACCGATCAATGAAACTATTATGATTGTATTTTGAACTAAGAAGTACCCTGTGTCTAATGCAATACAGTGTTTGGTGCTGTCTAATGATAAAAAGGGGGTAGATGGTTTCGTCATATGGCACATGACCCAATAATGCAAATGTAAAGACTGGGTAAAACTGATACATTCATTAAGGTGCTACACGCTAACAATAAACAATGAGTATTAGTAAAATAGCAACAAGCGAATGTGAAAGAGTTCAGAATTCCCATGTAGAGTCAGTTTACTTCTCATGGTATTAAACTAGGCAGCAGAGGCATCCAACTCTTTTGCTTCAACTGTGAATCAACATTATTCTAAAACATACATAGTAAAAAGTGAGAAGTGAATGTAGCTCTTTCTCTCCAGGGTACTTTTCAATTATGTATTAACGCTATTAAAGAAAGTGATATAGGATTCATTGCTTTTTTTTTTTTAAAGTTTTTTGACACAGGGTTTTCCCTGTTGTGGCTTTGTGCCTTTTCCTAGAACTCACTTGGTAGCCCAGGTTGGCCTTGAACTCACAGAGATCTGCCTGGCTCTGCCTCCCGAGTGCTGGGATTAAAGACGTGAGCCAACACTGCCCAGCCTGGATTCTTTGCTTTTTAAAGAACTCATCTATTGAGAAAGTTCTGACTCATTAAGACTATAGAAGCAGTATCATATAAGCTGTACTAAACATTGCAAATGTTTTAAAAATGAAATGAGGAATTTTTTCATGATGATTTTGAAGAAATATGCCTAGTATATACTACAAATTTTAAAACTCATAAAAAGTAGGTACTAATTTACTGGATTTCAATTATGTTTTAAGAGTTGCCTAAAATGTGATACAAAATATTTAAGCACTCAACATAAAAATGCATACCTTTCAATAAAGCATAAAAGAGTACCTACTGTCTGAGGGTTATCAGAAAAAAATATTTTGAGAGCAAAATATTAAATTTGGAGAGAATTGCCTTTTTTTAATTTGAAAAACTTAATGAACATTTTTTAATCTTCAAATTAGAGAATTATATTTGAAATAAAAACCCAGCAACTGTAGCCACATAAATGACTATTATAGTCTAAAGCTAGTGAACTGTGTATGAATTGAAAATATCTAAAGTACAGGTTAAGTAGAAATTTTCTATACTAGTCTTTTTTAAAAAAATACAGTAATAATTTCCTAGGACATTCATTTTCCCACCGAACAATATTAATATTGTTAATATAAAATTTATTTCAGTTGAAAAAAAATAAAGATTTGACCAATATATCTATGGAATACAATTAAGAACTCTCTTAAATGAAATTGCAGGGCCCATCGCTTTCAGAAGCCTAACATAGTGTCTGGCAGAAGAAGATACTCTACAAATGTTTAGTTCATTTCTAAGAACAATCTATTTTTCATATACAAGCAAAATGCAGCAAAGTTTACAAAGATACATAAGTGGATATAGGCTTTCTGGCTGACTTCATGGGGTCCCACTGATGACTAGGTGTAAATCTTCATATCCATAGAAAACTCGAAAGTTGATAATTGTCTGGGTAAGGACCAAAAAACAAAGTCAGGGAAACATGTCACCTAAGTAATGATTGCTTTATAGAGCTGGTAAAAAGTGGCCCAATCACCCCAATATCCTATAGTATCATTCACTCACTAAAATGAAACACATGAATCTTGAACAAATATATGTTTAAGCAAGTTTATAAATAATGGCTTATTCAAAATAAGCCACTTTTGTCAAATTCTATCCTACTGAGGATGAGAAGGAAATAAGTTTTTAATTCTTATTATGAGTACTGCATTTTTAATAGCATTTAATTTAGCTGTTAATTGGAAAATGTGAGAGCCACAGTAAACATCAAGAAAAAAATTCTAAAGTTAAAAAAAAAAAAAAAAAAAAAAAAAACTTTCATGGTAATGAGAATGATACCAGAAAGGATAGGGAAAAGGAGAAAGGAAGTCAATTTCACACTTGAGTGAAAAAAATCAAATATATCTATTTTTTGAAACTAATATGGATTATGTCAACCAGCTGGCCCTACTATGTACCATGTTTGCTATGAATGAGGCGCATACAAGTTCAGATCAGATGAAAAGTTCTGTCCTTAAGTGGTTCATTAAGTCAAACTCACAAGTAAACATTTATAAATATATTTGGTTTTGTAATTAAGGATTCTCAATACAAGAGTAAGGAATATATTTACTGAGCTGATTAACTGGAGGTTAAGGGGGAGGGTCTAGTATTAGAGAAAGTCAAAATTATTCAGAAAAAGTAAAGATTCACAACTAGTGAAAATAGTATCTCTTAAAAGGGGCAACAACAAATTATTGCTTTATAAATGGGCAAATCATAGCTCTAAAGCTATATACTTTAACATTTATAGAAAAGGATTAGTCTAGACAGTCATGGTAGCTGCTTGCCTTTAATCCCAGGACTGAAGAGGCAGAGGCAGGTGGATCTCTGTGAATTAGGCCAGTTTGGTCTAGAAATGGATTTCCTCATCATAGACTCGGTCTCGAAAAAGCCTCTGTGTAAAACTTTGAACTGCTATGCATGGAATTAGGCATGAAAGTTTCATTTCTGACAAAAACAAAAATCTTGGAATCTTAAGTAAATTCTTCAGGCTTTCTAAATAGTAAAGCATGGAAAATGAAAAGTTATATAATGTGGCCTCCAAGGTATTATCTACTTGAACAATTATCCTCCTAAAATACCAACAGTATTTAACACTTAGAATATAAGCATGCTAAAAATATAATAAAAAGGTTTTCAGTCATAAGTTATCTCCTTTACAGAAAATACAGTCTTCTAACCATAGTAGCGACTAAGTAGGAAATAGAAGAATAAGAATGCTTTCAAAGGAAAATATAAGCAGCTAGGTATGGTAGCACATGCCTGTAATCCCACCATTCAAAAGGTTGAGGCAGGATGATCATGAGTTCAAGACCAGTCTTAGCTATATACCAAGACCCTGTCTCAAAAAAGAGGAAACACAAACTAAACATTAATTCAAGACTGTAAATGTTAACTTAGCTGTCTACTAGATAACTACTACCCCAATTGTCTATACAAGTTGCATGCTTAACATTGGCTCGTTTCATAAGTTCTACTTTCTAATCACTATATTATGGTTGCTAAGTTTTTAAAAAGATAGAAGTATTAGTAGTATTTATGATTGGAGAGAAACTTAAAATTAGCACAGATTTCTGCTTAAATGCAGCAATCACATCTCAGAGAAAAGCTTAAAAAAAAAAGTTCAAATTTATAGCAGAAATAGGACTATGCTGTTTACGGCTACACAGTTCCCCGCCCATGTGTAAATGGCTACTTTTACACACAGTTGGTAATTAAAATTTTACTGAACAAGTTTCTACATACGCAATGGTTTTCAGTCACTAAAATATGAGTAATATCATGTTTTGTCTTAACCATCAACAAAACAAATAAAACAAACAAAAGGGATCATCACATTGCAAGACTATGTCAAAGACAGTATGTCAAATATTTTTATAGATTTCTTCAATCCTTCTTGCTGATCTTCTATTGTTGACATAAATTATGGAATCAGAAAAACCAATGCAGTTTTTTAAAAGTGAGAGAGAGGAATACACAGAGAATATGAATATAAATGTGTGTATCCATCTTCAAAAAAAGGATAAAGAAATGTATAAATGAAACAAAATACCACTTCCTAATGTAAGCTGTAAGTATGAGGCCTACAACAGACATATATTTTTTGGATTTGTGAAATATAGCACTATATTTTGAAATATAAACAAATGTAATATATAAATATAAATAAAATACAGCACTATAAAACGAAGCCACTAAGAACACACCACATAAGAATACAGAACAGGTTTTTTTTAAATCAAAACTGTTATTCTATAAACCTAAATCTAGATTTACCTTTAGTTTTGTACCTAGCTATAACATACTAGCTACAACTTCATGATTTCTTTAAGTCATGAAAGTGAATTTCAGAAATTTATTTCCTTTCACATGTTACGAACAATTTGTTTCACTACCTCTGGATGAAAACCTCGTCTCAATTTACAACAGTACATAAATAATTCAGTTAAAACTGAAAGTGGTACCAATCCAGCAAAATATTGATGGGGAGGCTCGGCCCTCTATGCAGCAAGAACAACATCAAGTTTTCAATGGGGATTACTTGTTCAGACAAGTTACAAAGATTAGAGTAAAAAAAAAAAACAGTTAGTTATGAAATAGCTAATATTTTCATGTTATGGAAAACAAATACCTGAAACTATGTGGGAAAAGATTGTACCAATGGCATTTAAACTTCAAGCATTTTAAGCTTTGAACTTTATATAGTCAACATGAAACAAATATTTAACAACAACAACAAAAAAAACCCAACCAAAGGCCTTTTGAACTAAAATTTGAAATCTTCCAGGCAATTTAAACACAATAAAAAATGGAGAAACTAAAAACACCTAACATAAAAACCAGCCAAGTCTTCCAACCCTAAAGTCAATATCCAAGCCAGAGCCAGAAGCCAAAAGACAGACACTCAGGTCTACAACTAGATAGCAGTTCCAACACAATTCAGATCCCGACATTTTCCCACTCAGAATCAAATGCAGGCAGCTTTTCCTGGGGAAGGAGGAAAAGCTCTCTACATGCAATTCTGTAAGTGACATCTAGAAAGTATGCCTCTTTCTGTCTCTCTCCCTGGCGCCTCACTGGAGGAAGGAGGGGGTTGTTTTGTAGTCTCCCCCACTGAAGCAAGGCACAATCAGATGTGAGCTGGAGAAACCACTTTTGACAACAGCCAACGAAAATAAAAGTGCCCTTCCTTCCCTGACAGGGTGGACACCCCACCTCACACACCCCTCCTCACTCCAGCCCCTCCTTCACACCCCCCCAGCACCACCCCCTCCTCACCCCGGAGCTCCACTGCGTATGAGGTCTGGTGCTACTGCTGCTCGGAGTGAAAGTCAGAGCCAGAGGAAGGCAATGGAGCCCCCCCAGACACACTTACCTTTCCTGCCCCCCACTTTTGAGTGCCTTTCCTGGAGCTGTGGAGGATGACACAAAGGGTAATAAAGGGGGGGAGTGGAGGAGGAGGAGGCAAAGGAGGAGGAGGAGAGCTGGGGAAGTGGCTGCTCCCGGTGTAGGGAGATGTCTCCAGCCAGGGCCAAGCAGCAGCAGCAGCAGCAGCAACAGCAGCAGTAGCAGCAGCAGCAGCAGCAGCAGCAGCAGCAGCAGCAGCAACAGCAACAGCAAAGGGTCTGTGTTGCTAAGAGGCTTTTGGTCTCTTTCTCTCCTTCTCTCACGGCCACAGTGAAGGAGGGTGGAAGGGGCTCTGGAAGCAGGCGAGTAGAGGGCTGAGGGGGTAGGAGTCGTGGATGGGGGTTTTCTAAGAAGAAGAAACTCCTCTCCTCTCTCAGGCTCAATCCCCCACTCAGGGCTCGGAGCTGGAGGGTGGGGGAGGAACTCAGCCGCTTTCCCCCCACCCCCCTCAATTCAAGGTTGCAGTGGGGTAAAATTAGTGTCCTGTCCCTTTAAAAATAGAAATAAAAGGTGCCCCCCCTCTGCCACTGCCTCTCTCTTCATCATCAGCTGCTGCTGCTGCTGGGGTCTCTCTGCTTGGGGGGGAGGGGGGGCTCGGGTAGAAGAGACGGGAGGCACTCACTGCGCATGTCCCTTTCTGACGGGAGGCTGGTTGGTTGAAGGCAGGAGGAGGGGGAGGGGAGGAAATGAGATGTTTTCCCAGAAGGCTCCAAGGCGCTGCCGACCCGGAAGACGTTGTAGCAGGGGGTAGAGGGGCGGGGGCGGGAAGAGGGAGGAAGTTGCTACTCTTTAACACCCCCAGCTGCCTCCTCCCTCCCGAGGGAAAGTGGAGGGACGGAAGTAGGCGTGGACCGTGGGGGGGTGTGGGGAGGGGGAGGGGGGGAGGAGGTCACGTGCCTGGGGGCGGGGCCGGGGAGGCGGTGGGAGCGCTGCGCATGCTGGGAGCAGCTGTGTGCGCTTGGCAGCTGCAGGTGACGCGGAGCCGAGAAGGAGGTGAAGATCCCGGGTGCTCGCAGGCGTCGGCGGCCGGCTTTGCCCCGGTGTAGGCAGGCTTCACTGCGAGAGGTAAGGCAGGTCTTCTGGGCTGGGGCAGGGCGGCAGTGGCCACAGGCGGATGGAAAGAGCGGAGATTTCAGTCTTAGAGACTGAGAAAGAGGTCGGCTTGTGTAGGCCGGGCGGGCCCAGGGCCGGCGGGCTGCTTTCAGGCTGTGGGCTTCCCGGAGAGGCAGAGCACGAAGCCTGGAGCAGGGCAGAGTTCTGCAGAGACTAGTTGCGGAAGGTTCGTGGGTGAGTGAGGTACGTGATTGGCCAGTGTGGAGTGGAGAGAAAATCGGGGTCTCTGCAGGGGACCCACCACTTCACCCTTGCTTCGGAGCCTGCGACCCAGCTGCGAAAGCCAAACCGGATGTGTGAATTTTGATCAAATTCTACGGTAGCCTGCCGTGTACACATCCTGTGTTCCTTCTCTGTTTTCCTTGGAATCGGTGTTGGAGGAGCTGTAGGCATGGAACGGGCAGGGGAGGTTTGAGTGAAGGCTCCCTGCACGCTCTGCCTGAATGCTGCCACACAAAAGACTGCACGTTCTGAGGATGCAAGGGGTTGTGTGGTCCCTCATATTGAGTTTTGTCCTTAAAAAAGAGACACCTCGGGATTTTCTTGACTTGTAGAGTAGAAGAAAAACTTTTTCATCTGGTGTTTCGTTATTTTATAGTGAAATAACAGTTTCTTTTCCACCTTCACATTTTATTACACTTAAAATCATTAGTCTTTCATTGCTTTTTTGTAAAGATACTTTTATGATCCAAATCAATAAGATTTTTTTTTTTAGAGAATTCGAAGGTCCTCGAATTAATTGTTAGTTAGCCTTACTAATTTTAGTTCTGCTCAGTAGGATTCACCATCAGTTAGTTATTTTATTTTACCCATCATACTTAGAGCAAGCCTATACAGTGGACCCTATTTATGTATCCATACCACTGTGCATAACTTTCCTTTGTGTGAGGGAGGTAATTATGTCAGGTGGTCTCAAAACTCCAGTGCCCTAAACTTTATTGGAAAATATATATATATATATATATATATATATATATATATATATATATATATATATATATATATATATATATATATATATATATAAAACTAATATGGTCTAGATAGAACTTTTAAATCCTGTTTTATGTAAGAGACTAAATGTAAGGGAAAGTGCACAAAACAAAAATGAACTACTGTAATGTAACCTGTAACCATTATGAATCAAGAACTGAAACATTGTAGCACCTTGGAAGCACATGCCCACTAATCCCTTCCAGACCATTCTTCCTCAGGTGCCTCCTTAATAGTAACAGTATCTTAATTAAGACAATCACTGTTTTTCTTTTAGTAGCTTGTAAAAACTTGTGTTAGCATTCCTAAACAAATATTAATTGGCCTCTTTTTATTGATTTGCAAGTAGTTCAAATATCCTAGTATCATTTTTTTCTCTCTTTTTACTTACTCAGCTAAGATTTGACACTGGTAATATATTTTGCTGTAATTCATTTATTTTCAGTGTGGAGTAATAGTATCTGAGGTATAAGCTTTTATGAAGAATAAGCCACAGTTAGTCTTAATGGACGTTTGACTTACGTTCATTTTTTAACTACTTACAAACAATCTAGTTCAGAATGTTTATGAATATCTACATAAATGATTTCTTATGCACATAAATATGTATTTTTTTATTGTATATGTCTGTCCTCAGTTTCACCAAATTTTAAAATGGATATGCCATTTTATACCCCTGCCTCAATGTGTGATAGACCCTTGTGCCATCTCAACAACAATCATATTTTAATTTTGCCAATCTGATTGATCTAGTTTTATGATTTGCACTGTCTTGATTACAGCTCTGTACTGAAGATATCCCTGTATCAGAAACTTACTGGCTGTTTGGATATGTTCTTTTCGAAATTGTGTTTTTAATCATCTTTGTAAATCTTTTGTGTAGTTTTTTGAATTTGCTATTTTCCATAAGGATTTGTAGCATTGGGGCAGATAGCTAGTCTGTTCTTGGAGTATTACTTATTTTCAAGTTAGTATGTTTAACTGTGTTAGTTTATATGTTGTTACTGTTCCTTAAATTTTATATTTAGCTTTATCTCCAGGAAACAAGTTTTCTATTTGTAATACTCAGAACCATTGTAACCAGCTGCATGAAATGAGCACTTGAAATGTTTATAGGTATGAGTAAGAGTGGGAACTTTTTTGGGGGAGTGTTTGGGGGGGATTTTAAGACAGGGTTTCTCTGTGTAACAGCCCTGGCTGTCCTGGAACTCTCTTTTTAGACCAGGCTGGCCTCGAACTCAACAAAGCTCTGCCTGCCTCTGCTTCCCCAGCACTGGGATTAAAGCATGTGCCACCACGAGTATAAAACACCTTAGTTTCTCGTTATAATGGCTTATTAAAATTATAACTATTTTTACCTTGTTTTGTTTTATTAAATATATTGGAAAATGTTAAATTACTTAAGATTTACACTTACATTGCACAACAGTGTTTTCAACTATAAATATTGAGTTAGAAATTTCTACATCTTTGCCACTTCTTACGATTAGATTACTGTCCTGCATTACTGACTGTCCTTTTGGTATCTTTCCTTTTACTTCAGTGTAGTCTGTAGAAATTTCTTAATGCAAACAACCAACTACATCTCTTCTTTGCTTCTAAGCCCTAATTTTGCCTTCATTTTTGAGGAGTTATGGTTTCTTGCAGCTTTGTGATTGTTTTCACCACTTTGAAGATAACGTTCTACTGGTTTTTGTTTTTTTGTTTGTTTGGTTTTTGGAGTGTTTTGTCAGTTTTGTTTGTTTGTTTTGTTTTGTTTTTTCTTCTGTTACTGACTTCCATAAGCTCTCAATCTAATTCATGGTGCATTGAAAGAACTTTTTTTTTTTTTTCTGAGACAGAGTTTCGTAGTGTAGTTTTGGAGCCTGTCCTGGAACTCTCTTTGTAGCCCAGGCTGGCCTTGAACTCACAGAGATCTGCCTGGCATTGCCTCCCAAGTGCTGGGATTAAAAGCATGCACCATCACCTCCCGGCTTGAGAATTGTTTTACTTTTGAAAAATATTCTGTTTGCTATGATTTTTCTGCTATTTTACTGTGATGAGGGGAGGTAGAATTTTTTGTCATGCTTTAGAGTCTTTGTGCATTCTGGTATCAATATATCATTCATTATCTTTGTAAAAGCATAGAATGAACTGTTAATAATTACCTCCTTATGTAACATGAATCTTAAAAGGTCTTATAAATATAAATAACTTGGAGCCAGATATTTGGATAAATTCTGAAAGATCAGAATAACAGAACAAGCCACAGCCAACCTCACTTCACAAACTCCCCAGCTGATCTTGTTTCCTCAGACTGAAAATCTCTGAGTCCTCACTGGAATGGATCTCAGTTGAACTGCTGCTTAAAAGCCTAAAAGCTTAAAAAGCCTCTAGTTCCTGCCTTTCATGCCTTTTATACCTTTCTGCTTCCTGCCATCATTTCCTGGGATTAAAGGCATGTGTCTTTCCCAAGCAAGACATCCGATGTCAAGTCCTGGGATTAAAGATGTGTGCCACCATGCCTGGCTCTGTTTCCTGTGTGGCCTTGAATTCACAGAGATCTGGATAGACCTCTGCCTCTGGAATGCTAGGATTAAAGGCATGTGCTACCACTGCCTAACCTCTATGTTTAATATAGTTGCTATTTTGTTCTCTGATCCCTAGGTAAGTTTATTGGGTTACCCAATATATCAACCACATCTTTGACTTTCATTTGCGTGTATTTATAGTTAATTTGTTGTCTTTGACAAGAAGTTTGGGTTCTAAAAATTTTTGAATGTTTCTGCTGATTTATAATGTTTTGTTATTTCTTGGGTATCTGATCCAGCTGTGGCCTTTGGGAAATTACAGGGATATGTTGTGGGATAATCTTTTTGTATGCTGTGAAAATGTGTCTTTGCCAAGGTGCCTTCTGATTGGTTTAATAAAGAGCTGAGTGGCCAATAGCTAGGCAGAAGAGGATAGGTGGGATTTCCGGGAAGAGAGAGGACAAGGAGATAATCTCTGGTGCTAAGATGGTGTGAGACTCTGGGGAAGTCTGGCATGAGGAACAGAGCAGAGGTAACTGAGCCACATAGCAGAATGTAGATTAATAGAAGTAGGTTAATTTTGCGTTGTAAGAGTTAGTTGGGGACAAGCCTAAGCTAAAGGCCAAACTTTCATAATTAATACTAAGACTTTGGGTTGTTATTTATAGGCTGGCAGTCCTGATGAAAAGCTGCTACTACAGGAATATATAAGGTACAAGATAATAGTATTTTTTAGTCATCACACTTTTCTAGGAAAGATTCCTAGGGTTATCAGTTATAAATGACTTTATTCATATCCAAATCTTGGAATTTCCCGCAATATAGATAACATTTAGCAGGGCTTAAAATTTTGTTGAAATCTTGCCATTTTCCCTTATCCTGATTTAGTGCCCTTAATTTCTTAACTTAAGTGGGTGATTATCTGAGTACCCACCTTTGTTGAGCATTGAGCTCTGGTGTTTTACCATAATCCAGCCAAGCCTTAAGTGAGTAAGCCATTTTATTGGCCATATATTTCGTATATGTCATCAGCATAGAAGTGACTAGATATGGGACTTATTTCTGATTTACCTCTTTTTAGATTTGGGCTTGTAATTTCAGATTGCTTTATTTCTTTTATTGTCAAGTGTGTGCATCTGTGCATGTTTTGGCCTCTGCAAGATGATCTGTCTAGTTTGCCTTTATCATAACTTTAAACCTCATATACACTCTTTGTTGTGTGTAGCGTGATAGAAGTTCTTGATTCTTCTAGATGTGTTAGAAGGATACATTGACAAATATCACTGGAAAAAAGTGATACTTAAAAATTACAGAAACACTGAACAGCCATCCAAAAATAAAATGTCAGTGAGAGTATGTTCACTGGTTTTCAGTTTTCCTTTTAGCATTCTGAACCACCTATGTCAGCAAGAATATATAGGTAGTTAGCCTTTTTCAGTGTATGTAAACAGATTGTATATTATTGTATAACACCTTTTTTCTTATGTTGCTATGTTGCTAAGATTCAACTTCTTGATACATTAAACTGTAAGTCAGATATTTCCATTACCATATACTAATGTCTCATATCTCATATAGTGAAGACATGTAAATGTTTGGGATATTTGTATTGAGATGCTAAATCTACATCAGCCTTAATACTAATTCCTAAAACTGAAAAGCAGTATTATTTAAAGCTGTATAGTTTAATACCAGAAGAATTAGCCAAAATAACTGAAAATTATTCTGAGACAGGAAATACAGGCTGTGACACCCATCTTCGTAACCATCCTGGACTAAGCAAAGTGCCAAGTAAAGACTGAAGTATTTTAGTCTCCCTGTAACAAAGAGTTGTGAGGCAGTTTTAGGTATAAACCATGCAGAAATACATCATCTTTTGTTTGTCTATTTTGCTTCTTTGTTTCTTTTGAGACAAGATTTTCCTATGTAGCCCCAGCTTTGTGTTACCTAGGCTTGCCTTGAATTTACCATGATTCTCTTGACTTGGATTCTAAAATACAAAATTACAGCTTTGGCTGCCTCAAGACATAATGAATTTTACCTTTGAAATAACTACCTGAAACAGGAAACAAATTTCTTACAAATATTTGCTAGTTTTAATATCTTGCTTCTTGTATAATAGAAGCAAATTTGATTTCACATTTGACCATTTGGCACTGGATGACTTGTTGATGATGACCTACCTGGGGAAGACCACTGTCTTAATTAGGGTTACTGTTACTGTAATGAAACACCATGACCAAGGCTACTCTTATAAAAGAAGGCATTTAGTTGGGACCCTGCTTACAGTTTTAGAAATTTAGTCCATTATCATGTCTAGTTGGAGTTTTCTCCAGTCCTACTCGGACTGCAGCCGCTCAGACCCAATTAAACACACAGAGACTTATAATACTTACAAACTATATGGCCGTGGAAGACATTTTGTTGTCTAGTTCCTATATTTTAAATTAACCCATTTCTATTAATCTATAAGTTTCCACGTGGCTTGTGACTTACTGGTACTTTATATCTTGTTTCTCATGGTGGCAGTGGCTGGCAGCATCTCCTGACTCAGCCTTCCTCCTCCCAGCATTCTCCTCTCTGCTTCTCCCACCTATACTATACATCATGCCTGGCCACTGGCCAATCAGCATTTTATTTATCAATCAATCAGAGCAACACATTCACAGCATACAGAAAGACATCCCCAGCAATCATAGTGGGGAGCAATGCAGGCATACATGGCTCTGGAGCAGCTGCTAAGAGCCATGCATATTGATCCTAAGACCAAAAGAATAAGAGAGAGACTGGGCCTTGCATGGGCTTTTGAAACCTCAAAGTTTACTCCCAGTGACACATTTCTTTCAACAAGGCAATACCTACTCCAAGGCCACACGTATATGAGCCTATGGGGGCCATTCTTACTCAAACCACTACAACCACCTCTCCCACTCCATACTTTACTAAGTTGCCTATAGTTCTTTGTGTTGTGTTGAGGCCTTGTAGGCCCTTCCCAGTTTGGTATGTCCATTGGTGTCATCCTTGTTTCAGCTTACATTTGGGCTGGCATGCTGGTAAGACTTTATGGGTATTCTAATTTTTCTAGGAGACATAGTCCTACAGCAAACTCCCTGATCTTTTGGCTTTTGAAATCTTTCCCCATTATACAATGTTCGCTGAGTCTTAGGTGCCTAGAATATTTTGTATATATAGCCATATATACATATACATATACATATACATATACATATACATATACATATACATATATATATATATATACACACACACACATATACACACACACACAAAAAAAAAAAAAACAAACAAACATATATATAGTTGCTGGAACTAGCTCCACAACTCGATGTTTTGATTGGTTGTGGTTTTCTGTAGTGATCTCCATCTTTTTCAAAAAGAAGTTTCCTTAATGTAGTGTGAAGACTACACTTATCTTTGGATATAACAACAAGTGTTTATAGATTGTTGTTAGGGATTATGCTGCTTTAGTAGATTGGTGGTTGTAGATTCTCCTCTAGTAACCATGATTTCACTAGTTCTGAGTAGTTACTAGCTTTCTAGTACCAGGCTGGTATCCCTTTCTTGAGTGAGTCTTAAGTCAGTTAGAGAGCAGATGGTTACCACCCAAATATGTGTGGCACCATGCTGGTTGCTGATGTGGTTCATAGGTGTCATAGCTGGGTATGACTATTGGTTGATTCCCACCTTTGGAAGCTTGTGTGGCACCTTCTGGTACCATGAATGCTAGTTTCTGAAGTGCATGCTGTCTTCACCAATAGTGATTCCACTTTGGGGGTGGACAAGGACAACAGCAGTAGGCTATGTGTTTTAGAACTCTGTTAGATAGCCTTGGCCAACAGTTCAAAAGAGTGCTTCCTATGTCTGCTATTAGGGTTTTTGTCTTTGGCTCTTGGGAGTACTGTCAGCACAAATAAGAAACTAACCAAGCCAGTGAAAGATTCATGTAATTACAATTTTAAGACACTAAAGAAAGAAATTGAAGAAGACAGCAGATCGAAGGGTCTCCTATGCTCATGGATGGGTGAAAGTAAGATTGTGAAAATTGCCATTCTACCAAAAGAAATCTACAAATTCAACTCAATCCTCATTAAAATTCCAACACAATTGATCACAGAAATGAAAGAAGAGTTTTCAGCCTCATATGGAAATACATATATACACAAAAACAGGGTAGGCAAAACAATCTTGAATAATAATTTTTTAAAAATGTTGGAGGTATCACCATCCCAGATTTCAGGTAATACAGTGTGATATTGGCATGAAAACAGACACTTTGATTAATGGAGTCAAATTTAAGACCCCGACAAATATGTACACACAACTATGGACACATTATTTTTGACAAAGAAGCTAAAAACACAACATTGGAGAAAAGACAATATCTTCAACAAATGGTGCTGGGCAAATTTGATGGCTGAATATAGAAGAATGCAGATGGATCAAGGACACTAGCATAAGACCAGACAACCCTGAATCTGATAGAAGAGAAAGAATAGGCTTGAACTTGGCACAGGGAAAGATTTTCTGAGCACGGTTACCAATAATACTAGCACAGGTGCTAAGGCCAAGCCTATACTATCCCTAAAAGTCCAGTAGAACTTATATCTTGGCAGCAACCTACAGCTACCTAATTGGACTTAGGACATGAATTATTTTAAGTTGTTTCATTCACTGAACATTTTTTTTTCTACTTTAACTATTACAAATAGTTTTGTTGCATACAGTAATCTAGGTTGGCATCTGTAGTCTTTTACAACTTCTCCAAGCCTCTTTCGGCTTTAAAAGTTTCCATTGAGAAATTAGCTATTACTGTGGTATGTTTCCTTCATAGATAACTTGTGGTTGGTTTTTTTTCATCTTTGTCTTTGTCTCCTCCTCCTTCCTCTTCCTCTCCTCCCTCCTTCCGCTCTTCTTCCTCTTCTTTCTCCTTGCTTTCAGTACCCTCTCCTTGTTTTTTATTTAATGTTTTAACTATAATGTGCCATAAGAGCCTTTTTTTCTAGTCCTACTTGGTGTTCTGTATGATTCTTATATCCTGTACTGTCTGCTTTTATGTGTCAACTTGACACAAGCTAGAGTCCTCAAAGGAAGGAGCCTCAGTTGAGGAAATGCCTCCTGGAGATCCAACTGTAAGGCATTTTCTCATTTATTGATCAGTGAGGGAGGGCCTAGCCCATGGTGGTTGGTACACTTTGTGGGCTGCTGGTCCTGGGTTCTATAAGAAAGTGGGCTAAGTAAGCCATGGGGAGCAGCCAGTAGGCAGCTGCCCTCCATAGCCTCTTCATCAGCTCCTGCGTCCAGGATCCTCTGGGATCCTGTTTGAGTTCCTGCCCTGACTTCCTTCAGTAATGAACAGCAGTGCTGAAGTATAAGCCTAATAGACTCTCTCCTCCCCATTGCTTTTTGGTCATTTGTCTTTCATCGCAGCATTAGAAACCCTAAGGAAGACACATCTTTATGTGTATATCTTCCCTCAGTTTGGGGAAATTTTCTTCTGTAATTGTTTTTTGAAGATCTGGTTTATTCCATTGAGTTTGGATTCTTGTCTTCATCTATGTCTGTAATTTAAGATGTGATCTTTTCATGGTGTTCATGGTTCTTTCATGTTGTCTACCCCAACCCCATTTTCTTTGCTTGCTAGTCCAAGTCTTCTACTTCAAGTTCTGATAATCTGTGTTTTTCTTGGTCCATTCTACTCAAAAGATTTTTTTTTCTCAGTTTTCTATTTGGGCTATTAAGGTTTTCAGTTCCATCTTAATTTAAGCTTGTGCTCTCCAATATGTATTACTCATTTCTGAATTCAGTTTTTAAAACTGAGTTGTCTTTGTCATTTAATTTAGCCATGTATTGTGTTTTCTTGGACGAAGACATTTAACCTTGGTATGTCAATTGTGTAGTATTCTTGAGTAGAACAAGAAATGGAAAGTGTTCTGTAAAGAATGATTTCATTGGATGGTTGGGTAGGAGAAACATTCTGTGTGGAAGAAAAATATTTGAACTTTAGGAGAAAGGGAGGAATAATCAGGAGAACCATGTCAATTATAACAATGCCAAATAAGCCTGTACATAAACAAATGGAAACAGTTGTAAGTTTTTTGTTTGAAATTTTTAAGCATGTTTTACATTTAAGAATTTGTATCTGATTCTGTACGTGTAATTTTTAAATAATTAAAGCAGACAGTGTTTATTCATCCTATTTTTATTTATTTATTTTTTAGGATTTGAGTTGGTCAAAATGAGCAATCGAAAAACAAAGAGCAACAGTACAATACATGCAGAGTGTCTATCAGAAGTGAGTATGTATGCTCCTAAAACCTCAGATCCTTTCTGAAAATGAACAGAAAACTAATCATCTTTTTTACCTGGTTTGTATGTTTGTTTTCCCTTAGCATTTTATACTCTGCTTTACATTCTCAGGGGAGATATCTTTATAAGTTCCTGAAAAAAATGGGTAGAAATAAAGCTCTCCAAATTGGACACTTGTATATGAAATGATACATCATGTTATTATTGTTGAAGTACTTGAAGGCTTCTGTCCCATAAAGTTTGATGTCTGAAGGTGCTGTGTAACTTCACCCATTGTATTTGGATAGTTGAATCGTAACTTTATGTCTTTCTAAAATAGTTTAGTTTAAATTTAGTTAAGTATTCACATACAAGGTTTGGACTTCTATTAAATATATTCTAAAGTATTTTTTGTTCTTATTAGATGCTGTTATATATGAAACTCTTCTTAATTTCATCTTTGTTTTGGTCATAGTTTGTAGAAATACAATTAATTTTAATATACTGCAGAGGTCATTAAATATTATTTTTTACTTTATTTTGGAGTGTTTTAATGTTCAACATTGTGTGTCATCTTTAAATGGGGGAAGTTTTATTTTCTCATTTTCAGTTAGAATATGCTTCCTTAGCAGGGGTAAGGGCAGTGCTGGGGATATCCCCAGAGCTTTGAGCATGCAAGAGAAGTACTGTCCTGAGCCACATACTTACGGTGGCAAAGGGAGAAAGAAGAGTCCATCGTCCACCATACCCTGTCCCTGAATGACTACTGTATTAGCCCCAGATCCAGAAAAGGCAGAACTTTACAATGGCTTGCTTTTTAAAAGATGACTTGATTATTTTGACATATTTTTTCCTACCTAAGTCTAAGACAATAATTCTAAGACCAATTTGAAAACAGCTACTTTTAACAAATTCTTTTTTTAGTTCACTCCAGTGATGTCTTACTTTTTCTTTTTCTTTTTTCTTTTCTTTCTTACTTTCACTTATTTAGGTATTTTATTTTTGCAGTTATGTTGGTAGAAACCAGGGCCTGGACCTATATACTAAGCAGTAGGTTTATCCTGGAACTATATCCATAGGCCTTATTACTTACCGTTTTTTTTTTTCTTTATTAAGAAATTTTTTATTCATTTTACATACCAACCACAGATTCCCCTCTCTTCCCTCCTCCCACTCCATCCCCAGCCTCCCCCCCCCCCCCACCCCTATTCCCTCTGAAAAGGTAAGGCCTCCCATGGAGAGTCAGCAAAGCCTTGTCCATTCAGTTGACACACGTCCAAGCCCTTCCCTCTTCATTAAGCCTGCCTGTGCAAGGTGTTCCACCATAGGTAATGGACTCCAGAAAGCCAGCTCATGTACCAGGGATAGGTCTTATTACTTATTTTATAGACTAGCTAAATGTCATTTCTTTCACATAACTAAATACTGGCATGTAGGTTGATCTCGTACTGTTATGTAGTTTGGTACTTGACTTGTCATTTCTTTCTGCCTTTTTTGCAGGGACTTTTTTGAATCATATCCTTATAGTACTTCTGTGCCCAAAATCTAATAAGTACTTAAAACTACATGAACCTTTAAGTTTAGTTTTCTGCAGAATCCTGGAATTAAAGTAGGTACAGATTGATAGTGACTAAGCCATTTTAAATATGATAATATCTAGAGACCATTGGCTGTGGAGTTACACTGGCATTATTGGATTGGACTGCATTATTAGGTTTCTTTTAGTTTTTGTTCTTTGGATGACATTGTACACAAAGTAAAGAATTTAATTCATTCCTTACATTGGAACAGCCTTCAAGTTGATTATACATTGAAATAATTCTCCAATTCATTGACATGTTCATTCCCAAATTCTCATTTATCTGAGACTAGATAAATGAAGAATCTAGTTTTATAACTCACAAAAATGCCAGAGCAGTTAGTATTTATTCAGTTCCTGATTGCTACAAATAAACTTTCCTTTTATTGCATATATAATATTTTAATGTTGTGCATCTTATGTTTATCAGGTACAAAGAATTTTTCGTGAAAGATTTTGTCATCAGAGTCCACATAGTAACCTATTTGGAGTGCATCTACAATACAAGTAAGTCTAGCTGTCAGCTCCTCTATTATAAATATATTTACATCTGCTCTCCAAGTTTTGTAAATTCTAGTCATACACAGATTTTTTCTTAAATAATGATGTTGAAGTTATGTTTTGTATATAGAAATGCTGACTATTATGAAACAAGAACACATACAAGTACTTATATAATGAAAAGGTCCCTTTTCTGTCTATTAACTGATATTTTTGAGAAAATTCTGACATTCTTGTCCTTAACACCTGGCAGCCAGCTCAAGTGATGAGCCAAGTGCTAGCAAAAATAGTTATCTTTAAGCCCAGGGACCTAAAAATTAGCATGATTGTCCCTATTCTCTACTACTATGAAACCCAATAAATTCAGACTGTAGTTGGAGTTTTTCTGCCTGACCCACAGTCAGGACAAATCTCTCTTACCCGCCAGTCCCACAGTCGCTCAGACCCAACCAAGAAAGCACACAGAAACTTATATTGCTTACAAACTGTATGGCCGTGGCAGGCTGTTTGTTATCTACCTTTTCTATCTTAAATTAACCCATTTCTGTTAGTCCATACTTTGCCACGTGGCTTGTGGCTTACCCGTGTCTTTACATGTTGCTTCTCATGGCAGCGGCTGGCAGTGTCTCTCTCCAGCCTTCTACTTCCCAGAATCCTTTTCTCTCTTGTCCCGCCTATACTTCCTGCCTAGCCACTGGCCAAACAGCATTTTATTTGTACAGAGCGATGTCCACAGCATCAAACCTTCCTGGGTTTCCTCCTCAGGTCTCTAGAAAGTCTCAACTGGACTGTTTTTTTCTCAGTATTCTTCCATACAGAATAATTCAGATCTTCACAGCCTAAAGAGCCCAAAGAATAGAAGTAATGTGTGCCTTGAAATTTGGCTTTTTAAAGGTATGACCCAGTAAATTATTGTACCTTAATTTTTAAATTTTTCACCTTTTCATATCATTTTAGGCATTTAATTGACCTTCTCAAAAGAACTGTTATCAATGGAGAAAGTAACTCTGTACTCATTGTTGGGCCACGAGGATCAGGAAAGACCATGGTAAAAGATTTTCTCGTGTATCATTGCTTTAATAAACATTTGAGGTTTCTTACATCAGATGACACTGAAAATGGTTTTCATTTCATTATATTTCAACAATCTGTTCTTTCTATTCCCTTTAAATCACAATAGACATGCAGAAATCCTACAGATTTAGGATGTAGCATTGAAGTTGATCTTGCCTATTTTAACCTCATCATTCCTCATGGTGACAAGTTTTTTCTCAATATTGGTTCTGTCATTGTCTTTTGTCCTTTGTATTATATTTGAGACTTCCAGTTGACAAAGGAACAAACCATTCTGACCTTGAACTACCCATACATTGTGCCTGTGCGAGAGAGAGAGAGAGAGAGAGAGAGAGAGAGTGTGTGTGTGTGTGTGTGTGTGTGTGTGTGTGTGTGTGTGTGTGTGTGATTCTCCATGGTCCATGGTGTGAATGTGTGCACGTATAAGCCATGGTGTGTGTAGAGGTCAGTAGATAACTTTGTTGTTGATCCTTGGTCCTCATGTTTCACCTAATTTGAGACTGGGGGTCCTCTTTCATGTTCTCTGCTCAGGATATTGGCCTAGAATCTTTCAGGTCTTTTCCTGTCTCCTATCTGGCACTGAGAGTATAGCTACATGCTGCCACACATGGGTTCTGAGGATCCCAACTCAGGACCACACACTTTGCAGTAGGCACTTTATACTCCATGACGTCTCTACCCAAACCTGTGACCTTTTTGGGTATTCTTTACTTCAAACCTCATAGTTAGGTTTAATATGTATTAGGTCATTATCATGCAGTGCTCCCCAACTGTATTTCTTACATTTTACACTTTATTATTAACTTTTAAACAAATCTCTTATATCTGTTTATGCCCTCAATATTTATGTCATACATTCTCTCTTTATTATATTTGGTTAGTTGACCTCAGAAAAAAATGCACCCCCCCCCACACACACACATTTGTTCCTTTTGTACAATATAGGTAACATTATATACATCAACATTTGAGTGTATTAATGTTTAGTTTTAAGGTGCTGAGTTGAATAAATAGTATTTTTCTAGTATTTTATAATACCGAATTGATAATTTGTTGAATGGATTTTAGTCTTATTAATACACTTTAAAAATAGTAAATTAAAATTATGTCTATTTTTTAAAACTGTGCCTGTTGATTCTAAATTATGTAAGATGAGAAAATTAGATTTTTATTTTTGCTACCATTTCCATTGTATAAAGTACAATATTGGTTTTTAACAACTTTTTTTACTGTTTCAAGACTTTTCACATTTTTTGTAAGTTTTTTGACTCTAACTTGCTTTAATCTTTGTGCTCAGTTGTAATTTTCTTTTGCATTTGACTTACTGTAATTTTGGGTTTTTGGTTTTGTTTTTTTCCATGTAAAATTACATTTGTGGTTTTAATTGTTTTACATAACCTACTAAATGCCTGAGGATAATATTCTTGCTCAAGGATTTTTGGTTTTTTATTTTCTTGCTCCCCTTAGAATTGCATGGATTTTGCTCAGTTTTTGTTTTATGGGGAAAATCCTGGGACAAGATTTTCTGGTTTTTATTTTTTGCAATATTTGGGTGTGTAAGTGGCTAAGTTACCAAGTCAGAAATACCAGATGTCCATGGCTTACTAGGACACATTTGTTTTTCCTTTGTGCTTATTGTGAATCATACACCAGTAATGAACAAATGCAAGAAAGTAAGTGTGTGAGAAATGAAAGTTTTATTAATGTCTGTTCTTTAAAGGATTTGAAATGTTTTCTAATACTGATTCATTAATTGAAACAGAAAATGATAGCCAAATAAAATGTTTATGTCAATGATATATAAGAGTTAGGAGGTAGCACACAATGCAATACTTTTTAAAAATATGTTGAAAATAGTGTTTTAAGGGAGCAAGTTTATATGACATATGGATGTCCTCATAGAGTTTTGCCTGATCAAAGGCAGGAAAGCACCATCTTGCCCCTGATGGGTTTTTTCAAGTTGCTTCTCAGCTCAGCTACTAAAGTAGTTGGACAGTTGTACCTGGAGTGGTTGGTTTTGAAGAGATCTAGATCTAGATTGAAGGAGAATTCCGTTCTTTTTCTTTTTTGGTTTTTTCAAGACAGGGTTTCCCTGTGTAGCTTTGTGCCTTTCCTGGAACTCACTTGGTAGCCCAGGCTGGCCTCGAACTCACAGAGATCCGCCTGCCTCTGCCTCCTGAGTGCTGGGATTAAAGGCGTGCGCCAACATCTCCCGGCAAATTCCCTGTTCTTTAAAATCCACACACCTATATTCTGTTTACTGTCTTTTTGCGAAAACCAGCAACTTAAAAGTTATATAAAAATTTGCTAGTCCTTTTGTACAATGTTGTAGTGACAGATAGCTTTAGCATATTGCAAATATAAATGTTTTATTTCTAAAATAGTTTACCAGTTATGTCCCTGTCTTTATTAAAGTAGTTTTTCTGTCTTTGCTTTACTTGTCTATCTACTCTAATTTACTTATGTCCGTCTTTCTGGAGCATTTATATTTTGAATAGAAGGAATAGTCCTTATTCCTCATTTGAAGTTTTCCTTAATTTTCTCATTTACAAATTTAATGGGTATGCAGTGATAATCACAACAGTTGTATATGGTATTATGTAAGATACCTCAAATGTTAGAAAAATAGAATTATATGTGACACAGAGCCATTGTTAAAGCCTGTAATTAAACATTTTGAGACATTGTAATACCTTCTGAGTATATTTTCATAGTAATTATTATTAGTAATCTTTTAGTTGCAACCTTTAACTTTCCTATTGTTTTGTGTTGGTTGTTTTTGTTTGTTTGGATTTGTTTGTTGGTTGGTTTGTGAAACAATCTCACATAGCTCACATTGGTCCTTCAGTTTCTTAGTTTCCTCCCTCCACCTCCTGAGTGCTGGGATTACATGCTTGTGCCACCACATCCAGCAAACTTTGTTGTTGTTGTTTTTTTCTCCTTATTTAGCCATGAGCAAATACTTTCTTTTTTTCTGTTTAACTAATTGCTCTTCCCTATTTCATGACAGTGTGCAGAGTATTTAACAGTATTCCATAGAATTGACATTGGAGGACAAACTTTTTGCAACTGTTTCTATTTTTTTCTATTGCTTTTAGATGCTTTTAGTGATACTGAGTAGAGCAAATGTAAATAGTAAATGTAATATGAATAGTAAAATGTACTGAGACATAAAGATCACCTAGAACAACAGTTTAATCTGTAATGTATAGAAAACTTTCAGGTGTTTCTAAAGTTTATTACAAGTTTAGGTAGTATAGTATCTGTTATCCTTGGATATCTTAAGACTTAGACATAATAGGTTCTATATATTAAACCTTTTAGCTATAAAGTGATTTATTTGTTTATATTTGATTCTTAGCATTCATGATTTAAAAAGGGACAGTGGCTTCATTTCATTTTTCCATATTAAACATTTTGCATATTTTCATATTTAGTTAATAAATCTTGCTTTGAAAGAACTCATGGAAATAAGAGAAGTGAGTGAAAATGTGTTACAAGTTCACCTAAATGGTGAGTATATCATTATTTTCCTATTAAGAAATGATGCAAACTACATAGGTTTGCATATTATAAAAATAAACTCATTTGTGTTTTAGTCTGATTGCAAGTTTAAGAGCCTTTAGAAATGAAATAAAGGAAAGTGTATTAGAACTTTTTTTAAAAGTTTTTTCTTAATCAGTGCTGTCTCAAGGGAATGGTTCTGTTATCATATTTTTAGAAGAAGTAATATGAACTAGCAGGCTGATTTTATTTTCTTTCTAATTAAATTTAAAAGCATTATAAAATATATTCATCTGGAAAATAATCCATGTCAGATATTTGCATCATTTTAGACACTTTTAATTGGGCTGTATTTCAGGACTGCTGCAGATAAATGACAAAATTGCTTTGAAAGAGATCACAAGGCAATTAAATCTAGAAAATGTGGTTGGAGATAAAGTTTTTGTAAGTATCTTTTCACATATTTCATTTCTGGAACATTGGGAGAAAGTTATTTTGTGTGTGTGTGTGTGTGTGTGTGTGTGTGTGTGTGTGTGTGTGTGTGGTGTTCAGATTTCTCATTAAACTGCTTTCCTGTTTGACTAACTTACATGACCTAAGAAAAACAAGAGTAATCCGTGTCCTAATCTACTGTCCTGAGACTGCATATGCAGCAGAGATACATAGATTCCAAGTCCGTTTTCTGCCCCCTGCTGCCCATAAAGTACTGTCACTCTTACTTGTCACTGTTGGTTCTGTCCTGCGGTGATCTGAGCATAGCTGTGCACACTTCTTCGTGTCTAGGAATTGCATTCTCGTTGTTCCAGTGGGAAGTTGAGCCAGCCATATGCTCTTCTTTCCTGCTTTACAAGCTGTGGAAGAGTTAAATCAGAGTGTAAGTGCTATGCTCTACCTTCTATTCCGACTATAATGCTAAGCTAGTAGCTTACTATTTGGTCAAGAAGAGTTCGCATTAGACTCAGTTTAGCTTTTGATTTCCAAATGATCTGGAAAGTTATTTCTCATGTTCCTAAATGGGCATGTTGTAATGTATTTGTGTGGAGTAATGGAAAACATAGTTGTTTCTCCACCCTAATCATTGCTGTTATTGTCATGACAGTCATTCCTATGTTCTTTAGGTCTGTAACCAACTGCAAACTGAGGATTTCAAGTGAACAAAATGTGTTCATACTGAATCTGTCCAGACTTTGCACTTTGTTATTATTCTCTAAACAGTGCATTACAAGAGCTAATAAACATGTCTAGATAATGTTATAGTTTGCTTTCTCTTGCTGTGGTCAACACAGTGACTATAACTAATCTGGTGGCAAAAAGGATTAATAATGCTTCCAGACAGCAGGAAGGAGGAACAGAGACTAGAACCATGGAGGAATTCTGCCTTCTGGCTTGTTTCCCTGTCTTGCTCAACTACCTTTTTTAAGCAGTCCAGGCCCTGCTGCCCAGGACTGGGACTGCTCACCTTGAGCTTGGCTCAGCTGTATCAGTTAGCGGTCAAGAAAACGCCTCACAAACGTGCTCACAGGCCAGTCTAATGGAAGCAGTTCTTCTATTGAGATTTTCTCTTCTTGGGTCTGTTCAGATTTTGGTCAAATTGGTAAAAATTAAATATGACAGCTACTATTGCATTGCATTAGGTATTGAGAGTAACCTACATGTAATAGACAATGGTATACAGTTAATTTGTAAATACTATGCCATTTTATATAGAGGGATTGAGAAGCTATATGTTTTGGTGTGAGAAGGGGTCCAACATCCAATCCTCCACAGTAACAAGAATGGCTATCACAGTTAATTGATTATTAGCTTATGTTCTCTGTTATCTAGATTGAGCACCTAAGTTGCAGAAACTAATTTGCCTATGCTCATGAATTTGTGAAGTCTGGACATAAAGAACAAAAATCAGCTAAGCCAGAACTCACTGTGTTTATAGTCTTTCAGTCATGTATGTATAAGTACATCATATAGCTATACACATATATATGTATGTATTAGACACACATATACTTTATTATATATATTTATATTTGAATAAATGTGTATGTGTACTTAATGATCAGATACAGTGGTCTTTAACAACCAGAAGATAAAGTATCTTTGAGTCACTGAACACTGATTTCTGAACAGATTATCTCTCTGAGCCAGTGTTGTATTGCGGTAAATTGTGTGGTAGTAGTATTGGCAAAACAGCATGTAACCATTATTGTTTATGGGTATTCTTAAAAATCATTTATGCTGGTCTAGTAAGATGGCTCCGTGGGTAGAGCTGCTTGCTACCAGCTTGACAAACTGAGTTCAGTTTCTCAGAACCTACTTCAAGGTGGAATAAAGTTAACTCCTGCAATTGCTCTCTGAAATTCAATGTGCTGCGCAAGCACACAAACAAAATAAGTAAATGTAAAAAAGCCGCGAGTGTTTATGCTTTATCAGGTTCTTTCCGTGGAAAACAAACCCAAAGTTTCCTCTCTCTCTCTTTTTTTTTTCTTTTTTTTTCTTTTTTCCAGAGCTGAAGACCGAACCCCAGGGCCTTGAGATTGCTAGGCAAGCGCTCTACCACTGAGCTAAATCCCCAACCCCTCAAATTTCAAGTTGACTTTTTCCTTAAAATATGTGAATGAAGCTGGGCGGTGGTGGCGCACCCCTTTTAAATCCCAGCACTCGGGAGCCAGGTGGATCTCTGTGAGTTCGAGGCCAGCCTGGTCTACATAGTGAGATCCACAGTAGGCACCAAAGCTACACAGAGAAACCCTGTCTCAAAAAACTAAAATAAACAAACAAATAAATAAATAAATGAGTGTTTGGGGAGATGGCTTAATGGTTATGAGCACTTGCTGTTCATGTGGAGGGTCTGAGTTTGGTTTCCAGTCCTATATTAGATGTCTCACAACTGTCTGAGATCAGGCAATCAGCACTCTGGCCTTTGTGCCATACCTCATGTGCACATACACAGACAGACACACACCTACCCTTAATTAAAAATAAATTTTACAAAAATATTTGAAATAATCTAAATAAAATACAAACTAATAACTTTAATAAAAAATATTTTAAGGGAGTTTCTATCCCAATTCTGGAACATCTAGGTAATTTATCCATTACTCTTGATTTCTTCTAGAATGTTTAAATTATGTCCAAGAATATTTTAGATGTATTCCAAATGAAGAGAAAAATGTGATATAATCACAAATTTGTAGTAAGTATTCTTAAGTAGAAAAACTGTGTTTAATATTTTAAGCAATTTTGTCTTTGGATCTAATTTTAATTCATAGGAAGTTTTTGGTGGTGCAAATTAGATAGTAGGAGGAAGGTCTTGTGTCTGAAGATACAGAATGGAATACATTTCTGGTCCCCAGCTATATTTAGAACCTGGCAGCCCTCCAGAAACTACCCTTTTCTAACATTTCTACCAGCATTGCCCAGAAAATAGGAAAGTTCACATGTGAGGTAGCACTATCGGTTTTTAGAGATTTATCTATGGATAATTAATGCAGAGATCTCAACTGAGACTCTATTCAATAGCTAATTTCCTAGTAAAAGCAATGCATTATCTTTTGTAAATATCTTAAGATTCAGCCTTCTTCATTTTATTAAACTCCAGTCTTTCTATTTTTGTTATTCAGGGAAGCTTTGCTGAAAATCTTTCATTTCTTCTGGAAGCTTTAAAAAAAGGTACATGTTTAAGATATTTGTAAAAAAATTGAAATTCAGAAATATCAAGATACTTTTTTTGAACTTAAGTCTTCTGATGACGTAAATATTAAAAGTTTTTAACCATATCCCCCAATAAAAAGGATATAGAGATTAAATAAGCTAATGGCCACTGTAGTACCACCAGTGTAGTGATTCTCAGTGTTTGCTTTTTACTACCACACAGCATTGGGTAGGTACAGATGCAGCTTTTTCTAAGGATAAAACCAGTATCAGTGAGATGGTTTAACAAGTAATAGTGCTTCCCACACAAGCTTGACCACCTGAGTTGGCTCCTGGAACCAAAGATTTAAGGAGAAAGATGGCTTCTGAAGGTTGTCCTCTGACTCCCACACATTCCCCCTAACACTCAAGAGCCTACACACACAGATAGCATTCGGACACACTGCTAATAAAATTTAAAAGACTAAAATTACTGACCTGTAATTCCAGCACTTGGAGATCAAAATAGGAAGAGCAATAAACTCAAGAACAGGATGAATGAGACCGAGTCTCAGACAAACAAGAATAATGTCATTTTGTCGGTTATTTGGTAGTTATGGTTGTCTTACATTCTGCTGTGTAAAAATACTATAAATATTTAAATGATTATTCGTGTGTTTGTGTGGTTTAGTTATAATGGGTAGAAATTTAGATTAAAAGGTACCATGTTGAAAAAAATAATGCTTAACCGTCTTTGAAACATGTTTGAGAATAATTTTTCTTCCCATAGTTCAAAAACAGTTACTAATTTTATCTTTAGCTAGCTTGTAAAAAAGAAGCCAGTATCCATTTCATTTGTGTGATTTTGATTTTTGTTTGATTTGCATGCCGTGGTTTATGGTGATGGCCATTCATATGATGTTTTGGCTGACGGTTGTTACTTCTTGTTGATGCTTTACCCTATTTTAGTGATACTTGTCTCATACCTGTTTATAGAACTTCTTATAAGCTTTGTTGCCTTAAATTTGTACTTGTTTTACTTGCTTACTGAGTGGAAGTTTTAAATTTCTACATAACTATGTTTATCAGGAAGCTATTTTTCTCTTCTTCAAATTATAAAAACTTTCACCAATATTCCCTTTTAGTACACATATTTCTAATTGATAATTTGGTTGGATTTTTTTTCTTGAGACAGTATCTCATGTAGCCCAGGCTGTGCTTGAGTGTACTTTATAGCTGAGGCTGACTCTTAAACTCCTTGTCATCCAGCGTCTAACTTCCAGATTGCTAGGAATACTTGTGTATGCCAACAATGCCACAGATTTATTTTTATATGCAATACTTTGAATTTGAATAAACTGTTTTCCCTATTGAAATACTGGCCATAATTTACAAATACTTTTTCTATACTATTTTCTAAATCTGTTTAGTTTTAGTGGTTTGTTTAGTGGTTTATTTTTTTTGTTTGTTTGTTTGTTTTTACCAAAATTAAACCATTTAAGCTCAGGTTATTTTCTTTTTAGTATCTGGATAAATAAATAAATCTCTTAATCGTTGCCTTAAAAGTTTTGCGTAAATGTAAATCATTCCTTAAGTTGATTTTTCTACTTAAGTAATTTCCATTCATGTAGAGAAAAAGTGTATTGAGTGCTACTGAACATTACCTGATTGAAATATTAAAACTTGTAGTTAAAGGAATTTTAATGTTTTTTTTTAATTGCAGTTCATATTCTAATTGGGTGTTTGTAGAGAAAACTTTAAATAGGAAGGTGCATTATGCATTTCTCTACTAGCTAAATATATCTCTTTTGAAACAGTAGTTTTATTCATTATTGACTACTTCTGTACTCCACAAGTGTTTTGATGGTATTGAAAAGTCATTGTTGTAAAATTATTGAGGAACTTCACTTACATAATTATAAAGCTGAATTGCCAATGATTTTCTCAAACTGCTAGACTCCTGTAACCAGACAGTAAATTACTTTGAAACAAAAACAGCTATCTTTGTCCTGTGGATAACTTTTCATGTATGAGTAAGACTGCATTTGTAAGGGCCCTGCCCAGAGGAACTTACTAGTCTGTACTGAGTTGAATTTAAATTGAAGTATAACATTTAGGGAATACAAGAAAAGTGGATGTGATTTTGTTGTTGTTGTTGTTGTTGTTAATCTGAAACTCCTTTTTCTTAGGTGACCGGGCTAGCAGTTGCCCAGTGATCTTCATATTGGATGAATTTGATCTTTTTGCTCATCAGAAAAACCAGACACTCCTTTATAATCTTTTTGACATTTCTCAATCTGCACAGACGCCAGTAGCAGTTATTGGTCTTACATGTAGATTGGTATGTCTTTTCTTCTTTTTTTTTTTTTTGTTTTTTGTTTGTTTGTTTGTTTGTTTTATTATGTGTTTTAATTTTATACATCAGCCATGGGTTCCCCTGTCCTCCCCACTCCTGCACCTACCCCACCTTACCCCCAGCCTCTCCCCTCCATTCCCATCTCCTCCATGACCAAGACACCCCTGGGGACTCATTTAAACCTGGTGGATTCAGTACAGGCAGGTCCAGTCCCCTCCTTCCAGGCTGAGCATGTGTCCCTGTGTAAACCAAAGGTTCCAAACACCCAGCTCATGCACCAAGGACAGGTCCCGGTCCCACAGCCTGGGAGCCTCCCAAACAGATCAAGCTATTCAACTGTCTCACTTATCCAGAGAGCCTGATCCAGTTGGAGGCTCCACAGCCTTTGGTTCATAATTCATGTGTTTCCATTCGTTTGGCTATTTGTCCCTGTGCTTTTTGCGATCTGGGATTCAACAATTCATGCTCTTGCAGTCCCTCCTCCTTCTTGACGGTTGGACACCTGGAGCTCCACCTGGGGCCTGGCCAAGGATCTCTGCATCCACTTCCATCAGTTATTGGATGAGAGTCCCAAGACAACTGCTAGGGTGTTTAGTCATCTGATCACCAGACTAGGTCAGATCAGGCCCTCCCTCGACCACTGCCAGTATTCTACAGAGGATATATATATCATTGTGGATTTCTGGGGACCTCTCAAGCACTCTGCCTATTCCTGTTCTCATGTGGTCTTCATTTATCATGGTCTGTTATTCCTCGTTCTCCCTTTCTGTTCTTGATCCAGCTGGGATCTCCTGCTCTCCTAAGCTTTCTTTCCCTCAAATCTTGCCCTTCATTACTCCCACTGTCGTGTAGGTTGTTCATGTAGATCTCATCCACTTCTCTGTCATTGGGTGATCCCTGTGTCTTTCCTAGGGTCCCATTTTCTAGGTAGCCTCCCTGGAGTTGTGTAGCAGTCTAGTCATCTTTGTTTTACATCTAGTATCCTCCTATGAGTGAGTACATACCATGTTTGTCCTTCTGAGTCTGGGTTACCTCACTCAGGATGATTGTTTCTAGATCCATCCATTTGCCTGCAAACCTCGTGATATCATTGTTTTTCTCTGCTGAGTAGTACTCCATTGTGTATATGTACCATATTTTCTTTATCCATTCTTCAGTTGAAGGGCATCTAGCAAATTTCCAGGTTCTGGCTATTACAAACAATACTGATATGAACATAGCTGAGCAACTGCCCTTGTGGTATGATTGAGCATTCCTTGGGTATATGCCCAGGAGTGCTACAGCTGGGTCTTGGGGGAGATGGATTTCCAATTTTCTAGGTCAGTGCCATTTTAATTTCCAAAGTGGCTGTACAAGCTTGCATTCCCACCAGCAGTGGAGGAGAGTTCTCCTTGCTCCACATCCTCTCCAGCATAAGCTGTCATCAGTGTTTTTGATCTTAGCCACTCTGACAGATATAGGGTGGTATGTCAGAGTCGTTTTGATTTGCATTTCCCGGATAATTAGGGATGTTGAGCAATTCCTTAAATGTCTTTCAGCCATTTGAGCCTCCTCTGTTGAGAATTCTCTGTTTAGTTCTGTAGCCCATTTCTTAATTGGACTGTTGGGCATTTTGATGTCTAATTTCTTGAGTTCTTTATATATTCTGGATATCAGCCCTCTGTCAGATGTGGGGTTGGTGAAGACCTTTTCCCATTCTGTAGACTGTTGTTTTGTCTTGTTGACCATGTCCTTTGCTCTACAAAAGCTTATCAGTTTCAACAGGTCCCATTGATTGATTGTTTCTTTCAGTGTCTGTGCTTCTGGTGTTATATTTAGAAAGTGATCTCTGGTGCCAATGCATTCAAGACTACTTCCTACTTTCTCTTCTATCAGGTTCAGAGTAGCTGGATTTATGTTGAGGTATTTGATCCACTTGGACTTAAATTTTGTGCATGGTGACAGATATGGATCTATTTGCAGCCTTCTACACATTGACATTATGCCAGCACCATTTGTTGAAGATGCTTTCTGTTTTCCATTGTACATTTTTGGCTTCTTTGTCAAAAATTATATGTTCATAGGTGTGCAGGTTAACGTCAGGGTCTTCAGTTCCATTCCACTGGTCCACATGTCGGTTTTTATGCCAGTACCAAGCTGTTTTTATTTTGGTAGCTCTATAGTAGAGCTTGAGGTCGGGGATCGTGATGCCTCCAGAGGTTGTTTTATTGTACAGGATTCTTTTGGCTATCCTGGGTTGTTTTTCCATATGAAGTTGAGTATTATTCTTTCCAGATTTGTGAAGAATTGTGTTGGTAATTTGATGGGGATTGCGTTGAATCTGTAGATTGCTTTTGGTAAGATTGCTATTTTTACTATGTTAATCCTGCCTATCCATGAGCATGGGAGATCTTTCCATTTTGTGACATGTTCTTCAATTTCTTTTTTAGGGACTTAAAGTTCTTGTCATATAGGTCCTTCACATGCTTAGTTAGAGTAACCCCAAGGTATTTTATATCATTTGTGGCTATTGTAATGGATGATGGTATCTCTGATTTCCTTCTCAGCCTGTTGTATATAGGAGGGCTACTGATTTTTTTGAGTTGATCTTGTATCCTGCTATGTTGTTGAAGGTTTTTATTAGCTGTATCAGTTCCTTGGTGGAATTTTTGGAGTCACTCATGTATATTATCATGTCATCTGCAAATAGGGAGAGCTTGACTTCTTCCTTTCCAATTTGTATCCCCTTAAACTCCTTATGTTGTCTTATAGCTCTGGCTAGAACTTCAAGTACTATATTGAATAAGTAGGGGGAGAGGGGACAGCCTTGCCTTGTTCCTGATTTTAGTGGTATCACTTTGAGTTTCTCTCCATTTAATTTGACGTTGGCTGTTGGCTTGCTGTAGATTGCCATTATTATGTTTAGGTATGTTCCCTGTATTCCTGATCGCTCCAAGACCTTTATCATGAAGGGGTATTGGATTTTGTCAAATGCCTTTTCTGCATCTAGTGAGATGATCATGTGTTTTTTTTTCTTTGAGTTTGTTTATATGGTGTATTACTTTGATGGACTTTCGTATGTTGAACCACCCTTGCATCCCTGGGATGAAGCCTACTTGATCATGGTGGATAATTGTTTTGATGTGTTCTTGCAGTCTGTTTGCCAGAATTTTATTGAGTATTTTTGCATCAATGTTCATGAGGGAGATTGGTCTGTAGTTCTCTTTCTTTGTTGCATCTTTGTCTGGTTTAGGAATCAGGGTAATTGTAGCCTCCTAGAAGGAGTTTGGTAATATACCTTCTGCTTCTATTGTGTGGAACAATTTAAAGAGTATTGGTATTAAGTCTTCTTTGAAGATCTGGTAGAATTCTGCAGTGAAACCATCAGGTCCAGGGCTTTATTTGGTTGGGAGACTTTTAATGACTGATTCTATTTCCTTAGGGGTTATTGGACTATTTAAATGTTTATCTGGTCTTGATTTAACTTAGGTATGTGGTACCTATCCAGAAAAATTATCCATTTCTTTTAGATTTTCCAGTTTTGTGGAGTAGAGGTTTTTGAAGTATGACCTGATGATTCTCTGGATTTCCTCATTGTCTGTTGTTATGTCCCCCTTTTCATTTCTGATTTTGTTTATTTGGATGCTCTCTCTCTGTCTTTTCGTTAGTTTGGATAAGGGCTTGTCTATCTTGTTGATCTTCTCAAGAACCAATCCTTTGTATTGTTCTCTTTATGTCTATTTTATTGATTTCAGCTCTCAATTTGATAATTTCCTCGTGTCTGTTCCTCCTGGGAGACTTTGCCTCTTCCTGTTCAAGGGCTTTCAGGTGTGCTGTCAAGTCACTAGCATGAGATTTCTCCAGCTTCTTTGTGTGGGCATTTAGTGCTATGAATTTCCCTCTTAGCACTGCTTTCATAGTGTCCCATAAGTTTGTGTATGTGATGTATTCATTTTCATTGATCTCTAGGAAGTCTTTAATTTCTTTCTTTATTTCTTCCTTAACCCATTGGTGATTCAGTTGAGCATTATTCAGTTTCCATGAGATTGTAGGATTTCTGTAGTTTTTTTTTTTTGTTGTTGTTGTTGTTGTTGTTGTTGAAATCTAACTTTAAGCCATGGTTGTCTGATAGAACACAGGAGGTTATTCCAATTGTTTTGTATCTGTTGAGATTTGCTTTGTGGCCAATTATGTGGTCGATTTTAGAGACGGTTCCATGGGGTGCTGAGAAGAAGGTATATTCTTTTTTGTTTGGGTGGAATGTTCTGTAGATATCAATTAAGTCCATTTGAGCCATAACATCAGTTAAGACCATTATTTCTCTGTTAAGTTTCAATATGGCCGATCCGTCCAGAGGTGAAAGTGGGGTGTTGAAGTCTCCCACTATCAATGTGTGCGGTTTTATATGTGATTTAAGCTTTAGTAATGTTTCTTTTACTTATGTGGGTGCCCTTGTGTTTGGGGCATAAATGTTCAGAATTGAGACTTCATCTTGGTGGATCTTTCCTGCGATGAGTATGTAATGTCCTTCATCATCTCTTTTGATTGATTTTAGTTTGAAGTCTATTTTGTTGGATATTAGGATGGCTACACCAGCTTGCTTTTTAAGACCATTTGATTGGAAAGTCTTTTCCCAGTCTTTTATTCTTAGGAGGTGTCTATCTTTGAATTTGAGGTGTGTTTCTTGTATGCAGCAGAAAGATGGGTCCTGTTTTCGTATCCATTCTGTTTGTCTGTGTCTTTTTATAGGTGAATTAAGTCCATTGATATTAATGGATATTAATGACCAGTGATTGTTCATTCCTGTTATTATTTTTATTTTTTGGTGATCGTATGTGTGTACTTCTCTTCTTTGGGGTTTACTGCTGTGGTGTTATCTATTGCCTGTGTTTTCATGGGTGTATCTGCTTTCCTTAGGTTGGAATTTTCCTTCTAGTGATTTTTGTAGGGCTGGGTTTGTGGATAAGTATTGCTTAAATCTGATTTTTTCTTGGAAGGTCTTGTTCACTCCATCTATGATGATTGAAAGTTTTGCTGGGTATATTAGTCTAGGCTGGCATCCATGGTCTCTTAGTGTCTGCATTATATCTGTTTAGGTCCTTCTGGCTTTCAAAGTCTCCATTGAGAAATCGGGTGTTATTCTGATGGGTTTGCCTTTATAAGTCACTTGGCCTTTTTCCTTTGCTGCCCTTAATATTCTTTATTCTGTACGTTTAGTTGTTTAATTATTATGTGGCGAGGTGACATTTTGGAGGTCTAGTCTGTTTGGTGTTCTATAGGCTTCTTGTATCTTTATAGGCATTTCCTTCTTTAAGTTGGGAAAGTTTTCTTCTATGATCTTGTTAAATATATTTTCTGTGCCTTTGAGTTGGTATTCTTCTCCTTCCTCTATCCCTATTATTCATAGGTTTGGTCTTTTCATGGTGTCCCAAATTTCTTGGCCATGTTGGGTCATGACTTTGTTGGTTTTAGTGTTTTCTTTGACTGATGAATCTATTTCTTCTACCGTATCTTCAACACCAGAGATCCTCTCTTCCATCTCTTGCATTCTGTTGGTTATACTTGCCTCTGAAGTTCCTGTTTGTTTAGTCAGATTTTCTATTCCCAGCATTCCTTCTGCTAGTGTCTTCTTCATTTTTTCTATTTCCCTGTTCAAGTCTTAGACTGTCTCCCTTGCTTTTTCATGATTTTCTTTCAAGTTCTTATTGTTTTCTTCTGCTTTAATTGTCCTTTCCTCTAGTTTTTTATAGCGTTCTTCCCATTTTTTGTTTGTCTGTTCCTCCACTTTATCTTTGATTTTTTTCTATATAAGGCTCTAGCCTCTTCATGATGTTACTTATAAGGTTGTTTTCTTCTTCTTCTTCCATTCTGTGATGTTCAGGTCTACCTGTTGGAGAAGGGCTAGGTTCTGGTGATGCTGTATTGCTCTTTGTTTTGTTGTATGTACTTCTGTCTTGAAGTCTGCCCATCTCCTCGTGGATTCATTCTTATCAGTGTACTTAGTCCAGAGAGAGTTGACAGATTAGGGAGCCTCTCTCTGGTCCAGATGGAAGCTCTGGGCCTGATGGGAGCTCTGGTCCAGATGAGAGTGCTGGCCCGATAGGAGCTGGGGGGCTGGACTCTGCGTCTCAGGAAGTCCCTGGGGTCTCCTTATCTTGTCCAGATGGGAGTTCTGTGGCGGATGGTAGCTGGGTGCTCTCTGGTCCAAATGAGACCATCCATCCGGGGCAGGATGGAATGCTGGACGCTGGTCTCTTAAGTCTCCAGAAGTGGCTAGGGTCTCTGGCAGATGGGTGTGGGGGCAAGGCGTTGAAGTTGTAGTGTCCACCGTAGGGTCTCTCTGGTCCAGATGGGAGTTCTGTGGCGGATGGGAGCTGGGGGCTGGTCTCTGAGTCTCAGGAAGTGGCTGGGGTCTTGGGCAAATGGGTGTGGGGGCAGGGTGTGGGGACTGCAGTGTCTGTCTGCAGTCTTGGAAAAGTGGAGCTTTCCTGCAGGGCCCGCCGAATGGCCGGAAACTGGGGCCAAGTTGGGCAGGTCCTCCCGGGATGGCTGGTGCCCAGGGGTGGGACCCAGAGGTGGTTGCCTCTCTGACTATAACCCCAGGCACTCACCTCTGGTATAGATGGGAGTTCCGGGGCAGATGGGAGCTGGGAGCTGGTCTCTCTGAGTCTCAGGAAGTGGCTGGGGTCTGGAGCGATAAGCATGAAGATTTATGTTCAATCTCCGGTACCCATATAAAAAGCCAGATGTGATGGTGGGCCGCTGTAAACCATCCCTGGGGAGCTGGAGACAGGGGAATTCCTGTGCCTTATTAAGCCGCCAATCTAATTAAATAGGCAAACCTTTTTTGTCTTTTTTGAGATTAATTTTGTATATGTATATATGATAAGTTGATATGTATGCATGCATCTGGGGGTCAGAAGATAACTTTCAGGAGTCCATTTTCTCCTATCATGTGAGTCTTGGGAATCAAACTCTGGCTCCACTGAGCCAGACCACTGTCCCTGAGGAACCCTGTCTTAAAAACTAAAGTGGAAAACTGTTGATGAAGACACTCAATACTAACCTCTGGCCTTCATACACACCCTCCACATAAAAAGATTCATGACTACCTTAGCAGTTCTTCAGAGTGTTTTTGATTCTTATTTATGCATGTTTCTCTAATTCTATATTCCTGTTATGTAGAATTATGTTCCTATATATTTATGGAAAGAAAACCAAAGCATAGGTGCAAACAGGTGCTTTGTCAGCAATAATCCCTTCTGTGTGGAAATTATTCCTTTAGTATTTGTTGTTCCTTTCTCTTCCCTTCATCCTCAATTGTTAGCTTCTGTCATACTCACCACCACCCAAGCAGCTTCCGTTTTCACTCCTCCTTTCCATTCTCAGATGTAGTGGTTTCTCTCTTGCAATTCCTCTTTACTTACGGCGGGAAGTGTGCATGCCATAGCAGACATATAAAGGCCAGATGACATCTTGAAGGAATTGATTCTCTGCGAGTACATGGGTTCCAGGAATTGAACACAAGTCCTCAGCTTCAGCAGTAGGGGCCTTTTCACTTTGAGCCATATTCCCGGCTCCTGAGTACAATTTCTTAATCTTTGCACAGAATACTATTTTCATTGCCTTTCTACTACTTATATGAATAACTTATAACTTCTCCTTAATAGAAAACAAATGCGACTATATTTGTATCTTTGAATATTAGTGTATTAATTAATTGCGCTGTCGTGACTATAAACTATTAAGAATATTCCAGGTATTTGCTTCTCCCTCTCAAACCCATACAGCATTAGTCTTTGCTGTTTCCTTCCTAAATGACCCATTATTATTTAAAGTTTTTCCTGCATATCATGGCTTATTAACCTTTCTGCTTGTTTTCTATTACAAAGATTATTCAGTTAAAAAAATACACATTTTCTGGAGCTGACATTCTCTTTTTAAAAACAAAAAAATTGATTGTAGAAAATACCATTACTTGTTGGAGACAATAGTGTAATGAGTCCTGACTCTCCTGCTTTTATGCATTTATTGTGTAGTTTTAGTAATTATCACTAGATAGTTTAATCTATACTCATCTGTCTTCTTTCTCTGTAAAATATTGGGGCAAAAAATAATGTCATCTCACAGTTAATTATTTAGTTAATTTTAAGAAGATGAGAACTTTTCAAACTTTATTTCCATCATATAATTACACCCTAAAAATAATAATTGATTGGAGAAATGGTTCAGCCATTTAGAGAATTTGCTGCTATTGGAAAGAACAAGAGTTCAGGTACAAATACTGGTTCTTTGCACTGATCATAGCAGCTGAATTCTAGCAGTTCAGTAAATAGAACTTGGCTCTATTACATATCTTGTCTCTTGAGACTCTTAAAATTATGAATATCTCTGAATTTTTTGTTAGCTCAGATTTTTATGTCAACTTTTTTTAGACTGTGTAGAGTACCACACTGATGTGCTTGGTGTTCCTGTCAGTCTGGGTTTGGTAATAGTCACTGTTTGTGTGTCCTTAGTAGATCTGGGAATGTTAGTACTTGATATCGGGGCAGGATACCAAGCTACTGGTGCCTAGAAGGGAAGTATTTATATTTAGTTTAGCAGTTGTCAACTTGTGGGTTGTGTCCCCCTTGGGGTCGAATGACCACAGGGGTTGCCTAAGACCATCCTGGGTATCAGATATTTACATTATAATGTGAAGTAGCCACAAAAATAATTTCATGGTTGGGGGTCACCACATGAGGAAATGTATTAAAAGGTTACATCATTAGCAAGGTTTAGTTTTCCTCAAAATAAAATGCTTACTTATAAATTTTAAATAAATATTGCTTACTACAAGCTGTAGTTTGCTTATTCTCTAACAGCATATTTTTCAACATGCTTCTTATACGGATTTCTTTTTTTGTTTTCAAGGATATTTTGGAACTCTTAGAAAAAAGAGTGAAGTCACGGTTTTCTCACCGGCAGATACATTTAATGAATTCATTTGGTTTTCCACAATATATGAAAATATTTAAAGAACAATTATCTCTACCTGCAGAATTCCCAGATAAAGCTTTTGCTGAGAGGTGGAATGAGAATACTCAGGTAAGTTGAAGGCAATAATGGCAAAGAAATATGTGTCTTTTCATTTTTTTCTCTTGCAAATCCTCCTTACTTTGGAGTAAGGAGGAGTGCAATTATAAACTGTTTCTTTTTTAAGGGCAGTAGACATGTATTGTCTCCTAAATTATCTGTTTTCAGAAGAACTTAAGGGTAAGCTTCAGCACTCTTGTCAGTAGTTGAAGTTTTTATCTTTATCTGATTTACATTTTAGGTTATTTTTTTAGTGAATTTACATGATTTAAATTTTATTTTCTATATTTTGCTGATGTGACACAAGGCAGTATTAATAGTTCACTGTTGTTTTGAATCTTAGATGATCTTTTAAAAACCCAGAGTCAGATATCAGGGTAAAAGCTGAAAGATCAGAGAAGCAGAGCAACCAGCAGTAGTTCTTACCTCTACAAAGTATTTTACAAATACTTAGTTCTGGATCTCCCCTTCCACTAGAGGAATCTTGCATGGGACTCAGGAGATTGTTATCTAGGCAAGTTTTTTCTGATACTGTGTGTCTGATTTAAAGCTCTATCTATGGGAGGATGTTCCTTGTCATTGGTAACCTATATTATTCCTTTTCCAATGTGTTCTGGATTTTAACATCTGGCCATTTGGTTTACTTCTCAGTGTCTCACAGACATTCCTCTTATATAGCTCTTGAGCTAATAGTCTTATTCCATGATGTTTTTGAGAAATCTGAATGCAGTTGTTTGTAGCTAAAGTTTTTCTGGTGCCACCTGGCTCCCTTATATTACTTATAAACTGTTTAGCCCTGGCAGGCTCCTTGCTATCCAGTTCTTATATCTTAAATTAACGCAGTTTTATCAATTTATAAGTTGCCACGTGACTTGTGGCTTACTGATACTTTACATCTTGTTTCTCATAGCGGCAGCGGCTGGCAGTGTCCATCTCCTGACTCAGCCTTCTCCTCTCTGCTTATTTTGCCTATACTATACTTCCTGCCTGGCTACTGGCCAATCAACGTTTTATTTATCAATCAATCAGAGCAACACATTCATAGCATACAGAAGGACATCCCCAGCAGTTATTCTTATTTAAATGTCTTCATTTTCATTGATTTTATTATTTCTGTGCCTATTTACTCTGTTTTCCTAAGGTGACTTCACAGTCAAGGCTATCACCCATCTAATTATGTTGCATTGTGAGTGTCTATAACTATAAATAGTTTTAAACTCATAAGTTCTACATCTTGGGATGCAACCACAAGTGAAAATGAAACAAAATAATACAATGGGATTTATATTGAGCATAAATAGGCTTTTGTTTGTTATTCCCTTAATAATGCAGTATAATAATTACCTAGTTCTGTTGCTGTAATAAAATGCTCTGATCAAAAGCAACTAGAGGTGAAAAGGATTTTTGTGGCTTAAAGGTTAGAGTCCATTACTAGGAAGCCAAGACAGGAACTGGAAGGCAGGAAGTGAAGCGGAAGCCATGAACAAATGCTGCTTGCTAGTTTGTTCATTTTGCTTTCTTATTCATCCCAAGTCTACCTGCCTAGACCTGGCTCAGGTAGGCCCTCCCACTTCAGTCATTAATTAAGAAAATGGCCCTACAGACATGCTGATAGACCAATTTGATTGAGGTAGTTCCTCAGTTGAGATCCTATCTTTCTAGTTGACTCTAATTTGTGTCTAGTTGGCAAAAACTAATCTACACAAAAATCTATTTACATATCATTTACATTGTGTTAGGCGGTGCAGTATAAGTAATTCAGAGATATACAGAAATGTGTATTGGTGGTTGCACACCCAAAATACTGTACCTTTTCATTATCGGATAGGATTTCTCTATATTTTGTTTGTCTGAGATAGTCTTGACTCAGTCTCCTATAGACACAGTAATATAATTAGAGAATGATAAGAGTTTCTGTTGAAGCACTAGTCTAGATTATTTAAAAAGTGGATACAATTTGATGATAGGATGGCTCAGCTCTACTTTTGTTATCAGGTAAAGGTGTCTGATTAGTCTTATATTCTCAAAGTAAAGAATTCAGCTTAGTCACATACGGTTTAGATAGACATTTATTCAGAGAGAGACTGGAACAGGATGCCTCAAACAAAAGACTGAGGTAGCAACTCATTGAATTCTTTCATGTTTTGTGAATATTTATGGATGGCGTGATCATGAGGTAGTTACTATCTTCCTCCTGGCAAATCATGGTGTACCAAATCTCCCTCTTAGGTTATTTATTTCCTATGATCCTTTTGAAACATCCAGACACCAGGCCCTTTTGAGGATGCAGGCCCTTAATTAGTATGTGAACGTCTCCTGGCACCTTAGTTTCTGATATGGTAGGAAGAACTAACTTCAGCTTCAAGAATGTTTCGCCACAAAGAGTCATTTGTCCTTTGGGAAACACACTTACCAAGACACTTCAGTTTTTTTGTTTCCTTCATGCCCGACAGTATCCAAGCTGCATACCAAGATATTAGGTACAATTGTAGTTTCTCTTGTTACCCTCAGGTGTGACTACATGACCCCACGCTCCCAGCTTTCTAGTTTGTTTTGTTTTGCTCTGTGTTCAGACTTACAGCCCCCATCCAAACTTAAGTGGCACGTTGTAAGTGATGATCTCTTTTCTTGTGACAGGCTTACAGCTTTAGTATTTGAAGGAGAGCTACCACTGTTAGGGCTTGCAGCTCTTAGTTTCTTTCATGTCTTAGGACAGTTATGTTGTGCTGCCTCCCCAGTTTTAATAAAATGTACAGACTTGGAAAGTCTGTCAGCACCATGGCCAGAGTCCCTTTTTGGGTGGGGATGTGGTAAAGGTGGTTTGGGGAGCTAGCCACTACTTTAGTGCTGACATTGCAGCAAGTTATTTGTTTGTTTAAGATACACCTATAGTTTTGACAAGCCTTTTAAAAGCAATAGAAAGTGGAGACTTAAGTAGAAAAATATATTTACTGAGAGCATGAAATTTCAAGAGACAATCTATAGCTTATTCCTGAAATTTAGACATTTTTGAGTTGAAAGAAGCAAAACATCTCTACTACAAAATAAAAATAATTAGTTTTCTGTGGATTTTGTTATTGTTTGGGGAGTTTTAGTTCATCTTTTATATTTGTTAGGATTTTTTTTAGAGATCTTCAGTAATTTTTTGACAGTATCGTACAGTGTGTTTGGTAAATATGTTCTTGTTTTTATAACCCACTCTGTCATATTTGTGCTGTTTATGTACTCTTGATTGTAGGGCCATCTGCTGGAGACTGGCCAACCTACTAGGAACAAATTATTCTACCTCTCCTAGAACCTGTCAACTGTCCTTGCTTCTCAGCCAGAGCTGAGGCTCATGAACCCCTTTCCATCCTGTATTAGAATGCTAACTGGCTTGATCTTGTCCTGATAACCTCAGCTGCCATGAGTTGATGAATGCAGTTCTTCTCTAGTCCTCCCTTGCCCTCTGGCTCTTAGAATCATTCCATGCCTTCTTCTGAGATTGTTTCTGAACTTCGGGGAGGAGTTGTAATATGAACACCAACCACTCACTTGCCATCTGCACTTTGGCCAGTTGTGAGTTTCTCCATTAACCACCATCTGCTACACATAGAAACTTTCTAATGAGGTCTGAGTGCTATATTAATTATGAGAGAGGAATTTTAGGGGCAGTTTGATGCAGTGTCTATATAATGGAATAATAGAAATAGGTTGACCCCTGGGAGCTCCCCAACCATTGGTTCCTGGCTGTATTTACAGTATTTGGCATGTGCCTTCTACAGAGTGGGTCTTAAATCTAGTCCATGATAGTTGTGCCACTACGACTCCCATGTTCCTAGCTTGCCATGCTGGTCATTATTTTGTTACTGTTTTTGTTTTGACTTGATTAAGGAAAAGGAAACTTTGTACCAATTAGATTTCTTGTGAAAAATTATGGCAAGTGTTGCTGCATCTTCCCATGCTCTGTCACTTTTCAGTTCACTCTTCATCTAATGTTTTGTTCAGTGCTGTTTCCTTTGAGTCCCAATTTTCTAGAATTATTTGACTCTTTCATGTCTTGCTTGGAGCAAAGAGCCCTATTGGCCTCTTTATTTCTTTATCCATTAGTGTCGTCTTAATGTTCAGTTTAGTTTTGCAAAGTAGTTTGTATTGAATTGTTGATTATTACTTCCCTCTTGAAGTTTCTTCCCTTGTGTAATAGTTAATCTTCATGCCACCATGGAAATACACTTCAGATTTAGATCACTATGGAAACATTCTACGTGTATCTCTGAGAGTGTTCCCAGAAAAACTTCAACTACAAAGGGAAGACCCATTGCGAACGTGGGTGCCACCATTCCATGTGCTAGAGTCCCATATGGAATGGAAAGGAGAAAGAAAGGGGAACATGAGTTAAGAAATAGCATTCATCACCTCCTTCTGGCTACAATGCTTATATACTGGCATGAGCTGTGGGATGTCTTTCTGTATGCTTTGAATATGTGTTGCTCTGTTTGGTTGATAAATAAACTAGCATTGGTCTATGGCAAGGCAGCTTAGAGGCAGGCATGAAATCCAAGCAGATACAGAGAGAAGAAAGGAGAGGAAGGGGAGACGCCAGTTGCTGCTAAAGAAGCATCAAGATGCCAGCAGACTGGTAATGCCATGGCCATGTGTCAACTTATAGATTAATAGAAATGGGTCAAGTTATAAGACCCAGCTAGCAAGAAGCCTGCCATAGGACATACAGTTTGTAAATAATATTAAGCCTCTGTGTGTTTACTTGGGACCAAGGAGCTGCAGGATGCGGGTGGGAGAGATTTGTCCCAACTGCTGGCTAGGAGGGACACAGGAAATCTTTCCACTACAGGCATGTTCTGCCTCAAGCTCCTGCCACCATGCCTTCCACTCCACTGGGGTTGTACCATTCAAAAGCAGGGCCAAAAGAAACCCTCCTCTAAGCTTCTTTATGGTTAGGTATTTCTTCTCAGCCAGAAGAGAAATAACAGGAGCAGCTTGTTTTCTAGATTGCTGTGGTCTCTTGTACATTCAGACCTTAGTGCCTCTTTTTCATTGCTCCTTTTCCATCTCCTACTTCAATATTTATAACTGAAAGCTCACTTCTTGACTACATCTTACTCTTCACAGGCACTCTGCACCCCCTCTACCCCAGTAGTTCATCTTTGTGGTTTCCTTCTTGTTAAGTCTTTTTTTTCCATTATCAATGAAGGCTTCATCACACAAGTCTTCTGTAAATGTCTCTATCTTCCCCACAGTTGGAATTGGCTCCACTTAGGCTTTCTTTTTTTCTTTCTATACTGCCCCTTTGCAAATAACTGTACTTAGAAAATATGATAACTCCCTTTTTTATCACTGTACCATCATCTTACTTCTGCTCATGTTCTTTCAGCGCTTCATAATTTTCCCATTACATTCTTTTGATACTTCCCCTTTTTTTCAAGTATAATAACTCATTCTTTGCTTTGTGCTACATTCTGTTTAACCATCCCACTAGTTTGACTATATCGTTTCCCCTTACTAGATTGGAAATTTGAGATTATGATGGGGAAATATTTTTCTGTTCACTACGAATATGTGTTTCTATGATTGGTTGATAAATAAAGCCTTTGGCCTATGGCAAGGCAGCTTAGAAGCAGGCGAGAAATTCAAAGAGAGACAGGAAGAAGTGGGGGGGGGGGGGGGTGCCAGCAAACCACCCAAGGAGCAACATGTAATGGGATGAAGGTAAAGCCATGGAACATGTGGCAATATATAGATTAATAGTTATGGGCTAATTTAAGATAAAGAACTAGCTAGCTAAAAGCTTGGGCCATAGCCATTCAATTATAATTAATATAAGCCTGTGTGTATTTACTTGGGGATGGGAGTGGGAGAGATTTGTCCAGACCACTGGCAGGCCATGACACAGGAAGTTATCCTCAGTTTTGATTTATTTTATTGTTTTGTTTTGTTTTAGTGTCTCTCAGAAGACTCAACTGTGCGTGAAGTTCTACAGAAACATTTCAATGTCAACAAAAACTTGCGGTCATTACATATGCTATTGGTTTGTATTTTTTAAATTTGTTTCTTTTTGCCTGATTTGTGAAAACCAAAAACTATACATATTAATGGAATGTCTTATACATCTATACATGTATAATCTGGTTTTTTTTAACATTTTGAAGTGCCCTCAAACTGTTTTCAATAATAGCTATACTATTTCTACATTCCTACCAATGGTATATAAGTCAAGAGTACTGCTTACATCTTGATGTCAAAGTTTTAAACTTACAGATGCATTTACAGCAAAATGGCATATTTATTACATTGACTATGCTGATATTTGGATATAATACACAGTTTTAGTTACTGGTTGATTGATTTCATTGATACTTTACAGATCCAGTGCATATTTTAAGTGTATAATACTTCAGTGTCTCACTTTCTTTGAAATAGTTGTAAATGGTATTTGTAAATTTTAGCACATTCCGTCTTGCTGAACTCTGAGACTTCTATTTTTGGGATTTTCTATGTAGATGTTCTCAGATTATCCACAGATAGGTGCATTTTCTTGTTCCCTTTCTAGTCTTCTCTTTTCCTTTTCTTACCTATTGCTATGGCTTGGTGGCTCAGAGTGGTAAGAGTGGGCATCTTTCTTTGTTGCCATTTTAAGAGGAGGGCATTCAGTATTTTAGTATGACATAAATTTTAGCTATAAAATTTCTTGTACATGTTCATTGTTAATTTCTTTTTCTTGCCTAACTTGTTGAGTTTATAAACGTCTTAGATTTTTGTCAAATGCTAAATCACTGGATATGATCATATTTTTTCTTTAATGAATAACATGTTAGATATTACATTGGTTTTTCTTTTAAGGTATTTTCTTGTTTCTTTTTTTCTTTTATTAATCTTCCTGGTGGGAGAGGGTCATGCCAGTGTATATGCATAATGTCTAAGCCAATCAAATACTAAATTGTTTTGAATATTAATGAACTTCATGCATTAATAATATTTGAAATTAGTCTGATATTTTAGAAAATTATAGCACATGCCTTCCCTGAAAGTATTTTTTGGTCTGTTTGTTTCTGCTTATTTTCAATAATGGGAATGAGTAATTGTGACCATTTATGCACATCTGCCCAATAACCAGTTAGTTTTCTATAGAATACCTAGCCTTTTCACAGTAATCATTTCCCTTTCTCCTTAAGTGTTTCTTCTTCCCCTTGAAAAAATTGGAACACTTGAGTTAAACATTCTTACACAGCTAGTAGATGGCTTGTTCAGCATCTAGGGTGCTTGGCCATGAGTTTAAATAAGCCAGATCAAGACAAAATAAAAGTCCACATTTAATGAGCCGTGCACTCTTGGGTGGACGCTCAAGCTCCACAGAAGTGAGGCCGGGAGGGAGGAAGAGAAATGACATGGCAGGTCTGGGACTGGAGCTGAAATACCCTGGAGGCGCAGTCTTGAGTAGGTCCTGAGAAGGAGCCGCCACTTGGTGGGTTTCAGAGAAGGGCAGAGTCAGGAGTGGAGGTGGGGAGGGGATTGAGGCCAAAGCAGAGCTTCCAACAGAACACTTAACAACATGCTTCATGTGTTTGTACCACAGTGTATTTACTGCTTCTTCTACCTTTTCTTGTCTTTACTGAAGAATGTTGTCTTTCTCCATATAAACTTCCTATCTCATTAGTTTAATTCCCTCTAACAACTGGCTATAATAAAATGGATTAGAAATCTTTTCATTAAAGATCTCTGAATTTATCAGATAGTTTGAATGTAATTGCTCCCATAAGCTGATAGGTAGTGCCACTATTAGGAGGTGTGGCTTTGTTGGAGTAGGTGTGGCCTTGTTGTAGGAAGTGTGTCACTGTGGAAAAGGGCTTTGAGGTCTCATGTGCTCAAGCCACACCTTGTGGCTCAGACCATTTCTTGTTGCTTGTGCATCAAGATGTGAGAACTCTCAGCTCCTTCTCTAACACCATGTCTGCCTGCATGCTGCCTTTCTTCCCTCCATGATGATAATGGACTGAACCTCTGGACTGTATGCAAGCCACACAATTAAATGTTTTCCTTTATAAGAGTTGCCATGGTCGTGGTGTCTTCACAGCAATAAAAACCCTAAGACACCATCCATCCACAAGTACATAAAGATGTATAAGACAACATGTATGAGGTTTCTTTTCTTACTACAGCCTTGTTTGTCATTATGAAAAATGAAAACAGATGTTTATCAACAGGAAATGAGTAATTGTGGGTATATACAAAAGAGTTCAATAGAAAATGGATGAACTAGAATTGAAATAAATCACAATGCAGATAAATTCTTATAATAGATTTTCATTAGAAGATGAGTTCTGAAACTGGATTGCATTTTTTATAGAAAGCTTGAAAGTTAAATTGTGTTATCTAGTTATGCCTTCAGAGTAGAGAATTGTAAAGTTTATATGAGTATATTAATATATTCTTGGCTATTTTTGTGTCAAAGGGTGCAGTACAATCAGGAACATAGTGCCTTCAACTCTATAAAAGTTATATTTTATAAAATAATAGTGTAGTATGTTATATAGATTATTCTGTTTCTTTTTTAAAAAATGTAATAAGCAGAGAAAAATAAAGAGCCACAAATGGTCAGTCTGAACTTGTAGAATGAAGTCTAATCTCTTGTCCTTAACTATGGAGTATCTGAAGTACACATTTAACCTAATGCTGTGTGTTTATATCTGCTACATCTACAAACACTAAATACTTCTTTTCAACACACAAATTAAATACAGTGAAATTGTTAATTGAGATGAAAACTTAGTCTCAGAAGCTGATTATTTGCTTGAGAAGATAGTGTCCAGTGTTAAAATTGTTTTCAAAATTGCTTACTTCTAAACTGCAGTTACTTACCTTTACATATTATCTGTAGAAATTTGTATAACACATAGGTATAGGTGACTGTCTGAGTTTCAAATAGTATTCTTATTTGCAGTTTCTTCTTGTTGTACATACATTTCTTTTAATGTTTTTCTTTTGGACAGTAAGTAAATATGATTTAAGTGCAAAGTCATAGAGACAGCAGCATCATTTTCATGGAGCAAAGTTTGAGGTTAACTTTCTCTAGTTTCTTATAAGAGTAAACTATAATTTTTAATTGCTCTATAATATCTCCAAAATATTCAAGTAAATAAGTAATTTTTAATACACCTCTCTTTAGATGCTTGCTTTAAATCGAGTATCAGTATCACACCCATTGATGACTTCAGCAGATCTGATGGAGGCACAGCATTTGTGTAGCTTGGATTCTAAAGCAAATATTGTACATGGTGAGAAACTGCTTTGTTAGTCTTTCTTTTAACTTTTGGATTTTAAAAGTTTGGATTTAGATATTTTCCAAAATTATAATTAGTATTGGGCATGGTGCATTGTTGAGAGAGTACGTAATAATCCTACAGCTTTTTAGTACTGTGTAGTATATTATCACAGTTACTTAAAGTGAAAGAAGCTATGTTCTACCTCCCATGCCAATGGGAATTCCAAGTAGGGCTACTGAAAATGTTCTCTTTGCTTACCCTAAGTGCTACTGTATTTGTTGGTAGTTGGTCATTTGAGGTTCACTCTCCCTTTTGAAAATGGAACATGTTCCCTCCAGTGGATGGGGGTGGGGACGTAGAGGATATACACACAGTTTTAGATGCAGTTTCCAAAACTTCTCTGCATAAATCCCTCCCAAAGGCATGTTATTTGAAATTGCATGATAATCACAATTTCTGCTGTTTGTTGTGGGCCATATAGTATCAAATTTTTTTATACTAATAACATATCCCTTTAAGTTTAGAAAAATCTTTTATTTTGTAGAACCTTCCCCCCACCGCAACTCCCCCCCCCCCCCAAAGCCAATAACTATGCTCAGGGAAGTTAAAAGACTTGTGTTTTTATAGATACTAGTGTTTGGAATACTTTTAAATACAAGGAATCCCAACCTCCTCTACCCTTCAAAGCCTTGACCACATATATAGTAATTATTTTCTGGAGCACAATCATTTCAGTGTTATACTGCTCAAGAGTCCATCTCTTTTATTACAGGTCTATCAGTCTTGGAAATCTGTCTTATAATAGCAATGAAACATTTAAATGACATCTATGAAGAAGAGCCCTTTAATTTTCAAATGGTCTATAATGGTGAGATGAAAAGTTCGCCATTTCTTCTAGATTTCTTCCCTGCTCCTTGTTGGAGAGTACTAATAGTCTCATTGCTTTTTTTTGCAGAGTTTCAGAAATTTATTCAAAGAAAGGCTCATTCTGTTTATAACTTTGAGAAACCTGTGGTCATGAAGGTATGGTTTGATTTGCTTGTAGTTTTCAGCAGATCCAACTTGATTTTTTTAATAGATTTCATAACTTTTTGAATGTTTGGGTATTTTATTAGAGAAACTCTTAATTCTGTAGGCAGCCTGTTTTGGAGTTTGTGAAGATACATTGCCCTCTACTGTCTGTTCTTAGCACTTGCATACTGAAAAGGAACTATGTTGTCTTATATTACAACTGTAATTACAAATGTTAAGTTTTATTTGTGGCAAGTTATCAGTTTACAACTTGACAATGATATCCTACAGTATATTTCCTCCAAAGAAAATAGAAAACACATTATATAGTCTTAGATTTTCTAGTAGGCATAGGAAATAAAAGATCAGGTAACTGGTAACAATATAACTCAGTCTATTAAAGATATTTTCAAATCTATGACTAAATATTTCATGAAGTATTTTCTTTTATATCTTTAAAATTTGGCATATTTATACAAAATTACAATAAGGCCCAATTTAATAAATATGCATTAGACATTTGTTCCTTTAAATTTATTAAATACATAGCTAAATTTATGATTGACATTAAAATCATACCAAATATACTCCTTTTTCTAAATAATTCAATCTCGGAGTTTTTAAGTTTATAGTTAATGGAAACTAAGTAAAATGTAAATACAGACCCACATGTTTTAAGGGCTTGATTGTCCATTGTTGGCACAGTGGTGGGGGGTGCATATGGAAGTACAATCTTTATGTTTTAAGCAGTGGAAGCCCGATCCTTTGGCGTACTTACAGAGCACAATCCCAATTTCTTTTCCTGTAGCAGTTCTCACAGTGAGCACAGAGTCTTTACAGGTCTTCAAGCAGCACCAGTCGTAGGGTGGAACTTTCCCCTAACCTCCTGTCTGATTGCGTCCAGTAGTTGTGGAAAGGGCACCTGGGCACATTTAGGAATAATTTACAGCTGCTTATTTGTACTTTTTAAAATAGGGTCTATTCCACAACTTGGAAATATTTTTTCAGTTTTGTTCAGCTACACCTGAAGAATCTAATATTTTCTCATTTTTCAAAATGAATGGCATTTGAGCTTTTTTACTTCCAATTAGAACTTTTATGATAAACAATGTATTCTAGTGATACTTTTCACAGTGAATTGTAAGAATAAAATGCTTAAGAATCTACTTGAATGTGTCACTGTTTTAGTATGTCATCAGTATATATTTTTTTCTTTCCTCAATAATAAACCTGGAGTTATCAGGGTTCTAAAAGTAATATATGAGTTATAGAGTAAAAAGAAGCAAAAAATTAAGAACTCTGTTAAGGTGACTAAGAGGAATACAGACAAGAACTTTATTGACTAAGGATAAAATGAACTTTCCACCACCCCCAGGTCTGGACCACCTTACAGCGTCCTTTGCTTAGAGTAGGCCTTATTGTGCTCTGGGCCTTTTTTTATCTTTGCCTGTAACAGTTGGTAAACTGTTTTGTTAATTTTTATTTATGCTTTATTGAAAGTATTTATTTTCATATAATGTATTCCAATCATGGATTCCCCTGTCTCAGATTCTTCCCACTTCATCACCCTTCTAACACCACTCCTTCTTTCTCTCCCTCCCTCTCTCTCTCTCCTCCCCCCCTCATTTCCGCCCTCTCTCTCCCCAACTCCAGGCCTTCTCTGACTCCTTCCCCCTCAAAAACACAATCAAGCAAATAGACAAGCAAATATAAAACAAAATGAACAAACTGACAATGAACTAGCACGGGAAAGCACACACGTAGGCAGAGATACAAACAGAACCCATACGAAAAAAATTGGAAACCATGATATACAAGCAAAAGACTAGTTGTTTCCGGGGGGGGGGGGGGGGGAGGCAAAGCTATATGAGACTAAATAATAAAAAATCTCCAAATATGTTTGAGTTCATTTTGTGTTGGCCATCTGCTACTGGCCATGGTCCCTGCCCTTGTCTGTATACAGAAACTCCCTTGGAAAAGCTCATTTTTCCTTTGTGAGTGATTCTTAATTAGGGATAGCTTCCTGGTTGAAGATAAGAGATCATGTCTGCTTCCCCATCTTAGTACTTGGACCCCATCTGGCTTGGACCTGTGCATGTTGTGTGCTTGCTGTCACAGCCTTTCAGAGTTCATGTTTGTCAGTTCTGTTGTGTCTGGAAGACACTGTTTCTTGGTACCCATTCCCTGTCTCTTACAATCTTTTTTTGCCTCCTTTTCAGTTTCCTTGAGCCATAAGGTAAGGGGTTTGATGAAAAAAAAAAATCCTATTTCAGACAGGGTATTCCAAGGTCTCCTGCTCTGCACTTTGTCCAGATGTGGGTCTCTATTAGCTTCCATCTACTGCAGGAGAAAGCTTCTCTGACCGTGACTAAGTGAGACACTGATCTATTGCTGTACAGCTGTTTAACTTGAATGTACAGTGAGACTTTGTTGAGATTGAAACAAACTGCAAATTTTAGTAACCCATTTATTAGTTAGTCTTCTCAGATTCTTAGGTTTTTACTATCAAAGTAGACAAAGAACTGGAGCTACATAGCTCAGAATTGGAATGTGGGAGGTGCCGACTATGCTTAAGATTTAGGTATCCAGCACTTACTAGAAAAGAAGAATCTATGATAAGAATCAGCCTAGAAACAAAACATTATCATTGTTAAGATTCAGGTAAAATTAACAGTGTAATTTTTATGGATTTGATTAAACTTTGGGTTTGGGCAACTACCGTTTTTGTTTAATGGTAAGCAGCCAGCCCTTTATACTGCTGAGGAATTCCCATCCCTAAAAGTTATTGTAACTATATTTGTATCTTTCCTGTTCTCTTCCTGTGTTTTTTTCTTTCTTTCTCCCTCCCGTCTGTCATGAACAAAGTTGGAGTTCATTAGAGCCCAGGTATGGTGGTGCACACCTTTAATCCCAGCACATACAGAGGCAAGAGGATCTCTTGAGTTCAAGGACAGCTGGAACTACACAGGGAAATCCTGTCTTGAAAAAAAAAATGTAAAAATAAAATAAGAAAGATTTTAATACAAATTCAAGTATGGAAGAATGCACTTGGGGAAAAGATGTTTCAAATGTGCTGATTTCTCTTCCTTTTAAACCTGTCACTGTTTTCCAGCTGGCTGAAACCAGTAACTACCCTGGATTAACATACTATCCCCTTTAGTCTAAGCTCTGACTTTTATCTTTCAGGCATTTGAGCATTTACAACAGTTGGAATTAATAAAACCCATGGAAAGAACTTCAGTGAATTCACAGAGAGAATACCAGCTAGTGAAACTACTTTTGGATAATACTCAAATTATGAATGCTCTACAGAAGTACTCCAACTGCCCTACAGATGTCAGACAGTGGGCAACATCCTCACTAAGCTGGCTTTGAACATTTTAAGTACATTTCTGTAAAGACCTAAATGCTCCTGCCCTTTAACAAGATATGTCATTACATTCCTTGTTTATAAACATTGTTTATGAGAAACTTGCACTCGTTATCTTGGCTATGCATTGAATCATGACCGCACATACACACAATTCCATTGATTTAATTGCACTACATGTGTAGCCATTCAAAAGAATAAAATATGACCATTTTAGGGATAGTCCATATGATGATTTAACACTCTTGTAGAATGTATGTGGTCCATTGGAAAAAGTTATTTCAACTAAGCACTCAGTTTACCAGATATACTACTAAGCAGTCAGGAAACAAGGACCAGAAATTACATGAGGATTATTTCAGCCACAGGAGGAGCCTGTAGAGATTGGGGTTGGGTTTGGTTTTTCTGTGTACATTGGAATTTTGGGTCCTATCCAGATTCCTAGTGTTCCTGTTCAGTAGACTGGCCCACTTGTGCTGAGGAGAGTCTGCATGGAAGGGGCTCAAACAACTCAGCATTTTCTTCTCTGCATGCCTTATCAGAATCTCTTGTAGGAATTTTTTAAGCATACATTCTGGATCTACTTTAGTTGAGAAGGGGTCAGAATTTGTCATCTATCATGTACCTTAAAGGATTCCTGGGAAACTGCTTCTATAAATAATGAGAAGTATTTGCAGTTCGCTTCAAAAAAGGAATTCCCTAACATAGAATGTCAGTCAAAGGTCCACATCATCAATTCATAGACCTAAAAGAGCTTGAGGTTTGAAATGGAACTTAATCATCCCTGGCTTCATTTTTTCACGAATATTTCATTGCATATTTGGTCATAGTAAGGTTTTATAAAATATATAACCCATCTGTGCAATTTATAAAGTATTTAACTGCAGAACTAATTGTATTTACAGATTAGAAAACTACACCAGAGGTAAGTGTCCAGGATTACAGTATGGAAAAATGTCCGGTGTGCCCTAGAGTGAAGCTTGGTTGGACTGACAGTCAAGCTCAACAACCCATTCTTCACTGGTTTTAGAGGATATTTCAGTCATTCGGCTTTTAAGAAATCTCAAATGTAAGATTTCTGTGCATTAAAATACCACTTCATGCCAGGCGGTGGTGGCGCATGCCTTTAATCCCACCACTCGGGAGGCAGAACCAGGTGGATTTCTGTGAGTTCAAGGCCAGCCTGGGCTACCAAGTGAGTTCCAGGAAAGGCGCAAAGCTACACAGAGAAACCCTGTCTCAAAAAACAAACAAATAAATAAAATACCACTTCATAGTTATTTCATACATAGCCTTTCCTTTCCTACAGTAAAATATGTTTAGCATTCTGTCTTTAGACTTTTCCCCCCAGCCATATCTCCTTAAGTCTAAGGCTTGCATAGTGGTTTGATGACATATTCCACATATTTTCTGAGCTGATTTATTTTTCCAAAATAGTATTGCTACTGAATAAAAGCAAATTTTTCCTATTAAAAAGCTGTAGCAGCAGGACAAAGTGTCTATAGTCCCACCATGTCAGAGACTTGTTACTAGAGAATCCAGCATTTCTAGCCAGCCTGGGCTACATATCAAGAGCTTGTCTCAAGAAAGAAAAGTCCCCCTTTCAGGAACCTAATAAAATAACATGAGAATTCTAAACTCATGTAGATGCTGCTCAAAAGTGGAGTCCTCTGCTTTCCTGGCTGGGTAACAACTAGAGAAGATCTAGTTGAACAATGTATTCAACTTTGAAAACAGGCAAGGTAAATTTTTATTTTTAATCATTGTGATAAAAATGAAGCAGTAATAACTATGAAGGTCACACAAGTATAGGCATATATTGCAAGAAGTTTTTTTTAGCTAGATTCACTTCATACATTGTTTAAACTACATTATTAAATCTAATTTTAAAAAAGCAAGTTTCTTTAAAAAACCTAAAGAATGTATGACATGGAAGTGTACATCTATAATGTACAATTCCATAGCTTCAGAGGTGGAAGCAAGATCAGGAGCTACTTTCAGTAGATAGTTCCAAACTAGCCTGAGTTGTCTAAAACAAAAAGAATGAATGTGAACAGAAAGTATGACTTAATTCTATGCAATGAAGAAAAATATTGAAAATCAAGAACTCAAGACTCCTTTGGGTCAACAGATGGAAAAACAACTTAGGCTTCTTCCATGTGTGGCCTACTGAAACTTGGATCTTGTTTAAAAGGCATCTCTGATTTATATGCAGACACATGTCTCTGAGAAATTAAAATCTGTTTTTCAAACTTCCATATGGTAATGTCTTATATGTTACCTACTGATCTAAAGAATTCGACATTGAAGAAGGTACAGTGGAAAACGGAGTTTGCGTAGCAGTCGTACATATTCCACCATTGCTTTTTGATTTGACTTAAGATGACTGTGGGTTCTTTCTAAGCAATATCCTAAACAGCCTTCACCTTTGTCCTTTGAGCACAGAATCCCATGAAATGCACTCACTTTACCAATAAGCTTCTGGACTCTTTCTATGGGCAGTAAGGACCAACAGACATGTGGGTAGGAACAGTCTGACTAGACAACTGTGGAAGGAAGATGCCCTCATTCACAAACCTCCCTGCTTTTATGACTCCACCCTTCAAAGTCTCAAGGCAGAAACTTCACTATAAATGGGAAAACTATTACCCTTTTGGAGAATGGTACAGAGTTAAAGAAAAACTGCATGTGCAAATACCATATTCATTTTTTATTTAACATGGGGATGGAATGGGGATAGCATACATTTTATTTGTACAATATTTAACAATCACTTATTCGAGGTGGGATTTTATGGGGATTTTTTTTCGTTTTTAGCTTTCTGTTAAATACTTGCAGAAAAAAAGATAGCAAGTACAATTTGACAGTAGTACAACAACCTGTGCCCAAAACACTGACAAGAAATACAGAGTAAAGCTAAAATAAGTGTTTACCAATGTTTTGAGAGGTAACAAATAGGGAGATACGGGTTGAGACTGCATAAAAAACGTACTGCTGGTTGAATATCTGAGGTAAATGATGTTTAATCAAGATGCTACTTGTATCTTTGTCCATAAATTGTAAATAATTTTATGCATATTATACCAAATGTTCCTAAAAAGTAATTTTTCAAAAAAGTAAAAAAGAGAAACTGGAAAATAGCTGATGAAGCATTTTTTTAAAAAACAGTAATCAGTCTATTCCACTAAACTACCATCCATCTGGTGAGAGTTTGTTCCCAACCATTTGAATTTTACTTAAATGTGACTATTACCTAAGGATAAGAAAAGGGGACAGAAGCAATGTTTTCATAATTTTGTGACACATGATTCTAGTTTTAAATTCAAAGGTGTTGGATTTTGTTTTTTGTTTTTCCTGGTTATATTTTGAGAATATCACCACGAAAGATAGTGCAAATTCATGGGACCAATCATTGAGGCACAGTCTCTGTTCTGGAATTCACAAGGTACCTGTAATAAAACGTCCAAACAAGAGTCACAAATCACATGCTATAACTCCTAGCATCTAAAATACATACAAGATCTGTGCAGGGCATAGATAGACTTCAAATAAATTCAAACACTGGTTAATCCATCAGTCCTATGGCAGTTGATCATAAAGCATTTCTCACAGGAGATCTGGGCAAGGTAGAGTAAGTAAGAGCAGCAGTTCTGGTGGGTATCAGAAAGGCAAAGTACAAGACATCATGAGGAGCACCATACACAAAGTTACAGGGGTCTAAGTTTGCCATCTCCCTAAAAAAAAGTTTTCATTCTTTGATCTTCCTTTTTCAGTGTCCCTAGCTCAAACTTTTTATCTGCCCGCTCTGCACTTACTGTAAACCAAACACTAAAATGCCCTGCAAAAGAAAGTTTTAACAAGACTAGGTATAAGAACAGGTAGTCACTGGAACATTCTTACTTTACTGCTTATAAAAAAGGCTTTCTGTTAATGTAGTTCTCAAGAGAATACAAGTTTTTAAATTGATAAGCTAGATTTAAATACAATACCCAAGATTTCTTTTAAAAAAAAAAAAAAAAAAAAAAAAGTTTCCCTAGCATGGAGACAAAGCATTTTCTATCATGAACCAATCTTGGTAACATTTTATCTGTAGTGCTCTCCTAAGCCAGACAGCCACAATATCCCTCATTTATCACTTTAAAAAAGAGGTTGAATGTTTACAATCAGCAGAAATTAGTTTATGGAGATTAACAATTTCCTTGTATGCACATTCTCTTATGGTTATCCTTGATTAGTTTACAAGTGTAAGCAAACCTAAATCAAGAATTTGAGAGGCCAAATATGTAGAAATCAGAACAGTAAACACTGAATTGGGCAATCTTAGGAATACAGTGAGACCTTGGGTACAAAGACAAAGCACAATTCTCTATGGGGTGTGGCATACAGACACAACAAATGCTATTACTCTCCCCTCCCTGCTTAGAGTCTGTTGACCTATGTATTGTTTATAATTAATTCAGTCTTCCCAGAGATTAGTGCACATTTTATGTAAAATGTAGTGTATGATGTCTTAACCATCTGAAGATAATGCATTCACAGTGAGCTCCTGATAGTAACATGTAAAAAGTTTATAAAATTAATGTATGGATGTTAAAGTGACTTGACAAAAATGTATATAACATAATACTGGCTATTTGTTGGTAATCTTTAAATTCAGGGAATTAATCTTTCACTTGGGCTTGTATAAGTTTAAGGAAGAAGCCAATTATATTCTAATATTACATTGTTTGCAAAAGCACTCTGGTACCTACTTGCCATCAAATCCATTTTCTTAGCAAGGATAAGGCATGAACTATCTAGAGTTAGCTGTAAAGTAACTTGGGGGAGGCTAGGCTGTGTTCCTTATACCACCACTGGTTACCTCTAAATGTCATTGCATATTTTAAGTTATAAGTTCAACTTGTTATCCCTGATTTGATTTAAAGCAGTAATATCTGAAATCTGTGCTTAAAGGTCAGCATCTCTATCCAAAGACAATTCTCTTCATATCACAGACATCAAATACTACTCTTGACAAGATGGCACCACACAGTATAATGATAGTTACACGTCTCAAAGCAGAGTGAGGAATTCTGAGTAATGACACTTCCTGAGGTGATCCTAAAAACAGTGATAAGAATATCCCACACACTGTTTGGTAAAAGAAGAAATACACCACAATTTTACATATATAAATAGGAAAAAAAATCTATTTTTAAAAGATAAAATGAAGAGCTTTCCAGTGTTACAGCTCATTTAAAAAATTTTAAATCATGCTTTATGTTTTCAAATATTTCCCAAACACAGCACACCTTAAAGAAAAAAGTACTACTTAAGTATGCAATACTTTGGGACCTGGATATAAGATGAAGGGAAGGAGGGGAAATGACATCATTTTTTTTTTCTATTTCAAAAACAGTACTTTGTTTTCCCTAAATTACAAGCCAGTACAAGAAAAGCTAAAACACTGCTTTACAAATAGCCACTTACTATTGGCACTAAGCATAGCTTACCATTTTTTTCTTAAATAACACAGTGAATTTGTAATACCTTGTTATAAAACATGGATTGATTTATTCCAATTTTGTTAGTGTTTTCAATTTTATAATTTAGCAACCGTGGAACTGAGGTATACCTTGTTGAGGGAGGTTAAAGTAATGCTTGGAAGCCTCTTTACTGTACCCCACTTTGATGACTTTATGTACACAGAACAGCAGCACACTACACATTCACAAGCTGTGTCATGTTGGCATTACAATAGTCATTTATAGAAACAACAGCAAATGCAATAAAAAGTTACCCTTTTAAAATCTGAAATGAAAAGTTTTTGATTTAAAAAAAATAGCAGTAGTTCATTTAAGGAATTAGTGTCTTCTGACAGACATTAAGAAATCTGATGTCAGTTTCCAAATACTTGATTAGCCAGGTCCAAAAGATCCTTGATTTGGAGAGGGCCACATTCTTCGTGTACATTTTTCAGAAGTTCTTTACAGTTTGCAGCTTTTCCCTTAGACTCCCCTTCGTATCTGTGCTGCAGACGATGCAGTAAATCTCCCAGAGCCATGCGTTCCACAAGGGGCTGCTTGTGTACATGTCCCGGAGGCATCCTACTCATTTCACACAGAAAATACACTAAGCAGTTTCCTTAGCTTAGCAGCTCCAGTTCAGAGTCCCAATTCTCAGTGTGTACAGATGGTGCCACCATCATAGACTAGATTCTTTGGGAGGAAAGTCAACGTTTGTCACCATTGTGACCACTGTTACAATGTCCTCTGTAGTAATGATATTTGTTAGTCTTTGCATCTGGGTAATTCTTTCACCTACACATCCAGCTGATAACCTGGCTTCTGCATCGTGATCCCAACATTCTTCTATCGTTTCACAGAGCATTGCCATTCCCTAAGAGGAGAAGAACAGTCAAACATAACAGCTATTGTTTCCTGAAAGGAAACAGGCTAACACTGTCACAAAGAGATAGCAATTTTCATGGGTCATATAGCTTCTAAATCAGCCAAGTTTGCTCAGAACTCACTCTGGCTCTTTTTAATGACCTCATTATGGTTGGCCTCAAACTCTTGATCCTTCTGCCTCAAGCATATGAGATACCATGGTGGATCAAAACTCACTTTTATTGAAAGTTATTTTGCATACCAGCAAAATAAATTACTTTTCCAAGCATTAGGGATCCACAACATGAATATGTTTTTAAGTTCCAAAAGTCTTGTATTCATAAATCCAATCATTTCAATGCTTGACCTTTTCAAGTAGACTTGCAACTAAGTCTAATGTGGGTACCAATTTTTTTTTTTAAAATCATTTTCTTAGTTGATAGTAGCATTTCTCCCTTGCAGTTAAAATTAAAAGGTCACCCTTGAAGAATCAATCTCTGGTTTCAGAGTGTAGTTACTTATTGCTATTTGGGTTTCTAGTTATATTAACACCAAATTACCAGCACAATTCTATGCTGTTCTGCCTGCTCTAACTGTAAAATCTTGAAAGCCTGAATGAAATGAGTAAGACTTCATGGAATAGAGAAAATTGAGTGCTTAATAAGTGTTAAGAAGGCATCTATTAGAAGGTAATGTCAGCAAGACTATCCAGCTTCCCATGGACCAGGCATTTGTTTCCTCATGAAACTTTCAAACCAGGAGATACTTGCTTGAACTTAACTAGACCTCTGAGGAAAGAGCCTTCTCTGCAAGGCTCTGTGACTTCAGACAAACTAATTCTGCCTCTGAATTCCAGTACAAAACAGCTGTGTGAAGATCACTGTCCCAGAAGAGAAATGTGCACATAACAGATACACTAGTCTCCTGAAAACATGTTTTCTTGAAAATTCAAATGGGAAATTGCATAAACTTACTGCATGTTTCTGCCAATAATCTCTTAAAACAGGCCTCTTTTTTTT